>NC_065449.1:90934400-91560962 GCF_917563875.1 Diabrotica virgifera virgifera | reverse complement strand
TTTTTCTTTACTTTCTGAAAATTTTAGTGAGTGAGTTTTACCTCTAATATGACGATATGCTAAAAAACAAACCAAATGTAACGTAACAAATGAAACAAACGATTCCTCAGCAGTCAGTTGGATACTGACTTCTGACTTCATTTCACTCTTTCACTGCGTCCAGGATGCAGCGACCCTCCACCATTCATCTTTAAAATCCACCCTCCAAGCCACCATCTAGCATCCTGCAGTGCGGCATCGGCTTTAGTTCGTAATTTTTTTATTTACGATCCATCTCTTCAAATTGGGGAACATATAACAATTGGTGGGGGTAAAATTAGGAGAACAAGCTAGATAAGTAAGCAATTTAAAGCCCAACTCATGAATTTTTTCCATTGTCATAACGGTCTTGTGTGCCTTGGAGAAACAACACTTTTCTTTTGCATATAGTCGTTTCTCACTAAGTTCGTGCTTCAGTTGATCCAGTGTTTTACCCTTAGTTTTACCTTTTTGAAGATAGTCACTTAACATTTTGCGTTTGCAATCCCAAACTACCCAGGCAACCAAACGACGTTTTTAAAACGTAGATAACACGTCATAAAAATGACCAATTGACGTGTTTCTATGACGTAGTACTGACGTTGAAAATCACGTGTATTTGTCTCATCGATTTGACGTCATAATTGTGACGATTTTAAAACGTAATCGTATCTACGTTTTATTCACGTCGAGATTGTGACGATTTTCATACGTCAAAAAGATGACGACCTTTATACGTCGGTAAAATCACGTCTTTAATATGTACTTTCAAAAAGTGACCTCTTTCAGATGTTTCAAAATAGTATAAAAAATAGGTAACATGAAACCTATAGGCCTACGCCCCATGTGTCGAAGATATACTACCACTTGTTTAAGATCGCTTGTGCGCTAGAAGCAACATTGATTCTGCATGATTGTACCAGCTCTCACATTATAGAATTTTCACTAGTTATATATACCTACTTAGGTACTGTGTCAAAACTGAAACAACATATATATGAAACTAATAAATAATTTAGTAACAAATTATCCAGCATACTTAATATCTTAATTTAACGCTTAATTAAAAACAAATAAACATAACCTCAAATAGTCAAAAAGAATTACTGCAATAAACTAACTCACTAAGCAAAAATGCATAAAAATCTCTTAATTAACACGTTTCTTCAACTAAATATCTAAATGAAAAGTCCTATTTTATCACACAAGACACAAACCGCGTAAAAAATAAATGAGAAATTTCTTATGAACATTTAGCGTTATACCTAAACGAAATTGTTTGGAGTCAATACAAACCAGCAAGCTCCTCCCAATTTTGTGACGTCAGACTTAGGCTGCCTGAAATTAAAACGTTTTGTAAACGTAATTTTAACGTCATTAATCTTACGTATTTAAAATCACCTACAAAAGACGTCTATATGACGTAATGTTCAAACACGTGTTATATTCAACCAAAAACTGACGTTTCCTCAACGTTACATGACGTCACTTGGTTGCCTGGGTATAGTACACCTTTTAGATCCAGTGAGCCGTTTTTGACAGCTTCAGAGCGTTTTGGCTGGTTTCAGTACACTGCCGTAGGTCTAGTTTGTTCTGTGGTATGTAGTAGTGAAAACAGATTTCATCACTAGTTCCAACTGACGCCGACGTCAAAAGTCCCACGGATTGTGCATCATAAGGTCCAAACACTGCCGAGAACGGAATGGGACGTTTCATCGCCGCCGGTTCATCGCTGCTGATTCATCGCCAGTCCATTTCATCGCCGTTCGTTTCATCGCCAGTTAGTCAGTTGATTTTATATTATCGGAGATGACGCGACACGACGTTAAATTCAGTTCAAAACTTATGTCAATTAAACAGATAAAAAATATTATTATATTTAGTGTTCTATTTCTACTTCCCCTAAATTTTATACTAAATAGTACTAAATTTGTAGTGTTAAATGGCCTTTGTAGAAATAATATTTTCAAATTTATGTAGTGTTAGGTTCGGTTAGGTTAGGTTGGGTCATTTCCTAGAATTCCTAATTAATATTAAAAATAAATAATACATGTAACTGTCGAAAATTTGTCGGAAATTCGGAAATAAATCAGTTAGCGATTACCTGACTGGCGATGAATCGGCCGGAGATGAATCGGCCAACGATGAATCGGCCGGCGATGAATTGGCGGCGATGAGCTAGGCAATCCATCGACCTGTCAAAGATAAACCACGTGATCTTTGGTTGGCACACAAAACTGTTCTTAACCTAAACTCAATGTAATTATTGATTTTTCTTATTTGTTTTTTGTCCGATTTTGAGGTAGTATAGTACTTAAAGACATTCATTAGATTAACTATTTCATAAACTTTATGTTTTTGGTGATTTTGAGTGCTGACAACATGCCTGTGACTTGTATAGTAGTGAACTGTGGAAGTCCAACTGATCGGGATAATGTTAATTTTAATTTGTTTTTGTCCTGATTTTGAGCTAATATAGTATTTAAAGACATTCATTAGATTAACTATTTTATAAACTTTTCGTTTTTGGTGATTTTGATTGATGAAAACATGCCTGTGACTTGTATAGTAGTGAACTGTGGAAGTCCAACTGATCAGAATAATGCTAATTTTAATTTGTTTTTTGTCGTGACTTTGAGCTTAATATAGTATTTAAAGACATTCATTAGATTAATTATTTTATAAACTTTTCGTTTTTGGTGATTCTAAGTGCTGAAAACATGTCTGTAACTTGTATAGTAGTGAACTGTGGAAGTTGAGCTGATCGGGATAATGTTAATTTTTTTCGTGTTCCCTCTATTGGGCTTTTCATTCATAGTCATTTGTTTCGAGCTTCTGTCATATGTCGTATAATCCGTGTATAGTAATATTATACATGGATTATACAACATCTAACAGAAGCTCGAAACAAATGACAATCGATGAAAAGCCCTATTAGAAACTCATTTATGCTTCCTCACCTAACTAAGTTATCAAAAAAACGGAGGCACTGATGCTAGGAATTAAGGTTTTTATTAATATTATTACAATTATTTATATGTGACACTAACGTAACTAGTGACATTAATTTTAGGCCAATGTGAAAAACCTTATTAATACTAAATTTTAACATTTATCCCCTATTTTGTTAAAACAATATTATTTTGTTTTTAAATACATTCAAAATAAATGCCGTTTTGACAGGGAATTTGTTTTATTATTTATTTATTCTATATAGACCTGGATCCCGCGTACCAAAAAAAGTTGATTAATAGCAAGCTGAAAATTTATTAATAGCTTAACGGTGTCTAGTTCGACAAACTTTGATGTATGGGAACACTGGAACAGGGGAAGTTTAATGTGGAACAGGTTAAAAATTTGGAACGTCAGACTACGAAAATATTTATGTAATTTGTCAGATAAAACTTCCAATTAATTTGCTACCAATTCATTAAACTCTCATGCAAAAACCAGACTGGTGAAAAAATTACCAACTGGGCATTTTAATGAGTAGAACACGAAGACCATGTCAAACGACAGGAATCATGTTGGTTAGTAATAGCAGTCTGATTTTTGCATGAGAATTTAATAAAAGGGTAACAGATCAATTGGATGTTCTGTACGACAAAATATATGGGATGTTTTCGTAACCTGATGTTCCAAATCTGAGTTTCCAAACTGTTTCACAATTAAAACTACCCCTGTTCCAGTGTCACAATACATGAAAGTTTGTCCAACTGGACCCCGTTAAGCTGTTAACAAATTTTCAGCTTGCTATTAATCAATTTTTTTGGTACACGGGATCGGGACCTAATAGGTTTGTTTGTAGTACGACACAAACGATTAGCAACTGCTGCCAACCATCAGACGCATGAGCAGTTAACAGTTAGAGTTGTGCAGTTAACAGTTAGCATTCATAGATTACGAATGCGCATGTGTCTGATGGTTGGCAAGAGTTGCTGATCGTTCGACAAATAAACCTATCAGTAAGCACAAGTTTGGGATATCCATGGGTAGTAACTAACAGAAAGAGGCAGGATTCGATTTTTAAAACATTTATTTTAGAGTCAAAACATAGTCATACCTGAAACGATAAATGTATATTATCATTACAAGTTGATACTAATCACAAAAATAAATACACACTTAAAAACAAATTCATAATTACTCATGATGAAGAATTACATTATAATTGAAAATGAATAACCATTTTCATATCGCTGCAACACAATGCCAAAGCCGTCTTATATTTTAGTTCGTTTAGTGAGCGCAACAAGCACTCTGACCGAACAGTTTCAAAATTCATTAGTTTTTCATCAGAGAATGCATATGTTGCTATCTCCAAACCATGTAGTTGTAACATATGTACATGCACTGGGTTCTTCTTCGTCTGTGTTGCTGTGGGCATACTCAGCTAAAATTAGGATTGCTTCAATATGGCTGCAGACTTCACTATTACTGGCCATACGCATACAATATGCATTTGCTATGTCACCAGAACTGGCTATCACCCCACCCAAGCATTTAGTCATTTAACATTAGCTTTTTAGAAATGCTTCACCTAAAAAAAATATTTTAGCTTTTTGGAAATTCTCCAACTACAAAAATTTATTTTTATTAGAGTATTTGAGTTCTTTACAATGATTGAGAATATTTTATTTAAAATCAGACATTCATATAATTTTAGAACAAACAATCATGACAGTAATTCAAATATATGGCAGTAATAAATCATTTTCAGAGAATTATGGAGTTACGCAGTTTACAGATTAGGACGACGATATGTCTGGTTTCGTACAGATATATAAACGTAAATAAATCTAATATTTAAAACCCATTTATCCGAAAGACACTAATACTGTTATCCATATATTTCTTAATGGTGAATAAATAAAATAAAGACTTACCTTTCCAACAATAATATAGAAATCATCAAAACATCAATGTCAGGGAAACATCCTGGAAATCAGGAAATCATTAACAATTTTTACTCCAACTTTCAAATCAAATCCAGCTGTAAAATATTTACGTGCCTGAAGGCTTTTGTATGCTTTCATCTGCTGCTTAGAGTAGTAACTGTGAGACTCCACCAGATATGTATAAATATCTATAATAATAACTTGATGGAATGCACTTTACTTTAAAATCCAATTCTGACTGAATTGCGTATGGATCTAAATCCCCAATTATTTTCAGCTTCAAGCTTCAATAAATATCTAAAACAATAAAATAAATAATGTTGCAATAATTGCTTGCAAAATTCATTATTATTGATAAATATCGGAGCAAAATGAACAGTAAATAAAAATTGTTTCGCCTATCTTTCTCGCAATATCTGGAGTTTCCAATAATAATTTCCTTAAATAATCACTTTGCATTGTGGTAAAGTTTATAAAGTTCACAAAAAACAGCAAACGAAATCCAAATGAATCCAAAATAGGAATAGACAAAATACGAGGAAAAACAATGAAAAATAGATAAATACAAACATAACCCTTATCTATGAACATAACCTCTGTAACTTTGTGTGCTAACCAGAAGTCACGGGGTTTGGATTGCCTAACTGGCGGCGATGAAACATCCTAGACCCGCTGAGAAGTGTTGACACGATAAATTTTTTGAACCATTAGCAAGTTAATTTTTTCATATGCAAAACTTTATTCAAAAGATGACTAGTACACTATTTACTAATTCTTATGGTCTCTGCCCATTTACGCACCTTCACTTAACGATCAGTTAGAAACATTTCGTGAACTTTCTTCACATTTTTTAATTTAACTGGCTCGGTGGGTTGTCCAGTACGTGCTTCATAAGGTAGATACGATTAGGGCTTACAATACCGAGCAAAAAATTTCAATACCGGTATTTGGTATTTAAAATTTCAAATACCGGGATCCCGGTATTAAAACCGGTATTATGAATAAAAAATATAGGTTATATTTATACTATCCTCAGTTGTTATATCGACTTGTTATTAAATAATATACGAAACCTATTAAATTTTGTTTTGAAATGAGTAGATGTTCTTTATAACATTACATAGAGAGTAGGAATAGATAGATACAAAAAATGTGCAAATAGAAAAACTATATCTTTGAATCTTGGATCAATTTTGCTTATAATAGGATAGTACTTTTACTTATGAAATTTGCTATTTGTAAATTAATTTAACTTTAAAATATATTAATACAAAGATTAACTTACTGTGACAAATATTTTATATGGATTACTCTGTATTTAGACCGCTATATATTTTCAATTATTATTAATAATTCAGACAATAAGTGACCCTAATTTATACACCACAATACACAAAAAAATGAAAATAGATCTGAAAATGTAAAAACAATTCTGATTAATAACTCTTACGGCTTATTTGTAAAATAAAGTAGTCTAATTTTAAATATTTAAGAATTTTTATATAACTCATTTTATGTATTTGTATAGACGAGATTTAATAATTTAATTGTAGAAGCTGATATAACCCTTCGCCTTAAATTAACGACATTCGCGCTCTGGCAGGCCGCACATCAAAGAAACATGAAACGTAAATTACGTTTCATGGAAATAAACCACTGCTAAACAAATATATGTCCGGCCATTTATGAAACACTCCGAAAATAAAAATGTGTCATGAGCATGAATCACACTCGTTTCATTGGTAGGCGGACTTTGAGATTTGTTTAGCAGTGTTTTATTTTTATGAAACATGTTTTTCGTTTCATGTTTCATGTTTTTCGTTTCATGTTTCATGTTTTTCGTTTCATGTTTCTTTGGTGTGCGGCTTGGCTTAGAAAGCGCTATACATACATACTTGACTTGTATGTGTAATAAACGTGTTTAATAAATATTGTTTACAATGATATTCGTTGTATATATTCAAAAATAATTTCTTGGAATAGCAAACAATACCTTAGAAGAAAGTTTATTGTGCATCAATTCACTTTTTATAAATTAAGCTAATACCGAAATACCGGTATTTTTATTATAAATACCGGTATCGAATACCGGACAAAAATAATCCGGGATCCCGGTATTCAGGATCCCGGAATCCCGGTATTGTAAGCCCTATATACGATATTAGTCCATTCATTAACGGTGAAATATTGCAAAACCTTTAAATTTTAAAGAACCGCTTGGATTGACATGAAATTTGGCATACACACAGCTAACAAGTCAAAGAAAAAAAGTGATATTGTGCCGATATGTGCTTTTGCCCTGGGGGTGGTTTTCACCCCCTCTTGGGGGTTAAAAAATATTCGTCCAAACAAAGTCAGGAAATGGGTAAACTGGCTAATTTAAAGTAACTTTTGTTCTATAGAGTTTTTTCACTAAGTCAATACTTTTCGAGTTATTTGGCAGTGAATATGTTCATTTTTTCAACAAAATAACCACGCTTTTAGGCGGTTTTTCGCAAATAACTCAAATTATAAGTATTTTGTCGAAAAAGCATTTTTAGCAAAAATATAGCCTATAAAAAATTTAAAAAAAAAGTGAATATATCACGTTTTTTTATTTAGTAGAAGCAGAGCTATAGCTAATAAAATATAGGTTCATATTCGTCAAATTCCAAGTGGAATACTTTAACGTGAAATAACCAAAAATGAAGCACATTTCGGGGAAAACTCATTTAAACTTATTTAAAGTGTTTAAAAGAAGCTTCATTTTTGTTTTATAAAAAAAATTTCTAGCATCAAAATTAAACAAGTTACGCTCAAAATAAAGTTAGTCCCTTTTGGTTGTGGTAAAAAAATCGAGAAAATCACCCCCTAATTAGTATCTTAAATGAACTTAATCGTAACGACTTCAAAAGTTTCTTGACTCGTGTATATATTGTTTATATGATTTGTAAGTTTCATCGGTTCAAAGTCCTTATTATTGAAACGGCTGTAGTTAAAAGGGGTTAAACGAGTCACTGATCACGAATGTATGCAAATTTAGAAACACCAAATCTTGATCAAATTTTGTCTAACAAAAAAACAAAAAAATACATGATATTCAGAAAAGCAAATCTGACTTTTTTGAATTTCGAGACTTTTGGTATCTCTAACAATTTTTAAGTTATTTTGAAAAAAAGCATATTTTTCAAAATTTAAATTTTTAAAAATTTTATTTTGAAACCAAATTTTTTCAAAAATAAACACTTTGAATCGATGAAACTTACAGATCCTAGAAACACAATATAAGTAAAATAATTTATGGAGCGGCAACGATTAATTTCATTTAAGTTGCTAATTAGGGGGTGGTCTTCTTAATTTTTTTTTGCAAAAACAAAAGCGACCAACTTTATTTTGAGCGTAACTTGCTTAAATTTAATGCTAGAAACTTTTCGTAAAAACAAAAATAAAGCTTTTTTTAAACACTTTAAAAAAGTTAAAATGGGTTTTCCCCAAAAAGTGCTTAATTTTTTGGATATTTCACGTCGAAATATTCTATTTGAAATTTGGTGAATATGAATCTATATTTCATTGGCTATAACTCTGGTTCTACGAGATCCAGAGACCTAACGCGTACACCATTTTTTTTACTTTATTATAGGCTATATTTTTGCTAAGAACCGTTTTTTCGACAAAATACTTACTTTTTGAGTTATTTGCGAAAAACCGTCTAAAAATGTGGTTATTTTGTTGAAAAATGAACATATTCACTCGCAAATAACTCGAAAAGTGTTTACTTGGCGAAAAAGCTCTATAGAACAAAAGTTACTTAAAATTAGTCAGTTTACCCATTTCCGGAGTTGTTTTGGACATATATTTTTTCACCCCCAAGAGGGGGTGAAAGTCACCCCCAGGGCAAAAGCACACGTCGGCACAATATCACTTTTTTTCTTTGACATGTAAGCTATGCGTATGCCAAATTTCATGTCAATCCAAGCGGTTCTTTAAAATTTAGAGCAAAAACCGTGAAAGAATGGACTATATACGACCATTACGAAACTCATGGAACTATAATTTGACAATGTGTCTGAAGGAATACAAGCTCCATAATATTTATCCAGCGTTTCTTTTGTTTCTTCACCATTTTATTTCTCGAATAATAATATTTAATGGTAGATAGAATATCGTTTTTCTCCATAAGTCATTTTTCCTACAAAACATGTCAAAATGTATATTGCATATATGTAATACGGCTAAGGTATTTCTGAAGATAAGGAGGAATCAGTTCGGTCATAACCGACTTCCTTACTAGACATGTCAGTCAAGAGACAATAAATTGAAGATAATGGGGATATTGAATGAAAATCAAAGCTGCTGATTTTGTAGCAGTATATATTACATGCTACAAAAACATTAATACATGATGACACACTTTTTTTAAGCACCAAGTGACACGAAAATTATTTATAGTAGGTACTTGCCACTAGATCTATACAAGCTAGTACAGGGTTCTAGAATTCTGCAATGGGTATCATGACGATATTATTATTATTATTCCTCAAAAAACTGATTCTTGTATTGCATTCAACATTAATCCATTCTTTTCTCATGATTTCCAGTACAACTTGTATCATGTTCAGATAAGATTTGCATCGAATTCAAATCATTTGCAGTCAAATAATTCAAATAGAAAAATTAATAAAATATAATTTTTTTATTCCTCAACATTATGTTTACAATACATACTTATATTCCTCTGAAAGATTATAAAGGTATTTTAATACAAGCTCAAAAGGTTTGACAAAAATTATTGACAAACGTTGACAAAATGTGAGTTAATATTTTTCAGGTATATTAAATGTAACTATGCAAGGTGGACTGTAACAAGGACATTATGATGTCATTACTATTGCATTATTTAAGAATTTAAAATATGCAGCTTTTTAGCTACTACAATAAATCATTTAAGTATCAGCTCACTATATGAATGCATGTTTCTTATCTGTTCTACATAAAAATGTAATCAAATACGGTAATTGGTTTTTCTGAAGGTTCTTTGTAAAAATGGATACTGATGTGATAAATGATATGATTTTTACTTTACAACGAATACCTACGTATATCATGAATAGATAACACACTATTTTAATATATTTGAGAAATATATTACATTACCGTTGTTAGGTTAAATAAATCAGCAAAAACAGCAAGAGTAAGTGGCTTGCCTCCAAGAAACCATATGGAGAAACAAATATCTGACCACGGAAAGCAAAACGAAAGTATACAAGACAACAGTAAAAAAAATCCTAACATATGCAGCGGAGACAAGGACCCATACTGCCGTGCTAAGCCCAAAGGCGGTAACTGATTTTTTATCGAAAATTAGATTTTTGTATTTTTAGGTATGTTTCATTATATTATAATGCTTCTACAACTCCAAAGACTTTGTAAATATATTCTAGATACCCATTATAATACTTCTGCAACTCCAAGAACTTTGTAAATATATTCTAAATACCCTGTTCTACCCTAGAAATACAACAATCTCATTTTCGATAAAAAATCAGTTACCGCCTTTGGGCTTAGCACGGCAGCATACAAGAAAGACGAAACCACAAATCAACAATATCGAAATGAATGTATTAAGATCAATAGCGGGCATATCATTAGCCACAAGAGACAGACAAAGCAACAGAAATATACGCGAACAATGCAAAATTCGAAATATTAACAGGTTGATAAAAACAAGAAAAAACAACTGGAACGAACACGTAAACGGAATGGCACCACATAAATTAACGAACATTATTTGTAAAAACAACAAGCCGTATAGAAGAAGACCCATAGGAAGGCCGCCGAAAAGGTGGAATAGTCCAGAGAAATAAGGATTTTCTCAGGACACTTAAAGATCCAGGTAGCTGACTACTTTTCTGTTATTTTAGACCTATAGGAAGAAAACCTACCTGTTTCCTACCTAGCGTTCGCGTCCGTTTTTTAATTATTAACAATTTAGTGCAAAAAACGCGATTTTTCGATTTTTTGCACCCCATTAAAAAGCTAAATAGTTGACATAAAATTACAAAATTTTATTTTATAGAATTTTAAAAATCTTCAAAATACTGATCTTTGAATTAGGGATGGCGGTTTTTGACAAAACACCGGTTTTCGGTTATACCGGTTTTTTTGCTTACGGTTTAACCTGGCGGTCATAACCGGCCAAAAAAACCAGTTTTTATAAAAACCGGTTTTTGGTTTTTTTAATCCAATAGGTTACAAAGTTACATTTACAATATACTTTAGTTTGCGATACTCCATTCGACTCGATATCAATATGATCAAAATTAGTACTATCGAAAGAACATGTATTACTTTTAACACGTTTGTATATTTGTAGAATAGGTACATTTTAACTCATTTAATACTTCCTGTATGAGTGTATCGTTTTGAAAACGTAGCGAAATTCTTGGAGATTCGTATTCGTAATCAAATCAGAAATTCGATATTCATAGTCAGAGCATTATTTTTGGTAATCAGAAAAAGTCATTCACCCACTTTCAATGTCAAGAGTTAATTGTGAAAAATATATTATGCTTGCGTCTAAATCAACCAGATCACTTCTTATGTAAATATTATGATTACAAATACCTTTTCAAGGAAATATTATAATAAAACTTAATAATTGTTTTTGGCTGATGTGAGATTGCACTTTCAGTTTGCTTCTGTATTTTATAAAATAAAATAAAATTTGAATTATGGTTTTGTTTGGAATAATTACTTGAGAATAATAATTATGATTGGGATCCAAAATAATACCTAACCTAATCCTTATCACCGTAAAAACCTAATAACCGGTTTTAACTTTAAAAAGAAAAAACCGGTTATAACCGGGACAAAAAAAACAACCGGTAAAACCGGTTATTGCGAAGTAAAAAACCGGTTTTAGGTTTAAACCGGTAGGTTTTCCCATCCCTACTTTGAATGTTAAAAGTCAATTTGTTGCTTCGAAAATTGCAAAATAATTGAAAATTGATATTTGTTAATAACTTTTACTAAATTTAACTTAGAATTTTAGGGTTTCACATAATGTTGGGTATTTTGGTACTTAACAAAACCTAAAAATTTGAGGTCGATCCATTAATTAGTTTAAAACTTACTCTATTTGTTTATCCCAGAGACCATTATTTTGAAAAAACATCAGACCTAAAATGATGAACATAGGGCAATTCTGAGTATGCCAAATTAAAGTAGAAGGGTGATAACGCAAATTTGACTGTTAATTTAATAAATGTCTAGACAAATTGCGTATTTGTAATGTACAGAAAAATTACATACAAATTAAAAAAATAAACATAAAAATGTATTCAGTAGATACCGAGATATAGAAAATGACAATAGTTTAAGTTGCCTTTTTTAGTTTTTGAACTCATGCATTAGTCGGCTCCCAGCTACCTACCCCTTCACTTACCACGACTAGTCACCAATTGAACCACATTTTTAAAAATTAGTGTAAAATACCGGCTTCTCGAAAATGTAATAGTTATTTTCCTAACAAGTACAGAAAGTCATTTTTCTCCTCACGCGACTGCAGTTTGCCGAACGACGCGAAGCGGGAGTTCGGCAAGCAGTCGAGTGCGGAAAAGAGACTTTCTGCAAGAGTTAGGAACAATATTTTTTCTAAGAGTCTTTAAAAAATTACCAAATATTAATCAATTAATTTAATTAATATGAAAATACATACACAAAATTAATTCTTTGACAAGGTTGTCAAAACCAAACTAGTATCAAAATGTATTAAAAAAAGATAAAAAAATGAATTAATTTAGTCACTGGATGCTTTAAAATTTTTAAGGCACTGCAGTGAAAAGTAAAATGTCAAATTTTGGTAGCAAAGGTCAAAATAGTTATATTTAATTTATTAAAATTAATATTAATAGTACAATTACCCAACTTTGGGAGAAACAATCAAGTTCTAAGGTAGTTTTATAAAAAGTTATTAACAAATAACCATTTTCACTTATTTTGCAGTTTGCGTAGGAACAAATTAACTTTTTAACTTTAAAAAATCGGCATTTTGAAGGTTTTTCAATGTTCTAAAAAATTAAATTTTGTAATTTTATGTCACTTATTTAGCTTTTGAATCGGGTGCAAAAAATCGAAAAATCGCGATTTTTGCACTAAATTGTTAATAATTAAAAAACGGACGTGAACTCTAGGCAGGAAACAGGCAGGTTTTCTTCCTATAGGTCTACAATAACTAAAAAATAGTCAGCTACCTGGATCTTTGAGTGTCCCGAACATGGTCTAATTCTAGCTTATTTCCCTGGAATATAAAGACAATGTACAGTCAACATCAAGTGAAATAGCGAATAATAATACGTTCTGGGTTGTTATTTATTATTTAAATATTATTATCAAACTGACAATAGACGTAGTATATAATATATGTTTAATTTTTTTATATAGTACTTTTTAATAATACAAGTGTTCACAATAAGAAAAAAAACTGTATAATTAAAAACCCACAATAGTTGTATAATTTATAATGATATATTGGAATGTTTTCTTGTTGTATTTCACGAACCAACATAATAATAAACAAAACATCAATTTACAAAAGTACCTACATTATAAGTATTTAACTATTTATAACCGGATATGGTATTAAATAATTGACCACACGGAATAATATAACCAATATTTATAAACATCCAATATTTGCACTTATAAGGAAAATACTATAAACATATTTAAAAAAGGAAGGAAAACCATTTGAACCGGTTTTTTCTTCATTCCTGGAATTTTGATAAAAGTACGTTTTTTACTTTTTCGCATTTTGATTGATAACAGCATACCTACATATTTATTTTATTTAATAGTCCAGGGCGTATCTGTTTTGAGATGGACGTTGACAGGTGACTCTTTTTGTTACAGAATTTGCTTGGAAACAACTCATAATAATAATTGAGCTATCCTCCCACTCAAAAAGGTCCGGAACATTGTTTAAATAATCAAAATGTTTATTTAAAAAAATCCTTACGCGGTGGTACAGTATTATGGTTATGGTGGTACAGTACGGTTATGAAAGGTACAGTATTCTTCTAAATGTAAAAAAATCAACTTTCTGTCTGCTTTATTTTCAGTCCTGCAATATTTTGGAAAAATTAATTTTTTTTGCGAAACCTATATTGCACAACTTATTTTGCAGAAACTATTAAACCGATCTTAATGAAATTTGGAATATTATTTTATTGTATCATAAAGTTTTTCTGCGTGAAATAAGAAGGTCTCAGGTTTAGCATAAATGGATGAAAAAAGTAAAATACCAATACTTGTTTTTTTACGTTTTTTTTCGCAATTATTGCTATTTTGCAACAAGGGCGACAATGAATAAAATATTTGATGAATGCTATTTTGTAGAAAAATTAATTATGCAACTTTTATGTTAGCGCAACTTTTCTCGAAAATGAACACTTTTAAAGTTATAATCAAAAAACCAAGAAAAAAATCGAATTTTTCCTTCATTTTTTGACATTTTGATTATTTAAACAATGTTCCTGACCTTTTTGAGTGGGAGGATAACTCAATTATTATTATATGATTTATTTCCAAGCAATTTCTGCAAAAAAATGTGAGTCACCTCTCAACATCCAAATGTACTATTATTTTTACAGATTTTATATTTGTTTAATTTACTAAATATACAAAGAAATTTATTATATTGACAATTTACGGCATATAAAAAAATTGTAATTTTACGGCTTAATTACACATGTTTACATGTTTAGTAATAAAACATACTTTGAAAGGAAATTGTTTACATATTTTTTTTATTTTCCCAATTATTTTTATGATTAACCCCTAGAGTTATTAGCGACATACATATTATCATAATTCACAAAAAAAACAAACATCAAATTTTCTTTCTAAAATATATTTTTGGGGTGTTTTATTCGATTGTTCGATTTTCAGTTGTTCTATTTATATGCGTAATCAAATTATTTAATTGGTTTATTTCCACAAACATCGTACAATTTGTTGTTTTTAGATCCAAATATTAATACGAAAATAAAATTTCCATCAAAAATTATATTTGTCTATCCGTCCATCTGTCTGTCCTATCTTAGATTTAAAAAACTATTTTCTCCTCTTCTTCTTCTTTTTGTGCAGACATGACTCTGTCTGTTATTAAATGTGCCTCTAGTAAGTTATCGTTCCATCGTTTTCCTGGTCTTTACACTGATCATCTTTTTATTGGGGAACGACCTCTCGTCGTCTTTAATACTTTATTTGTTTTCATTCCACTTATGTGATCGTTCCAATCTACTCTTCTGTTTCTTATTCAGTCCTTGATGTTACCCTCCCTGCATCTCCGTCGTATATCTGTATTTCTAGCTATGTCCCAAAGTGTCTTCTTCTTGTAGTGCCTATCCGTTTCGGATGTTGGCGACCATCATGGCAATCTGTACTTTGCACACTGCTGCTCTGAAAAGATTTGTAGTGGTTGTGTTGAACCACGTTCGTAGATTTTTCAGCCAGGAAATCCTTCGCCTTCCTGGTCCTCGCTTTCCCTCTACTTTTCCCTGCAAGACCAGTTGCAGAAGTCCATATCTCTCACTGTTCCTCATGATGTGACCGAGGTATTCGATTTTGGCTGTTTTTATTTTGATTAACAGCTCTTTTTCTTTTTTCATTCTCAGCAAAACACCCTCATTAGTAATGTGGTCGGTATAAGATATCTTCAGGATTCGACGATAAAGCCACATCTCAAAAGCCTCAATTTTCTTGCAGGTGGCGTCTGTGAGAGTCCACGACTCAACTCCGTACAACAGTATAGGAAATATATAACATCGTAGTAATCTGACTTTTATGGGTATCGACAAATCATGACATTTGAACAACTTTGCCATTTTTTGAAATGCAGATCTTGCTTTCTCTATCCTACATTTGATTTCTATAGAATGGTCCCAATTTTCATTGACGTTCGTACCAAGGTAGGTGTATGTTTTTACTCTTTCTATTTGTTGACCATTCACACTGATTCGTCCAAATTGCTGTTCATTCTTAGAGATCATCATACATTTGGTTTTCTTAGTGTTTAGTGAAAGTCCGTATCTCTGACTGACTTCTGCGATTCTGCTCATTAACTCCTGTAGGGCTTCAGAACTATCAGCGAATACCACAGTGTCGTCTGCGTATCTTATGTTATTGATACATTCTCCGTTAATTCTAATTCCGGCTTCAACATCATCCAATGCTTCTTGAAAGATTTCCTCAGAGTAGATGTTAAACAGCAGTGGGGATAGTATACATCCCTGACGGACCCCACGTTTGATTTTGATATCGTCGGATTCTCCTGCCTCTGTCCGGATAGATGATGTTTGATTCCAGTACAGATTGCTGATAATCCTTAAATCACAGGTGTTTATTCCAATATTGGTTAATATCTCCATCAGCTTGTCGTGCTTTACTGTATCGAACGCTTTATGGTAATCAATGAAACATGCATAAATATCGCAATTCACGTCTCTACATCGTTGAAATAGCACTTGTATACTAAATAGAGCCTCTCTTGTACCAACTGCATTTCGAAAACCAAACTGTGTTCGGCTGATTTTTTCTTCGCATAGTCTATATATCCTTTGATGTATAATTTTTAGAAATAGCTTTAAAATATGGCTCATTCAGCTGATGGTTCGGAAATCACTGCAGGATACGGACTTTGTTTTCTTTGGTAAAGCAACAAACGTCGACTTCAACCATGCTTTTGGTATTACTCCGCTTAAATATATGTCGTTAAATATTTTGGTTAGGCGTTGAGTACCGTCGGTGTCAAATAGTTTTATGAGTTCAGCATATGCATTGTCAGGTCCAGGAGCTTTGCCATCTTTTAGTTGTGATATGGCTCTTTCCACTTCACCTGATGTGATTGGTAAGTGGTCATCACATATGTAGGATGGAGGTTGTTCGGATCTAGTATCATCAAAAAGTTCCTGTATGTATTTTGTCCATATGCAGATTTCTTGATTTCTGTCTGTGATGATATTCCCCTGTTGGTCTCGCAATTTGCTAGCTGTGTTGGATTTCTGAAGACCAGCTGCTTGTTTCACCTTTTTATGCATGTTAAACGTATCATGTTTTTGCTCTAACGACTCTATCTCTTCACACTGTGATTTTAACCAATTTTCTTTGACCTTTCTTATTTCAGTTCTTATTTGTCTCTGAATCGTGTTGTACATTATTTTGTTGTTTTTTGATTTTCTTCTTTCTTCCATAAGTTGTAGTATATTGTCGTTCATCCAACTTTTTCTCATCTCTTTCTTTTCTATTAGATGTTCTTCTCTGATGTTGTTAAAGGTTTCACATATATTTTGGAGTGATTCTTCGGCATTATATGTTTGCTCCACATTAATTAGCTTCTCTGAAAGAATCTGTGCGACTGTCTCTTTTGTTTTCTTATCTTTTAGTATTCTCATATCGCACTTTTTGTTGCTGTTCTTTTTTGCAACCTTCTTGAATCTAAACCTAAATTTACCAACAACAGGAACATGATCTGATGATACGTCAGCACCGGGGTAACCCTTAACCGATAGGCATCCATTACGGAATCTCTTGTTCACCATTAGTAGTCAATTTGATTCCGTATTACGTTTCCTGGTTGATCTTGCGGGGAGACCCAGGTGTACAAGCGTCTTGGTGGTAGTTTGAAGAATGTGTTTAGTATTGTAAATTCTTCTTCTTCTACAAACAGTTTTAATCTGTCTCCCCTTTCATTTCTCTGTCCTAGACCAAAATCACCTATGAATTCACCGCTTCTCCCTTTACCAATTTTCGCATTGAAGTCACCCATAATGATAGTTATATCTTCTTTTTTAAGTCGTTTAAGTGACTTTATCAACAACTCATAGAATTGCTCTAGATCTTCTTCTGGTTTATCGCTTGTGGGGGCATACACTTGTAATATATTTAATTTGACGGGGCTAGTATTCAGTTGGATTATTATTAATCTTTCAGAAATAGGTATAACATTTGTAACATATTGACGTAATTGGGGAGACACGATTATTCCAACCCCATATATATGTTGACCATCGTCATTTCCTGAGTGGTATACCATATGGTTGTCAACAATACAAGCACCACTATTTGGCCACCTCATTTCGCTTATGCCCATTATACCGATTCCGAGTCTGGTCATTTCTTGAATGGTATTATGAATTTTTCCAGCCTGATACATTGTCTTCACATTCCAGGTACATATTTTAATAATCAACTCTGCTGTTCTTAGAGACACTTTTCCAATTCTGTCACAGGGGTTTCGCTGGGTTACGACCTGGGAGGCCCTGTGGTCTAAAGGTGGATCACCTCCCCTGCCGAATCTTGGCTTCCGTATTCCATGATTAGTAACTATTTCCACTTTAGTTGGATTTGCCATGATAGCTTTTCTAGAGATGTCATCAGGGACCTTTAATGCAGTGGTTTCTCGTTGCCTTCTGCATTCTGATGCCGTTGACCACTTTCTTGGTTCTTCCGCCTTTGAGACCAGTTTCCCAGTCTCAGGACAACAGAGTGCCCTTCCATTTACCAGCTCGTCCGCCCGAAGCCGTTGGCCAGTAAATGGTGGATTGCTTATCCCGGCAAACACTCGGACGTCAGAGCCTCGTTAGTTGTCTAGCCGGATGTACCAGATGACCATGATCTAGATCACCATACGAGCAGGTGAGGTTGGCATTTGAACAGGAGAGGCTATATCTTACGCATCACTATCCCTTAACATCCCTTAACAAAGTGTCTTACCGTCGAATTTTCTAATGGTTTTTATCTCTAATTTTTCTAACATTCTTTTTATTCTCTCTGTGTCAAGTCGTGTTTGGGCCGCGTATGTATATATGGGTTTTGTGACTGTTTTGTAAATTTTGCGTTTCATTTCTTTTCCGATACTTTTATTTCTCCATATTGCTGCATTCAGGCAATCTGCGACTCCATTTTTGTTCTATTCGCTTGATCTTCCACATCTGTTTCGAGCTTTCCAAAGCTAGATGGTGTGACGATACTGTTTCCTAGTATTTAAACTCCATCCCATTACATGTATTATCTGACTATCCAGCTCTAATTTACATCTTAGTCTTTACATTTGCTGTTATACCCATGAATTTTGTTAAATGCCTTTTTAAGATATATAATTTTGTACTTATATCGGAAAAAATACTCCTCCTTCAACTTAATACCTACCCAATTACAACTAACCTTATCCAGATATATACCCCTACAGCTGACAAACTGGACGAGATAATTGAAGCATTTTATAATGAACTATCCAACACCTTAAAATGCCTCCTCAAAAAGGATTTAATTTTGGTTATGGGTGATCTAAATGCCAAGATTGGTAGGGGACAATCGGGAGAATTCATAGGGCAATTTGTACTTGGAGAAAGAAATTAGCGAGGAGACCGACTGGGTGAATTTGTGGCAGAAGAAGAGTTTGTGATTACTAACATTTATTTCAAGCTTCCTTACAGAAGATTATATACATGGAAATCACCTCAAGACACTCCAGGTGAAAATTCAAATAAATTACATCATGATTAATAAAAGATTCCGTAACAGCATAACATCAGTCAAGACATACAAAGGAGCTGATATCAAGTCAGACCATAACCCACTGATTGGCAAAATTAAGCTCAGGCTAAAGAAGGTTAGACCTAGTGTCAATCCAAAATTCGGCATCAGGCTATTAAAAGACCACAACACAGAACAGAGTGTAAAACGGTACAGAACAACTTGAATACCGTTATTCAATCGGATGTAATGGACCAGGAGATACAAAAAAAGTTGCATACAGTTTCACAAGACATTCGTGAGAAATTACTCAAACCACCAAAAATAAAGAAGAAATCGTGGATGACAAACGAGATTTTAGATAAAATGGAAGAGAGGCGAAAGTCCAAAGATCAGGACATGTCATTATACAAAAGAATAGATAACAAGATCAAAAAAGCAATTAGAATAGCTAAGGATACACGACTAAGAGAACAGTGTGCGGAAATCCAGCAATTGCAACATAAACACGATTCATTCAATATGCACAAAAAAGTTAAAGAAGCTGCAGGCTTATACAAACCTAGAAGAGTTGGGTGTTTAGCAGATAAGCAAGCAAACTACTGTTAAGTGTGGAAGAAAAACTAGACACGTGGAAGAAATATGTGGAGGTAACTTTTGCAGATGAAAGGCAGAATACCATTGAAGACACTGAATACCAAACAGGATCCCCGATTACCATTGAAGAAGTCACGTCAGCTTTTAAAACAACTAAAGATGGTAAAGCTGTATAGCCTGATCAGTTTTATGTAGAATTCCTAAAACTTGTGGATAAACAAGGAATAAAATGGATAACAAAACTGTATTCAACAAAATATACGTAATTGGAAAAATAACTCAAAGCTGGTTAAAGTCGACTTTCATAACTGTACCCAAAAAAGTAAATGCCAAAACATGAAGACTAAAGAACAATTAGCCTAATGAGCCACTTATTCAAAACGTTTCCGAAGGTGATACACGGCAGAATATATAAAAAATGCGAAGAACAGGTATGATGGACGCAGTTTGGATTCCGCGGTGCCTTAGGCACCAGAGAGGCCCTATTCGCTGTCCAAGTGCTTATGCAAAGATGCAGGGATGTTGGCTGTGACGTGTTTATTTGTTTAATCGACTACAAAAAGGCTTTTGATAGAGTAAAACATGATAAACTCATAAACATCTTGAAAGAAGCGGGAGTAGATGATAGAGACTTGAGAATCAGACCTATGAGGCAAGGATGCATACTGTCCCCGGTGCTGTTTTATATATGTATACTCTGAATGTATCTTCGGCAAGCGCTGGGAGAACTACAGGAAGGCGTATTAGTCAATGGAGTGCGTCTGAACAACATTAGATATGCCGACGACGCTGTAGTTTTTGCAGACAGTCTAGATGGTTTGCAAAGAATAATGTCGTGCATATCAGATATAAGTAGAAAATTACGACTTGATCTCAATACGAAAAAAACAAAGTACATGGTGGTCAGTAAGCGCGAAGTATTAAATACACAGCTTTTGGTTAACCAACAACTAATTGACATGGTCGACAGCTACACATATCTTGGCACCAACATAAACAGCCAGTGGGACCACTCAAGTGAAATAAAACAACGCATAGGAAAAGCGAGATCAGCAGCGTTCATAATGATGAAGTCTCTTTTCAAAAGCCACGATTTACCTCTTGCTACCAAAATCTCTATCATCAGATGCTATGTATTTTCTACGCTAATATACGGAGTAAAGGCCTGGACACTTTCCGAGGCTTCTTTAAGAAAACTCGAGGCATTCGAGATGTGGTGTTACAGGCGCATTTTGAGAATTTCGTTGGTGGATCGTGTGACTAATGTTGAGGTTCTACGTAGAATAGGCAAGGAATACGAGATTATTAACAAAATCAAAGAGCGCCAACTAGAATATCTTGGCCATGTTATGAGGAATGAACAGGGATATGGCTTGTTGCAACTCATTCTTCAAGGCAAGGTATTTGGAAACAGAGGACCAGGGAGAAGAAGAATATCTTGGCTTTAAAACCTGAGAAAGTGGTTTAATACATCGACAACCGGACTATTCAGAGTAGCAGCAAGCAAAGTTAGGATAGCCATGCTGATCGCCAACATCCGGAACGGATAGGCACCTTAAGAAGAAGAAGATATAATAAATATACCCTAAGAAACATAAATATGCCGTTGTGTTATATTCTCATAATTCATCTTGCACTTGTCTCATTATACCCGCCTTAAACCTTGTTGTTCGTCTACTAGTCTTATCATTTATTTAAGTCTGTTTGTTGTTTATTTTATTGTAGTCATCTCTATTTTGTCCTATTATTTTTTGGGTTATTTTTCATTGTTGTTTGGTCAGATCTGGTCCTCTGTACTTTAAGAGTTCATTCGGTATTCTGTCCTCTCCTGCCGACTTTATATTTTTTGAATTTCCTTACTGATCACTTTACCTCTCCATCCTCAACGTTTATTTCTTCGTTTGTCGTCACTTCTGGTGATAGTGGTTCATTTTCGGTACCTTTAGCAAATAGGGTTCGAAAGTAATCTGCCCATGTTAGACCGGGCAGTATCGTCGCCCCCGCTAGCGAAATTATTCCTATTCGATTTTTTTGCACAAACTTACTCAAAAAGAGGTCCTTATAACATATCCACAGGGTGCCGGGCGGTACCGTGGTCGAAAAATTGTTTAAACAATTTTTTTAAACAAATTCACAAAAATATTTTGTTCATTTCGAACAAAATTTTTTTAGATAAATTGGCTTATTCTGGGCAAAAAAGGTCTCTTTTCATTTTTTTCTAAAATTGATTGTTGTCGAGTTATATGCGATTGAAAATTTGAAAAATGCGAAAATGGACATTTTCAAGGCTTAATAACTCGATTAAACATTATTATTATGAAATTCAAAAAGTCACCAAATCCAGTTTCAAATCCCTTCTTCAGGTCCTGAAGAGATTTTTGTCATTATTTTATTAGAAAGCTGTGATTTTTAATTATTAACAATTAGCGCTATAATCAAGGATGCATCGTCGCCCCCGTTAGTGAAATTATTCAGATTCCATTTTTTTGCAGAAACTTACTCAAAACGAGGTCCTTATAACATATTCACAGGGTGCCGGGCGGTGCCGTGGTCGAAAAATTGTTTAAACAATTTTTTTTTAAACAAATTCACAAAAATATTTTTTTATTGCGAACGATTTTTTTAGATAATTTGGGTTATTCTGAGCAAAAAAGGTCTCTTGTGATTTTTCTCTAAAATTGATTGTTGTCGAGTTATATGGCCATTTTCGCATTTTTCAAATTATAAATCGCGTATAATTCGACAACACTCAATTTTAGAAAAAAATCACAAGAGACATTTTTTACTCAGAATGTCCCAAATTATCTAAAAAAAATTTGTGCGAAGTGAAAAAATTATTTTTGTGAATTTGTTTAAAAAAAATTGTTTAATTTTTCGACCACGTCACCGCCCGGCACCCTGTGGATATGTTATAAGGACCTCGTTTTGAGTAAGTTTCTGCAAAAAAATGGAATCGGAATAATTTCACTAACGGGGGCGACGATAAATCCTGGACTATAGCGCTAATTGTTAATAATTAAAAATAACAGCTTTCTAATAAAATAATGACAAAAATCTCTTCAGTACCTTGAAGAAGGGATTTGAAACTTGATTTGGTGACTTTTTGAATTTCATAATAATAATGTTTAATCGAGTTATTAAGCCTTAAAAATGGCTATTTTCGCATTTTTCAAATTTTTAATCGCATATAACTCGACAACAATCAATTTTAGAAAAAAATGTAAAGAGACCTTTTTTGCCCAGAATAAGCCAATTTATCTAACAAAAATTTGTTCGAAATGAAAAAATTATTTTTGTGAATTTGTTTACAAAAAATTGTTTAAACAATTTTTCGACCACGGCACCGCCCGGCACCCTGTGGATATGTTATAAGAACCTCTTTTTGGGTAAGTTTGTGCAAAAAAATCGAATCGGAATAATTTCGCTAGCGGGGGCGACGATACTGCTCGGTCTATGTTTTATTCTGAATTTGTTGTGCTTTTATTAGCTCATTAATCTCTTATATTTGCCCTCTAATCATTTAACATATTTTATTTGTGTTCCGTAGAAGTCGTGTTCCACCTATTTTGAGAAGCTCTGCCAGCGATCCCGTTTTATTTGTCTGAGTAAAGTATTAGTTACATTTATGATTCGTTTATAGTGGTTGTATGTCTGTTGTGTTTGTTGTGTTCTATGTTGTAAAAAGGCTTTCTTCTTTTCTTAACATTATATCTTCACTTTTTCTTTAAACCATAGTGTCTTCTTTTGAAGGAGAAGAAGCAGGGCCTATTTTACCACTAGGTCCGTGAGCGCCTGCCTCGGGCCCGTATTTGAATGGGGCCTAGAAAGATCACCAAACAAAACATGTTTATTACAATAACAAAACAAATTTTAAAAATTATTTTATTTTACGAACAGGCAATGATAAATGATAACCATAAGAGCTATAATTAAGTGGATAGGCGCAAACTTTCGGCTTCAATGCTCTTTAAATGCATTCATTTTTTCAAATCCTCAAAAAACTAATAAATATTTAAAAAAAATAGAAGCAGAATGAAAGATTACATTACCGAGGGCCGGATGTTCATTAGAATAAATAAAAAGTTTCTTTTGAATAAGATATCTATTTAAAATTAAAAATCACAATCAATTTTCTATTTTTTTTTCACCCCTGTAGCTGATTAAAATAAACATTATCGAAGATTTCAGGAACTTTCGGTACTCGGCAGTAACGTAGTCTTTCATTCTGCGTTTAAATTTTTCAAAAATACTTATTAGTTTTCTCAAGCTTCGAAAAAAACGAATAGCATTGAAGCCGAAAGTTTGCGCCTATCCCCAACAATGTTTAATTGTTTGAATATAAATTTTATTTATTGGTAATAAAAAGTTGATTTTCTTGTGCAACTATTTTTCTATTAAATAATTAATACACTTAAAAAAGTTATTATTATTATTAATTTATATTTAGGGGCCCGAAAATTGTGTAGTGCCTCGGGTCCGATTTGAAGTAAAATAGACTCTAAGAAGAAGAAAAAGAAAAAGAAGAATAAGAAGAAGAGCATATTATTTAGCTGAAAATAGGTCATCATTCAATTTTCCTATGACAACGTCTTAGATCATCAGTACAACGTGTTGGTGGACGACCTCTGCTTCGGTAGGCATCAGCTCTTGGTCTCCATTCCAGTATCCGCTTTGTCCATCTGTTATCTGTCATTCGAGCCACGTGACCTGCCCAGTTCCATTTCAGTGTTGCTATTCTCTCTACTGGATCAGCCACTCCTGATCTTTGTCGTAGCTGACGGTTTGAAGCATTTTACATGTCTGCTCTAATGGGATCAAGAATAAGATTAACTATATAGATACTTTGGGTCGAAATGGGGCTAAAGAAGAAGAAACAGGCATATAAAGCTTCTTGCGTACGACAGCTCATTTTTGTGCGGTGGCAGGTCGTGGAATCGTTAGGGGGGTAAGAGGGTTTAAAGAAGACTAACTACCAGATCCAAATAAGCAATGGATACTTACACAGACTTGAGGACTTTTCTACTATTTAAAGAAATTTGGACGCCGTTTGAAAAATCCTCAAATTCACATATCGAGTACTTACTGGACATATTCCGTACTTATGGGAACCAATTGAGGGACATTCACTTTAGATTCCTCGTTTGGGTTAAACTGGGCTATTAATTACCATCCTATGGCTTCTATGCCATTTCTTTTTCTTTACTTTAAAACTTATTTCACTGGTTAATAATTTTTCAAAAAAAAAGGGTTCAGAAATAAAAATAGGTACATTTTATAATGTTTATTTACACCTTTAGATATTATTTTTACTCTGAGAATAAACATGTTCTCAAACAGGAAATGAATAATAAAAATAACTTTATATTTTTAACAAGACTTTACCATGGACAATATAGATTTTACAATCTTTTCTATTTCCAAAAATACACAAAATTTATTATTACACATTATTTTTACATACATAATAACTTTTTAGAGCAGTGTTTCAAAACAAAGTTTGACTTATGCTGTCAAGTCAAACGTCACTGCCATCTTATCTAATTTACATAAAACTTTCCGAGAATCCATGTCGAAAACAAACTATTAAAATATTCAAAACCTTTACCAAATTAATATCCACTTGTGAATTTAATTAAAATAAATATTATTTCATACCTTTTTTAAAAACAAAATCCATCGTCACACGTCACACTTGGCCAAAATTTTTCCATTCAAAATTGGGGAAGACATTCAATCCTAACCAAACAGGAAACAGGATAAGTTGATACCAAATCAAAAATCTCATCCGGGAATCAGGAATTGAATACAGGACAATGACCATAACATCATAAAAATAGCAACAGCTACACAAAAGACAGGAACCGGGCACTTATTTACCGGCATACCAAACTGCATCACAATAATACTGTTTCACATGAATATATCCAACGTAATGCTGTGAAACTTTGCACCAATATTCCTTAATATTTATTGGACAAAACGCAAGTCCTTTACTTCGTTTACCATAACGAAAAAAGCCATTTCCAAGTCGGCAAGTGCGATTTTCTGCGAGTCTGTTGAGTTCTACCCAAAAAGATGTTCAACCTTCAAACATACTTTTAGAACTAACTCCTCTTTCTTCGTCGCGCAGTCACATCTCTAACGCGTAAAGCCTCGGCCGAATACATTGACCAATAGGCGGAGAGAACTCAACGATCTTTCAAAATTCACACCAATAATACTAAAAGATGCTTCGCGCTCAAAAGAAAGGGAAAAATACTCGGGACTTTCTAAGGAATTCTTCTAGAATAAGGAATGTTTTCACAAATAAACAGGAAATTTCCTAAGTTTTACAATGTTGTGAAATAAACCGTAATACTCAGAACCAGGGGCGGTTCAGAATATTTTAATGATATATAAACTCACAAAATAAATTAGAAAAATAGATATTTTTCTTGGGATAGGATATAAAATTAATGGATACTATTTACAAAACATTGTAGCGGAATTCCATCTGCTACAGGTTTACGATCTTGTGTCGTAGTGAAACGCCCAACATATCACGCTCCATCGCCCTTTGAGACACACGGATCTTTTGCACTGTTCTTCTTGTCATGGTCAAAGTTTCCGCACCGTAAGTCAACACTGGCAAAACACACTGATTAAAGGTTTTTCTTTTAAAGCATATTGATATGTCAGACGATTTGATAATATGGTTCAGCTTACCGAAGGCTGCCCAATTAGGGTGCATCGAAAAAATAAAAGTTGGAGATGTTATATCTAATAGCGTGAAAAAGTTGCTAGTGTTATTTTTCACCATATTAATATTTTTAATTTTTTTTAAGCGAAATTTCTGCCCCACCCCCCAACGACCTTGAATTTTATTATATATCTGATTTTTATGGAAATTTCAATTTATATTATTTGGAATAAAATATGTGCTAAATCGATCTAAGATCAATTAAAGAAAACTTAAAATGTTCTCAATTACTTTAGACGATATTTAAAGTTTTATTTGTTTTTTTAGTCTCCCCAACCCCTTTAAAATGTTCCGCTTCGTGAATCCGTGCGTGTAATTTTCAGTAGTAATTGCACAAGAGCTCTGAAATTATTGAATTATTGAATTATTGAATTGAGTGACACTTTGACAGTTTTAATTTCACGAGCCGAAGGCGAGTGAAATTATGTCAAAGTGTCACGAGAGCAAAAATTCTATATTAATTTCAGAAGTCGAGTGCAATTTGTTGCGATTATATCATGAATAAAACTGTTCAAAACCAAAATTTTATTGTAATTTATTTATGTAAGTACCATTAAACACACAGTTTTTATAAATATTTGACGATTGAAAGTCATCACTTTTATAATTTTTAAAACATTAATTGTCATTAATGTCACTGAATGTATTTTTTCGTAGCAACGAAGGGCATCTCACGTAATATACTTAACGACGGGAGATTATCAAAAATTATCGATTTAATTCAGATTTCTGTAGCTTTCTATTGGTCAGAATCTCCTATGAATGAAATAATCAGTAGTAATTGCACAAGAGCTCTGAAATTATTGAATTTTTCCCGAGTGACGCTTTGACAGTTTTAATTTCACGAGCCGAAGGCGAGTGAAATTATGTCAAAGTGTCACGAGAGCAAAAATTCTATATTAATTTCAGAGGTCGAGTGCAATTTGTTGCGATTATTTCATGAATAAAACTGTTCAAAACCAAAATTTTATTGTAATTTATTTATGTAAGTACCATTAAACACAGTTTTTATAAAAATTTGACGATTGAAAGTCATCACTTTTATAATTTTTAAAACATTAATTTTCATTAATGTCACTGAATGTATTTTTTCGTAGCAACAAAGGGCATCTGACGTAATATACTTAACGACGGGAGATTATCAAAAATTATCGATTTAATTCAGATTTCTGTAGCTTTCTATTGGTCAGAATCTCCTATAAATGAAATAATCACTTATATTTGGTGCGCTGCCTTACTTTGTTATTATTGTTGTTTGTAAATTAAAGATTTTTAAAATAGATAAATCAGGACCATGGGGAATAAAATCAAGATGTACTGTGGACCGCCCCATTTTTGGACAACCACCAAATATACCTGAAAATGTTTTATTGGAACACAAACAAGCGATAAAGTTTTTTGGTTGCAAGAGGATTAAAAGCTCAGCAAGAAAGAGCCAGAATTTTCTGGTATTGCCGAACAGGTTGCAATTAAATTGGAGGAAATATGAAAAAAGGCTTTAATTCCAATAATTTAACATACAAGAATTATTCAGCTTTTAAAAGCCTATCATGACAAATATATTAGACTTATGAAACCATTTAAGAACAGACAAACAGTGAATTTTCCAAAAATACAATTCAATGCTTTAAGAACGAAACTAAAACTACACGTTTCGATCTTGAGGCATGCAATTGTGACACTCTGATTAATAATTGTCTTTGTAGCAAATTTTAAAAAGTGTCTCTGGATGAGTGCGAATTTCTATTAAATCAAAGAGGTCCCAGAAAAATGGCGATAAGCTCGATTGATAGGGAAAACAAAAACAAATATAATCAGAGAGAACAACGGTAAAAGAAGAAAGTTACCGGCACAAAGACAAAACTTTAGCTCAAGTAAAAAACAGTACCAAGTTTTATGGTCAATCGATCGTGGAAGAACACATAACACTTGTGCATGGGCCAGGGTCCAAATGTTTCGGATATGGGTATCCGCTCTCTGGTATATGAGAAAGTATCAATTCTAACTATTGCATGTGACCAAACAGTCGTACAGTACTTTGCTCTACGGTATGGAGTCATGGACTCTTAAACAGAGGAATATTAAAAATCTTGAAAGCTTTGAGATGTGGTGCTACCGCCGTATACTACGAATAAGTTGGGTGGATAAAATTACAAATGAAGAAGTAATACGCAGAATAAATAACGAGCCAGAAGTTCTACGGAGTATAAAAAAGAGAAAACTTGAATACTTAGGCCACCTGATGAGAGGACAAAAGTACACATTCCTACAAAATATAATGCAAGGAAAAATCCAAGGACGAAGAAATCCAGGCCGTAGAAGAATGCCCTGGATGAGAAATTTGAGAGAGTGGTTTGGCTGTACCACTAACGAATTGTTCAAAACAGCAGTAAATAAAATTAGAATCGCCCTAATGATATCCAATCTCCGATAGGACAGGCACTCAAAGAAGAAGAAGAAACAGTCGTAAATACTGGAGCTAAGGGTGATATAATACGGCTGTTAGAAGAACATCTTAAAAAACCGCTTCAGTGGTTTATATGTCTGCGACATTCAAATGATTTATCCCTTGGACATCAAAAGAAGTTTGCCAGTGACCAAATCAAAAAACGTGAGGGTCTTCAAACTTTCTCCTATAAAAATTTTGATTCAAACGACTACGTTAAGTTAATTAATTAACAAGAATACCTTACAGAACCACATATATTCTCTAGATTTTCTAGTGACAATCTGCGAGATTTCTTTAAGAATTCTAACTTAGACCATTGTAACATTGAGATTGAGAAATATCACTGCCACAAACAATGTGTACAACGATGTGTCAAGCTTGTGACACAAGCTTATCTAGCAGTTTGTGGAGCGTATTTGAGGGATGGATTTATAAATACTCGAATTGATTCCAGAAAAACTATGTCTCGCTTTAATGCTAAATCGGAAGACATCTTCGAATAGATTGCTTTTACCATATTTTTTTGTAATATTCATATACTTACCTAATTTTGTACTTTGCTTTATATTTATTTTAGTATTAAAAAACTTGGGTAACGTCAGGGAGACGGATAAGTTAGGCTATTTTGTTAAAAAAGAATGTTTTAGTATACTTTTCTTAAGTAAACTTTTTAATCGCCTTGTGAAACCAGAAAATATTTTCCAATTTAAACCGAATTTATTTATTCAAGTTATGGTAGGGGAGCAAAGTATGCTAAATGTGCAGTCACTCGAGCGCTTTGGGGACCTATTGGGTTGTGAAGAGTAGGTCCTAAAACCAAAAAAAGTTAAGTAAAGTTTTCCATTTTAGTGGGCGCTTGCCATTTTTTAATTTAATTTTCCATTTCCGACAATGGTTTTTTCCGATTATAACGCCATCTATCCATAATTAGAAAAAATGTTTCGAATAAAAGTTACTTATTTTTACGTAAGGAATCCAAATCTACAATAAAAAATGAGGGCTCCTATTTAAGATTTTAAAATAACCCCCCACTCCACCCCCGTGGGGGGTTGTGTTTGGTGCTATTCGATAGATTTTTCAAAAATATTGAATAAGTGTATTTTACAGTTTTTCGATCTGATGTTCATTTCGCGAAATATCGCGGGATTCGTATTTAAAATATTAAATTTACCCCCCACCCCTCTCCGTGGGAAGTCGTGTTTGATATCATTCGATAGATTTTTAAAAAATATTGAGCACGTATTTTTTAGTTTTTCGATCTGTCATTCATTTCGCGAAATATTCGCTTTTTTCTTGTGAAATTTTGGGACTCAACCATTTCCTTACGCCCGGCTCAAATCGTCAGATTTTTTAAATATACACTCTTTTGCATGTACTTAACTTACCTTATCTTAATCTGACAATTTCAAGTTTTTTTAAGGATAGATTTTTTTTTTCGGGCCCCCCTTAACGAACTCCCCTGTGTTAAGAGCCAATATATGGTAGAGGTACATCTGCAGGGTACCAGGTTTCTCCCCATATGATAATCTGACACGCTCGAGTAACTGCAAAAATCCCCGCTTGGGCTCCCCTACCATTATATAAGGTATTACATTTTCCTTACAAGAAAAACTCGCACATTAATGTATTTTTTCTAATTATTAGTTGCCGTGGTGGACAGAAAATATTTTTTTATTTCAACGCAATTTTACTAAACTACTAATAGTGTATTAGGCAACTTTTGTGAACTATTAATTACATTTTCGTTTTGAAATAAAAATTTTTTTCGTCTGTTAACATTTTTTCAAAATTTTTAATTGTCTTGGGGGAGCAGAAGATATTTTCCAATTTCGAAAAAATTTTACCAAAATACTTAACAGTTGATTGGGCAACTTTTGTGAGGTATTACTTTTCCATCGCAAAAAAAAAATTTTCGCCTTTTTCGATATACCCTACTGCCCAAGTCAGTCTTATACGACGGAGTACCTCAACGGTTTGGTTGTCTTTTCCTACGCTCATGACCTAGGTATTTATAGGCCATTACCTGGTATATGGACCTTGTTCCTACGCATATATTTTCGCCGACTACAAGATTTGTCATCACCAGTGGCGGCTCGTCAGAGGAGGCAAGGGAGGCTTAGCCTCCTCATAAATTTTTTACACACGCGACACTGTTTTGTTTAACTTGAATCGCGAAAAACGACAAGCACTCTCACTATTATACAACGTGTAAATTCCATATTATCATTAAATATCCATACGCACGGAGCATTAGCATTAGAACGCATGATTGCGTCTCAGTTTTTTTATTATTATTGTAGGCAGGTCCCTGGGTTATCCCGAGATGCATGAACGGAGCCGAAAAGCCGGCCAACCTCCGTTGCTAATGCTCCGCGCAGCGCAGCAGGCGTTTAAGGAGACCCGGTCTCCTAACAGTGGCATCTACGGTGCCATCACACGCTTCCCGGAGATTTACCAACGGAGGCTAACTAGCTTCTCGGCTCCGTTGTCGTTGCGTGCATCTCGGGACAACCAATTTTAGGGTCCTGACTAAAAATAATGAAAAAACTAACAGTGCGAATTTTGTTATGAAATTTGGTATTTGGGGTTAGAATAATATTTGGAACAACTTGTTCAAATAACTTTTTCCGATATTTGTAACGCAAAGCAAAATATCGGTAGTTTATCATGTTTTTGGATTCGCAGTATTCCGCGTTTAGAATTAAAAAAATTCAGTTGAGTATCTTAAAAAATGTGAATCTTCAACCTGTATGGACTGCAAAACTTCAAATCTGTATTTATTTTGATTTGCATATCGCTCACTGATGTCTATAGTGGCACAACCGCAAAAATGAAGTTCTGAGATAATTGACGATGAAGTTTCGTGACATCATAAAATACCATTCAAAATTACAATTTATGGATAAGAGGTCGACAGAAGAAACCAAATACTTGTCAATGAATGGTTACATACTACTTTTTTGTCCATTGTATGAATTTCGAGAACTTTGATATACATATGCCAGTATTGAATTCAAGTTTTATAGTGTTTTGGCAAAGATGGTCGGTAGTAAGTAGTGGCATAAAAAGTTCATAAAATAAACGTTTTTATTTTTTAATTTGTTAATCATGTTTTTATTCGAAATAAAGATATACTATATGAACACAACAATATTTTTCTTACTAATAACTAAAAAAGAATTTTAAAATGATTATCAGTTATAGAAAAACTTTGTTTGTAGAAACAAGAATAAAAACGTGGAATGTAAGTTGATGTAAAATTCACTTTGACTTTTATTAATTATTGCATTATATCGAATAAGATACATTAGATCTTCATACTTTTTTCTGGAAATTGGAATTTTATTTTGATAGACTCTATTAATTTCAATGTCTTTAAAAGAGAATATTTTGTTACGACTTACGGTTCGTATTTCTTTGAACAAGTTGACCATTTTAAAATAAAATTCATTAAAGGAAGTTTTATACAGGAAGATGCTATGATTATCCTTTTGGATTTCCAGTATTGAAACATCACTTAACAAAGACTTCTCCCTAAAGACCTAAAGTATCTAATACATAAAGTCGAAATGAAAAACACTTTGCACACCCTTACTTTTGTACCTTGTTTAACAAAATAAAAAGCATTGTTATTGGTCCTTCCACCACTCTTTGCTACATTAACCTGTTCCATCAATGCAATTATAATGTTTAGCTGATTGGAAATGTCCGGTACATTGCCTACATTTTGTGATGTAACACGGATCTTTAACTGGTCTGGCTGGAACGTCTATCTTCCTGTTGTACATTCTACATTTGATAAGAATTTCAGAGGCCTTTAATTCTGTTTTGTATCCACTTCTTACATTCTTCTTCTTGTTACATTCTTAGTGAACTATAAGAAAAAGTAAACCTATACTGACACAACTTTGTTCTTTCGTGGCATAAAGTAAAGTATTTAAATTAAAGTAAATTCTATACCGACACAACCTTATATTTTGGTGACACAAAGAGTATGTTTTTGCCAAAAAATTCATTCCATACTAGCACAACTTTTAATGTGCCGGTATAGACTAAAAAATAAAATATTTTTATTGAAGGTTATAAAAATTAAAAAGTGGCATAACATTAGTTTTATGAAAATGTGCCGGTATTCCACGTAGAAGCAACAGAAACGCACCTAAAGTCAACGCCATATTAAATATGTGACAGTATAGTGCTGCCGCTCGAGCGAAATGGAGGGAAATATGCACGTGGTATAACTCTATCTAGGGGATTCTATGCAAGTTACCTTTATGCCGGTTTCTTTCAATTATAAAATGAAATTTCGTGATTTTTAGGTAGTGGTTATCACAAAACACCATTTTCTGAAAATGTGCCACTATAGAACTCAGTGAGCGATATCTACTTACAAAGATGGAATTGTTAACAAATAAACGACACAAACTTTAGTATTAAACTTTTACAATTAGACTAATTATTTTTAAAATGATATGATATTATGAAATTATGAATTATGATGATAATATTATGAAATGTAAATAAAAAATGGTCAAAAAATGGGGCCTTACATTAAATTTTTTGGCGCATTTTTTTGCTAGTGCAAATTTGTCTAGATATTTTAGAGTTAGGTATAGCCTCCCCTATTGTAAAAATCACGAGCCGCCACTGGTTATCACCTGGGTTTTAGATATATTTTTATTTTCAATCCCCCTTCCAGTGAGGAAAGGTAGAGATGATTTTTAAAAGTTCTTTGGCCTCATCTATCCTTTCAAGCGTTTCTCCGTTTATGTTTATGCCCTTGTCGATTAGTTTTGCCCTTATACATATATTCCAAAACCATAGTGAATAGTTTCGGCAATATGGTGTCCCTCTGACCTACTCCACGTTATATCGGTAATTTCTGGGTTTGACGATTACCCATTCTAACACTGGCTGTTGCGTTTTGGTATTATGTGCTTAATTCGTGACCAGACAACTCGTAACGCGACAATTCGTAACCGGACAAGTGGTAACGGACAACTCGTATTGGCGACAGTTCGTAACAGCGACACTTCGTAACGGAGAGAGTTCGTAACTATGCAAATTCGTAACGGACAACTCGTAACGTCCAAATTGAATTATTTTGTTTATTTTTGCTAACATGGAAACTACATAACTGTTATTACAGTTATAGTCGATTTGCTAATCAGAGACACAACTGTCTATACTACAATCACAATAAAGATGCATTAGAAATAGACAAGCACGAAGAGCACTTCCAAATCATGATTTGGGAGTGAAAGTAGCAACACTCGAACATTCAAAGTGTCTTGGTTTGTTTATTTTTATATAGTGCATTTTTATTGTGATTGTAATGTAGTGTAGACGGTTGTGTCGTGTCTCAGATTAGCGAATCTTTTTATGTTTCGTGTTATTAAAAGTTTTTAAACACAAACAAATATTTAATTACATACAAACTTTTAACAATATTTTTAAAAGTTTATCCCTCTTATTGTCCCTTAAATTTGCATATACCTAGACAAAGGAATATAAGTCATGAAATATTTAAGCCGACAACCGTCTTTAGTCCAGGAACCGAAGCGTTTCACCTCGCAATTTTTATACAGAATTGAATGATTTGCTTGAAAATTTGAGAATAAGTAGTGGATAGTTCAAGGATCAAAATCTATATGATTCCGAAAGGCGCTTTTACCATGGGGGTGGTTGCCATCCCATCTCGGGGGTGAAATTTTTTATTATATTTTGACCGCAAAAGTTGATAAAAACGTTCATTCTAAGCAAAAACTGTTCTATACATTTTTTTGATAAAATTAATAGTTTTCGATTTATTCGCTATCGAAAGTGTTAGTTCTGTATAGAAAAATCAATATTTTTCGATATTACGATTCACTCAATTTTTACCGTAGAAAATTTTTTTTTCAAAACAAGTTCTTGGGAATTATATAACCTACAATTTTATATCGAAACATTTTTTCGTATCTCTGACGCTAATCTTTCTATTCTGAAAAAAATGGCATTTTTTACCAAACTACAAAAATTCGTTATTCGCTTTTAACTCCAGTTTTTCAAAAACTAAGACAGTCAAACTTCTAGAATCTATTTATAATACATAAATAAATAAGAATGAATAAGTCCAATGACCAAAAACACCGCTAACTTACATTATTATGCTTCCAATTGGATTTCTCCTTTTTCTTTCAAAAAAATATATTGATGTTTTAACCGTAACTTTTTTATTTTTATCTTAGAAAGTTTGATGAAAATATAATTTTGTAGGTTTTTATAAGGCCTATTAGCCTATTTACATTAAATCTTTTTAAAATCCTCAGTCGCAAAAAGAGGTGACTTTGAAAGGGTTGGTAAAGGTGGTTTTTGCATGTTATTGCTGGATTTAATTGTCAATAGCTCACTCAATTTTTGCCGTAGAAAAAATTTTTGTAAGCCAGGTTCTTCGGAATTAAATAAGCTACAATTTAATATTCAAACTTTTTTTTGTATCTCTGATGTTAATTTTGCAATTCTTAAGAAGAGGCCATTTTTTCCAAACTACAAAAATTCGTTATTCGCTTTTAACTCCATTTTTTTAAAAAACTAATCATTTTAAGCCGGTCAAACTTCTAGAACCTGTTAATAATACATAAGTAAAAAAGGCCAAATAAGGTTAATGACTAATTTTAATTAGAGTGGTGATTAGAGGGTTGCTTGCGATCACTTTTTCGCTGAAAAAAAATGGGGACTGACATTCTTTTCATTATAAGTCACTTAATTTTTGAACTAGAGACTTTTTTGTATTTCTGGTGATAGATATTTTTAAGTGGTTTAAATTAGTTTGAACAAGTTTTCCTCGAAAAATGCATAGTTTTTCCGTCTTTTGACTTTTGAACTACAGTATTTAGCATTTAACGAAGAAGAGCCAATATATAATAAAGTATAGCTCAATTACTACTGGTCCTAAAGAAAATTTAAAAAATTTATTTTGTTCATTTTTTTTAAAGGTACATTTTTGTTAAGTGAAGTTGTTTTGATAAAACGAAAACTTTTGGAGTTATTAGCAGAAAACTTATTAAAAACATTGATTTTTTCGACATAATACTAACACTTTCGATAGCGAATAAATCGAAAACTATCAATTTTATCAAAAAAATGTATCGAACATTTTTTGCTTAGGATGAAGGTTTTTACCAACTTTTGATAAATAGAATTCCCAATAAAGATATAAATAATATATTTAATTAGAATTTAATAATGATTTATCGAAAATATAAATATTTATAATGAACTTGAACTCGACATGTATTTCCTAAATAATAAACCATGCGTTTTTGAACTATAGACTTTATATCCTAATAAACAAGGAATACACTTGCTTCATAAGTATGTAGTCACTAATAAATTTAGTACAGTGAAACCCCGATAAGTCGGCCTCCGATCACCCGGAAGTCCGGCTGACCCGGACCGATGTTCGTCAGACAAAACAAACATTTTTTGACTTTGACTCAGTTTTTTACCAAGAAATAAACAATACTGTTAGGTCTGGATCCCGCGTATGAAAAAAAAGTTGATAAATAGCAAGCTGAAAATTTGTTAATAGCTTAAGGGTGTCTAGTCGGACAAACTTTGATATATGGGAACACTGGAACAGGGGAAGTTTTAATTGTGGAACAGGTTAAAAATTTGGAACGGTCAGACCACGAAAACGGCACATGTATTTTGTCCGACAGAACAGACTTAAACTCTCCGAACAGAGATTAAACTCTCATGCAAAAATCAGACTGCTATTTATCACCAAATGGGAGTTTTAATGAGTGGAACATGTAGAATATGTCAAATGACAGGAATTATGACAGGTGATAAATAGCAGTCTGATTTTTGCATGAGAGTTTAATCTCTGTTCGGAGAGTTTAAGTCTGTTCTGTCGGACAAAATAAATGTGCCGTTTTCGTGGTCTGACCGTTCCAAATTTTTAACCTGTTCCACAATTAAAACTGCCCCTGTTACAGTGTTCCCATATATCAAAGTTTATCCGACTAGACACCTTTAAGCTATTGACAAATTTTCAGCTTGTTATTAATCAACTTTTTTTTCATACGCGGGATCCAGACCTATGTATACAACTGTACGCAGTTTAGACGTACTGTCCCGCTGTCCCGATTAATCCGACTTATCGAGGTTCCGCTGCACCCTATGTTTTTTGCGATAACCCTATGGAAAGAGCTTTTGCTTTTTAAGGCCTCTACTTATCATTGTTTATATTATGTTCATGTCAGTAGGTATTTCCAAACCATGATAAATGACGCATCTGCATTTCGCGATATAATTTTCTTTTTACAATAACTATGGAATACCGTATCACATTCCAAATATTGTGTGGCCCAAATACATTCTGTTAACTATTATGTTAGAATAGAATAGAAATATGCTTTATTGTCATGAAAAATTGTACAATTTTATCGACAAAGCTTATAAAAAGCCAACAAAACAATTTACTAAAATTACATAAATCGTCAATATATTTACAATAATAACAATAATAATGAAGTTAAACAGAATTAATCAATTGCAAAATTTAAGTAAATTGCAAATGCATAGTCTACCTAGTAATTAATAAGTTTAAAAGTTAAGCTGCTACATATGACACCCAATATAGACAAAAAATGATAATAAAAATACTACTTGTGCAAAGAGTACTGTAATTTCTTAGTTATTGATTAAGAAAATCTTCTACTGAATAATATGGTCTTTCAGATAGGTAGACTTTTGTCAGTTTACGGAATTTGGGGAAAGATGCTGCAGATTTAAGTTGTAGAGGGAGATGGTTGTAAAGTTTTTTTGCGGAATATAATATAGATTTCTTTATTAACTCAGAGGACGGGGTCGGCATATAGACGTCAAACGTAGAATTTCTCGTGAAGTAGTCATGATTAGGTCTTGGTGGAAAGACATGTAGATGTTTACGAATTAGGCAAACAGTTTCTAAAATATACAAAGATGGAAGGGTTAAAATTCTGTGATCTTTGAAGTAACTTCTGCAATGTGTTTTTCTTCTGAGGCCAAACAGATATCTAATTGCTCTTTTTTGTAATTTGAAAATAACATCGAATTGGGCAGCTGTACTAGAACCCCAAAAAGGAAGACCATAACGAAGATGTGACTCGAACAAAGAAAAATATGTTATTTTGGAAGATGCTAAATTGAGTTCATTTGAAACAGATCTTATAGCATAGCAAGCTGAGGATAGTTTCTTCCTTAACAAATCGATATGGTGGGACCATTTAAGGTTGCTGTCTAAAAAAATACCAAGAAATTTTACAGAATCAACGGTACTGATCTGGCTGTTATTAAGAGGTAAGGGTTGAAGGACTCCTTTATAAGACAATGCTACAGTTTTATCTACGTTAAACGAGAGTAAATTAGAGTCAGACCAGGTTTTTATTGTAAGTAGATCAGAAGTTATAGTAGCATGAAGAGTTGCAATATTTGAGTTGCTCCAAGTCATACTGGTATCATCAGCAAAAAGAAAGACTTTTCCATCATTTTTAAACTAGTGATATCATTAATAAAGATAAGGAAAAGTAGAGGACCCAATACTGAACCTTGAGGTACCCCACATACAATGTTTTTGAGACTAGAGTCTGTATCATTTGCTCTAACTAGTTGTTTCCTATCATCCAAGTAAGATTGGAACCAATCTAAAGAAATACCTCGAATTCCGTAGAAATTTAGTTTTCTTATCAAAATGTTATGATTTACACAATCAAAAGCTTTGGCGTAGTCACAAAAAACGGTGGCAGTGTGAAGATTATTGTTCAGTGCTTGATAAACCTCATGTAGTACAGAAAAGATGGCATCAGTGGTGCATTTATTATTTAAAAAGCCGAACTGATTTTGTGATAAAATGTTGTTTTCAACTAGAAAGGACATAAGTCGGGCTTTTATGAGTCTCTCAATAATTTTGGAGAGTACCGGTAGTAGTGCAATAGGTCTATAATTGCAGGTATTAGATATTTCACCACCCTTATGAAGAGGAATAATGATGGCTGTCTTCAGGCACTCTGGAAATTTACCTTTCTCAAAGGAATCATTAATTAGTGAGATGAGGACTTCTAACACATTTTCTGGGAGATTAGAAAAAATTTTTATCGATAGACCATCAGTACTACAGGAGGATTTGCTTTTGATACTATTGATTGTTTGGATCAGTTCAGATTTATCGACTGGTTTTATAAAGAATGAATTCGAGACCTTTCTTGAATTAGGGAGATAAGCAATGGGATCTTGTTTTGGCAAAATAGTTGATGTAATATTTTTACTCACATTAACAAAGTATTCATTTAGATTTTCAGGGTCTGGAAGGGAAATTGTTTTAGCAGTGTGGGTTTATTTCGAAGATCGTTTATTATGGACCAAGTTTCTTTTGCAACACTTTTTGAGCTTCCCAAACGGTTATGGAAGTAGTCTTTTTTAGCTGATTTTATAAGTTTAAGATAGGTTGCCCTGTACTTGGTGATATATTCAGTGATAGAAACGTTGGTAGTAAATTGCCTGATATAGAGAAGAGAACGCATATTCTTGGAAGATATTTACGAACGCATAAATTTAGGAAATTACGAAAGTTCCGGGTGGAAAAAATCCTGCCTAAACGTCGGGTTTTCGAGGAGGGTTTGCTCAAGATATTAAACTTCGTATAAACTGCTTCATGATCAGATAGTCCAGCATTAATAATTGTAGAGTGGACATCAAGGGGTGAAAAATTTGAGACAGTATAATCAATTATGGTAGATGAAGTTTTTGTAATCCTTGTAGGAGAATCAACGTGCATGGTTAGACCATACGATTCAAATATGTTGACGAAGGATATTTGTGTAGCACTAGCAGCAGCATAATCAATGTTAAAGTCCCCGCATAAAATTTTTCTACTTTTATGGGCAGGTCACCTAACAAATTTAGCAGGTTCTGAAAAAATAGTTCCACGGAAGAGTTAGGTGATCTATAAATGCAAATAATATAAAGATTAAGATTCTTAGTGTAAATTAACGAAAACTCAAAGAAGGCTTCACTTAGCAGAAAGTCATATTTTGTTACCGAAGAAAAATCATTGGTCGTTTATCATGTTTATCAATTCAAAGCAGTAAATTCAATCACTTAAATCCTTTTCTTCCCCAGGCATAACCTCATCCCCTGCAGCTTGAAGTAATAAGAATTTGACTATAAAAATTATCTTTTCATTCCACTCCGTCTTGTCACAAGTTTAGGTCTATTTCACTTTCTCTGACCTCTCTATCAATGCCTTCCCTCCAACTAAGTCCAGGTCTTCCTCTCTTCCTTTTACCTTATAATTAGTGTTGCCCAAATGCAAGACCAAGACGAGACTTGGACAGTCTTTGTCTTGGTCTTGCACCAATACACCTGGTCTTGGTCTTGGTCTTGGTATTGCACTCCCAGTCTTGGTCTTGGTCTTGGTCTTGCAGCAAGAGTCTTGCAAGTCTCGCAGTTACCCACTAGCATTTTGCTATTTATTAAATATTACTTTAGATCTTAGAACAACGTAAACGTATAGGTACATTTTCAGCTTGACTTAACATAGACATAGTAAAAACCAACCAAATTAATAAATGTCTAAACAACTCACATTGGGTGGGTTTGAACCCACGATCTAAACTATCCCTGCCTATAGTTTAACGTCTAACTAACTGAGCTATCTACCATGTCCCACGGGACGGGAGTCAGTCTGTTTTTTAATAAAAGTTTGCATTTTGTGTTTAATGTCCTACAATTTAAAATTTACCCCCCCCCCTCTCCGTGGGTGGTCGTGTTTAGTATCATCCGATAGATTTTTGAAAAATATTGAACGTATTTTCGATCTGACATTCATTTCGCGAAATATTCGCCTTTTTGTGAAACTGTGTGACTCACCCATTTCCTTACGCCCCGCTCAAATAAACTTACCTTATCTTAATCTGACGTTTTCGAGTTTTTCTAAGAATATATATTTTTTTCGGGCCTCCCTTAACGAATTCCCCTGTATTAAAAGCCAATATATGGTAGAGGTACATTTACAGGGTACAAGGTTTCTCCCCATGTGATAACCTGACGCACTCCAGTAACTACAAAAATCCCCGCTTGGGTTCTCCTACCATTAAATGCATCATTTTATTTCAATTTTTATAAGATATATTTTTGCTTGGAATATTTTTTTCGATAAAATACTTACTTTTTGAGTCATTTGCGCAAAAACCGTCGAAAAACGTGTGTTTTTTTTTTGTTGAAAAATTAACATATTCAGTCGCAAATAGCTCGAAAAGTATTGACTTGGTTTATTTGTAGATGAATAAAATAGAACAAAAGTTGCTTAGAATTAGTCAGTTTATTCAACCTTGCCTTATTTTGAACCTTTGTTTTTTAACCCCCCAAGAAGGGGTGAAAGGTGAAACTCATCCCCAGGGCAAAATCACACATGCATCGGCCAATACCTCTTTTTTGGTGAGTTAGCTATGTGTACGCAAACATGTCAATCCAAAATCCAAGCGGTTCTTTAAAATTTCAAGGTTTTGTATTTAACATTTTACCGTGAGTGAATGGACTATACAGGGTAGCCGGGCATTATCTTATCTAGTGCTTTTTCAGCAAAAAATTTTGTTTGGCCGATTGATCTAATATCTAATTGCACAGTCTGCAAAAAGTTTATAAGTAGGACGTTTAGTCTTTACGATATGGTATTATTCCCACTAACTGATAAGGAAAAACAATTGACTGGGTGTCCGTACATAACAGTGGATATGCTATTCGTTTTATATTTTTATCAACAAAGGCGACATTATATCTTTAAAAGTTTTAATGCGATATTCTTATACTGTCGGCGGCGTCACACAACACAAGCAGATTATTTTATGAAAGGTATTCTCAAAATCTAGTACAATTACTTTCGGAGCGAAGGCGTTGTCTGATATTAGGAAAGAATGAAAACAAATATTTTATTTTTACATTGTAATAATTGACCTCTGAGTGTTCTTATATGGATATTTTAATTCGGTATATATGTTTATCGTATTGTTCATAATGCGCATAAATCCAATTTTCCAAATTTTTGTTATATATTTTTTTGCGTCTCATTGTCTCTAAGCATATTAGGTCTGAATCCCGCGTATGAAAAAAAGTTGATTAATAGCAAGCTGAAAATTTGTTAATAGCTTAAGGGTGTCTAGTCGGAAAAACTTTGATATATGGGAACACTGGAACAGGTGAAGTTTTAATTGCGGAACAAATTAGAAATTTGGAACGTCCGAACACGAAAACGTCACATGTATTTTGTCCGACAGAACTTCCAATTGATTTGTTACCCTTTCATTAAACTCTCTTGCAAAAATCAGACTGCTATTTATCACTAAATGGGCATTTTAATGAGTGGAACACGTAGAACATGTCAAATGACAGGAATTATGACAGGTGATAAATAGCAGTCTGATTTTTGCATGAGCGTTTAATAAAAGGGTAACAAATCAATTGGAAGTTCTGTCGGACAAAATGCATGTGACGTTTTCGTGGTCTGACGTTCCAAATTTTTAACCTGTTCTACAATTAAAACTTTCCCTGTTCCAGTGTTTCCGTACATCAAACTTTGTCCGACTAGACACTTAAGCTATTAACAAATTTTCAGCTTGCTTATTAATCAACTTTTTTTTCATACGCGGGATCCAGACCTATATTCCCGAACTAATGTATTCCATAAAACGACACTCAATACTAACTGCAAGACGCAAGAGTCTCGCAGGCTTAGTCTTGTTCTTGCTCAAGTCTTGCGCGGTCAGTCTTGGTCTTGGTCTTGCTAAAATAAGGCGGTCTTGGTCTTGGTCTTGGTCTTGGTCTTGCTAAAACGCAAGAACAAGACCAAGACTGCAAGACCAAGACCGATTTTGGGCAACACTGCTTATAATGTTAAATGCAATAGCTGAAGTGCAGATTCCTGGAAGGAGTAGGAGAGGAAGACCAAATAAGACTTGGTGGGAGACGATAAGGCAGGACATGTTGGTAAAGGGGATTAACATTGATATGGCCCATGATAGAATTGTGTGGAGAAATGCAATTAGGGAAGCCGACCCCGCATAGGGATAAGGCAAAGAGAATGATGATGATGATGATGATGATGATGATGATGATGATGATGTTAAATGCAATATCTATATTTGTAATTACGTACACGATCTTCACTCACTCTCTACATCTTAGTTGGTTTATTCGTCTTCGGTTATTGTATGTCTGAAATTCATAATTTCTCGGATTATATTCTTCCTTATCATACAACCTCTTCTGTCCACTGCTGGATAGAGGTATCTCCCATTCTTCGCCACTCTTCACGGTTCTGTGCTTCTTGTTGCCATTTCTTGGATATTCGGTTTATGTCGTCCATCCAGCGTGTTGGTGGTCGTCCTTTGCTGCGTTTGTCTTCTCTTGGGCGCCAGTCAATTAGTTTTCTGGTCCATCTTGAGTCTTTCAGTCGCGCTATGTGACCTGCCCAATTCCATTTCAGCTTGGCTATACGTTCAACGACATCAGTAATACCTGTTCTTTTCCTTAAGTATTGGTTCCTTATTTTGTCTTTTTTTGTCACGCCGAGAATCGATCTTTCCATGCGCCTTTGTGCCACTCGCATTTTTAGCTATTCTTCCTAACCCTATCTAATCTTGATTTACCAGCACCTTTTTTAAATACCTTTTCCTTTGTTATTTCTGTGTTTCTTCATCCATCATTCGTAATGTAAAAGCCCATTTTCGTGTTTCGTACATTGTTTTATTTCTTTTTGATATTCCTCAAATACAATGCTTTGTTGATTTCAGCCTATAAACTTGTCTTTCCTAAACTAAGTTTTATTATAAACTTTTTTTTATTATTAAAGTCAGAATTTGGTATTAGTTTTGAGAGTAAACTAAATGTAAGATGAAATACTTACGATGTCGGGATAGTATCATGAGGTTTTTTCCTGGTTTCCCTCTTGATTTACTATGGAATCTCTAACACGGGATTTTACTGTCACCGTTTTATTTGGTTGTCTTTTTAAAGACAGATCACATGCATGTTTTTTCTGTGACGGATATTCTTGAGTTAGGGTTGATTTCATGTAATCGAGTGGACTATCTTTTAGTAAAGTTGTCCCAGAAATGCAACTGATAAATATTGCCAATATTAAAATAAAATAAAAATTCCATTTTTATTCAGTTGCAATGCGAAGGCAAAACAATCTTATTTTTCAATTAAAATACGGAGCGCAGTCCAGCCCTCTGAATCGACGATTTTCGACTCTTGTTGGAGTCTCATCGGAGAGAACGTAGGCCTGCTACTCCATACTCCAATTGACCAACACCGAGAGTTTATCCCCACACCGCAACTGACGTGAATGGACTAGGTGACTAGCTAGTCACCTAGTCCATTTACGTCAGTTGCGGTGTGGGGGATAAACTCTGCTAGTCACCTAGTCCATTCACGTCAGTTGCGGTGTAGGGGATAAACTCTCGGTGTTGGTCAATTCGAGTATGGAGTAGCAGGCCTACGTTCTCTCCGATGAGACTCCAACATGAGTCGAACATCGTCAATTCAGACGGCTGGACTGCGCTGCGTATTCTAATTGAAAAATAAGATTGTTTTGCCTTCGCATTGCAACTGAATAAAAATGGAATTTTTATTTTATTTTATATACTGGTCGTTACTTCTTTAAGTAACTGGGTCCATTTTCTGTTGGAATTTACCAGCTGAACAGACGAGGCCGTGAATTGTAAGTTTTTGAATTCCCTCTTGTCTTCTTCGCTTCAGCATCCATCTGGCTTGCAAATTTTAGAAGCCATGGAGGTGTTACCAAGAAAATAGACCAATAAGTTTTCAATTTAAAAATTTTTAGTAATATTTTAATATTTTTAAATATTATTAATATTGCTATTAGGATTAAAAACTGCTTCATCTTTTTATTGGCAATATTATTTTAAAGTCTTCTACTTTAAAATGTACAATATATGTCTGAATTTCCAATATAATGAGTCAGATTAAATAAATTATTAGAAAAATTTTTTACCAAGTAACAACATTTTTCTTTAATTTGGTAATATTTTGTATTTTGACAACGACATCCGATTTGGGCGTCGAAACGTTAATAAAATAATTTTTTAGTTAAATTGTGGCTTATTTCCCATTTAGAATAGTTGATTATAAAAATGCCACGAGGAAATAACTTCAGAAAAACACAGAGCTATAATAATAGCCTTTTCCTTCGCATTTCGCATCTTCTGTATATTGGAACCTATCAGGTGAAAACAGTAATTTTCATTTTATTTAGACAATGACGAGTAGAATGTTTATGTACTTCTTTTGTACTAAAACAGAACACATAGTAGTACATAGGTACATACACTCTTTTTAAATGACAATTACCTAGAAAATCATTTTTTTAGGAGAAGGTACTATTTATTTATTGTTAGGTATATTATCCATATTGCTGTTATTGCTGCATATTATGCAATTTGGATACGTACTTCAATTTAGATACATAACATTTACTAGAAAAATAGAAGTTGTTTGTCTACTTCTGTTTGCTTGCATTGTTTGTCTATTTTACAAGTCTTTGAAATTCAAATACTCAGTCGTCTAACTAACAGAATATAAATTCACTTATAAAAAATGTATAATTGATATTTTACCAACTATAGTCAAAAAAAGTCGTAATTACAGCATGCCTTGAAATATATAAATAGTCTTGTGGATAGTTAGTCACTAAAATCCTGTTTAGACCAGGGCCCATCTGTAAAATTTGGACGTTGAGAGGTGACTCAAATTTTTTTGCAGAAATTGCTTGAAAATAACTCAAGTAATAATATTTGAGTTATCCTCCCTCTCAAAAAGGTCCGGAATATTGTTTAAATAATCAAAATGTCAAAAAATGAAGAAAAAATTCGATTTTTTTCTTCGTTTTTTGATTATAACTTTAAAAGTATTCATTTCCGAGAAAAGTTTTTCCGACATAAAAGTTGTATAATTAAATTTCCTACGATATAGAATTAGTTAAAAATTAAAAAAATAGTCACCTTTGTTGCAAAATAGCAATAATTGCGAAAAAACCATACAAAAAAACAAGTATTCGCATTTTACGTCTTTCAACCATTTTTCCTGCACTTAGAACCTTCATATTTGACCCAGGAAAACTTTATGATACAGTAAAATAAAACTGTAAATTTCATTAAGGTCGGTTCAGTAGATTTTGCAAAATAAATTTTGCAATCCAGCTTTCGTAAAAAAAAATTCATTTTTTCAAAATATTACAGGACTGAAAATAAAGCAGATAGCAAGTTAAAATTTATTTTGCGCATGAAAGTGTACTGTACCTTTCGTTTTCAATTTGCAAAATTAAAATCGATTAACTACCACGGAATCAGGAATTTTTTTTAAATAAACATTAATTATTGGTGCTACGCGCAGGACAGCGGATATTTTGCTCTTATTGGGCATTCCAATGACCTTTGATAAAGATTGATACATTTTAATTTTTATTACATTTCGATATAAATAAATAAATTTGTTTATTGCAAAATAAAAACACATACTCTATCCTTTGAAATAACACCTTTTTTTAGCAAAAATTTTCTTTGTTCATATATTTTAACTTAGAAAATAAAAGTTTATTATTTTTAAACATATGCCAGTTGTTTAAACAATATTTCACAAACAATAATAAAACTAGTTTGATTTTTGTGGAATTAAAATATTAAAATACAACAAAATATAGAGTAAGAAAATAATATATTAGATTAAGGTTGGAAGAAATTGTGGTGGAAATCAACTTGTGTGAATCGACCACCGCTGTCCTGCGCCTAGCACCAAAAATTAATGTTTATTTAAAAAAATTCCTGACGCAGTGGTAATTAATCGATTTTAATTTTGCAAATGAGAGGTAAAATTCACTTCTATAAGCAAAAAAACTTAACTTGCTATCTTCTTTATTTTCAGTCCTGCAACATTTAAAAAAAATGAATTTTTTTTGCGAAAGCTGGATTGCAAAATTTATTTTGCAAAATCTATTAAACCGATCTTAATGAAATTTACAGTGTTGTTTTACCATATCATGAAGTTTTTTTGTGTGAAATATGAAGGTCCTAAGTGTAGTATAAATGGTTGAAAAACGTAAAATGCGAATACTTGTTTTTGTATGGTTTTTTTTCGCAATTATTGCTATTTTGCAACAAGGGTGACTATTTTTTAAATTTTTAACCAATTCTATATTATAGGAAATTAAATTATGCAACTTTTATGTCAGTAAAAATTTTATCAGAAATGAACAGTTTTAAAGTTATAATCAAAAAACCAATAAAAAAATCGAATTTTTTCTTCATACTTTGACGTTTTGATTATTTAAACAATGTTCCGGACCATTATGAGTGGGAGGATAACTCAAATATTATTATTTGAGTTATTTTCAAGCAATTTCTGCAAAAAAAATTGAGTCACCCCTCAACGTCCATCTCAAAACAGATGCGCCCTGGACTAGTTGGTTACTTCTGCAACATACATATTGGAGTTATTTGTCAGTAATGTAATAAAATTCATAAACAAGTTTGTTCTCAGTCAAACTTCATTTGGCTCTAGGTTGTCTATTTTAAGTGTTTTAAAAAATTTTGAATGGTATGAAAATTTTGCAAAATAAACTAAAACAATAAAATAGCTAATATAGAACGTATAATTCCATTGACGTCGTTTGTAACAAAGCTGAAGCACGAAGCACCTATCTAATGCAACCTAAGGTGATAAGTCTAATAAAGACTATAAAAACAATATAACTAACGGTTCATTAGATCAAACGGTATACGTCTCTTGAGACTCCGTATTTTATCAAGCTACGCGTTGTTATCATAGATATAATAACACATAGATTAGGCAAGGTCTGAAAATAGCGTAACGCGGAGCAGTCGGGTCGGTGGTCTATCTATCTCTCTCTACCGGTGCTTAGCTTTCTCTCTCTCGTATATGACGGCCGCTGCCTCTGTGTCTGTGTTGTTCGATTACTCCCACCTCTTGGTAAATACGCTCACACTCGTACGACATGTGACAGACAAAGATAGCTAGACCACCGTACTTGATATTGGCGTTACACCCCGATGCATTCAGTGGCATATCCCTAGCCTTGTCTATGGTTAATATGTCTGTGGTTGTTGTACGTTTCCGATAACTCTCACAAACTTCTGAAATCGTTTCCCTAATGCAATGAGACTATTGTGGGGCAAAGTTTTAGAGTGTCTCGTGTGTTCACGAGTGTCTTCTCCTCCCTGGATCCCCTCTGCTTTTCTTTTGGATAATTAGCTGTAGTACTATATGTATCTTTACTGTGACCCAAGTATTCTAACTTTTTTTCTTTATCGGTGTTATGCAATAATGTCCTAACCCACACCTCGTACAAAATTGAGATTTTTAGTGAAACAGGTTCCATATGAAGTGTACTGCAGTAAGCAAAAATGTTTTAAGCTGATTGGCGCTCTCAAAGACATCTAGGGGAAAACATAGTAACCCACAAATGTTATATGTGGCGAATGTATAAATAAGCAAAAGTGTTCTAACCCATCAGTAGGGATAGAGATCATTATTGAAAATGAATTATTATGAATTATTTGACTTGCAAAAAACCCATCCTCTTCCCAAACTACCCACTGATATAGTTTACTACAAGAGGCAATTGAACTTCTATAATTTGGGAATTGTTATAGGAAGCACAGGAAAAGGGATGTTTAATGTATGGTTAGAGCATGAAGCTGGCCGAGGAACACAGGAAGTCGGGTCTTGTCTCCGTAAGTATATAATTGAAAATGTTAAACCTCCAGTTACTACATTAAATTTGTGGTCAGATTCGTGCAGCGGCCAGAACAGAAGTATAAAATTGGTACTAATGTTAATGCACGTTTTGCAAAATCATCCCTCATCATTTTATTGTCGGGTCATTCCTTTTTACCCAATGATTCCCATTTCTGAGACGTTGAATGTACATTAAAAACCAACGAAAGAATATACACAGGTCAAGACTATATCAACGTTATGAAAGGCTGTAGAAACAGAAATAAATTTATTGTTAATAGAATGACAAAAGAGGATATGGTATCAGTGGTAAACTTAATAAACGCAGTTACAAACAGAAAGGTTCATATCAATAAACAAAATATTAGTTGGTTAAAAACACATGAAATTCTACTAAGAAAAGATCAGCCAAAGACCGTGTTCATGAAATATAATATTAAAGCGAAAGAGTATATTGAACTTAATATTGAAAAACATGGAAAAGGCCGCAAATTTAATATACGGGAATACCATTGTTGTGGCCAAGCGGTAAACCTTTATCTAAGCGGACGGCTCCACGGGCGAGAAATTGACGCTAGCAGTAGCGGGAAAATTACGGCAATAGCACAGCTGTAAAATCTTGGCTCCACGAGAACGACAATTTACAACATGCATAGCGCCGCATCTGGCCACGTCTTGGTTTGTAGTGGTTCCATGCAGGGTCGGCGATAAAGGGCCTGCGATGGATGCACTGCAGGCGGGCGCTCCTATTTGATGGGCTCCAAAATGAGATTTTTCTGTATACATGTTAAACAAAATATTGTACTAATTAAAAAAAAAACCTAAGGGCTAATTTTACAGACAGTAATTTCCGTCACTACGTGACGGAAACCTTGGGTTTTTAAAAATGCTTTACATTTTTCTTTCGTCTGCGCACAAAAAAATCAACGCTTGTCATCATTCCGTTATTTTTTAAAGATTTGTGAAAACGCTATTTGAAGCCATTCAACACAATCAATTGTTTTCCTTTTTCACTCAGAACAACTTTCACATAATTCATTTTTGCAATCAACTCAAACCGTATCGTATACAGATAGATCTAGCTCTATAGTGTTACCATTCCTTATTAACTTAATTATTTTTAGCATGTAGACAAAACGCTCGGACAGGTCGAATTTTAAAATAATCAGAGTATATTATATCATCAATGTTTCGAACTTTACGCGAACCCTCTTCAGGTGACAGGCATAAATTTGATTTTTTTAAATGGGAAAGTACATCATGTGACACCTTATTTAAAATCTTTTGAAATACTAATTACAAAAATGTATAATACTTTAATCCTTTTTGAAAGCGTAGGTGCAAAATTTCGATCGAATTCTTTTTAAATGCATTCATTGTTTTTCCTATCCTGAGAAGACTAATAAATATTTTTGAAAAATTTAAACGCAGAATTAAATATTACAGTATTATCAAGGGTCAAAAGCCCCTGAGAACTTCTATAATGTTTATTTTAATAAGTCACAGGGGTAAAACAAAGAGAAAATATAGTCTGATATTTAATTTCAAATATATCATTCAAACGAAACTTCTTGTTTATTCTAAGGACTTTCAGCCCTCCGTATTAATGTAATCTTTCATTCTGTGTTTAAATTTTTCAAAAATACTTGTTGGTTTTCGCAGGATTTGAAAAAAATGAATGCGTTTAAAAATAATTAGATCAAAATTTTGCGCCTACGGTCTCAAATAGGATTAAAGTATTATCCATTTTTGTAATCAGTACTTCAAAACCTTTTAAATGAGGTGTCATATGATGTAGTTTCTCATTTAAAAAAATCAAAGTTATGCCTGTCACCTGAAGAGGCATCGCGTAAAGTTCCAAATATTCATGCTATAATATACTATGATTATTTTAAAAATCGACCTGTCCGAGTGTTTTGCTTATGTGCTAAAAATAAATAAGTTAATAAGGGGGTAACACTTATTCGAGCGCACTGTATGTATTACATTTTATATTTGATTATCATAAATGCATAACCAATAAAATACTTACAAATTAAAAGCTATTAAAAGTCAATTAGAAGGATTACGATTCCCGGGATTCAATTCGACCATCTAAATATTTTGACCCTTCTTAATTTAGATATATTTCTGGGACTCAATTTACCTCCGCCCCTGTAAATTACTGTAAAAATAGGTCTGGACTTATCCATCTGCGACATGACCTTGACGACGCATCTTTTACCGATCTTGAGCGATAGTTTATAGCAGTGAGGCTACGGCTCCACGGGCGAGAAATTGACGCTAGCAGTAGCAGTAAAATGAACTTAAGGTTCCGCGGAACGGAATGGGAATAGCCGAACTGTACCGACTACAGGACTTGTGCGTAGTCGGTTCAGTTCGGCTATTCCCATTCCGTTCCGCGGAACCTTAAGTTCATTTTACTGCTACTGCTAGCGTCAATTTCTCGCCCGTGGAGCCGTAGCCTGATACTCAACCTGCGGCCCGCGGGCCGCATGCGGCCCTCTAGCGTTTTTTATGCGGCCCTAAGGCTACGGCTCCACGGGAGAGAAATTGACGCTAGCAGTAGCAGTAAAATGAACTTAAGGTTCCGCGGAACGGAATGGGAATAGCCGAACTGTACCGACTACAGGACTTGTGCGTAGTCGGTTCAGTTCGGCTATTCCCATTCCGTTCCGCGGAACCTTAAGTTCATTTTACTGCTACTGCTAGCGTCAATTTCTCGCCCGTGGAGCCGTAGCCTAAGGCTAACTAAAGGGCCCGATAATCAAGTTATTTTTCTTTCACGTGTTTTTTCAAATTATTTGATAGTGTGCCGATGTGTTTGAGGCGTGTTTGGGAGTGAGGCAGACAATTTAATGACTTTAATTTTAAATTATATTGAAATTTTTAAAAACTCTGATTAAAAAGCAAGGTATTATTAACTTTTAATAATAAATTATTACAGTTAATGAACAAATACTCATTTTAAAAATAATCAATACTTACTTGCTACATTGAAATGACCTATTTAGTAATCACAAGGAAAATTCAGGTCCGGATTAACAAAAAAAAATTAAAATAAATATGACCTGGAAACAACACCCTGTATATTAAAATTTTCAAAATTCGTCTGCACATTTGAAAAGAGCACAAAAACTAAGTTTAATTGCTCGCTTCAATTTTTTTGCGCAGACAATTTAATGACATTAATTTTGAAATTATATCGAAATTTTTGTTTTAAAAGTTCGAGTTCTTAAAAATTTCGACATAATTTCAAAATTAAAGTCATTGAATTGCCCGCGGAAAAATGGAAGCTCCATTAACCCGGCATTGGTCGCTAGGTAGGTTGTTACGCGAGTGGTCGCGCGTGAGATTTTCTCTCACATATCCAACTTTTGTCTTTCTTTACAAAATTTTACAAAAAGATGAGGTTTATTTAACGATAAAGCCATTTGCTTTAAAAAGACACGACGTTTTTTTGTTTTATTATTATTATCTTTATATAAAATGTGACTATTGATGCCGCCAATATTTAACACAGAAAAATATATGGTAAGTGACCATCTACAACTAACCCGTGAAACAGAATATAGGATTTTCATATCATCGAACACATCCTCGGCGCCTTTTATTACATCATAAAAGGATATTATTTTAGGTTTTAAGGGGAAAAATAAAATTAATTTTTATACACAGTTGGTGACGCGGGTGGTCGCTTGATGAGAGAATCTCTCACATGAAGCGCACTGACTCAACAATATGGTGATACTAAGTAAACTAAGTCACTATCTGAGCGGACGAGTCTATTAGATTGTCAAGGGAGGATAATTAGGAGACTAGAATGAACTACAGCGCGTATAATTTCCCAGAAAAAAAGTTGTGCGCAATTTTCTAAAACCGTGAGAGAAAATCTCATATAGCGACCACTGGCGGGTTAAAGCTCTTTTCAAATGTGCAAACGGGTTTTGAAAATTTCAATATACAGGATGTTGTTTCAAGGTCCCGATGGATTTATTATTTTCTTTAATCCGGACCTGGATTTTTCTTGTGATTAGTAGTTGGGTGGTTTGGGTCGTAAATGTGACATATGTGTACCAAATATCAAAAAAATATACAAAGTGGTTCTAAAGTTATGGGTCCAGAAAGAATTGGGCAAAATCAATAAAACACCCTGTAACTCGGTTATAACGTCGGTTGAGCAATAAATTTAGTATGTCTAGAACCGCCTCATTTACCTCTATTCACCATTCAAGTATTTTCGTTTCTCAATGAAACACCCTGTATACTACTTCATCTTGATTGCGGCCCGCAAGCTGTGGCAATAGCTACTATGTGGCCCAGGATAGAAAAAGGTTGAGTATCGCTGGTTTATAGCATCGTGGAGCCGCCCAGTATTATCGCTGTTGGTTTCATTTATCACTCTTCATTTTTCCGCTACTGGAGCCGTACGCTAAAGAAAAAATAAAATACTTAAAAGATATTTTAAAAGTAATTCCTCAAGATGCCGGAGCATTTTACAACTTTTTAAGATTAACCCCAAGTTCCAACTTTGAACAGGATATGGAAGGGCTCGGAAGCGAGTTAGATTTTGACATTGACGAAAGTTTTCTTGAGAACTACATCAAAAAACATATTTAAATTAAATGATTATTAACAAAGTTTAGTGTGTAGATCAGTTTTGCTTGTTTTTATTAAGGTATATAATTGTAGCTTTTTAAAAATGTCCTAACCCGCTTTTGACACTGATTTCTGTCAAATTTGACACTTTATCTGTATAATCTTAGAATGTAGTATTTTTTCGTTGTCGATTTTATAATTTAAAAAATAAATAAAATTATAAGTATCAATAGTCTACTTCTTACTTACTTACTTAGTCCTAAGCCTTTCTACCTTTAGGTGTAAGGCTGGTGGAGTTGAGTTTGGCATTGTAGTCTCCATGCTTTCCGATCTTGCGCTAGGTTTCTTGCACTTTCCAATGTCAATCCCTTCTTCTCGACTTCTTTCCTGATTTCATCTACCCACATAACTCTTGGTCTCCCTCTTTTGTTTTTCCCCTGCACTCTCGTTTCGAACACTCGTTTTGTTAGCCTCTCGTTCGACATTCTACACACGTGCCCGAACCATCTAAGTTGTCCTTCTACTATTTTTTCATTGATTGGTTCTAGTTTTAGGTTTTGTCTAATTGTTTCGTTTCGTATTTTGTCTGTCCTTTTTCTGTTTGCTATTTTCCTCAGGAACCTCATTTCCATAGCATTGACTCTGGATTTTTGTCTCCCCGTCAATGTCCATGTCTCGCTGCTATACATGATTGTTGGTCTAACTACTGATTTAACGACTGCCGTTTTTACTTTTTCCGGTATCCCTTTTTTCCCAAAAAATGTTGTTTTCATAGTGTTAAATAAGCTTCCTGTTCGTCCCATTCTCTCGTTTATTTCCATGTCTTGTTTACCATTTGATTCGATTATTACTCCTAGGTATTTAAAATATTCCACTTGCTCTAGTTGTTTCCCGTCTAATTCTATTGCGTGTGTCTTCCTCGTATTTGAAATTATCATTGTTTTTGTTTTCTCTGTATTAATTTTCATATTTATGTTTGATAGTTCTTCTTCTAGGATTTCAAGATTGTTCTGTAAGTCTTCTCTGTTTTCTGCTATCAATACCATGTCGTCTGCAAATAGTAGCTCCGATAGTTGAGTCTGTTTCATTTGCCAGTATCCTAATGTTAGTTTTCTCATTCTTCTCTTGGCTTTCTTTATCACTTCATCCAGCACCACTGAGAATAGCAGTGGACTCAGCACGCATCCCTGTTTGACGCCTTGACTTGTAGAAAATTCTCTGGATTCCTCGTTATTGGTTCTTACTGTATTTGTATTATTTTTGTACATATCCTTTATTACTTCTATTATGTGTCTGTCGACTCCCCTTTCTGTTAGTGTCTTCCAAACGTCCTTTCTTCGGATTCTGTCAAATGCCTTTTCCAGGTCAATGAAGCACATATGTATCTCTCTATTTTTCTTGATTACCTTCTCACTTACTTGTCTTAATGTGAATATTAGGTCTTGCGTGCTTCTGTCCTTCCTGAATCCACACTGTGTGTCTTCCATAGTTGTTTCTATTAGTGTTTTTATTCTTGTCTCTAGTATTCTTGCTAATACCTTCCCAGGGATACTTGATATGGTGATACCTCGGTAATTATTACAGTTTCTCTTGTCTCCCTTTTTGTGTATTGGTAATATAATGTATTTCTTCCAGTCCTTTGGTAATTCTGCTCTATTTATGATATCATTCATTAGTTCTTTCATGCTATCCATTCCCTCTGTCCCCATGAATTTTATCATTTCCGGGGTGATATGATCCTTGCCTGGTGCTTTGCCCAGTTTTACTCTTTCTATTGCTTTCTCTAATTCCTCTCTTGTTATGGATTCCACTTGTTGTTCTTCATTCCTTTCTTGTATCTCCCCTATGTCAGTGGTGTCATGGTGTGGGAACGCGTGGGAACGCCGTTCCCGCACTGGTTAAGAAAAGAAAAAAAAATAATAGAGAATTTAGGTTTTGTAAACAAAAATTAGCAGTGCGTTCCGGCACTGCGTTCCCGCACTGCTAATTTTGCCATGACACCACTGCCCTATGTTGTCCTTGTCTACATGAGTTAGCTCTTTGAAATGTTCTCTCCATCTTTCCATTATTTGTTTTTCTTCTGTTAGTACGTTTCCATTCTTGTCTTTTATATTCGGCATCGTGTGCTCTTTCTTTTGTCTGAGTTGTTTTAATGCGCCGTAGAAGAGTTTTTGGTTTTCCCTATAATTTTTTGTCATTTTTTGTCCAAATATCTCCCATGACCTTTCCTTTCCTGCTTTCACCGCTATTTTAACCTCTTTCCTTTTTTCTTTATATGCTTCGTAATCTTCCGGGTGTTTTGTGCTTAGGTATCTTTTCCATTTGTCTTTTTTGTTCTTTATTTTCTCTCGTATTTCTTCCGTCTACCATTCTGTTCTCCTCATGTTAGTGTTTGCTATTTTTGCTTTCCCGCAAGTTTCCTCAGCTGCTTTGGTTATGCTGGTTTTTAGATATTCCCATTTTTTTTCTATATTTGTATTTTTTGCCCTACCTTTCAAAGTATTATCTAATTTTTCTTGGAATTTCTTCTTATATATTTCCTCTTTTAATTTGTAACTTTTTATTTTTTCATTTACTACCTTTCTTCTCTTTTCTTCTTTTTCCTCTGTTGTTCTCATTCTCATTATTACTAGATGGTGGTCACTGCCAATCTCCGAGCCTCTTTTCACTTTCGTATCCTGTACTCTTTTCCATTTGTTGCTGCTTACCAAAAAGTAATCTATGATTGATTTTTCGTTTCTGCTGTCTTGTACTCTCGTGTATTTGTGTACTTCTTTATGTTTAAATTTTGTATTTGTTATAACTAGTTTATTCTCCATACATATTTCTATTATTCTTTCACCATTTCTGTTTAGCATTTCTTCTCCTTCTTTTCCCATGCACTCCTCTATTCCGCTGTTGTTGTTTCCGACTCTACCGTTTAGATCTCCCATTACAATTATGTTTTCTTCCCCATTATCAATTTGCATTTGGAGCTCCTGGAAAAATTTATCTTTCTCTTCCTTTCTTGCATCTTCATTTACTCCGTAGGCTCCGTAGGAGTTCGAGTTTGGCAAGCGAGGCGAGAGGTCGTGTGGCAGGTGTATTGGCGATAAGGTAATTTCGAATTCGAAACCTATCACAATAAAAACACCGGTTTTTTAAAAGACCTATCGTTATCGATAATCGTTAAACTTAAAAAGCGTTCTTGTGCGAAATAAAAATAAACTTCTAAGTGTATAATAATAATATTTATATTAGTGCTGAGGTTAACATTTAATTTAAAATGGCCAGTGGCGGAACAGGAACAATCCGAAAGGAAACCTATAGAAAGAATGAAGAACTATCTGATAGTGGCGACGAAGAATCTAAGAAGAAAAAATATAAAGAAGATAAATTATATTTTGAAAAGAGTAACCTGACGAGACGAACACCGAATAAAAGCAACGACACAAATGAAGAGATGATAAAAATGATGCGGGAAGTTATGTGGAAAAATGATGAAATGATGGCAGAAATAAGAACCATACGGAAAGACCAAAAAGAAACGATGGAATATATTAAGGAGCTGAAAGAAAAAAAAAACGAAAAATTGGAAGAAGGTTTAAAAATGGCAAACAATAGAATAGAACAATTGGAAAAAGATAGACGGAGAAATAATATAGTATTAAAAGGCCTAACACTAGATGCTACCGACGGAAAGCCTGTAAAGGAGTCAGTAGAACACTTCATAGGAAGAAATCTGAAATTAGAGGTCAGACTGAGAGGAGCGGTGAAGATCGGCGACCAAATCTTTGTAGCAGAAATGGAAAACCTAACGGATAAGATGAGTGTACTAAAAAACAAAGGAAAACTGAAAAATCTACAGGGACAAAAGGTGTATATAGAATCAGATTTAACAAGAAAGGAAAGGGAAATACAAGCAAAAATTAGGAAAATGGCAAAAGAAGGAAAAGACAAAGGTAATACTACGAAGATAGGATATATGAAACTGGAGATTAATGGAAAGGAGTGGAAATGGGACCATAATAAAGAGAAACTTATACTAACTCACAGAAATATCGGGGAAGGGACTTCAAAAAACTAAAAGAAAATAATGAGACCGGACCCACAACAATGACAACCAAGGCAATTAATGGGAAAAGCGATAGGGAAAAAGATGATGCAAAGGTAAACAAGGATGAAAATAGGGAAAAGGGGAAAGCTAGATTGCAGAAAAAAGGAGAGATAAAAATGGGAACATGGAATGTGAGAAGCATCAATGGAAAAGAGGAAGAACTGGTAGAAGATATGATAAGACAAAAAATAGAAATACTAGGAATAACAGAAACGAAGATGAAAGGAAAAGGTCTTAAGAAAATACACAAAGGATATTGGTTACTTTGGGTAGGAGCGGATACAAAAGAGAGAGCAAAAGAAGGAGTCGGGATAATAATTGCACCGAATAGACTACAACACGTTATAGAAGAAACATATGTTAACCAGAGAATATTATCGGTGAAAATTAAACTGATGGACGAAGAAATATGGACAATAATAAGTCTACTTCTTATTTGAGTTTAAGTTTTAAATCAACTTATCTCCGAAACAACTTTTTGTGGGTTAGTACATTATTGCATAACACCAGCCAGTTATTCCTACCTCTGCACCGAGAGAAAAAAATTCTTGACATAAAGAAACTTTATTAATATTTAAGAAAGATCGACTTGGCATATTGCCTAAGAAATATATCTTTGTATGTAAGATATAATTTTCTAAAATATTTCAAATAAATTCTACTACAGCCAAAGAAATATATCTTAAACATGATTGAACTATCACTTTCTGGCAAACTTCAAATCCATTTATCAGAAAGAAATTACACTTGATGTTAATTAATTTTATTAGTCATAAAAATATATTTTCTACACATTAGAAAACTATTCTTTCTGAGCAATAATATTTCTTAGTAAGGAATATTATTATTTTACTATTAATAATTAATTTATTTAATGTTAAGAAATATATTTCGCAGAGATAAACGTATATTTAGAGTTAAGTTTATATTTCTTGAAAATAAAGTGATATTACATACGACGAAATAAATCATTGTGTTAAGGTAAAATCATTATTTATTAATAAAACAAGATATAAAACGTTATTATTACATACAAATATTTTCTCCACTCTTAAACCACTGACTTCTACACAACAATAAAGGGATGGAGAGGCAAATCCAACTTCCTCAAATTTTCCTTCTTTTGTTAATAGCACTTTGTATATCAGCAATTCACTAAAACAAAATCATTATGTAGAAAGAGTAAACTTACTTTAATAAATTTTTTTTATAAAGCTATAGATATTTATTTTGATAAATTTAGGAAATACAAAAAAAAAAAACAAATACACGGCCCCACATAAGAACTATTAATACTAATAATAATCAATCATATTTAGTTCAAACATGGCATTATTTAACCTATACATCTTTGTTTATTTTTTTTCTTTTTGTTAATGAAATATTAATTATTTATCTGTATAATATTAAGTCACACAATAAACATTGTTTAGCTAAAACAAGAGGGAAAATACAACAGACATAATAAGCAGACATAATAATATGTAATTTTCTTAATTTTTATAATCTAAAAGAGACAGCATACCTAATCATTAAGACATTTTATTACGGGAAAGTATTATTAGTTTACATCTAAGTCATTTAATACATATTAACTAATTCACGGTTTTCGGCAATAACATTTCTTAACCATAAACATATATTTCTTTTAGACTAACTGATTTCTTTATCTCAAATAAATTAACAGAAAAAATCCTCAGCGTTGCACCCGCCATGTTTGATATAGCGTTGTATTGTATATTTTTATAGAAGACGATACATTCAAGAAACCTATTATGGTTGATGCATAAGTATACACATTTTTAAAAAGGTACTTATATGTATGAAGTTCTACCATTTCTGGAAGGCCCCGCAGTTGGTTAATAACTCCTTTCTTAATATTGTTCTGAAGCTATATATTATATCATTCTGTCCCAGCTTTAAATTGTGGCATATTTCCCAGTTAGAATAATAAGCTCCTTTATTTCAGAGTCGTCCATCATTATACCTAAAAAGCATATAAAGATACTATTATGTTTCTATTTTAACCATTCGGATACGCAACAATATTATTATTACATCTTAGATTACTCAATTTACTTTTATTTAATACCTATATATGTACGTACCTTCAAAATATCCGTTAATTTTTAAAGTACACCAATAAATCCAACATCCATCTCTGTACCGTAGAGGTAAAGGGTAGTATATCCATCTAGTAAAGTTTTGAGATAATGGGGAAATAAGATGAATTCCAGAAAATTATTGCAATCATTCTTAATCTGAAGACATATGAAATTATGTATTTATATGATTGTAACGTTGTATATTAGTTAAACAATATTGTCCTACAGTGATAAAAAATTTGTTTATATGTTTGACAATACTGTGACTTAAGGTCTTTTGCCTCAGCATATACCAGCAGATAAAAAGTGTACAAAATAGTAAGTGCCTATACAGTGAGCACGTAAAAGTTGGAATTAAATTCATTTTCTCGAGATTGGATGATTTTGGAAAAATGTCCCGAAACAGGTCAATTTTTATTTTTAAATTGTGACTTTTTGGCATATGTATCATACTAGTGACGTCACCCATCTGGGCGTGATGACGTCATCTATAACTTTTTTAAATGAGAATAGGGGCCGGTATTTCAATAGCTACTTAAGCTTTTGCTTAGCTAAGCCTGTGTCAAAAGTTAAGGAGAAGCTTAAGCCGGGTGTCATATTTCCATCATTTCCTTAACTAAACTGATGCTCAACTGTAAAGTTAATTGGTTTGGTACCTCTGAATACGTCAAAATGCCAGAACTAACTGTTCTGAGGTAAAAACCACTACTGTTGACGTTTAATTTTATAATTGTCATCTGTATCAATGTCAGTTACTTAATTTTGTGTACATGGTACATGTGTTGTTAGTTTATTGTCTATATTTTCTCTGGTTATATTTTTATTGTTATTTTGCATAAGCAATAGATCCGTCTTTGTAATTTTGTTTATTGGATATATTCCTTAAAATGTCAAATTCGAATGTTTATTTTTGTAAAATAAATATACCTACCAAGCATTGTATAAATAAATAATTTCCATGTGCCTACACCTTCCAAAAGGTAGTAAGAATTTTAATGATCGTTATTACGATTAATAAATTAATAGATTTATAGATTATTATTTAATAATCTAATAATAACGTTATTACTCAAAAGTTGGCTTTCACAATAACTCTCTAATTAATAATTTATAGAAATAACCTCAAAAAACAGAAAACAAATTTTAAGCAAAGGCTTAAACCAACTCCCGCGCGAGCTTAAAATTATTTGGTTTAAGCCTAGGCTTAAGCCTCAAATTGAAGTGGAAATACAGGCATCTAAGCTTAAGCAAAGGCTTAAAGTAAGCTTTGGCTTAAGTGAGGTTGGAAATACCGGCCCTTAGAGTTGTGTGATAGCTCATTTGAAAGGTAATTCAATTCTCTATTCAGTAATATAAACATTAACATAATTATTTATACAGGGTGTCAGAAAAAAAAATTTGAATTAAACTTATTGACATAAAAAGAAGAATGTGTAATTTATATAACTCAAAATATATTTTCCTGCTATCAGAAAACAGGAAATAATGTATATTTGACAAATAAATGTTGTTTTTTGCTTAAATTCAATATTAAAGCTGCCACCCACCTTCCTCTTGACAGTTTCAACATTTAATTTAAGCGAAAAGCAATGATTGTTTTTCAAATTAACCTTTTTTGCTGTTTTTTGAGAGCAGTAAAATGTATTTTGGACTAAATAAATTACATGCATTCTTCTTTTTATGTCAACAAATTTAATTAAATTTTTTTTTGGTCACCCTGTACAAATAATTATATAAATTTTATATTACTTATTAGAGAATTAAATTACCTTTCAAATGAGCTATCACACGACCCCTATTCCCATTTAAAAAAATCATAGATGACGTCATCACGCCCATATGGGTGACGTCACTAGTATGATATATATACCAAAAAGTCGCAATTTAAAAATAAAAATTGACCTGTTTAGGAATTTTTTTCCAAAATTGACCATTTTCGAGAAAATGAATTTATTCCAACCTTTACGTGCTCACTGTATAAGCGCAAATAAAAACACATAAATGATAAAAAACATTTTTATTCACAATCGCTATCATCAACATTTTTTGGTAACAACTAAATTTCTATTAAACTCTTGAAACTGACTGGGGATCCACTGTAAAAGGATTAGTAAGTGATACTTTTTCTTTTATGTTATAACTTTCGGTTTTTCATAATGTAGTGGTAATTGTTCTCTAAGATTGGTCGCAGTTGCTTTTATTTTTTGTTACTGTCAACTATCTAGTAAAAATCTCTGTCAATCAAAGTGACTAACATTTTTATGGAGATACTGCTGTTTACCACGCGCGAAATAGCGCGCCCGATAAACAAATCCCACAGCTGATGGAGTTACCACACTTTACCTCGTTCTCCAAAGGATATAATACTTTTTCTTATAAGAATATATAGGCCACCAGTAATACTTCGCATACCGTCTTTTGCCACAAATAAAATTGGAACATGTTAAGCTTAGCAAAAGTATTAAGTCCAAATTAGAAAAAAATGGAGTTACTACCCTTTACCTCTACGGTACAGATCTATATTAACATGAACATATCACGCCATCTTGACAAACACTGACGACTAAATCATAAATAGTTAATCTGCGCAATTCTTTTGTGGAAGAACATCTCTTTGCAAGTAACATTTCGACATTAATGACAAAGTTTTTATTTTATAACCACAGTTACTACAGAGGGTATTTCTGAAGAATTATTTCTTGTGGTTTAAAATATTTATTTGATTGCAAGAAAATGTCTTGTTCACAAATATAAATATGGATTAACTTAACATTATATTTCTTATACTGCAAAATATTTGTAGTTTTCAATTTAAGAAATAAAAACTTTAGGATTAGAAAATTAAATGTAACCATTAATGCATTTCTTAGTATTGAAGAAATTATCTGTAAGAAATTATTGAGGTGTGTTTAAAAAACTCGTTTCTTTATATGTGAACCGGTATGTTTAAGTTAATAGGATATGTTAACTTTTAAGAAATATTGCTCAAAGAAATCGGTGTTTTAGGAGAAAAGAAATTGTTCTCTCGGTGTGCTTCCTTACCTATCAGGCACAGTACCTCCTCGTTGGTCACGTGCTCGGTCCAGGATATACCTAATATAGGTTAGTAAGCCCACATTTCGAGAGCCTCTCTTTTTTTCATAACATTTTCAACAAAACCGGAAATACATCACGTTTGAGAAGTCGGATTTTGAGAGGTAGGGTGAGGCTTTTAGAGGTAAAAATTTGCTTTACGCTAGTGTACGATGCTCTTGCTTTTTCTATTTTTATACGTATCTCCTTAGCTTGATCCCAATTTGAATTAACTATTTTTCCTCAGTAAGTGTACGAATTCACGTGTTCAATTTTCTAGAAAAACAATTTCCTTTGTTTCCGCTACTCGTTTACTTTGTTTATCGAGGAATTTGCAATATGTTGCACTCCTGTATATTTAAATATTCAACTATTTTTACCTAAGAACTAATTAACAACTATTAAAGTAATATCCCCTTTCTTTAAAAGCACGAATGGAAATTTACTCTGTCAGTTACATATTTTAACGTTTATCAGCCCTTTCAATAGGGCTCATCAATATTCATTAGTGGATAAAGTTAAATAATTGGTTTAGAGTTAGACGCTTTCAATATTTATGTTGTATTCAAAATGTCAACAACTAGCGGTGAGTACTTCAGTTGGCTGTATTTTCCTGCTATTAAAGCATCCACAGTGCTACAGTTTTAGTTGCTACAAAAGTTTAAGTTCACGTCAAACTTACTTACTATTTTATTAATTAACACCATCACAATACTTAAGTTAAAGCTTTGATTTTCTCAATTTTCTTAAAAGTTTTATATTTTTATTTTTACTAACAATGGAAATGGTTTGTTCGCTCTTCTGCTTTTGCTTCTTGTCCTTCATTTGGCTCACGACCATATTTTGTACATTGTACATTGTTATGTTTCTTCTTTGGTGCTTTTGTACATCTCATATTAATGAATTGTTCAGACTTTTCGTATTCCCTAACTTTATCGCATTTTTTCGCTCAGCTAAATTTATTATATCATTGTTAACCAACGCCTGATTCTGCCATTACTCTTTTCTTCGTTGTATTTGTATCCATCAAATATGGGTTGGCAGATATGTCGGCAACTGATATTGCCTTAATATACTCAAGTCATTTTACTTGAGGTGTAAAAAATGATGTGTGATATTTTAATATGCAGGTTTTCACTCCTGCAAAATGAAGTCTAATTTGTCATTTTTATTTTCAAGGATGACCAGTTGCTGTGATTTGATGATATTTAATAGCAAATGAAATGTTTACTTATATAGCTAAAGCCCTGTAATTTATTAGATGAAAAAAGTGACAATAAGTGAATATGATAAGTATGCAGTATATTTATATTTACAATAATTGTCCTTTTTAATAATTTAAAAAAATGTTCTAAACGATTTATATACGTCTCAGTGCATATTTCTTTTACTTTACAAGGCCAGTTACAAAGTTTTTTATTTTCACACATTAAGACATTTACATACATAATGACTGAACACCCTGATGTGGGTCTAAGTCGCGGCAGCTTTCTTGATCCTATTTCTTGGGAGGATCAGTCCCTTCTGCTTATGTTATCTTCTTAATTATTTCTTTCCATTTTTTCCGGTCTCTAGTTTTTCCCTGCCATTTTTTGACTCCTGAGTTTCTAAGCCTTCTTCAACATCTAGCTGCCACTTTGATCTTGGTTTTACTCTTTTCTTTCTTGCTCCTGGATTCCATTCTATCATAGCATATGTCACTGCTTCACCTCTTGCCTGCCAGATGTGACCTAACTATCTAATTCTACATTGCTTTATTTTTGTCACGATATCTTCTTTCAGTAACCATCTTACTCTATATTGCTTTACGATATCTTCTTTCAATACTTTCCTAATCTCTGCATTTCGGCTTCTACATTCATTTTGCTCTATTCTGATTGGTCCCAGTATGGTGCTCATAATCTTTCTCTTCACTATTCTTAAGTTTTCTCATATTTTTAGTTATTGTCATTGTTTATGCTACGTATAATAATATTGGTCTAATTATTGTGTTATATATTCTCATCTTCTTTCTCATAGTCAGTATTTTGCTTTTTAGTAATGTTTTATTTGCAAAATAAGCTTTATTCGCTGCCAATTTATTTTCTTTAATTTATCACATTCTTTTACCGGTTTTGCTTATTGTCGCTCCCAGGTATTTGAAATGTTCTACATCTTCAAACTCTGAATTCCCTATTTTGGGTTATCCTTTTATTGGTGTTTTCCCTAGTCTTAATATTTTTGTTTTTTTTTGCCTTAATCTGAGTCCCAATGTCTTTCCTTTTTTTTACCTTCTAGCATTTCTTTCATTATGTTTCTTTTCTTTGCTATAAATTAAGACATTTGGTAAATAAATTTTGCTTATTTAATTATTTCAAGTTGCTCTTGGTCTTCCTCGTTTTTCTTTTCTTTGCTGATTTTTTTTCAATACCATTTTGGCTGGTCTCTATCCATCCTCACCAAATGTACGGTCTGAATGTTTCTTTTCTTTACTTTGATCCGTAAAGATACAATCCTTCCTGAGTTTTAGCCGACTCCATAACATGCCTCTATTCATCTATGTCTTGAGCAATCTCCATCCAGTTCTCCACGTCCATAGCTTTCAGGTCTCCTGCTATATTATCTCTCCACCGGAGTCGAATGCGTCCACGGGTGTCTTCTTTCAGTTGGAACTTCTTCCCATACCAACGTTACTGTTCTTTCATCAGAATGTCTTCTGAGATGTCCTGCCCATTGGAGTCTTCTGGACTTTATTTCTTTTATGATGTTGGCGTCTGGGAACAGTACTTCGAGCTCTTTGTTAGTTCTTATCTTACATTGTTCTGCTGCTTCCTCAAGCACAGACCTAAAGATCTTCTTTAGGATTGTTTTTTTCCAATCACGTAGTCTCTCTTTGTTTTCCTTTGTTATCGTCCGCGTTTTGCTGCCATACATCACTACGGGACGTATGATTGTTTGATATAGTTGTACATCTTGTTAGTTGTTTCGATTTTATAGAGTTTTTAAGGGCATACAGATATGTGTTGCTTACTTGTATCCTATTGTTTATTTCTGTTCATCCGTTATTGTCTTCAGTTATTGTTGTTCCGACACTTAAATTCTCTAACACTATCAAAGTTAAGGTCATCGATGGTTATGTTCTGACCGATAATGTCTCTGTTTTGGTTATTGCGGCTCATATACATATATTTCGTTTTATTTTCATTGATTAGATCTTCTCTGCTTCCTTCTCGAACCTATGAAAGTCTCCATCCTTATTCTGGTGGTTACTATTAGATAGAAATCTTCTGTAAATGCCCACAGTAAGTTTGCTCCTTCTTAATGAAATACTGTGTCGATTCGTGCACTTCTGATTATATGTTCCAAAGCTAAGTTTAAGAGTATTGGTGAAAGTGCATTCCCTTTTTTAGTCTACCCCTCTGTTTTAGTCCATCGTTTATTTCAAATGTCTCCAAGTATTGTTGTCCAATTCTCACCTAACAGCGTAACTGTTTCATACATATCCGTATCAAACTGACTATGTTTTTTGGAAAGCCAAATTCCTGCATCGCTGTTCACAGTCTAGTCCTGCATACTCTATAAGCATTGATTTATAAACGTTAATTTTTTTTTTGTGAGATTAATTTATTTTGGTTATTAAGTCATTGCTCATTGCTTTATCTTATTTCCTATTCTCTCATTTATTTTAGCTTCTATGTCTTCTCTTTGTCTATTAGTATTTTTAGCTATCTGTATTGATTTATTTATTCTATTTCTGTGTTTTCTATTTCTATATTTATTTTTTCATCTTTCTCTGCGTCTAGTGCGATAACCTTTGTTATTATTGTATCCGTGTATCTAGCTTCTTTTAAAATAACTTGTGTTCCAACATGGTCCGTGGTGTTCTTGTAACGGCTTTAAATGGAGTTCAAACAATTTGCCATTGACCTTTCATCATCTTAATCTTTTCGTAGAGTCGAATGCCTTTTCCAAATTTGGTAATGCTAGATATACCTACTCTTCATCCGAAATATACAGTTTTTCCATTGTCTGCTTTATAGTGAATATATTATTATATTCAGAGCTGCTTTACAAAATATATTTCTTTGCGGAATGTATTATCTCTATGTTTTTTGATTGTTTCTTATATTCTGTATAATTTTCCTTTTGGAATTATCCAATATTTTACTTACAGCAAGGCAAGTATTTATTTTTAAACAGTTTCTTTTTCGTTTCGCGTTCTTCTTTTATTTTATATTATTGCTGAGAATGTTTTTTCTGTTTTTAAATTTTCTGTAATATCAGAACTGTCAGGATCAGAGCTTTTATGTCGGTGTTTTGTTCCCTAAAATTAAAAAAGTTCTCACATTTTCAGATCATATTATTTATATCGGTTGTTTTTTTTTTCTGTTAAAAAGTAATTATTTTTACTTATTTGGGTATAGTAGGTTCAATTCGTATTCTATCTGTTTCATGATTTATGTTTTACAATCATCCGTGACAGCTCACAATGATTGAAAATCATGTGTACTTAATAGTTTTCATGTACCAATAGTAAAAAAGAACATCTAAATGGAAAATGTATACTTCTCTAGTTTATAAAAGTATATACGTGATGTATTTTTTGAAATAATCAACTAATATCACAAGTCGCAACCGGTCATCCTTAGAATTTTCCATAATATCTCAGCCACTTCATAGCCATATTTTCAAAATTATTTAATTAGGGGTTTTAAATATTGGATACAATGGATACAATATTGGAACAAATGTCATTTGCTTTATAACTTTTCTTTTCATATTCTAATAATGCATTTTTCAGTTAATTGTATTAACAATATCTTTAGGCCCACTTTTATTGTTGATTTTTTCTTGTAAATACCTTTCATATTATATATTTCAACATCAAATAATTAAGTAGTATTCTGTAATTGTTATTTTAAAACCCTTAAATTATCGTTAGATAATTATTTAATATTCTACGAAATGTATATAGATACATATTATTGTAAATGAAACACTGGACAATACTCCATTCTGCTGAAAGATCTGGAGTATGTGTGATCACCATATTATGCACCAAGTGCAGAAGAATGTCAATATCAGCGTGTTTTGCTTCCAGTAAATGAAGAGAGAAAGATGAGGCCAATATTTATTTATACAACTATTTAAAAACTAAGTTGCATTTTATTGAAAACTACAGTTTTTCCGTATTTAATTTGAAGTTTATTTTGTCTTGTTTTTTTAATATGCGATACAAAAGCAGACAATTGGCTGATAGTTCACTTGCAAATCGTAGATCGAACACAATTGGTAAGGTAAAGTGCAATTTGCAAATGTTATGTATTATTATTGACGTACAAAAATAGGAGGATTAGATACTACAAGAATAATTTGTTTTGTGATCAGTTGTTTATATTTCAGCAAATTACTTTTTTTTACTATTTAACTATTTAAATTTGTCCTCCTATTTATTATATTTTTACATTTTTATACATTTTGAATTGAGTGTCTTAGAGTTTTAAATTTTTTACTTTAAAACATACTCACATTAAGACAAAAAAAATATTGGTTTTTAAAATAGTAATATATTTTTTAATATTTCTGCTGCACAAAAGTTAAGTAAGAAGTAAAATATTATTACCTGCCAAATTTAAATTTGAAAACAGTTCACCATTTTTTCGTTTGAAACTAATTTCAAGCTTTCTTATTTTCCAAAAAAAAAAATAACTTTTAAAACCTTCTTGATAAACCTAGAATTTATTTTCTTTATTCTCCTCGGTATTTTCGATAATATTTTGACTGGCAAATTTTGGATACAAAATAACTCAATTATACTTGCACGTTTATTATTTCTATTTTGCAGATTTAGCCATGCGCGTCTCACTTCCCGTAAGGGGAAAATTCACTCATCATGGATACCTACCTTCCAGTGGCGGCTCGTGATTTTTACAATAGGGGAGGCTATACCTAACTGTAAAATATCTAGACAAATTTGCACTAGCAAAAAAATGCGCCAAAAAATGTAATTTAAGGCCCCATCTTTTGACCATTTTTTATTTACATTTCATAATATCATCCTAATTAATAATTTCATGATATCATCATTTTAAAAATAGTTAGTCTAATAGTAAAAGTTTAATACCAAAGTTTGTGTGGTTTATTTGTTAATAATTCCATCTATTTGTAAATAGATACCTATGCATATCAAAATAAATACAGATTTGAAGTTTTGCAGTCCATACATAATGAAGCTTCAAATTTTTTAAGATACTCAATTGAATTTTTTTAATTCTAAACGCGGCCTACTGCGAATTCAAAAACACGATAAATTACCGATATTTTGCTTTGAGTTAGAGATATCGGAAAAAGTTATTTGAGCAAGTTGTTCCAAATATTATTATAACCCCACATACCAAATTTCATAACAAAATTCGCACTTTTAGATTTTTCATTATTTTTAGTCAGGGCCCTAAAATTCGTTGTCCCGAGACGCACCCAACCACCCAACGGAGCTGAGAAGCTAATCTGCCTCCCTTGGTATATCTCCAGGCAGCGTGTGATGGCGCCGTAGATGCCACTGTTAGGAGACCGGGTCTCCTTAAACGCCTGCTGCGCTGCACGGAGCATTAGTAACGGAGAATGCTGGGCTTCTCGGCTCCGTTCGTGCATCTCGGGATAACCCAGGGTCCTGCCTACAATAATATGTAATAAAACTGAGACGCGATCATGCGTTCTAATGCTAATGCTCCGTACGTATGGATAATTAGTGATAATATGGAATTTACACGTTGTATAATAGTGAGAGTAATTGTTGTTTTCGCGATTCATGATAAACAAAACAGTATAGAGTGTGTAAAAAATTTATGGGGAGGCTGAGCCTCCCTTGCCTCCTCTGACGAGCCGCCACTGCTACCTTCTTATTCTCCATTATTATTTTAAAGCAATTTATGTTTTTTGTCTTATCCGTTTCCACAGTGGAGCATTCTAATTTTATTTTATTTTGCCCTTTTTATTTGGCATTTGAATGCCCTGGCTTTACTTTCTTAGATGCCAATAGAATCGACTCTTTTATCTTCATATTCCTATACCCTCCTTGATTAGGTCATCCATCGCTCTTAATTCATCTATTGTTCACAACGGTGATCCCATTTTTCCACCATGTTAATATGTTTTTTATTCCTATTCTATGAGTTAGCTGCATTTGTGTTATCACTAGTGGTCTTTTGGATATTGATATCTGTATTTGATATTTAATAAAAGCATTTCTGATTGGTTTTACTATTTTGTTCTCATTTTTTCCAAACTGTTTTCATTATTTTTTCTTCTCAAATTGGCCACAGTTTCTCTCACTAGTTTGCTTTGCATCGTGTATTTTTCGTCTGTTTTATTTGTTAAAAGTTTTTTCCGATTTTTCTTTAATTTTAACTCCTTTGATTTGTTACGACCACCAGGCTGTTTGCTTCATATAACTGCATATTGTGATATATTTGTATTGTAAAAATTTATTATAGTTTCCACTTCTGTTGTTTATTTGTTAGATAGCTTTTAGTTTATATATTCGCTTTTAGTTTAAAATTTGACACTTTTGTTTATAGAAATATCGTTGTGGATTTATTTATTTTCTTGTGCTCTCTTTTGTTTATTTTCTTTTTGTCCAAGGAAAATTATATTTTCATTGACATTTACAGGTACATTAAAATATCCGAGGATAATTGTTTCTTTGCCATATAGTAGTTTCTTTAGATTTGAAAATGATTATGTAAATTCGTGGCTTATTATTTTCAGGTGCATAATACATATAATACATAATATTATATTGACAATACATTTATTATTTGTTCACACGTCTTTTTAACGACTAAAATTTTCGAACATAGATATACTAATTCTCGTGGATATCTATTTGTGTTTTTATTTTTATAATAACCCGTTCCTTTGTTCGATGCTCTTCTGTTCCACTCACAACCTATGTACACACTGATCGTATACCGACCTTTTTCTTTTCGGGATGTGCAAAGGATATATTATGTATCTTGACATCTTAAATTTATTGTCACTTAGTCCTTTTATTATTTTTTGGTTTTCCTTCTTAATCAAATTTTTTTATTTGACGAAACAAACAGTTCTATAAATCTTTCATTAAGTAAGTAATAACTTTAATATAAATCTTTAATTTTTTGGTTTATGTTTTGCCTGCTATTGTTTTTTTGCATTATTCGAGTACTCTATTGTTTGCATTTTACGAGTAGGCATACTCGTAGTTTTCCTATGCTTTGTTAAAAATGCACTCGCGATCACAAAAATCGGGTTCTAAACCTGTTGTCTGATTTGAGTGATTTTTTTAGCATGTTATAGCCTTATTATTTAAGAATATCAGTGTACTAATATTGTTGCTAGACAGGTAAATGTCATAACTGGGTGTAACAATCATACTGTGTTTTTTCCTTAAAGTTCGGAACACTATGTGGAATATTATAGCATAGATAAAATATTGAAATTAAAACTCAATTGTAGCCTTATGCTTTCTTAACATTTTCCTTTTTAATTCAAATTCCTATATTGGATAATAAAAAAGTTATGTACTTTAACAATTAGGAATGTTATTCATCAATACAGGGTGTTTCTAAATAAGTGCGACAAACTTTAAGGGGTAATTCTGCATGAAAAAATAATAAACGTTTGCTTTATAAACACATGTCTGCAAATGCTTCGTTTCCGAGATACAGGATGTTGAATTTTTTCTTACAAACTGGCGATTTATTTGTTACTCTAAAACCGGTTGAGATATGCAAATAAAATTTGGTAAGTTTTAAGAGGTAGTTATTGCCCATTTTTTGTCATAGAATTAAGAATTTTATATGCACCATGGGCACACGGGATGTATCTAAAATGTTTATACCCATATGCACGCCAATGGTGAATATAAAATTCTTATTTATATGTCAAACAATGCACAATAACTACCTCTTAAAACATACCAAATTTAATTTGCCTATCTCAACCGGTTCTAGAGCAACAAATAAATTGTCAGTTTGTAAGAAAAAATTCAACATTCCGTATCTCGGAAACGAACCATTTGCAGACATGTGTTTATAAAGCAAACGTTTATTATTTTTTCATGCAGAATTATCCCTTAAAGTTTATCGCACTTATTTAAAAACACCCTGTATTGATGAAAAACATGTCTAGTTGTTAAACTACCTAAATTTTTAATCACCAACATAAGCATATGAATCAAAAAGGAAAATGTTAAGAAAGCCTAAGGATACAATTGAGTTGTAATTTAAATATTTTATCAATGCTATAAAATTTTACAGAGTGTTCTGAACTTTAAGGAAAAAACACAGTATGATTGTTACACCCGGTATAAAATGACATTTACCCGTCTAGCAACAATATTATTACAATGATATTGTTACATAATAATGCTATAACATACTAAAAAATCACTTAAATCGGACAACAGGTTTAGGAAATTCGGGACATCAAACATGTATAATTCATCGAGTGACCCGATTTTTGTGATCGCGAGTGTATATGTATCATTTCTTTTAATATTATGACCCTGTCTATTTTCAGTCCTATTTGTCATTCTAACACGTGATTAGATATAATAATGTTTTCGATATTTTACGTTACTTTGCTATTATCTATGTAGATAGTAATTTAAATTTTGTTAATTTCAGTAGTTGCTTTAAATTTAAATTTTTTTCTATTTTGCAAATGTGCGATTGTTATGACGTCATGTACACGGTTAGCTTATCTTCACGCTTTGCTTACTTCACTAATGTTTTATCCATGTTTTCATTACTTTTACTCATTCATATATTTCATTATTGTTATTACCAGTAAAATTATTTCTACAGAATTGAATTATTATTCTGACTATATTCAAACACTGTTATTATCTAAAATTTGACATCACCATTAAACAAATTTTGAAATGGTAAAAGTCTAAGGTATATAAGGTCGATCTACACCCATATGTTTAATGGATAAAAATTAATGGATATGTAATTTAGTAGATTAGCAAAATAAAGGACAAGGGGTGTCCGATCTAATTTTATTCTGACTACTTATAATTAAAAATGAAAAAATGACTTTTGTTTATAAATTTTAAAAAAAGTTTTGACCCGAGCAGATATTATTTCAGATTTTTTGGATCATTATAAACTAAAAAAAAATTCTCTTAATCTAGTCGTTTTCGAGTTATGAACACTCTAAAACAAAAAAAAAGAACAAAAGATGACGATTTTCAAAGCTCAAAATAAAAAATATCATTTTTGAAATTACGAAGTACCTAAATTCAATTTTAAATCTTATTCTATCAGTTGTTGATAAGTATTTTGGACTTATTTCATTTTAAAATAGTATTTTTTAAGTTGTTAATGCACTCTGATCGCCCGTCTTCCCGTAAGGAACCTTCCTCATTAACAATTAAAAAAATATATTTTAGAATAAAACATGGCAAAAATTCTTATCGGAACCTGATAGAAGGTTTGAACTTGAATTTTAGACCAGGGCGCATCTGTAAAAATATTAGTACCTACATTTGGACGTTGAGAGGTGACTCAAATTTTTTTGCAGAAATTGCTTCAAAATAAATCAAATAATAATATTTGATTTATCTTCCCTCTCAAAAAGGTCCGGAACATTGTTTAAATAATCAAAATGTCAAAAAATTAAGGAAAAATTCGATTTTTTTTCTTGGTTTTTTGATTATAACTTTAAAAGTGTTCATTTCCTAGAAAAGTTGTACTGATATAAAAGTTGCGTAATTAAATTTCCTACAATATAGAATTGGTTAAAAATTTAAAAAATAGTCACCCTAGTTGCAAAATAGCAATAATTGCGAAAAAACCATACAAAAGCAAGTATTCGCATTTTACGTTTTTCAACCATTTATGCTACACTTAGGACCTTCATATTTCACCCTGAAAAACTTTATGATACAGTAAAACAATACTGTAGATTTCATTAAGATCGGTTTAATAGATTTTGCAAAATAAATTTTGCAATCCAGCTTTCGTAAAAAAAATTCATTTTTTCAAAATGTTACAGGACTGAAAATAAAGCAGATAGCAAGTTGAAAATTTGTTTGCTTATAGAAGTGTACTGTACCTTTCATTTGCAATTTTGCAAAATTAAAATCGATTAACACCACGGCGTCAGGAACTTTTTTAAGTAAACATTAATTATTGGTGCTACGCGCAGGACAGCGGATAGTTTGCTCTGATTGGGCATTCCAATGACCTTTGATAATGGTTGATACATTATAATTTTTATTACATTTCGATATAAATAAATAAATTTGTTTATTGCAAAATAAAAACACATACTCTATCCTTTGAAATAACACTTTTATTAGCAAAAACTTTCTTTGCTCATATATTTTAACTTAAATAATAAAAGTTTATTATTTTTAAACATATGCAATTGTTTAAACAATATTTCACAAACAATAATAAAATTAGTTTGATTTTTGTGGAATTAAAATATTAAAATACAACAAAATATAGAGTAAGAATATAATATATTAGATAAAGGTTGGAAGAAATTTTGGTGGAAATCAACTTGTGTGAATCGAAAATCGCTGTCCTGCGCGTAGCACCAAAAATTATTGTTTATTTCAAAAATTTTCTGACGCCGTGGTAATTCATCGATTCTAATTTTGAAAATTGAAAATGAAAGGTACATTACACTTCTATAAGAAAAAAAAATTCAACTTGATATCTGCTTTATTTTCAGTCCTGTAACATTTTGAAAAAATGAATTTTTTTTGCGAAAGCTGGATTGCAAAATTTATTTTGCAAAATCTATTGAACCGATCTTAATGAAATTTACAGTATTGTTTTACTGTATCATAAAGTTTTTCTGGGTGAAATATGAAGGTCCTAAGTGTAGAATAAATGGTTGAAAAACGTAAAATGCCAGTACTTGTTTTTTTATGGTTTTTTCGCAATTATTGCTATTTTGCAACTAGGGTGACTATTTTTTAAATTTTTAACTAATTCTATATTGTAGGAAATTTAATTACGCAACTTTTATGTCAGTACAACTTTTCTCGAAAATGAATAGTTTTAAAGTTATAATCAAGAAACGAAGAAAAAAATCGAATTTTTCCTTCAATTTTTGACATTTTGATTATTTAAACAATGTTCCGGACCTTTTTGAGAGGGAGGATAACTCAAATAATATTATTTAATTTATTTTCAAGCAATTTATGCAAAAAAAATTGAGTCACCTCTTAACGTCCATCTCAAAACAGATGCGCACTGGACTATTTAGGCACTTGACGATTACAAAAATAATATTTTTCTACAACCACTATTCAAAGTGCACTTTTCTGCACGGTTTTATGTTAGCAAACTTGATATTTTCTCACAGTATAAGATATTTGACATTAGTGTGCAGAAAAGTGACGTTTCTGTGCCGCAAAGTGACGTTTCTGTGCCGCAAAGTTCTTTTCTGCACAGTTGACTACCTCATTCTGAGTAACGTTATATTCTGTTTACATCCGTGGTTAAACTTTAGACAAATATATAACCTATAAGACAATTATTATATTTAACTATAGCATAGAAACTAAATTATGGATTTACAACTGTTTTATTTTACAATTTTATTCTTATTAAACATTTTATAATTATCAAATAACCAATAAGGATTTAGCAACCTGTGCAAGAGACGTCGAATGAAGTAGGTTTTGTGTAAATCCGTGACTGCATAAATATAATGTCAATAATGTGTAATAATTGTTTAAACGTAAACAAATTAAGGCAGTGCATTAATTTTTTAACTGATTTCTGTGCAATTTATTTAGGTATAAGGAATTTAAATTGATTAGTAGGTATTAATTAAATACAGTTTAAAATTTATCACATAGGTACCTATTATAATTAATCGTCGTTTGGAAATTGTGATTTTTATTTTTAGGAAAAACTGTGCTTGTAGAAAAAGTATAGTGTGAAACACGTGCAGAAAGGTAATTTCTGCACTTGTTGCACAATATACTATTATCTACTCTACCTCATATTATGTATAAGTTTTTACTTTGTGAAAATTATCATTATAGATAGCAGTGCGTGAAGGATTTAAAGTGTGCGTGAAGTAACAATGTATTTTAAATAGGATTTACTTTTTCTTACTGTTTTTTTCACACTTTCATAATAATCAAATATCCTTAACTTTGGCGTTGACATGGTGATGACATGTGAGCAATAAGCTACAACAAAATTTTGACCGTTTTGTGGTTTAAAAGAAGTTAGAATTTTTAAATGTCAAAGTTCTAAAAATTGTAGAATAGAAATTAATTCCAGTGATGAAGAGTTACAGTTTTTTTTATTTGTTTTTCGTAGATAAAATATTGTATAAAACTGTGCGTGAATTACTTTTTGCGAACTTACGCGATGTATAGGACTCGCGCCGCTGTCGCTTGTGCTCTAAACATCGCGTGCGTTCGCAAAAAGCATACTTTACGAACTGTTTCATAAATAACTATTTTACTTGTGTTTTTTAGCCTCAAAAATCGTCATCTTTCGTTCTTTTTCCAGTTTTAAATTGTTTATAATTCAAAAACCATCAACTTAGAGAAAAATTACAAAAGGGCTTTTTGGTTTAGAATGATCCAAAACATCTGACATAATATCTGCCTAATTTATAAAAAAAAGTAAGTTTTTAATTATTAATTAATTACAGTCAGAACAAAATTAGATCGGGGACTCCTTGTTTTTTATAATTATTAGTAATTTTTTTTTTGGACTGAGGTGGAACGCTCTTAGCAGACTAGGGAAGGTGTCTCTAGTACTGTTCGACTCTGACAGGAAAGGAGAACACGCTAGGGCGCACCAACCACAGTATGGCCCGTGCGTACCGCATGCCCCCCATTACCAGCCGCCTACCAACTAAAACCACCCCCTCTTCCGACCCGGAATATCCCTGGACGTGCTCCTTAGGGAGAGATGCATGGGGATATCCCGAGCTGTCTGAAAGAAAGTAATTGGAAACATTGGGTAATTTAAGGGTCTATTTTCCAGCCTAGAAACGGTAGGACGAAATAGAGAAAAGTCTGATTCCTGCACGAAGGAAGGTGGGCCAAACCCTGCCTGAAAACGGCAGGGCTTGGATGACTGTTCTGTAGTGTGGCGGATAGAATGAGCCCTAGAAGAATTAGGGTCATATTTCTCTAACGCGGATTATTTTTTTTATTATTTCTTATTTTGCTTTTTTTATTTTTTTTTTATTGTTTATACATATTTTTTTATTTTATAACTATTGTGTTGACCCGCCTCACCCATTCTGCTCCAGTCGTTCCAACTCGGATTTTCTCTTAATTATACCGGTTATAATGTCAATTATGGCCTCGAAATCGGCCTTGTTTCCGATCGCAAAATTAATAATATTGTTAGGGCCGATGTCGCCAAACCTACTACGAAGCCTGACCTGCTCGTGAGCAAAGACGCTGTACTGGAAAACGCAGTGTTCTGCGTGTTCCCTCACGCGACAGGTCCGGCATAGGTCGTCGTCCGACTTCCCGATCCTGTGGGTGAATGCAATGAATGATCCATGACCGGTCAAAAATTGTGTAAAGTAAAAAATTACTTTCTTGAACTTGCAGGCGTACCACGACTCTACGTTCGGGATCAGCCTTTTGGTCCACTGGGCTTTGGTAAATTCCGCCTCCCATTCCAGCTGCCAGTCCGTCAGGAGTTGTTGTCGTGCTGTCGATCTTACCTCGAGTAAGTGGCCGTGGCGGTGCTCATATAGGAACTGGCGTTCCTTAGCTAGCAGATGTATGGGAGGGGCGCCTGCGATCACCTGTAGAGCCACGGTTGATGCAGTCTTCTATGAGCTTACTACATTCAACAGAGGCTTCCTCTGTGCCTTGTTTATCATATCTCTGTATTTCTTGTGACGTAGAACCTCCACCCAGACCGGAATCCCATAGAGAAGGGTAGACTGTATTCTCCGGGCACTACTTGGCCCTCCGATATTTGGTGTTATTTTTCGGAGAGCTACAGTTTGTGCCTCGGCCTTCCTCACCACCCTTGCGAGGTGTTTGGTGAATCCCAGCCCTTTGTCGAGGTCAACGCCAAGATATTTGGCACAGAGGCTCGACTTGAGCTCGCTGTTTCCAAAATGGAACAACAGGTCCGGTCTATCCCTAGGTCCCTTTAGGATCCTTATTTTAGGATTATTAGTAACCTACTAAATTACATATTCAATAATTTTTATCTATTAACTATATCAGTGCAGATCGACCTTATATCGGATCCTCTGCTATAAAATAATGTTAAACGTTACTCTATCAAACATTCGATGTCTAAATCTATTTGGCTATTATTATTATCAGGACTGTTACTGTCGTTCTGTTGATTGGTTTACTCCTACTATAATTTCTTAGAGCTAGGAATAGAGCTCCCATTATGGACTTACCGCTATCATTAGTGATCATGACAAAGCTCTATACCAAAGATTTTACTACCGGTGTTTCTATATTTAGCTTATTGTCATGTCATAATTTGCATTGTTATTTTAAAAATAGTTTCTTTATTGTATAATTCCACATATTTTACAGTCTTTTCATTGCTATGTATCGCTATGTAGGAAAGAAAATATTCTAGAGCTAATTTGCTGTAACTCGACATTCGGAGACTCACTATTTTTCATTTCGTGAAAAAGTAACCATAAATACTCCTCTGATGATCCCTAGTGAGGGCGTATGGGCGTATATGGTCGTATCTCAACGAATTGAAATGTAAGATGTCTCTCATTTTCATTTTACAGCGAATTAGTCCAGGAACTGAAGCTTGTCATCTCGCAATTTTTACAAAATTTTTTCAAACTGAATTCTTGGGAATTAAATAACCTAAAATTTTGTATAAAAACATTTTTTCGTATCTATGGTGCTAATCTTTCTAATCTGAAGAAAATTGTATTTTTTACCAAACTACAAAAAATCGTTCTTCGCTTTTAACTCCAGCTTTTTTCATTCCTTCAGTCCTTCCAGCCAGTCAAACTTATTCAATCTATTATTAATACATATATAAATAAGAATAAATAAGGCAAATGACTAAAAACACATTTTGTAGGTTTTTATAAGATCTATTAGCGTATTAGGATTAAATCTTTTTAAAATCCTCAGTCGCAAAAAGAGGACTTTGAAAGGGTTGTTAAGGTGGTTTTTGCATGTTATTTCAAGATTTAATTGTCCATAGCTCACTCAATTTTTGCTGTAGAAAAATTTTTTGCAAATCCGCTTCTTGGGAATTAAATAAGCTACAAGTTCATATTTAAAAATTTTTCGTATCTCTGATGCTAATCTTGCTATTCTGAAGAAAACGCCATTTTTTTTCATACTATAAAAATTCGTTATTCGCTTTTAACTAATTTTTTTTAAAAACTAATCAGTCTAAGCCCGGTCAAGCTTCTAAAACCTATTATTAATACTTTCTTTCTTTCTCTCCTTCCTTATACCCTTTCAGGTGTCGGATTTGGGTTAAGTTTAGCTACATATTCACCCATCTCTTCCATTCTTTTCTGTCTTGTGCTATTAGTTTCATTTCTTCTAGCGTTTTCTGTTTAATTTTTCCTGCTTCTACTATTTGCTGTATCCATTTTTTCCTCGGTCTGCCTTTTTTCTTTTTTGTAATATTCCTTGTTTCGTGAACTTTCCTTGTTAGTCTACTAGGTTTCATTCTCATTAGATGTCCATACCAGTTTAATTGTCTCTTTATTATTTTATTCATTATCGGTTCCTGTTTAGTTATCACTCTTATTGCCTCATTTCTTATTCTATCCCATTTGGTATTTCCGGCTATAGCTCGTAGATGTTTCATCTCAATTGCATTTATCCTACTATTATGCTTTTTCTGCAAAGTCCAATTTTCGCTCGTATACAGTATCGTCGGTATCACAATCGTATTATATATTTTAATTTTTGTTTCCTGGGACAATTCGTTTTTCCTCAGAACTGGCGCTAGTGCGTAGTACAGTTTGTTTGATTTTTTGGTTCTCTTTGTTATTTCGAGGTCTATTTTCCCATCATTGGTAATTATACTTCCAAGATAATCATATGCGGTAACTATTTCCAGTTGAGTATTCTTGCATTTTATATTTACTTCATTTTCTTCCTTTTCGCCGATGACCATTATTTTACTTTTCTCGATGTTTATATCCATTTTTAATTTCTCTATTTCTTCTGTCCATATGTTTATAAGTTTTTGCATTTTTGTCACGGAATCTGCTATAAGGACTATATCATCCGCATACAATAAGGCTTCTATTTTTATTAGTTGTAGTCTTTGGTACCCGTGTTGAGCTGCCCCCCCCCCCCACTTGCAAAAATTAAAAAACAAATAGCCCTGATTTATGAGCTATTTATGAGCTCTCATATTCCGCAAACTAAAAATTTTGAGCTCGTTCCACAGAGCAGGAATTTAATACCCTAGTGGGGGGGGGCTGAGTCAGCCCCCCCCACTACTTAAAAATAGGAATATTGAATCGGTTTTTGCGGCAGAATTACGAGCTATTTATGAGCTCTTGAAATTATATAGTTTCGATTTTTGAGCTCATCCCCTTCACCCCCAAACAACCCTTTAATTGATTTAACTGAAGAGAAAGATGCTGAGAAAACTTAAAATATATCGTATTGCGAATATAATTCCTATAGCTTATATACTCTAAGAATAAACTATTAAATCAAGAGCATTTCGATTATTGAGCTACAACCCCTTCGCCAGAAAACCACCCTATCTTCCCGGCTTAAGAGAAAGTTGTACTTAAAATGCGTTAAACTAATTATTTGGCGACTACAAATCATTTAATAATTTATAAGCTTCCAAATTACGCGCATTTAGATCAGTAAATTGCAATTTATTTTGTATAGTGCAGTCACTGAAGGTAAAAATAAACGATTACCTTCAATTTCGGTGAACCTTCATCGATTTTCACGAAAATTGGTCAGTGGTTAGAGGATACGTCAAGAAACAAAGGTGACATGGTACCACCTTGCGCCTTTACCCTGAGGGTGGATACCGCCCCTTCTCGGGGGTGAAAATTATTTTATAAAAAATAACTGCACAAATCAATAAAAGAACAAATTAAAAGCAAAATTTATTATATAAAGTTAATAAAACAAGTAAATACTTTTTAAGTTAGTAAAGATCAAAGATTTTAATTATTTGTGAAAAAAATGCATGTTTTGAAGAGGTTTTTTGTAAATCACTAAAAAACTGCAAGTTTTTACAAAAAAGTAAATAGTAGTTTAATTCGTATAGCTTATATTCTAAAAATAAACTCTAAAATCACGCGCCTTTCGATTATTGAACTACAACCCCTTCTCAAGAAAACCATCCCATATTCCCGGCTTAAGAGAGGGTTGTACTTAAAATAATTTAAATTAATTATTTGTCGACTATATATTGTTTAATAATTTATGAGCTCGCAAAATATACGCATCTCAATTATTGAATTGCCATTTTCTTTCTATAGTGCAGTCACTGAAGGTAAAAATCAACTATGACCTTGGATTTCGGTAAATTTCCATTCATTTTCACGAAAATTGGTGAGCGGATTTTGATACTATCAACTTTTTCTGGATCTTATTTTTCATAGGTATTTCTAAGTACTTTGACAAGTATTTAGTACCTAAGTGTTATAAAATGCATCTCTTTCCCGTTATTTAAGCTTGAACCCTTAGATTTGAACAGTCGCGGAAAAAAATATACATTTAATTACCAATAACTTACTTTAAATTAACATTAAAGGGTTTTTCAAGTAAGCAATTTATTATATTTTTTATTAGCTTCAATTTTAGTGATGAAAACTTTTTTGTAAAAACTTACAGTTTTTGAGTCATTTTAAAAGTCAATTAAAATATTTGATCTTTAATAATTCAAAAAGTATTGATTTATTTTAATCACATTATATAACAAATTTTGCTTACAATTTGTCTCTCTCTCGATTTGTGGGGTTATCTTTAATAAAGTAATTTTCACTCCCGAGAAGGGGTGACATATACCCCAGGCTAAAACCCCAAGTTGTTATTGTCAATTCGTGAAAATAAATGGCGATTTACCGAAATCGAAGGTAATAGTTGATTTTTACCTTCAGTGACTGCACTATAGAAAGAAAATGGCAATTCAATAATTGAGATGCGTATATTTTGCAAGCTCATAAATTATTAAACGATATGTAGTCGCCAAATAATTAATTTAAATTATTTTAAGAACAACTCTCTCTTAAGCCGGGAATATGGGGTCGTTTTCTTGCGAAGGGGTTGTAGCTCTATAATCGAAAGACGCGTGATTTAAGAGTTTATTCTTAGAATATAAGCTATACGAATTAAACTACTATTAACTTTTTTGTAAAAACTTAAAGTTTTTCAGTGATTTACAAAAAACCTCTCCAAAACATGCATTATTTTCACAAATAATTAAAATCTTTGATCTTTAATAACTTAAAAAGTATTGACTTATTTTATTAACTTTATATAATGAATTTTGCTTTTAATTTGTTTTTTTATTGATTTGTGCATTTATTTTTTATAAAATAATTTTCACCCCCGAGAAGGGGCGGTATCCACCCTCAGGGTAAAGGCGCAAGGTGGTACCATGTCACCTTTGTTTCTTGACGTATCCTCTAACTACTGACCAATTTTCGTGAAAATCGATGAAGGTTCACCGAAATTGAAGGTAATCGTTGATTTTTACCTTCAGTGACTGCACTATACAAAATAAATTGCAATTTACTGATCTAAATGCGCGTAATTTCGAAGGTTATAAATTATTAAATGATATGTAGTCGCCAAATAATTAGTTTAATGCATTTTAAGTACAACTTTCTCTTAAGCCGGGAAGATAGGGTGGTTTTCTTGCGAAGCGGTTGTAGCTCAATAATCGAAATGCTCTTGATTTAATAGTTTATTCTTAGAGTATATAAGCTATATGAATTATATCCGCAATACGATATATTTTAAGTTTTCTCAGCATCTTTCTCTTAAGTTAAATCAATTAAAGGGTTGTTTGGGGGTGAAGGGGATGAGCTCAAAAATCGAAAGTATATAATTTCAAGAGCTCATAAATAGCTCGTAATTCTGCCGCAAAAACCGATTCAATATTCCTATTTTTAAGTAGTGGGGGGGGCTGACTCAGGGTATTAAATTCCTGCTCAGTGGAACGAGCTCAAAATTTTTAGTTTGCGGAATAGGAGAGCTCATAAATAGCCCATAAATCAGGGCTCTTTGTTATTTAATTTTTGCAAGTGGGGGGGGCAGCTCAACACGGGTGTCTTTGGTATCCTATTGTTGTCTGTATTTGGTTCGTTCTTTCTCCAGTATTTCTAGTCAATTCATTCATGAATATTATGAATAGTAGCGGACTAAGACTGTCTCCTTGTTTAATACCTCTTTCCCAATTGAATTCTTCAGATCTTTCTCCTGCTATATGTACACACCCTTTTACTACTCTGTATATACTTTCAATTATTTTTATCAGTGTAATTGGTACTTTCATGTTCTGCAAACATTTCCATATCATTTTTCTTTCCATAGAGTCGAATGCTGCCCTTAAATCTATGAACGCTAGAATGAGCTTTCCCCAGAGTCAATACTTCTTCCTATTATATTTCTAATGATGTAAATGTTATCGTTTGTCTGCCTTTCTGGTCTAAACGCTGCTTGTTTCTCTCCCAGTTCTTTTTCTACCTCTTGGCTTAGCATCTTCTCTACTATTTTCGTGTATATTCTAAAACATACCGATGACAAACATATTGCTCTATAATTTTCGCAGTTGACGTGTTCTCTCTTTTTGTATATTGGCACTATAAGGTTACTTTGCCAGTCTTTTGGGATTTGCTGCTTTTCCCATGCCTCTTTGTATATTTTCAACAACCAGTTTATCCCTTCTTCTTCCACGTACTTGACCATTTCCGGGTCTATGTCATCATCCCCTCCAGCTTTACCTATTTTTACGTTTGGTACTTCCTGTATTACTTCTTCTCTACTTATTTGCTCTATTTCTTTGTTCTCGTTATCTTGATATATTTCATTTCTATCATCTATTGTTTCGTTTCTAAATTTGTTTTCATAGTATTCTTTCCATACTTTAGCTATCTGTTCTGAATCTGTTTGGATCTGGTTTGTTGTATCCCTTACGGCTGTTATTTCTTTACGTTTTCCTTTCTTCATATGTCTGATTGTTGTCCAGAAGCTTCTATTATTTCTTACATAGTTTTCCTGTAATTCTTCTCCAAACTCTTCCCACGTCTTTGTTTTTGCTTTCCTTATGGTGTTTTTCGCTAATCATCTCAGCCTTTTGTATTCTTCTTTATCTTCTTCCAGCTCGGTTTCAATGTATTTTTTCCATGCTATTTTCTTTTTCTTCACTGCTGTATTAACTTCATTGTTCCACCATCTCGTTCTTCTATGGTGTTTGTTATGTTTTCTGATTCCACATATTTCTGTTGCTGTAGACTTTATGACTACTTTGAAGGCGTTCCATCTTTCCTCCAGTATCCATTCTTCTTTTTGGTTTTCTAGTTGTCTTAATCTTCTATTTGTTTCGTTTTTGTAATGTTCACGCACCTGTTCTAATTTGAGCTTATTTACTTTTACTCTTTCGTAATCTTTTCTTTCCACCTCCTTTATTTTTTCATCCTCGAGTTTTGCAGTAACCATCCTGTGCTCTGTAGCTAGTTCTGGTTCCTTTTCGGTTAAGACGTTTTGTATTTTATCTTCTAGGTTTCTCGTATAAATTATATAGTCTTTCAAACTTTTCGCTCTTCTCTCTTCCGCCACGAACATATATTTGTCTTCCATGTTTTGGTTTGTAAATGTGTTTCCTATTAGTAGGTCATTTGCTTGGCAGAGGTCTAGCATTTTGATACCATTCCTGTTCAAACATTCCTCTCCGTATCTTCCAATGCATCCTAATCCTTTGTTGACATCCTTGTCCACTCTAGAATTCCATTCTCCTAAAATTATGATTTTCTCTCTCGATTCTCTTAATTTGTCTAGTGCTCTTTGGAGTTCATTGTAGAATTCTGTCATCGTTTCTTCATCTCTGCCTTCAGTTGGTCCATATAATTGTATAAATCCTATTTTGTCTTTTAGGTCAATTTGGATTGTTATAATTCTAGATGATGATATTTCATAGTGTGTTATTCTTGCTTCTAGTCTCTTATTTACTATTATACCAACTCCTTCCTTTGCTCTTTGTCCCTGCGGTACTCCTGAATAATAAAGACTATATTCCTCATTTTTAATACATAAATAAAAAAAGACCAAATAAGGTTAATGATTAATTTTAATTATGGTGATGATTAGCGGGTTGCTTGCGATTACTTTTTCGCTGAAAAAAATAGGGACTGATTTTCTTTTCATTATAAGTCACTTAATTTTTGAGCTAGAAACTTTGTTTTTATTTCTGGAGATAGATATTTTTAAGTACTTTAAATTAGTTTAAATCAGTTGTCTTTGAAAAATGCATAGTTTTCTCGTCATTTGACTTTGAAACTACAATAAACTATAGCTCGATTAGTATTGGTCATAAAGAAAATTAAAAAAACAACAGTTTTGTTTATTTTTTCAAAAGGTACATTTTTGTTTAGTGAAATTGTTCTGATAAAACGAAAACTTTTGGATACAACTAACACTTTCGATAACGAATAAAAATCGAAAACTATCAATTTTATCAAAAAAATGTGTAGAACGTTTTTTGCTTAGAATGAACGTTTTTACGAACTTTTGTGATTAAAATATAATAAAAAATGTCCACCCCCAAGATGGGGTGGCAAGCACCCCCAGGGTAAAAGCGCCTTTTGGCATGATATAGATTTTCAAGCAAATTGATCCATTCTGTAAAAATTGCGAGGTTTTATTCTATTTTAATAGCTTCATTACTTGGACTAAATTCGTTTATATTAGTTTTTCTCCTAGCTGAGAATAGGGACCAAGATTTCGTTGCAACTAAACCTTGATGAATAGGCAGGTAGCGAAGTGCAACTTTTAGGCATTCTCGTGTCTTCTTTCATTCATCGTTTTTTTTTTGGTTTTCAAGTAATAGAAACCACGAATACACGCTTAAACAGATACTTGTCTAAAGAGAAGTGTTTATTTCTCAGAAAATAAAACTTGAAATTAGTCTATAACTCTTCCTATGGTAGATATTCGAAGATTCTAGATATAGTGTCACTTAGCCTCGTAGATTTTACACACATTGTTGTGACTTTGCGACCTAAATGATCTTCTCTCTACCCCACCTCCATGCTTGTGACTTTTGGATGGCTTTTAGTGTCTGCTGTCGAGCCCCTTTCCGTTTGAAATCTTGATTCAAAAATAGGGTGGTGCGAAAAAAGTCAAGTTGATAATCCCGTATCGCTATAGTGCGGAAAAGTTGCGATTGGTAATTACAGAAAAACAAAACAAACATTATTAAAATCGGACTTTATCTTCCGATCCCGCAAGGGGCCTAAAAGTTATGAAAAAAATGAAATTTTACCTTTTCTTCAGAAACTTTTTATTTATCCTCCATGTACGTTTTATTTATCGCTATAGTAAAATTTATTTACAGTTTGCATGGTTAAGTAATAAAAACAACAGTTTTACGCATCTACGAATATCTTCCGATCCCGCAAGGTCAATCAAAATCTATAAATATTTGAAATTTTCGATGATTTTGATAAATTAAAAAACATTTAGTTATCTCATTTTTCTCCTACATTGTGAAGTTTTTCGCTTGTTTATATATTGTATGACAATACTTAAACAACCCAGAACTCACAACGAGGAGATGGTTGCACTTCTAGCTCCACACACACCCTTCTCTCCAACCAACCAATGAGTGTGATTTTTACATTATTTACATAGTAAATTTCTTTTTCATGCTTGTATCCAGCTTTTAAACGTCAACTTTGTATTGTGATTTGATGGTAGAATCTGGCAGCATGGATCTTGATTTAAGTGTTGCCCTTATGAATCCATCTCTTGATTGGGGCCCACATACATCAGTCCAGGGGTGACCAACTCGGACTCGAGATCTACTGTCTGCCTTTCTAATTCTCTGGGATCTACTGACTAGGAATTTTTGTAATATTTAGGACGGGAATAGATAGGTAGGTAGATAATTTTTTCTTGTCATCGATCGACTGACCTAGGGGTCGCAATCGACGGGTTGGCCTCCCCTGCATTAGACGATGCTTCCGTGACCAACTTTAGGCACCTCTCATCAGCTTGCGTTTGCGTATGTCAGGGATAGTTTTGTACATTCTAGTCTGGTATGTCGCCCGATGTAATGCAAGAACTTATATCTTCATTTGACACTTCGAAGAAGTGGTGGAGAAGATAGTTTTGCAACAGTCTGCAATAGTTTTGCAACATTATATTCCAGTCTATTATTTCAGTTTAGTCCCGTTCTTCAAAATTTCAAGTAGTAGGGAGAAAGAAAACACATTAGAGAGCTAGGGCTAAGGAGAGTGTTAAAAGCCGGATAGACTAAAGCCAAGGGCAAACGTATTAGAAATTTCATCCCTCCTACTTTAAATTTTGAAGCACAGGACTACACTGAAATATTAGATTGGAATGTTGCAAAACTATCTTCTCCACCAGTTCTTCAAAGCGTTTCAAATGAAGATATAAGTTCCTACATTATATTAGGCAACACGCCAGACTGGAATGTACAAAACCATCCCTGTCATACGCAAGCTGTCTAGCGGTACGTAGAGTTGGTCACGGAAGTATCGTCTAATGTTTGTGGGACCCAATCAAGAGATGGATTCATCAAGGCAACACTTAAATCAAGGTCCATGCTGCCAGATTTTACCACCAAATCAAAATTCAACGTTGACGTTTAAAAGCTGGATACAAACAAATGAAAAAGAAATGTACTATGTAAATAATGTAAAAACCACACACTCATTGGTTGTATGGAGAGAAGGGTGTGGGTGGAGTAAAAAGTGCAACCACCTTCTTGTTGTGAGTTCTGGGTCGTTTAAATATTATTATACAATATATAAACAAGCGAAGAGCTTCACAATGTAACAGAAAAATGAGATAACTAAATGTTTCTTAATTTATCAAAATCATCAACAATTTCAAATTTTTATAGATTTTGATTGACCTTGCGCGATAGGAAGATATTCGTTAAGTGCGTAAAACTATTGTTTTTATTACTCAACCATGCAAACTGTAAATAAATTTTATTATAGCGATAAATAAAATTTACATGGAAAATAAATAAAAATTTCCGAAAAAAAGGTAAAATTTCATTTTTTCATAATCTTTAGGCCCGTTGCGGGATCGGAAGATAAATTCCGATTTGAATAATTTTTGTTTTGTTTTTCTTGTAATTACCAATCGCAACTTTTCCGCACTATAGCGATACTGGATTAACAACTTGACTTTTTTCGCACCACCCTATTCAACAAGTAAAGCAGTACCAGCTATCAAAAAGACTTCATAATATTCAGCTGAGCGGGGTGTTGATCCCTTGTTTAAGTAATTTCACAGTTCCAACAATAGCACACCGCTGAGCTGAATATTAATGAGTTTTTTAGATACCTGGTAAGGGAAGATATACTTAAACGTTTTGCCTGTTGCGTTGCTCATTCTCACTTCTGAGTTTCATCGTGGTTTTCCTGACCACTCCTAAGTATTATTGTATAGCTATTTTGTTGAGACATTTTATGCAATTTACTATTTTGATTCGGATAAACCACAATTTACTTTAAAATAGTTTATTTTGACGATTCAAAATACAAAATGTTAATCGATTTCCGAAGTGGAAATCAAAACGTCAAAATAAACTTATTGTATAGTAAAACAGTGGCCTATTACTACTAAAAATAGTAAATTTCAATTCTCACCAGCTTTTTTTTCGAAAATACGACGAGACATAATAAGGTTCCAAATTTTCCGAATGACTGAAGCTTGTTCAGCTTTGCCTTGGGTATGCTTATGTCACCTCAGTAGCAACCATAACCGAACATAAAGAGTCACTTCATCACGACTGCTTCACCTCTCGGAGTGTCTCTATAGTGTACCCTAGTGAGACCTAGTGTTTCTAAAGTTTACAAAACATAATTTGGTTTGCATTTTGCATACCACTATAGTCATTTATGGCATGTTTATGTTTCGTGGATCTTAAGAAAGCATTTGACAGGGTCAAAAAAGAACGTTATCCATTTGTTATACTCAGAAGAGATATGAGATACCTCTAGGAAGAAATAAAACTATCGAAAATATCTACCAAATGGCTGAAAGATTTCGGTCGATGGTCTTTTGGTATATAGTACCAATAAAGTATAATTCTCTCTCTTTCCCTCTCTCTCTTTCTCTCTCTTTCTCTCTCTCACCCTCTCTCTCTCTATCTATATATCTATCTATCTATCTATCTATCTATCTACAAAAACTAGAAGATAAAAGTAACTGACCCAATTGAAGTTAGAAATGGGATTCGGGAGATTCCCTGAGTCTATTATTGTTCAACCTGATCATGGATGAAATAAACAAAAAAGTAACAAATACAAAAGGATATCAAATGTTAGAAAAACAACTTAAAATATTCTGCTATGCAGACTATGCAATCCTAATCTCGCAAAGTGAAGATGATTTGCAACATATGCTGCACAATTTAACATGACCGCCAGAAAATTTAACATGTTAATTTCCCAAACAGACAAAATGCATGGTTATAACAGCAAATCCAATAAGATGAAAATTAGAACTAGAGGGTCAGATAAAAGAACAAGTGATGGAATTTATATATCTAGGCATCACACTATCTACATACCTACGTAAATCTCGAAACAAAAGCGGAAAATCAAGTGAATAGACCAATCAGAGCCGCACGTTTCCTGAATGACACAATATGGAGAAATAAAAATATGGCAAAAGAGATGAAAGGCGGAACTTACAAAACAGCCATCAGACCAATAGTAACCTGACGCAGAGAGGACAAAAATATAGCTCGAAACAGCGGAGTTGAAAACCCTTCGAAAAATCGATGGTAGGACACTATGAAACAATATGGATAGCGAGAGACGTTTCCCCAATAGGAAGACGATCAGTGGAAAGTCCACGAAAACGATGGAAAGACAACTTACTAGAGGCACATTGAAACAACAGACATAGTCATGCCTATAAAAAAGAAAAAAAGAGAAGAAGACAATACTCATTTTCACTTTTACAATTCTCATGAAACTGAAATCTGAAATATCTTGTACAATGTCTTTGAAACCTCTTAATTGTTATAGTTCAATCTGTCCCCTCTTTTTTTTGTGTAGGATCTGGGCGAAAAATTCTAGAGCATCATTCTTTAGGAATTTGTTCTTCATTTCATACTTTGACAATTATATTTTAAATGTAATTTATAGGAGCATTATGTCCTTGTTTACCTCTTTAAAACCTTATTGTTTTTATGACCTATCAGTTCAGTATAAAGGTACGTATAGATATGCGCGCCGGGCACTCCGCGCCATGTGTGCGCTGTGCGTTCGTTAGATTAGTACGTGTTTTCAAGTGGCGCACCACGATTCAACTTCTGTCGGCGCACACATGGCGCGAAGTGCGCGGCGCGCACATTTATACGTACCTTAACATATTATGAAATTTAAATGCCAAATTATTTGGTTCTTCCATATCAAACCGAAAGATTAACATTTCATTGTTTATAATTACTTGATTATGTAATCCAATGTTTTAATGTTTTAATATTTTGTAGTATTCTTTTTCTCATGAGCATCTTTCAGTGCGTCACAGTTTTTCCATTTCTTTCTAACGCATTAAATTGTATGTGACAGTAACAAAGGCAGGTCTGTGATTACAGACATTTATAATATATATTTTATATATACCGGGTGGTGAATTGGAAAACGGGCCATAGGAAACTCAATGTAAAATTCTAAACTGTTGAATTCCTGCTACCCTATTTATTTTATATCAAAAGACATTAGAAACTATTTGTAGAGGATTGAAATCTGTTTTAAAAACAACTGTTAAAATTGTTCTACGAATTAAACATATTCCAAAAATTTTGTAAAAATGTAATACATTTTTCAGTTTTTCAGCCCAAAATTAGGCCACACACAGTGCAATAATGTGTCACAATAAAGTTATTATTTTCACATTTTATCATTTATTGTTTAAAACACTACAGTTGATAAGATACTCTCAGTTGCAGAGAAAGTATTAATAATAAATATTTTTTATTTAGTCAATGGTGTGAGCACTGTCAGTTAAATAGTAACGTGTGGCCTAACTTTTACACACATACCTACTGTGGCAAATGTATTATATTTTTCAAAATTTTGGAATGCGTTTAAATCGTAGAAGAATTTTAACTTTTGATTTTAATACAGATTTCAATTCTCTACAAATATTCTCTCATGTCTTTTGATTTAAAATAATTAGGGAAGCAGGAATTCAACAGTTTAGAATTTTACATTGAGTTTCCTATGGCCCGTTTTACGATTCACCACCCGCCACCTATAACATATAATCGAAAAAAAAATTATTTACGAATTACATAATATATGGCATTTCGTTCGTTGCAATCCGGGACTGCACGCTGGGGGTTTGTTTTGGTTGGATCAGAGAGAGCAGCATATGTGCCTCCTGATGAGAGACTAAAAAGTTTCGAAACCGGTAGAGGTGCTTGCTGCACTCTCTGATTGGACTAGAATATGGTTCGGCTGTGTTTTCGTTTTGCAACGAAATTGAAAATGGTTATTGTTGGAGTATGAAGGGAACCATTCTCGTTGGCACTTTACCGCGCTGAGCAGATGGGACGTGAATTGTAAATTGTAGAATTCCCTCATCTTCCTTAGTCTCAGCATCCGTATGGCTTGCAAATTGTAGAAGCCTCGGAGGTGTAACCAGAGAAGGTTCCCATTGTTTTCATTCTGGTGGGGTGTAGAATAGCATTATGTTGTTTTATATGCCATTAGAGTGAAAACTTAGTCTTTTTACATAATATATCTACGATTATAATCTGTACAATTTATAAGACTATACAAATAAAACAAAATACCATTTTATAAATGCAATAAACACAATTGATTTGTTTTTATGACAAATTGCAAATAAAATGTGACAACTGTCAGATTTAACTAAAATGTCATGTTAGAATAAATGTCATAAATGTTTATTATCAAGGACTTACCTTTTTTTCTATCATTTGTGACGCACTGAAAAATGCCCATGAAAAGGACCATAATATTGTTACTTCTTGTTATAATTCCTTACCATTGAAAACTATGCCCAGTACATTTTATACGCAATGTGAAATCAGCTAAAAATGCACTATAGTTATGCTATTAGAAAAATGACCAAATAGTTCTTGTTAAATATAGGTAACCCATTTGACTAAAATTTTTTAACCTTCGTTGTTTTTTTTTTAGAAAAAGGCCTCTTGTGCCTGCTGTTGACGATATGTTTCTCACAAACATTTTCCCACGGTGTGTCATCATTATCAGATAAATTTAAAATATTGTTCCAATTTAAACAACTGGACTTCGAGTATCCAACTGCTGCGGCAAGAAAGTCAGATATAGATGCAGGTCTCTTTATTCCAGGAAAACCAGCTCCGATTGATACCGATGTCTATTACCCAGGTAAGAACATCTATGATTTCGGATTTCATAAGACTACTCATTTTATTTTCTATTGTTATTCATGTCTCTTAAACTAGAACAGTTGATCAAAATAAGTATGTCACGATGAATACCCACAGAAAATTGAAATCAGCATCAACATTCAACCTGGATCCATACATGACCTCCATGCTAGATGTTGGATGTTGGATATAGGTCTCCTTCAGTCTTTTCCATGAATTCCTGTTTTGTGCTTGTGCTGTTTGCATTCAATTTTTGTCGATCCGTTTTAGGTCATCAGACCGTGGTATTGTGTATTATTCGCTGTGCCCATCTGTTATCCGACATTCTAGCTATGTATAACATGCCCAGTTCCACTTTAGGGTCATAATTCTTTCTATTGCATCTCTCACTCCTGTTATTTGTCTAATTTTCTTGTTAGTCATGCGATCCCTACGACAAATGCCTATATAACATTAAGCGATTCATGGCTTTTTGGGCAACACAAATTTTATTGCTGACTTTACTTTCTTGGTTATTGTTAAAGTTTGTGCACCTTATGTAAGTACTGGCAACACGCATTGATCAAAGACTTTTCTTTTGAGACACGTAGCCATCTCTGATTTAAGGACTTAGCTCAGCTTGCTGTTTGATTATCTCTTCCTATGCGTATCTCATGCTCTAAGTACTTATAAGAGGTAGTTTCTTCTGTGAAACCACCACATCCATAGGCGTAACCAGGATGAGCCTAAGGGGCGGTTACAACTACCTGAAAGGGGAGGTTACAACTACTAGAAGGTCTCTGAGGGCTATGGTGTTAAGCGTATAGAGCTCAAAGTACATCCCAATGGGTGGGTTATAACCCCCAAACCCCCCTGGTTACGCCTATGACCACATCTGTGTTTTTGTATGGTTGATTTTTAATCCAACTTGTAGGGAGGCTAGGTATAATTTCTCCAGTTGCGATACTGCATTACCGATGCTGTCAGCAAAAATAAAACAATATCGTCAGCGAACCTCAAATGACTATTGAAGTATTTCTCCGTTGACATTAATTCCTTTTTCACTCAGATTTGTGTTCTTAAACATGTGTTCTAATAATTTAATAATTTTGGCAAAATTGTGTCTCCCTGTCGCACTTTCCGTTTTACTTTAAATGCGTTGGGCTTTTTATTTACCAGTTTCACGCTTGCTGTCGCATTTTGATATATATTATGTATTTGATCATGTTGATATAGCGATGATCTATACGGCACTGTGTAAAGATTTTAACATTTTTTTATGACTTATGGTTCAAAAGGTTTTTCGTTGTCAACAAATATCAGGAATAATGGCTTGTTATATTATCACTCTTTTCTATTAAGTTCTTAATTACTTGTAAATGATCATTCGTGTCATACCCTGCTCTAAAACCTGCTTGCTCTTGTGGCTGATAAAAATTCAACTTATTTCTAAGTCAGTTTGTAATATAACTCTTATGAATAGCTTTTATGTTTACTTGTGCCAACAAGCTAATGGGTCGCTTGTTGTTTAAAGTATATAATAATTTGAAAATGCAATCCTCCTCCTCAGTCGTTTCCTCATTGCTGAGTGTTGTGATTCCCTATAATACGAGCAACTATCTCTTTCCATCGGCTTCTGTCCTGAGCTTCCCTCATGGATTCAGAGAATGTTTTTCCACTGGCTTTCTGTACTTGATCCGTCCATCGAGTAGGTGAGCGACCTCTACTTCTGCGCCCTTCAACGTTTCCCGAAATTATAAGTCTCTCAAGAATATCATCACTTCTTCTTGCAATATGGCCGAAAAATTTTAAGACGGTGGAGAGGCAAATAGAGGAAAGTCGAGTCTGAATAATAAGCTCTTGGAGGATTTAGTGATTTGCTCTGTGTCCGTCCATGAGATCCGAAACATTCTTCTCCAGCACCACATTTCAAAGGCGTCAATACTTTTTCTGTCGTCCGATTTCATTGTCCATGTTTCGGGTCCGTAATTAAATATGGAAAAAATTAAGGCACGTACTAATCTTATTTTGGTGTTCTTCGACAAGGAGCTATCTTTCCAGATTTTCGATAATCGACTCATAGCGTTTTTGGCCATGCCTATTCTCCTACGTATTTCTGTTTCACAAGGTCCTGTATTACTGATGCAGGATCCTAGATAATTAAACTCGTTAACCACTTCAAACTGGTCTAAGGCTCCTGTTGTCTGAAGTGAATTTGAATAATCTACTATCATAATTTTTGTTTTTTGTTTATTGATCTTGAGACCACATCTATTGCTTTCAGCTTCCACTAGCTGCAGAAGGCTGGACATTTCTTCTTCGGATGCATTTATTTATGTTTTATCATCTGCATATCTGAGAGTTGAGATCTTCTTTACTGCGATAGAAATACCGCCATTTCATTTGTCGAGTGCTTTTCTCATTATATATTCCCCATAGAAATTAAAAAGACTTGGAGATAGAATACATCCTTGTCGGACTCCTCTACCTATTTTAAAAGGATCACCAAATGCAATAGTGTTGTAAAATATTATTTCAATTAACTATGATGACAGTCATCGTATATACTGGTCTAGCTCAGTCTCTCAGATTGTGAGTACGTATTTTCTTAATAAAAAATATGAATTAGATGAATGATCTAGATTGAGGCAAATAAAAACAATAAAATATTTTTTACTTAAAAAAATATTTATTAAATATCTAAATGCTATACAGGGTGCTTCATTGGGAAACGGAAATACTTTAATGGTGAGTAGTTGTCACCGAGCCGGTTCTAGTTATACTGTATACTACATTTTTTGCCCTACCGACTTTTTTAACCGAGTTTTATCGATTATTCCCATTTTTTCCTAAGCCATAACTTTGGAACCACCCTGTAGATTTTTTTGATATTTGGTACACACATGTCTTATTCAAAACCCAAACGACCGACATACTAACCAGAAGAAAAATCCAGGTCCGGATTAACAAAAAATTATTTATATAAGTAATTTTGACCTTAAAACAACACCCTGTATATTAAAATTTTGAAAATCTGTTTGCATATTTGAAAAGAGCATAATAAAATAAATTTAATGGTTCGCTTCAATTTTTCGTCCAGACAATTTTATGACTTTAATTTTGAAATTATATTGAGTTTTTTAAGAACTGTGACATTAAAGCTGGTATTATTAACTTTTAGGTATAAATTATTAAAGTTAATGAATAAATACTCATTTTAAAAATAATCAATACTTATTTACCACATTGGAACCACCCAATTATTAATCACAAAAAAATCCAGGTCCGGATTAACAAAAAAAATATATAAAGTAATTGTGACCTTGAAACAACACTTTATTATATATTGAAATTTTGAAAATTTGTTTGCATATTTTAAAAGAGAATAAACAACTGCGTTAAAAGGTGCATGTCAATTTTTTGCGCAGATAATTTAATTGCCTACGGCAATTTTGATATCATATTGATTAATTCTGTCACGGTGACAAGAAGCTGCAAAAAAATTAAGGTAATTAGAAAATCGATTGGATATCTTTTAAAACGAGCAAGTAAATGCATCGAACAAAATGGCGGACATCTTGGACAACTGCTATATTTCAAATATTTTTAATTTCTGTTAAATTGTTGAATCGTTTAAACAATTTTTTTTATTAGAGTTTTTTTAATTCTTTACTAAATCTTTAAAATATCCCAATTCTCGCAATTATAATTTTTAATGATGTGCATATAGCTTCAACTCCAGAGAATCCATGAAGCCAGCGTAGTAAATAAATATTAAGTATTTTTAAATTAAGTATTGATTCATTAACATTAATAGTTATTTATGATAATATAAGTGTTAAAAGTACACGTTTAAGGCACGCATATGAAAGTTTGCTGAATCCTTAAAGTAGCATTTTTAACACGCTTGTAGAAAAATTATTAAAAGTTAATAATACCGGGTTTTTAATCTCGAGTTCTTTAAAATTTCAATATAATTTAAAAATTTATGTAATTAAATCATCTACGCAAAAAATTAAACTGAACCTTTAATCACAGTTTTTATGCTCTTTTAAAATGCGCAGACAAGATTTCAAAATTTCAATATACATACAGGGTGTTGGTTCAAGGTCAAAATTACTTTATATATTTTTGTTAATCCGGACCTGGATTTTTCTTGTCATTAGTAATTGGGTCGTTCCAATGTAGTAAATAATTATTTATTATTTTTAAAATGAGTGTTTATTCATTAACTTTAATAATTTATAATTAAAAGTTAATAGTACCTGCTTTTTAATGTCACAGTTCTTAAAAAAATCAATATAATTTCAAAATTAGTGTCAAAAAATTTTCTGGCCGAAAAAATGAAGCGAACCAGTAAACTTAGTGTTCCGTGCTCTTTTCAAATAGGCAAACCAATTTTCAAAATTTCAATATACAGGGTGTTGTTTTAAGGTCACATTTACTTTATAATTTTTTGTTAATCCGGATTTGGATTTTTCCAGTGATTAGTATGTCGGTCATTTGGTTTAGAATGAGGCATATGTGTACCAAATATCAAAAAAATATACAGGGTGGTTCTAAAGTTATGGCTTAGAAAAGAAATGAGCAATATCGATAAAACACCCTGTAACTCAGATATACAAGTCGGTAGGGCAAAAAATGCAGTACATCTAGAACCACCCCGGTGACCTCTATTCACCATTCAAGTATTTCCGTTTCCCAATGAAACACCCTGTATAATCTAAATATTTCAATATTCTGAAAAAAAAAACAGGAAATATCAAAACGGACAAGAACATCTTAAAACTTAATTTGACTTCTTATTTTTCTTGTTAATTATTAACAATTGTTGAAGGTCTCAATGTTGTTATTTTTAGGGGGAGGAAGGGCGCCCATGGTATTCGTTACGATGCCAAGGTTCCAAGATGGTATTCCTGCAACGTTGGGCACCATCGAAATCGATAAAAGTGGAAATTCACTTATTAGACCTTACCCTGCTTGGGGTTGGCAAAGAAACCCAAAATTGTGCAACCGATTAAGAATTACGTCTGTATACAGAGTGATGGTGAGTACTTTGATAATTATGATTTTAATACCTGTATCATATTGGGCTTCAGTATGATACAGATTTTCATTACAATACAGAATTTTAACAAAGAGATTCACGAGATGACGTTCTGTCTGCCGAAACGAGCCGAAGACTAGTGTCGTAATTCATCCGATTGAGTAATAGTCATTACAAGCGATTAGATTACTATACTTTCTCTACGTATATAATCTTTATCTTTTCTTAGGTCGACGAATGTCATAGACTTTGGGTATTAGACAGTGGACAACTTGGAGATACTGTTGGATGTCCTCCCCAACTTTTGGCTTTTGATTTAAGAACAGTAAGTATTAAATATTATACAGCAATACATACTCTGTTTGCTAATCTCCCTATAAAATACATAAACTTAAAAGTAATGAAAACGTAATATTATTTCATATTATTGCTATTGTTTAAAATACCTACATACTATAATTTCTTGCAACCACCATTGAGTAGTTTTGATGACATTCTGCAAATAAAAATAAATAAAAACAAAGACCAAAACAATGGGTAATATTATATGGGGCATTTATTTTTCAGTGTTTTAATTTAGAATTTGAATTTTTGCACTGAATTCTAAGTTTTTTAAAATGTTAATTTTATCTTTCAAAGCTAGTGTATATATTGGTATTTTTAGCTACAATATTCTTACAACAGCAGGTAAATATAATATACGCACTTGCACCATAGACGTATAAACGTTTCTACAGTGCTAGTCAAAAATACGATCCCCCCTTCGTATCTTTTGAACGGTAATACTTATAAGAGGGAAATTTAGAGGGACAAAATAAACAAAAGTAGGCTTCTCATCTAGTCGTAACAAGTGACGTAATAGTGACAGATGACGTTACAGAGCCACTGTGACCAATAATTTAAATGGAACCATATGGCAGGTGATATCTCTTTTGAAAGTTATTGAAAATACATATTCAATCATACTAATTTTGTTTGAGTTTAAGCTTGTTTTGATGAATAAATTAAATAAATAAGAGAATCGTAATTTCCCACTTAATTAATAAAGATTCAAACGTCCGCCTATGGCACTATGACTTTTCAAAAAAGTTGACGTTGATGTAAAAACAACTATTGTTTGTTTTTTAACCAAGAGGAGTGATTCAAATTTACCGCGCCGTAATGCTTGTTTCTAATTGGTCCAACCGCGGGCAAGTTTACTCCATTGTTATTAAATTTTGACACTAATGACATTTATCAAATTTTGGCACCTCTGTCATTTTATAGGTTAATTAAGTATATCGGCGATTTTTTGTGTTTTCTGCATTATTCCTTTAATTTTTAGATTTTTAGTCTACTTTTATAGACAAACAGTTGTTTTTAGAACACTTTAGCGATGTGTTAGTAATATATAATATGTATGGATTATCATCGAAAGCTGATATGATCAACGAAAAAAGAAGATGAATTTGGTGACTTTTCTAGTAACTTTCTTGGGTGTGAATCTGTCTTTTTAGTTTACTCCTCTTGGTTAAAAAATCAACTATAGAGAGTTGAACAACGTCAACTTTTTTGACAAATAACCAGCGGCGGACGTTAGGATTTTTATTAATTAAATGCTAAACTAGAATTTTAGTATTTATTTAATTTTTTCATCAAAATCATCCTAAACTCAAATAAAATTAGTATGATTGAGTAGGTATTTTCAATACCTCTCAAGCGAGGTATCACTTGCCATATGGTCCCATTTAAAATTATCGGTCACAGTGGCGCCGTAACGTCATCTGTTACTGTTACGTCACTTGTTATAACTAGATGAGAAGCCCACTTCCGTTTATTTTCTTCCTCCAAATTTCACTATTATAAGTATAACCGTTCAAAAGATACGACGAGACGGGGGGAACGGACTTTTGACTAGAACTGTATAAAGCAAGGTCGTTTAGGTTGTAATAAATTAATTTTTTCACAAATGGTCCATTTTGGAAAAAATCCCGAAACGGGTCGATTTTTATTTTTAAATTATGATTTGCTGGCTTTATAAATCATACCTGTGACGTCATCTATATGGACGTGATGACGTAATCGATGATTTTTTAAATGAAAATATAGGTGGTGTGATAGCTCATTTAAAAGGATATTTAATTCTCTATTCAGTAATATTAACATTAATATAATAATTTATACAGGGTGTCCAATTTTTTTAATTCAATTAATTGAAGACCAAAAAAAGAATGCATGGAATTTTTTTAATTTAAAATACGTTTTCCTTCTTCCAGAAAACAGAAAAAATGTTTATTTGACAAATAAATATTGTTTTTCGCTTAAATTCGATGTTAAAGCTATCACCCCCTGCCTATTGGCTCTTTAAATAGTTAATTTAAGCAAAAAGCAATGTTTATTTGTTAAAAACCATTTTTTTCTGTTTTCTGACAGCAATGTATTTTGAATTAAATAAATTACATACATTATTTTTCTTTTGAGAATTAATTTAATTTAAACACAATTTTTTTGGGCACTCTGTATAAATTATTATGTCAATATTTATATTATTATATAGAATAGACAATTGAACACCCTTTCAAGTGATCCAGCATACGACCACTATCCCCATTTAAAAAAATCATCGATCACGTCATCACGCCCAGATGGAAGACGCCCATATACAGGGTAGCGAGAAAGTATGGAAACACGATAATTTGTCGGAAACCACTAGAACGATTTTTATGGATTTTGGTGGGTAAGGGTCTTTTAATGCGGCCGATATTATAGTGGTACTTACATTGTTGTCAAATCTTCCGTTTTTCTGGAACTCTAATGAACTTTTTTATTTGAAATAGAACAGCTTGTATATTTTTTCTGTTTTGAAGTCCTTAGGACATACTGATTATTTTTCAAGTTGTATTCCCTATACCTAAAGGCCGTAGTTTCGGAGTTATTGCTATATTTATTAAAAAAAATTTAAACAAATTATAAAAAATAATTTTTTTGGCCCGAGTAGACGATTATTTTAGGTTTTTTGGATAATTGAGAACAAAAAAGGTCTTTCTTAATTTTGTTGTAAAGTTAATCTTTTCCGAGTTATAAACAATTTAAAACTGAAAAAAAAAACGAAAAATTACTATTTTCTAGGTTCAAAAACAAAAGTAAAAAATATTATTTTTGAAACTCCGAAGTGCCTAAATACAAGTACGAACCTCATTGTATCAGACACCGATAAGTGATTTGGTCTTATTTTATTTTAAACCATTGTGTTTTAGTTGTTAATGCAGCCCGATCGCCCGTCCTCTCATATGCGCTTCATTATCAATTAAAAAAACATTATTTTAGAATAAAACGTGACAAAAATTCTTATAGGGAGCTGATAGAAGAAAGTTTGATCTTGAATATAGGTTCTTCGTAATTCAAAAAAAAATTTTCTTGTGATTTTGAACCTTGAAAATCGTCATTTTTTCGTTTTTTTTTTCAGTTTTAAATTGTTTATAACTCGGAAACAACTAACTTTACAAGAAAATTACATTAGACCTTTTTTGTTAACAACCATCCAAAGAACCTAAAATAATGTCTACCCGTGCCGAAAAAATTAATTATTATAATTTGTTTAAAACTTTTTTTTTAATAAATGTAACAATAACTCCGAAATCACGGTATTTAGGCATAGTGAATATAACATGAAAAATAATCAGTATTTATTAAGGACTTTAAAACGTAAAAAATATACAGGGTGTTCCATTTAAAATAAGAAAGTTCATTAGATTTTCAGAAAAACTGAAGATTTGACAACAATGTAATTACCACTATAATATCGGCCGCATTAAAAGACCCATACCCACCAAAATCCATAAAAATCGTTCTAGCGGTTTCCGAGAAATTACCGTGTTTCCATACTTTCTCGCTACCCTGTATATGCCAGAAAACGTTGATTGAATACACGGATTATAAAAAACTCGACAAGCGCTAAATTTGTCAACATTGCTTATTATTCACTGTATTATCAATGCGTCATCGTCCGTCGGCAGATTCACATAAATATGTACCACATTTTGTCCAGAAAAATTAATATATTTTTTTACCACCAAAAATGAGATGTTGTACCCAAATAATGCCTCAAATACACTAAGCAGCAAAATTAACTTGCATCTTACTTAACTCATTTGAACTCTTCTACCAGCATGATCAATCAAAAAAGATGTATTTGTTGACTTTTCTAGTGACTTTCTCGGGTGTGAATCTGTCTTTTTAGATTAGGTACTCCTCTTGGTCGAGGAGTTCTAGGAGGAAAATTCTAAGAAATAGTTATTTATTCGGACATAGATTTTTGTAACGAAGACAAAAAGTAAAGATTCAGCGTTAGAATTATTCAAAAATGGATGGTGTCAGCATTTTCATAAAAAGATATGGCAGTATTTTCATAAATAATTAAATACCAAAATATTTGTCTAAACATTTATTATTATTAATAATGTTTTTTTTACTTCTAGCATCAACTTCTTAGTAAATATGAAATACCAAAGGACCAATGGAACATAAACTCAACCTTTGTAACACCTGTCGTTGATATTATAAGCAAACAAGATAATTGCAAAGAGACATACGTCTATATGGCTGACTGTATCGGGCACTCCATCGTAGTATATGACCATCGCTACCGGAAATCGTGGATAGTCGAAGATGAAACTATGAAACCTGATCCAAAATTTGAAAAGTATACGATTGACGGTAAATATTTTTATGTATTTTAATTTTATCTAATATACTTTTTTTATTGTTTGTTTACTGTGCAATCAGTCAAAAACAACAGACCATAAACACGTTTGTTAAAATTTACAATGGCGCGAAGAGAAATATTTCAATAAATATTTAGACATTCATTTCACTTATTCCCCTTAGAGGGCGTTCTAACCATACTACGGTATAAATAGTTTTATTTTTGTACCGAGATCTATGGCCGTTTTGGTGTCAATTTGTCTTCTGCAGAGCCTCCTTGGCAACAGGCAGACCTAGAAATAGAACTATCGGAGGATGTCAGGAGACAGATTTAAATCAAAACGAAACCGTAGATTTTCTAATTTTACCAATTTATTAGAGTACGAACTCGTTTCATACAGGTTCTCTGAACCGCATATTGTAATATTTTCCTAGCGGTGCCTTTTAATATTGTCATATCTGGGCCTGGGTTAAACAGAGAACTTGAATCGAGTCGACATTCATTTCAATAAATATTTACTCTACATGAATATTAAAATTACCTGTACAATAATTAGTGTTTTTTAACTTAAGAATAGTAAATCTAATGGTAATTTTTGCTTAATAGTCCAGGGCGCCTCTGTTTTGAGATGGACGTTGAGAGGTGACTCAAATTTTTTTACGGAAATTGCTTGAAAGTAACTCAAATAATAATATTTGAGTTATCCTCCCACTCAAAATGGTCCGGAACATTGTTTAAATAACCAAAATGTCAAAATATGAAGGAAAAATTCGATTTTTTATTGGTTTTTTGATTATAACTTTAAAATTATTCATTTCTGAGAAAAGTTGTACTAACATAAAAGTTGCGTAATTAAATTTACTATAATATAGAATTGGTTAAAAATTTAAAAAATAGTCACCCTTGTTGCAAAATAGCAATAATTGCTGAAAAACCCATACAAAAACAAGTATTGTATAGACCTTAATATTTTACCCAGAAAAACTTTATGATATAGTAAAACAACACTGTAAATTTCATTAACCTTTAACTACACGCGCTGGCGTACTTTGTACGCCAGATATAAGAATTCTACTGGAAATATATTTAAAAATTTAATTTTTGACCTTGCTTATTTTTCTAAGCTATCACTGGAATGTGCTTTACAATTTGGTTTTAGTTTCGTTATAATCGGCGTTCTGGAAAGATCGTAATTTACATTTTATTATTTGTTGTTTTCGGTGGTGGAAAATATACCCCAGGATTATATTACTATAAGTCGTAATATAAGTACATATTTTAATTGTTTTTTAGTCATTATGGCAAAAAATATATTTTTCTTTGTAAACAATACTTTTTCTCCTGTAAAAAATCACATTTAAAAAAAATTTTTATTAGTAATTTTATTTATCATGGAATCCAGTTATTCCATGATTCCAGTTATAAATCCCAATTGGCTTACTGAAAAGGAACTCCAAGTATTCACTGATGCCGAATAAGGTTTATAACAAACAACTAAGTGTATTTTTTCAAAAAAAATTAAGCAAATCCGCTGTTTTTAAGTGTATTTTCTTGTGGCGTACAAAGTACGCCACGCGTGTAGTTATGTTATAACTTGATGCGCGGGTAGTTAAAGGTTAAAATCGATTTAATAGATTTTTTAAAATAAAATAAAAAATAGAAAAAAATTCATTTTTTTTAATTTTTCAGGACTGAAAATAAAGCAGATAGCAAGTTGAATTCTTTTTTGCTTATAGAAGTGTACTGTACCTTTCATTTGCAATTTGCAAAATTAAAATCGATTAATTACCACGGAATCAGGAATTTTTTTAATAAATATTAATCTATATTTTGTTGTATTTTAATATTTTAATTCCACAAAAATCAAACTAATTGTATTATTGTTTGTGAAATATGGTTTAAACAATTGCATATGTTTAAAAATAATAAACTTTTATTCTCTAAGTTAAAATATATGAACAAAGAAAGTTTTTGCTAAAAAAGTGTTATTTCAAAGGACAGAGTATGTGTTTTTATTTTGCAATAAACTAATTTATTTATTTATAGCGAAATTTAATAAAAATTAAAATGTATAAATCATTATCAAAGGTCATTGGAATGCCCAATCAGAGCAAACTATCCGCTGTCCTGCGCGTAGCACCAATAATTAATGTTTATTTAAAAAAATTCCTGATGCCGTGGTAGTTACTCGATTTTAATACTGCAAATTGCAAATGAAAGGTACAGTACACTTCTATATGCAAAAAAAATTCAACTAGCTATCTGCTTTATTTTCAGTCCTGTAACATTTTGAAAAAATGATTTTTTTTGCGAAAGCTGGATTGCAAAATTTATTTTGCAAAATCTATTGAACCGATCTTAATGAAATTTACAGTGTTGTTTTACTGTATCATAAAATTTTTTTGGGTGAAACATGAAGGTCCTAAGTGTAGCATAAATGGTTGAAAAACGTAAAACGCGAATACTTGTTTTTGTATGGTTTTTTCGCAATTATTGCTATTTTGCAACAAGACCCTAATAGCACAAGGACGTCCAATGGACGTCCATTGGACGTCCTTCACGGACTTTAGGGACGTCCTTTGGACGTCCGTTTTCGTCCGAGGAACGTCCTTTATACGTCCTATTTTGGTCCAAATGTCGCGCTACCGAACGTCCATTGGACGTCCATCTAAGGTCCGAGGGGACGTATATTGGAACTTAATCGGACGCAAATTGGACCTTAATCGGACGTCCTAGGGGACGTAAATTGGACCTTAATCGGACGTAAATTGGACCTTAATCGGACATAAATTGGACCTTAATCGGACGTCCTAGGGGACGTAAATTGGACCTTAATCGGACGTAAATTGGACCTTAATCGGACGTAAATTGGACCTTAATCGGACATAAATTGGACCTTAATAGGACGTAAATTTGACCTTAATCGGACGTAAATTGGACCTTAATCGGACGTAAATTGGACCTTAATCGGACGTAAATTGGACCTTAATCGGACGTAAATTGGACTTTAATCGGACGTAAATGGGACCTTAAGCGGACGTAAATTGTACCTTAATCGGACGTAAATTGGACCTTAATCGGACGTCCTAGGGGACGTGAATTGGACCTTAATCGGACGTCCTAGGGGACGTGAATTGGACCTTAACAGGACGTCCAATTTTGGTCCAAAGGCCAAGTTGTTAAACGTCCAATGGAGGTCCACCTAACGTCGGAGGGGACTTTCGGTGGACGTCATTTGGGCATTCACAGGATGTCCCAGTTTGGTCCAATGTCTTGCTGCTGAACATCCATCTAACGTCCTGGAAGGTCATTCGGTGGACATCTAGCGACGATATTTAGACCTGTGGAGAATGTATTGTGGGAAATAAAAAATATATTTTTTAAGGAACTTATATTTCATCTTATATCAAATTACAATTATTGGATATTACAGTATTTACATTAAATTACAATACACTTCTCCAAGAAATTAACGCACCACCTTAAATATGGGGTATATTTGATGTCTCGTATTTCCTAAACCTGTTGTCCCATCTAAGTGATGTTTTTATAATATTATAGCCTAGGCTATAGGTTACCTCCTTAAGCTTGTCATGCTGTAATATATGTATATTATATCATATCGCTCTCTATAGAAATGTGATATAATATATATTACAGTATAGCTCCCTGTAACATATTCTAGGGCCTAGGCTAGAATATTATAAAAAAAATCACCTAGATGCAACAACAGGTTTAGGAAATTCGAGACATCAAAAATGCCCAATTTTTAAGGTGGTGCGTAATGGGCTGTATATACAGGGTGTAACAAAAATACAGGTCATAAATTAAATCACATTATTCTGGGACCAAAAATAGTTCAAATGAACCTAACTTACCTTGTACAAATATGCACATAAAAAGTTACAGCCCTTTGAAATTACAAAATGAAAATGGATTTTTTCGATTATATCGAAAACTATTAGCGATTTTTTATTGAAAATGGACATGTGACATGTGGCATTATTATGGCAGGAATATCTTAAAGAAAAATTATGGTGAAATTTGTGCACCCCATTAAAATTTTATGGGGGTTTTGATCCCTTAAATCCTCCCAAACTTTTGTGTATGTTCCAATTCAATTTTATTATTGTGGTACCATTAGTTAAATTCAATATTTTTGTTTCTTAGTATTTTTCAGATAAGGCAGTTTTTATCGAGTTGCGACTTCTTTTTTAATATGTCCACGTAAAAATTTTATGGGGGTTTTGTTCCTTTAAACCCCCCAAATGTTGTATGTTCCAATTAAACTATTACTGAGGTACCATTAGTTAAACAGAGTGTTTTCAAAACTTTTTTGCCTCTTTGTATTTTTTCGATAAGGCACGTTTTATCGAGTCTGGAATGTAAAGCATAAATAAGTTTGCATATTATTACCAAGTCTCCATAATCGTACTTAACCATATACAAATATGTGGTGGATTTGACAAATATTCACAATATTTCGATAAAAATTGACTTTTCGAAAAAGCAATAAGAGGCAAAAAAGTTTTTAAAACGTTGTTTAAATGGTAGGTACTACAATAATAATTAAATTGAAACGTGCACAAAAGCACATTGTTTTCGATACATTGGAAAAAATCACTTTTCATTTTGTAACTTCAAATGAGTGATAAAGGCACAGAGACTTAGATCACGAGGTCACATTGAAAGGATGCCAAAAACGAGGACTCCGAAAAGGGTACTAAACTACACTATAGCTTCAAGAAAGAGAAGAGGAAGACCGGAAAATAGATGGAAGCAAGAGGTCGAAAAAGATTTGGAAAGAATGGTGTTACAGGGTCAGAAAAGAAAAATGAATAAGAGGAAGGAATGGAGAAAAATCACATATCAAGCCAGAGAAGATTTCAGTACATAAAGAAACGTGAAAATGAAGAAAAAACAAACTTTTCAAGCCATGGGCCTCTAAGGCCCTTGGTGCTATTAATATATAACTTCAAAGGGCTGTAACTTTTCTTTTGTGCACATTTGTACTAAGGTAAGTTAGGTCCAATCAAACTATTTTTGGTCCCAGGATATGTGATTAAATTTATGACCTGTATTTTTGTTACACCCTGTATATATATAAAGGTTATATTTGGTTCTTGGGACATCAAAGTATATTTTTTAGACATTCCCTGGATATAGTCACTGATGTGACATACCTCCGATTTGTTTTTTCATGAGTTTTGTAAGAGAGACTAAAAACTTTTTTATGGTTACCTCCTGTTTTCATATATTTTTTGACATGTTTTGTAGTAAATTCAACTATCTATTTACTACAAGACATGTCAAAATTTACATGTGAAAGCAGGAGATGATCCTAAAAATGGTTTTTCGTCTCCTACAAAATTCATGAAAAATCAGATAGGAGAATTTGTACATTACAATTCTCTGATGTTTGGGAAAAAGGGCTTAAGTCAGAAATGCACATCGATAATGTTTTGATGATTTCTGGACCAGAAAAATCGGCTCTTTTTATTGGTACATACAGTTTACGTCTACAACAGTTTTTTGCTGGTCCAGAAATCATCAAAACATTAGCAATGTGCAATTCTGACTTACGCCCTTTTTGCCAAACATAAAAAAAGCAATCTGGTCATAACTGACCAATGAGCAATTTTAATTTAACCTAAATTACTAATGTTTCTTAAAATGAAGAGCTTACCCGATAGCGTCTCTTATAATCTAATCTAACAAGATCGTGCACTATTCTAACATACACAGCCACATCACGCACTATGCTCTGCTTTTCACTATCACCTATCACTCAAACTAGTTCAAAAGGCTTTGTCCTCTTCAATCTTCTAGTTTGCCCAGTAGTATCGAGGAGGATTTCCTCAATATTCTTGTACTTATTTAAGTTGTTTGTCGGGATTCCTGCTATCTTCTTGATGATTATATCCAGGTTCCATTCCTAGGTATTAATATTTGTTTATAAAGTAATAACTTATTATGCATGGACAATGTTGTTTCTTCCAATTAGCCAATACACTTTTTATATCTTTATTTTGGTTATATCTGGTTTTTTGTAGACCACTTTCAGCTGATTCTAAAAAAAATTAAAATGAACGGTAATTTTTCTATTCTTTACAATTAAAAATCAAAATATTTACAGGTAATACATGCATAAATGATTCGTTTCATAAAGAAAATTGAAAACGGATTTTATAATACTTACATAATTGTTTAAGAGATCCAGCCATAGCCAAAACTAGCATACTAAACAGTACAGTTGAGTACAGCAAAAAAAGCCACTAATTTCCATTTTTCACCCCCTTATCGATGCATTTTTTTCCAATCAAAATTTTTACTAAATTTTTAGGTTATCTTATGATGAAAATGAAATAATTGATGACTTGATGACCAATGACCACGCGACGCTACATAGATACTCGCGCGGCAAATTTGAAAATGAACGCAAATTGAATAGTAAATGGCCTCTCTTTAGAGTATGGAAAATTATATAGTGACCGACAAGATCTATGAGAAATTTTAAAAACCAACCTGCTGATAATCCGCTATTGATACCTATTGTAACACTAACCCCCAGAGAGACATTACAGAGTTGTACTAACCTGTATCCAACATTTAAATAAAATTACCGAAGAAGTGTTGAATTTTAAATTATTAGACGTTATTAGTTGGTTTAAGTGCTTTTACAAATTGATCTTAACAATGGTTTTTATCAGTAAACAATCTCGCAATATAGTATTAAAAAATACTTGCGTTCATCCTTTTTTTTAATTTAGGACTGGCAAAATAATAGCTATTTGTATAACAAGGAAGCAAAGTGCTATTTTTCCTCCCGAGAATTAAGTTTACTTCATTCAAGAATCATTCAAGGGAGGAAAAGTACGACTATGCTCCCTACAATCAGGTCAGGAAATGAATACTTTCGGTAGAGGTATGTAGGTGGAAATAGCTATTTGTATAACAAGGGAGGAAAGTGTAACTTTTCCTCCCGAGAATGAAGTTTACTGCCCGACGCGTAGCGGAGGGCAGTAATCATTCAAGGGAGGAAAGGAGGAAAAGGCACTTTACTCCCATGTTATACATATGGTTTTTCCACCTTCCTCAAATAACAAGTCATTTTGTCATTTTTACTTAATTTATTTATGTAACTAACCAACAAAATTTATTAGAACTAAAACAACAAGTAGGTACAATATAACTGTCAGCTGTCAAATATAAGTCAAATTATTAATGTAAACATTGTTAAATAAAAATAACAATTTACTGTTTTTTACCATTCTGCAAAATACAGGATGTTTTATAAATAAACGTTAAAATGTATAGATACTCCGTAATAGAAAATAGATATTATACAGGGCGTCAATAAGTTATATTTCATGAATGAAATATTATGACGTCACTTTTACTTTTCCTCCCTAGGGAGGAAAAATATTTTCCTCCCTAGGGAGGAAAAGTACAACTTTGCTCCCTACAATCAGGTCCGGAAAAGTATACTTTCGGTAGAGGTAGGTGGAAAAATATTTTTCAGTTACGAAAATAAGTAGACATTTTGTTTTGTGGGTTCGTCAATGAACACTATTTATCGATATACATAAAAAGAAGTAAAACTTATTCCAAATCCATTAAAAAATATTTTTGTAAAATGTTATACAACATGTCTTTGTTTGTAACATTTAAAAATAATTAAGAGAAATTCCTGCGGTTGACCTGAATACAAATTTATAAACAATTTTATATTTCCGGTAATTGCTAAGTACTTAATAAGTACATTTTCGTAGAATCATTAAATGGGGCGGGATCATTGTCACAATATTTAAATAACGCAATTAGTCATTCTTAAGCAGTATATTTTGTGGTTCTTTCAGCCAGAGTTTGTTGAAAAAAAGCGCGTTGTGATATAAAATTTAGTATTTATCAAAGAACAATAAATGTGGCGGCCATGGGAAAGTGATACGCATTTACCTGACGAAAATGAACCTACGGATAATTTAGAAGATAAAGATGGAAGTGCGGGGTCAAGTACTCACCAAAGGAAGAATTTGTGTGTAACTGAGCAAAATATGGTGTTAGATGTATTTGACGGACTTTCTAAAAAAATGACCAAATATGAAGCTGTTAAGCAAACGGCGATATTAACAAAAATTTCTTGTGTAACAGTGTACCGTTTAATAAAGACTGGTTCGAAATATAGAAAAACAAGAAAGGATTTGGGAAGCTCTTAAAAAATTCAACCTTACCTCTTGGAACCTATTAGTGAGACAATATATAATATGTATGCAGCTAAAATTATGCCTAACCTAAACAATATCATGGCAAAATTAAAAGAAAAACATATGGTTCATGATTGTTCCACAAAGACTCTGGGACGACTTTTGACCAAAAATGGTTTTAAATATAAAACTGTCAATAAGAGACAAACCATAATGGAAAGTAGCCGCCTAATAAAATGGAGGAATGAATATATCGAAAAAATTTTACAATACCGCAGTGAGTGTCGAGAAATTTATTATCTGGACGAGACTTGGTTTGATTCTCACGAAACGATAGATAAAGCCTGGGCAAACGGTTTAAGCAAATGCCAAATAGATGTACCTCATTCTAAAGGCAAGCGAATTTGCATATTACATTGCGGAGGACAACATGGATGGGTGAACGATGCGTTATTGTTGAGTTCCAAAAGTATTAAAGACAGTTCTCTAGACTACCACCAAGGCATCGAAGGGACGCTTTTTGAATCGTGATTTGAGAATACATTACTCCCAAATTTAAAAGCAAATAGCGTGATTGTTATGGACAATGCATCATATCACTCCAGATGCATTAAAAAAATTCCAACCAAACAGAGTAGAAAGGATGAAATTCAAGAATTTTTAATAGCCGAAGACCTATATTTTGAGGATCATTACACCAAAGATCAACTAATTCACGTTCTTCATACAAAAGTCGTAACTAAAGAACATATTGTAGATAAATTAGCCACTAACAATGGACATATGGTTTTAAGATTACCTCCATATTACTGTGTGTTGAATCCCATAGAATTGCTATGGGCTCAGTTAATAAACCATATCCGGAGGAACAACACATCTCCAAAAGATGCCCAAAGTGTTGTCGAACTAATAAAAACGGAGTTCAAAAATATCAGTGCTCAAAACTATCAAAATGCTATAAAACATGTAAAGAAGATTGAAAAGGATTACATGAAAAATGTCCCAGCCTTGAAGAAAATTATTATTAATTTGGATGAGAGTGATGAAGAGAACGATAATGACGATGAGTTGGAATAACCTTTAAATCCTATTGGAAGATCCCAAGTGAATGTGAATTTTTGAAGTGGCTAGTATATCATTTAATTTATGATAGTAAAAAGACCAATTGGTAACTTTTTGTGGCATCGCATGTGACATGTAAGTAAATAAAAACTATTTTTTTCATACCTGTCAGTCTAATTTTAACCTGTTTTACTTTAACTTATGATGGTGTCATGTCCCCCAAAAGCTTTTTCCATGTAACAACGACGACTTTCGTTGCACAGCTTTTTACTTTTTTACAAAATATATACCTCTTACAAAAAATTTTGTACTTTTATTGTGAACAAATTTAACTTCTTTTATATAGTGAGGTCCTAAAATAACGGATAAATTCATTTTCTACGTAAATTATAAGGGCATACGAAAAATCCTCAAATATACACAAAAATACACTTTCTCAATAAAATCATTTAACTACCTCCTTAACCGCCCAAGGGGTAATAGCTACCCATCTAAAAAGTTTAAATAAAGGCGTGTGATACGGAGTTTAAGAGGGTTTTCAATTCTCTATTCAGAAATGTAATATTTTTGATTTTTGGACTTGATACTTAAGAAAGAAGTTATTTTATTTCTTACATAAAAAAGTCCTCGATTCAAATAGTTGTCATGATTGACTAGTATATTTGTTATCTGGTTGACAAAAAAGTAACATCGAATCTTTTTAAACATTTAGGTAAATGTCTCAAAAAGTAGCTATTATCCTTATGGGGTTAAAGGGGTAGTTGAACGATTTTATTGAGAACGTATATTTTTGTGTGTAAAAATTGACCTGGTTCAGGAGTTTTCATCTACTTTATAATTAAGTACGTAAAAATTATATCTATCCGTTACTTTAGGACCTGACTGTATAATATATTAATATTAAGTGTTCATTGACGAACTTGTTAAGAACCGAAGCACGGCTAATAAAAAAACTTGTAAATCCACCAAAGCAACATTTTTATTTTCGTAACTGAAAAAATATTTTATTTTGCCAATCTTAATTTTGGAAAAAGGGTGAAGGAACATTTTTCTAAATACTAGATATATATAATACGAGGTAGTTTACTTGAAAAATAATCAGTATATCGATCAATTGGTAAAAACATTTAAGTACACAAATTAATAATTTGAAATTCAACACTTTCTCCGATAATTTTATTTGAATGTTGGATACAACTCTGTAAATGTCTCGCTGGGGGTCTGTGTTACAATAGGTATCAATAGATACCTATTACCGGATTACCAGTAAGTCGTTTATTAAAATTTCTCATAGATCTTGTCCCTCACAATACCCCTCCAGGAGGACATTGTACTCTTTTCATAGAATATCTTGTGGTAACTTTCCAGCCATAATTTAATCAGATGTTCACGGAATAGAACTTTGATAGTAGAATTCCTGGAATGTTTTGTTGTTAGGGGAAACTTTTATTTTATTTATTCTTGAATATTTCCTGTTGTTAAACATTGTAACCAATAATTTACAAATAAGATTTTCATTACATTACATGAAATCAAAACATGTTTTGGATATTAAACTATATAGTTTTATAATTGTAATAATTTAATATACAATTTTGAATTAAGATTTAATCTTTCGATCTAATCGATTATCGATTTAAACTACAGTAAAACTTGTGTTACCGGCCCCCTGCCAACACCGGCCACCTGTACTAACGGCCAGTTTAAAAATTCCCCACACTAATTACAGTAAAACCTGTCAGTAACGGCCGCTAAAAATGAAAAAGCTATTGGCCGATATATTTTAGAAAGGTGACCGGTATTGCCAGTTTTTGTAGTCTAGATATAATTGGTTTGGGGAATTTTTAAACTGGCCGTTAGTACAGGTGGCCAGTAACACAGGTTGTACTGTATATCTAGGCTACAAAAACTGGCAATAACGACCACTTTTCTATATCGGCCAATAGTTCTTTCATTTTAGTGGCCGTTAGTGACAGGTTTGACTGTATTTCATTAACGTAAAGTTAACGCAAGTTAATATTTTATTGAATTATTTTGCTATTTGATCTCGTAATTGGTATAATGTGTCCAATATAAGCGTTCATAAAACGTCCGTATTTCGTCCAGTATGGACGTCCAAAGTCGGACGTCCAAAGGACGTCCATATTTATTCCGTCCGAAGGACGTCCATATTTATTCCTTCCGAAGGACGTCCAACATGGGACGTCCGTTTATAGTCCATGGACGTTAGGACCAAAAATGGACCTATTTTGGACGTCCAAATGACGTCGTGTGCTATTAGGGAATTGTCCGTATTTCGTCCAGTATATATACGTCCATATTTGTTCCATCCGAAGGACGTCCAACGTCGGACGTCCATTTTTATTCCGTCCGAAGAATGTCCAACGTCGGACGTCCAAAGGACGTCCATATTTATTCCTTCCGAAGGACGTCCAACGTCGGACGTCCATATTTATTCCTTCCGAAGGACGTCCAACGTCGGACGTCCAAAGGACGTCCATTTTTATTCCGTCCGAAGGACGTCCAACGTCGGACGTCCAAAGGACGTCCATATTTATTCCTTCCGAAGGACGTCCAACGTCGGACGTCCAAAGGACGTCCATTTTTATTCCGTCCGAAGGACGTCCAACGTCGGACGTCCAAAGGACGTCCATATTTATTCCTTCCGAAGGACGTCCAACATGGGACGTCCAAAGGACGTCCATTTATAGTCCATGGACGTTAGGACCAAAAATGGACCTATTTTGGACGTCCATTGGACGTCGTGTGCTATTAGGGGAGTGACTATTTTTTAAATTTTCAACTAATTCTATATTGTAGGAAATTTAATTGCGCAACTTTTATGTTAGTACAACTTTTCTCGGAAATAAATACTTTTAAAATTATAATCAAAAAACAAAGAAAGAAATCGAATTTTTCCTTCATTCTTTGACATTTTGATTATTTAAACAATGTTCCGGACCTTTTTGAGAGGGAGGATAACTCAAATATTATTATTTGAATTATTTCAAGCAATGTCTGCAAAAAAATTTGAGTCACCTCTCAACGTCCAAATGTACTAATATTTTTACAGATGCGCCCTGGTCTATAAGGCATCTAAGTTGTTGACTATTCGCCTTCCAGCAACGATACCGGGACAACTCAAAAAAGGTGTTTCGAGAAAATCGAGTTTAAAGTTTTTGGAATTTTGCACAGCCATTTTATGCTTTGAGTTATATCTGTTTTTGACTAAAACTATGTTCTTTGTTTCAGTTGATGTCAAAGATTGCTTTTCAGTTCATTTTAGCAATCTTGTGGTAGCACTCGATTTAATAATTAGCAACTAATTTAAAAAATTTTGAGTTGTCCCAGTATTGTTGGAAGAATCGAATCATTTCATTATTATGAATATTTTTGTGATCATTGTGGCATGCACACTGAGATAATTCAAAAGGTTTACTACGGATTTTAGCGTTAGCCCACTACTCGCGTATTCTGTCTAAATCTTGACCCGAGGCGTAGCGGCGTGTAATTTGGGTTGCCTATATGTATAAACTTAAATCGACGAAATGAGCCTTTTGGGTTATTTAAAACGCTGAAAAGACTATTTGGTGATAATAAAAACCGATATTTACTGCGGTTACATGATATTTAATATTAAAATAGTATTGGATGTGGTAGAATGTAGAGTCTTTGTTTAATTACCAATTGAACAGTGAAGCTGTTAGATAAATTTTCCGATTCAATCATTTCTACTGTTCACAGTTCTGTGTTTGTGTTTGCTTTTGAGTAGGAACCTATTTCATTTTCTTGACAACGAAAATGTTCAGTGTGGAAAGAATTAATAAGTGCGTGGAATGCGGAAAAGTGTATAAACGTACACATGATTTAAAAAGACATGTAAAAAGTTCGCATCCCGACAAATTGGATTCAATTGCCCCTTTAAAAGTGCTTAAAGGCAACGTCTATAAGTGCACACATTGTAATAAACAATTTAGATATGTCAAGTTTAAACTTTCATGTCAAAAAAGTGCACCCAAATGTATCAGTTTCTGCTTCGGTTTCTGCAGAAACTAAAACATTTCAACATAAATGTTCTCTGTGTAATTATCATGCAACTTTTAAAAAGGATTTTATTAAACATTTTGAAATTTCTCAAAGCATTTATATGCAATACGATACAATAGAGTTTTCCAACCATGACGACTTTATTTCTTGGAAGAATAAAATAGAGTTTGAAACAAATGCTAGTTTTATTGCGGAAAAAATGCAGGAATAGTGAACTACAACTACATACATATCGTCGGCTTAAGATGCAAATGGCCTAACTCCAAAAATTTAAATTATTCAGGAGATGCAAAAACTTGTCAGAATTAGAAAATAATAATAAAACAAGGTAAGTTTCCAAAATATTTTATTTTGTTTAATGCTACAACATAGAAAATACTTGCTCTTGTCAAAAATAGGCTTTATTCTTGAAAAATTGGGAGTTAGGTAATATGCGTTCCCTGAGCATGGGTTGGCATCAGGAGATAGGCAATAATCTAATTAATTGTGCAACTTAAGTATAAAAAAAAATTTAAAGACGGCAACACAAGACAAAAGACAAAAAGAAAGAGGCATTTTACAAATGTGGTAAGTTATCATAAAAAAAATGAAAGTCCTTAGGAATTGACGATTTAAGGTACATTAAGTGTTGAAATTTTTCCGATTTAATTGGTATTGGAGTCGGATACATTAACGGCAACTCTTCTAAATTCCAGATTTTTTTATCTTTTTTCGTGATTCTGTAAGGCAAAGGCATCCATTCTTCTGTATGCCTGATTTTAAAGAGAATTCCGTGTTCATTATACTGACGTGCTCTAATGTTTGTTACAGTAGGATCACCTGACGATCTACCAGGACGGATGGAACTAATGTATTGAACTTCTTGAGAGTTTTTGAAATATGTATGATCCAAGTACTCCACCACGTAGGGTTTCGGATTTATACGAGCAGTTTGACAAATATTGACATAGTCTGCTGGGACATTTATGACTCGGTTTTTTAGTTTTCGCTCGATTGTGGAGTGCATTGAATCGCACTCCATTTGCGTATGCCCTTTTTCTAAAAATTTTTGCTCAATTGTAATCCCATGCTTTTGTGCAAAGTTGAAAAGTGCATTGGCAAGAATTGCATTTCTGTTTTGTCCAGTGCAACCATCACTGTACAAAATGACTTTACTAGTAGAGTTTTTTTGGGGTATAATATTAGTCTCTAAAAACTTGTAAATGATGGTAGCAAATGTGTTGGCAGTTAGTCCAGCATGACCCTCATGCCAGAGGAAACAATATCCATCCAAGGATTTAATGTCCATAATTGTAAAATTATGGACTATTAATTTTGTTTTATAATATAGAGCGCTGACATTAGATTTTGGACTCAGTAGAACTGATTGCAAATCCATTGAAAAAACTTTTACATCTTCTTTTGTTTTGTCAACCTCTTTTTCCTTTCGTGCCTCCTGCTTTTTCTTCTGATGTTCTTGATAGGTAGCTTCGTCAATATTACCAGTCTTGTAACCCACACACGTATCACATTCGTCCTTTTTAGGTGAAAAAATTGCTAAATTAAAATCGTCGAAACTGTTATTAAATGCTGCAATAGATAGCGGTTGTGAATCGTTTTTTGTACACCAGTCATTCTTATAAAACCGGTATAATTCCATTTTTGTTTGCCAAGATCTTTCAAGGTATAATTTCTTTGTGCTCTTTCGACAATAATGTGACTCTAGTTTTGGAAGAACTGTAAAGAAATTGCACAAATTTTCTTTTTGTTTGTCGATTTTCGCTTTTCTAGGAATAACTATTTGGGAGGAATTATTATCACGCGTATCATTAAGGTCATCATCCACCAAATCATTTGCAGTGTGTTGTGATTTATTTTTTTCAATCAACCAATGTGCAACAGTTCTTGGTGCAACTGAAAGAGTATTGCAAAACATTGTTTTGCACACTCTTATCTTGGATGTTGTTTGAAGAAAATATATATAGGAAAATTCCCTTCTTGACTCGTTCTCTTTTTTTCGATCCCTAGCTCTTGAAGTACTTTTCTTTTCAACCAGCGTCCTTAGAAACAATTGTTTTTCGTTCCACAAAAAATTCCAAAATCTTGTAAAAATTTCTGTTCTTTGATCTTCTGTTATCTCATTGCACTTCATTACTGATTTCCCATTATTCATTACTGATTTACCACTGCATTTGCATCTCGGTCCTATAGCTTTTGCTTTTTTTTTAATATCATAATTCCATTTTTCTTCTTGCTTTTGTTTTCCAAAATATTCCTTTCCTTCTTGTCTCAAAATCTTATTTTTATTTTTCTTCCATTCCTTTTGATCTACATGACGTCTCTTTCTGCGTGTCCGTGAAGGGGTTTGCATTGGAGTGTTATTTTGTAGCTCTTCTACTACTTCATTTTCATGTTCACTTGAACTTGTTTCATTTTCACTGGGTTCATAAGATTTATCTGAACGACTAGAAGAAGCTTCAATAACTTCTTCTTCCAAAATGGAGGTTGGCACTTCTTCACCATGAATTGATTCTGGAACGAAATTCTGACGATCTTCTGGTTCAATGTTGATTTCATCTTCAGGAAAATTTGAGGAGATAAAATTCAGGTTAGCAACTTTTTCTTCAGCTAGGGTGAGTAAATCATCATCAGTAATTAAATTGTCGTCAGCTAATAAGTGGTGATTAGATGCTGAGGAGCTTGCTAGATTAGTACTATCAGTTAAGAGTGTAGATAAATCCTTATCTTGATCAAAAGTATCACAAAATGTTAACAAATCTCTTGTTACATCGCTTTCGGCATCGCTTTGTCTGTTGGGCTTTTCCTGGATGTTTTGCTTAGCCAATAAAAGCATTTTCATCGCACGGGATTGCGGATTCATTCTGAAATATACAGCGTTAATTAGAAAGTATACTTTTATGTACCTAGCTAAGCAAAAATTCAGAATGTTATTATAGGGAAAAAAATATTAAAGGTAGGTACCTATGTGGTTTATCATCGAAACTATAATGGCCTATCTCCTATCCAAACTAAGTAAATATAAAATGAAAATTGCCTAACTCCAACACGATATTTTAACATCAGATTTACCCAAGAACGCACAAAAATTAAATACTAAATTTATATTCTCTAGATAATTTGAACGTCAAAGGTAATTAAAGCATTAAAAATTATTGATACTTACCTCAGATATTGTTTTATGCACATAAAATTAAGAACAACAACGTTTCACCTGTTATTACCATTACACACTGGGAGTTAGGCCAACTGCGTATTGTTGAAAATCAAGCCGGAGATAGGCGAGTTTCGACTGGTATTTTGTCGCGGCATTTTTGACATTTCGGTTGTTAGGCGTATTTAATTCGACGCGGTTAATTTTTATGAACCAAACCAACCTAAAATGTTAATTTGAGCTAAAAGTGGAGTTAGGCCATTTGCATCTTAAGCCGACGATATGCCACCGATAAACAAGCCCGTTTCGCGATTCAAGTTTATATAGGCAACACAAATTACACGCCGCTAATATTCGGGTCAGGATCTAGATCTAGAATCGAGTCTACTCGCGCCACGGTTTATTACTAATAAAGTCTAATAACCGTGTACTCGCGCCGCGTTTACCTCCTACCAGTCTGAATGTAATAGTGGACCTAGCGCCCTCACTCGGAGAGTATTGCACTTAAAAATGTCCCAGTCATCGCAAATTATAGAGCTTAAAATTCTGTATATTTTAGTGTAGACATCTCAAAACGACCAATTTTGAGTTGTCCCGGTATTGTTGCCGGAAGGCGTATTGTCCAATAAATTTAGCCGTAACACATTTGGGTGGTTTTCTTGTCGCTGTAAATATTTATCACTGTGTGACACTATCACTTCACTCACAGTTGGCACTTAGGACGTAGGATGTATTTGTTGCTTACAAACCACGGCGCATCAGTTATTGCTCGTAACACCTTGTTTTGAAATCGGTCCATATAATATACTTGAGACTAAAGAAATGAGAAGTCCCAAATCCGTAACTCTGAAACCTTTCATGGAACCAATTTCTGATTACATCCTTTAGCTCTACCTTTTACAAGTTATAAGGCAAGGAGACGAAGTATAAAAGAGACGAAAGGGACTCTAGAATATGCAGTCACATTCCGTCTACTCGTCTAGGAAAGTTCCAACGAAAGTTCGTTGCGTGTACTCACAATCTGAGTAAACTGAGAAAAGAAAGACAGCGTATGTTTCATTTTGGTTCGTCAGAGATGATCAATCATCCACGTACGTTTCAGTCTCCCCAGACCTCATCAGAGGGGATACATGATCATATGTTGCCTCTTTGATGAAGTCTGGTAGCCCACACAAAAAACGAAAAATGACGATTTTCAAGGCTCAAAACAAAATTAAAAAATGTATAATTTTTGAAACTCTTCTTCTTCTACGGCACTACAGCTCAAATTGAGCGTTGGCCTGCTTTATTTTTTGCCTCCACCCTTGTTTGTTTGTGGCTGCTCTTCTCCATACACGGACTCCTAAAAGGACTTGTGTGTCGCTGTTTACTGTGTCTTCCCAGCGCTTTCTTGGCTTCCAACTTGTCTCTTAACCTGCATTCTAGCATTCATTTCTGAAATTATTAAGTACCAATTTCAAGTTCAAATCTTCTTCTATCAGCTCCCCATAAGAAGCCCCCATCAAGGTACATGTAGCCTCTTGATAGTAGACTTAGGCAAATAAGCAAATAAAAAGGTATAAAATATGCGCATAAATATGCAGTAATTTACGTAAAAATATGCATATTTATCTTGAAAATATGCATGTCGTAAAAAATGTTGAAAATATTTTTTTATTTACAAAAATATTTACAATATTATCTTCACATGTTATATTAATTAACATGGATGTATGTAGGTTACAAACTAAGTTTATGTAATTAAATATACAGTGTGTCAATTTTAAAACTTACAATGGCTATATCTCACGAACAAAAGCTGAAAACGAAAAATGCTTGAAACCGTTTCTAGAATAATAAGGCGGAACTAAAATGACATGAAAGAGAACTCACCCCCATCAACCCCCTAGGCCCCACCCACCACAACCAAAAAAGTTTAAATTGCAAACCCGTACTTGTGATACATCATTGAAAAGGCTATAAAAAATTCTATCCAATGGTATAAATAATAATTATACAGGGTGAAGCAATAATTGTGAGACTTTGGCTTAAATGAAAAATTTAATGAGGTTTTGTTGAACTACAAATTTGATAAAAATGTAAATTAAGTAAATGTTCAAAGTGGGTTCTGTTATTTTGTAAACAATAATACAGTCTATTTTCAAATTCTGCACGAAATTTGACAAATGTTTTTCTAGTAATAGGGCGACATGCTTAAGTAATTATTTCTCGCAATTTCCCAAGTGACGCAAGTTAAGTTTTATAAACAACTGATTTAAGGCAGAAATGGCAAATTAAGTTTCAATTAAAAAAAAAAGTACGAGCGGACACTTACCATTTAAAATAATAGTCCGGGAGATAGCATTACAAATACAAAAGTCATAGTAAGCCAGCTGATATTAACACCCTGTATCATTATTATTTATACCATTGGATAGTACTTTTTATAGTAGGATAGTATATTACTTTTTCAATGGGGTTACCCTAAATCAGTTGTTTATAAAACTCAACTTGCTTCACTTGGGGAATTGCTAGAAAGAATTACTCAAGCATGTCGCCCTATTACTAGAACACTTGCTAAATTTCGTGCAGAATTTGAAAATAGGCTGTATTATTGTTTACCAAACAACGGAATTTACATTAAGTAGTTACTTAATTGACATTTTTAATAAATTTTTAATTCAACAAAACCTTATTAAATTTTTGATTTAAGCTAAATTTCACAATTATTGCTTCACCCTGTATAATTATTATTTATACCATTGAATAGCATTTTTATAGCCTTTTCAATGATGTATCACAAGTAGGGGTTTGCAATTTAAACTTTTTTGGTTGTGATGGGTGGGGCCTAGGGGGTTGATGGGGGTGAGTTCTCTTTTATGTCATTTTAGTTCCCCCTTACTATCCTAGAAACGGTTTCAAGCATTTTTCGATATCAGCTTTTGTTCGTGAGATATAGCCATTTTAAGTTTTAACACTGACACACTGTATAAGTATTTTAACAAATAAATAATATGATTTCGAATTATGTTAACAATAAATTATCAAATGCTGTTGGAAAATTTCCTTTCCAATATTACCATTAACGGTTTGACACACTTTTTCTTGACACTAATTCTTTTATTAAAAATGTACTATCTAACAATGATATTTATGGAGGATTCTAGTAGTTTTCTGAACAAAACTATAGTTTAATTTTATGAATGACAGTTGCTGTTGAAGAATGTTATTTTGGGATGCTTGCTTAGCTTCCAGTGTGGATTGGCAACTATCATCCGTTAAAAGGTTAATTAATTTTTTCAAATGAACAAAAAGATCAGCATAGAAATTAGTTGCTTCTAACTTCCAACCACTGGCGAAGCGTCCATGTAACCACTGTTACCATTGGTAACAGTTAAAAATCTTACAAATAAATATTTTATGACGATGAATAATTCTATTTACCAATATTTTTACCAATAGAAATATATTATTATATTATGTGGTAATAGTACCTAACTCAGTAAATAGCCAACTACTCATAGACACGAAAATATTGGCGAGTTTATGTGACTCAGTTGCACTTTATTATACTCTGTTACCAGACTCGTTTCTGGTTACAATGGTTATATACCCACGTTGGCGCTCGGGACCGGCTAGTGACTGACTGAAAATTTTGAAGAAGCGACAGCATAAGCGCGCTGTGTATCAGTAGCGCTGTTACCAGATTTAAAATTGGTGACAGTACCTATAAAAAGTGTGCGTGCAGTTAACCATGGATGAGTGTCACTTCTTAATCGACCAATTACTTGAAAAGTAATTCTCCTTGTACAATTTTGAAGTAAAAAATGAGAATAAAAATGAAAGACCTATTTAAAACAATTTAAAAAAGGAATCAACAAAAGTAGTTTGATATTTTAAATTTAGTTGGTACAGTGAAAATCCTTGGTTATATTATGGTTGCAAGAAAAATATACTGTATTGTTGGCCATGTTTTCTGTTTTCTACAGAAAAATGGGTGGACCAGGTTTACGATTTAAATAGTGTTAGATTTTTAAAAAGGAGACATGAAATTTCTCCGTTACCTACATGTAAGATGTATACCCAATTTGATTCAGTTTGGCAAAACAAAAATCAAAAGTTCTCTTAACCAAGCTTTTAAAGCAAATATTGCTGAACATAATGAGTTTGTTAAAAAAATAGATAGGTATATCCTTAGCACACTTATAATTAGAGACTGGAAAATATGCACTAAAAAATGTCTAAAATATGCATGCAATATGCATTTTAAAACAAGCTGAATATGCACAATTAACATGCAAATATGCATTTATATATGCACTTATTTTTATATGAATAATTTTATGGTTTACGTTAAATACATAAATAAATAAAAAATAATAAAAATAAATAAATAGGTTTGAATTTAAACCAAATTGTATTATTATTTCTTAATATATTTTTTTAACTTCAGGTTTTGTGACAAATAAAACGGCAAAATATTTTATTTTGACCACAAGATAAATAAGAGTACAATAAAATAAATGTACATATTTTTATTGTTACAATATTGATTCATATTTTCTAAACTAATATTATAAAAAGAGTACAATAAAACAAATTTACATATTTTTATTGTTACAATAAATAATCATATATTGATTCATATTTTCTAAACTAATATTATGTCTTCTATCTGTTAATATTTGTTTATAGGCAGAAAAAGATCTCTCAACGTCACAAGATGTAATTGGGGCATATTTAAACTTTGCTATTAGAGACGGATCCATATTAATATTTTCATCGAAGTTTCCAAAATTGATTATATTATTTATTGAACGCAATAAAGTGAAACCCTCATTTTTGTTTAAAACGTCATCAAGTTTATCTTTAATTTTTACTCCAATTTCCCCATTCAGATTTGTTATTTTCTGTTTAACCGAATCAACAATAGACATACTATTGTGAAGACATAAATTTTGAGCCTCTAATTTTGTAATTGAACTTTCAATGATATCGAAATTCGATTTTATATACAACAATTGATTTTTAATAGACTTTTCTTTAAAAATATTTTGACAGTTATCAATAGCGGTACAAGTCGGATCAAAACTTGAAATAACGCTTTTGATGTCGTCGTAGTGTTCAGATAAAAATATAGCACTTTTAAGCCAAGTTCCCCATCTGGTTAATACTGGTTCTGGTGGTAAAGGAATATCGGGAAGCATCTCCCTATATACCTGTACACGTAGTGGTGCTTTCAGAAATACTTTTTTTACATTATTTATTAAGGTGTTTACATTGGGAAATTCAATTCTAACTTTCTCTGCAACTCTGTTTAGGCCGTGCGCCAAACATGTACAGTGAATTAAATTAGGGAAAAAGATTTTAAGATTGGATGCAGCTTTCATCATATATGAGGCGGCATCACTAAGCATTAATAATATTTTTTCAAATGGTACTTGATCAGGTAAAAAAAAATTTGTTAGGGATTCGTTAACAAATCTAGCTATTGTAGCATAGTTTGTTTTTTCCAAACATTTTACACTAATTAAGTATGAGTTTTTAAAATCGCCAGAGTCGTTAAGAACTCCAACAATTAGATTCGCAATTTGTCGACCCTTTGTATCCGTTGTTTCGTCGACGGAAATCCAAAGATATTCGGCTTTTAACTGATTTTTAATACTCGTCATCACATCTTTGTAACATGCACTGACATATTTTTTCCGAAGAGTTGAAGAACTTGGTATTTGAGCTGGTTTATCTTTAATCTTGCAATAAGTTTTTAAAAAGTTTTGACACGATTTATGTTCTAACTTGTGCAGAGGGATATTGCAGTTCAAAAAAAAATGGCATAAATCCTTTGCAAAGGTTTCTTGCCCAACTGACGTATTCTGAATCTGCAAACTGTTCTGTAGAATCTGCTGGCGAGGTTTATTATCATTTTTTGATAGCTTAGTTTGGTGAAGTGAAGTTTTTATGTGTTGAACTACTTGGAATTTCTTTTGACATGGAATCTGGAATATAATGATAATGATGTTTTAGATGTTTTCGTAAATAGATACCTACATTAAAATGATCAAACTTTTTAAACCTCCCCCAATTTTTTTTTATTTCTCAAAGTGAAATTGAAATCGTCAAACAATAAAGTACAGTCAGTGTACCGTAGTATACAGGGTGGGCCACTCTCAACACCTCGCTCTGTATAAGCCAAACCGTTGCGAACTTTAAAAAACAGTTTTTGAAGAAATGGGACGGTTTGTCATTTTAGAATAGACAGACACATAGATGTGCAAAGAAGTTTGATAAGTTTAAAAATCTATTGAAGTGGAGAACTTACCTTTTTATCACAAATGGTGCAAAACATACTTTCACTGTCGATAACTTTTAGATGATTGTTACTTCCAATCCAACTTCTGAGAAGACTTGATTTTTCCCTTGCTACTTTAGGCATTTTCACAATAATAATAAAATGATTTTTTTACACAGTATAGTCAATAACTTGCAATCACAAAAGTTGAATAATCGGCGATTGATTTAAGACTAACCATTCATAAAATAAAATAATCTATCCTACCCTTAAAATGCTTAAAATTTCGTTTTGGTTGGTTTTCCCAGAATAATTCATAGTTGGCCGACACCAGCAGAAAGTACAGGTAATATTTGTAATGTTATTCAAAATATAATCGGTATTTACTTAGGTAATTTGTAAATTCTGAGAAGTCTATAAATCTTAAATATCCGGATAATGATACCTGCAGCTATAAATAACGCCCATTATGTTTATGGGTACAACAACAAAGGAGCTTAACAGCAAAATATTTACTTTCACATTTTATTTTAATGGATGTTGATGTTACTAATATATACCTTATTTTTAAATGGGGTAGAGTAAATTCCCATCAAAATATGCATTTATATGCTCTTAAATCTCCAAATATGCAAGGCATATGCATTTATGAAAAACATGAGAAATATGCAGCATATATATGCATATGCATTTTGCATATAATCCAGTCTTTACTTATAATAGATACTGTTTATTTTTGGGCCAAAAAAGAACTAGCGTTTCGTGGTCCTTTTGAGTGCGACAACTCTGTCAATCGAGGCAATTACAGGGAATTGTTAACACTAATTGCCAAAAAAGATCAAACATTTTGTCAACATCTAGAAACATCTATTTTTTCGAGAGTGATATACAAAATGATATTATTGAAACTCACCGGCACAAAATTCCGCCACCCAAAAATTTTTGATTAAGTTTGACAATTTATAACTTTATTATTTGGTATTATTCCGGTAACAAAAAATTTTGCTTTCATGTCATTGTACAGGGGTGAAAGGAAACGTTGAATTTTCTCCTAATTTTAAAAAATTCTATGGAAAAATGAAATAGCTGGTTTTGTTTCATAGTCCTGTCATATTTTTCCGGAGGTATCACCAACATTTTGTTTATTGAATTATCTGAATATCTTTTTTCTTGTAAGAGCTGTACCATTTTTTGTAAATAAAAACATTGATTGACTCATACAATTGAGGTTGGATTGATAAGATTAGAATGGCCCGCATGCAGCCCAGATCTCAATCATATTGAGCATTTATGGGATGAATAAAAAAGCTATTTGCCGTCATCCTAGGCCTCCAGAAAATTTGGTACAGTTATGGCCCTGGTAAAGGAATATCGGGCTATTCCCCAGGCAAGGAAAACACATATTTATTAGATGCTAAACAGATTGCGAGCAGTCGTTGCTGCAAGAGGTGGACATAACCGCTATTGATTTGTTTCGTTTTGTTGTTAAATTTGTTTTGTTTTGTTAATTTTAGTGCGTTTGATATTTTTAATTAAATAAACATTCAAGTCAGTGTTTTTAATTACAGCTCTTACAAAAAAAGAGATATTCATATAATTCAAAAAACAAGACCTTAGTGATACCTCCAGGATAATACAAAAGGAGTATGAAACAGAACTAGTCCTCCAATTTTTCCACAGAATTTTTTAAAGTTAGGAGAAAAAATAACGCTTACATTCACCCCCGTATAATGCCATCTAAGCAAATATTTTTTGTTACCGGAATAATAGAAATTTACATCAATACATGTACCTACAAACTCGTGCAAGAATCTTGAAAATCGAAGTACAAATAATAAAATTTATAGATTGTCAAACTTAATCAAAAATTTTGGGTGGCGGAATTTTGTGCCGGTGAGTGTATATATACATTTAGCCATATCTCCATTTTTTTAAATAAGATTTCTTGCATCTGGGTTTGGTAACACTTGAGAAAAAGTCACGCGTCGCCACTGCTTCCAACCATGTTCCCCATCGTGATAAAACGGGTTGCGGTGGCAGTGGAACAACAGGAAGCATCTATCCATAATATTGTACATATTCTTACGGGTGATTTCAGGAACACCTTTTTGAAGCTTGCTATTAAACTGTTAACTAGTCAAAAAGTTTTTCTTATTTCCTCTGCAGCTCTGTTTATTCCATACGCTATACATGTATCAAGCTTGGATAAAATAGTGTAATACTAAAATAAAACAGTGGCATCTGTTGCCATTTGAAGTCCGTCAATAGAGGTTCTATCCTCTGGACACTGCAACCCACATGGGGCAAAGTTATATGTTGCCTAAAGTTAAATCCAGAGAAATTTTAAATACATATTCTATTAATTTACATTATTTACATTTTTTTATAAACTTAAAACATTTAAAGGGGTTTAACTCTAATATTTTGGTGGCTCAGGCATGCTAACCTGAAGTAAAATCTGATGATGGATTTGTAATTCCGAAAACGTTTATTTTGATGTAGCCCTTTTTAGGGATTTTATAAGTACCTATATACCTTTTACAAACAAATTTAACCATTTTTTGTGATTCATGGTATACAGCCAGCTATAAGAATTTAATTTCCTCTTGGAAATTTTATCAAAATACAGGGTGTAACAAAAATACAGGTCATATATTTAACTACATATTCTGGGACCAAAAATAGTTCGATTGAACCTAACTTACCTTAGTACAAATGTGCACATAAAAAAAGTTACAGCCCTTTGAAGTTACAAAATGAAAATCGATTTTTTCCAATAAATCGAAAACTATTACAGATTTTTTTATTTAAAATGGAAAAATGGCATTCTTATAGCAGTAGCATCTAAAAAAAAATTATAGTAACATTTGGACACCCCATAAATACTTTATGGGGTTTTGTTCCTTTAATCCCCCCCCAAACTTTTGTGTACGTTCCAATTAAATTATGATTTTAGTACCATTAGTTAAATACAATGTTTCTAAAAATTTTTTGCCTCCTAGTACTTTTTCGAAAAGTCAGTTTTTATCGAGATATTTTGAATATTTGCAAATCCACCACAATTTGTATAGGGTTAGTACGTTTATGGTAATAATATGAAAATTTATTTATGATTTACATTTTTAGGTATTTTTGAACCATATTAAAAAATAAGCCACATCTCGATAAAAGATGCCTTCTCGAAAAAATACAAAGAGGCAAAAAACTTTTAGACACTGTGTTTAACTAATGGTACTGCAGTAATAGTTTAATTGGAACGTATACAAACATTTGGGGGGTTTAAAGGGACAAAACCCTCATAAAATTTTTATGTAAAAATATTAAAAAAGAAGCCCCAACTCGATAAAAATTACCTTATCGAAAAAATACCAAGAGGCAAAAAAGTTTTAAAAATATTGAATTTAACTAATGGTACCACAATAGTAATTTAATTGGGACGTACACAAAAGTTTGGGGGGTTTAAGTGAACAAAACACCCATAAAATTTTTATGGGGTACACAAATCTCACTATAATTTTTCTTTAAGATGTTTCTACCATAACAATGCAACTTGTCCATTTTCAAGAAAAAATCTCTAATAGTTTTCGATATATTCTAAAAAATCGATTTTCATTTTGTAACTTCAAAGGGCTGTAATTTTTTTATGTACATATTTGTACTAAGGTAAGTAAGGTTCATTCGAACTATTTTTGGTCCAAGAATATGTGATTTAATTTATGACCTGTATTTTTGTTACACCCTGTATATTTCCAATATTTAAAATCTTTGTTTGTACCACCGTGTAAATATTTAAAATAAAAAAACCAAATAATACGTAGATACATAACATGTACTTATTTTTTGTCACAAAATGAGCAATAAACTCTTTAGTCATATCCACAGATAGCTCTTTGACAGAAGACAGAAGATTTCATCTAAGTTGAAACGCAGTTTATTTTCGGCCTTTCCAAAGTACAATAATTATTCACAAATTACAAAAACACGTCTTTAGGGCTTTAATTTTACAACAGCGAAATTGACCTTTAAAATAAAAATGTTTACCTAGCGTAGAAACTGCCCCTTTTTTGGACCCCTTACATTCAAGGAAAAAACGTGAAAAAACTATACCGCTCTCGTTTATTAGTTAGGCACACTCCGATACCAAAAATTTAAATACCAAGAGATAAAACAAAATTAAATATTGGGTTTACAAGCTATTTGTAAGTTTGAGTTTAAAAATATAGATATAGTTACGACCAAAATTTCAAAGAATATGCATTTTATGCACACTTTTATAAAAATATGCAAAATTTGATATTTTTGCATTTTTTATGCATAATATGCAAAACATGCAATTTGCATATTTGCTTAAGTCTACTGATAACCTCTGATGAGGTCTGGAAGCCAACAAAAAACGAAAAATGACGATTTTAAAGGTTTAAACCACATTTAAAAAAGTGCATAATTTTTTAAATTAGCTCCAAATTAGTATTAATTTCAAGCTCAAACCTTTTTCTATCAGCTCCCTATAAGAATTGTTGGCATGTTTTATTGTAAAACATTCTTTTTAATTGTTAATGAAGTGCTTATGAGAGAACGTGCGATCAAGCTGCATTAAAAAATAAAAAACAATGTTTTAAAATAAAATAAGCAAAAGTATTTATAGGAATCTAAGTTAATAAGGTTCGAATTTAGGCACTTTGCAGATTCAAAAGTAATATTTTTTACCTGTGTTTTGAGCCTTGAAAAATCATAATTCTTCTTTTTTTTTCAGATTAAATTGTTTATAAATCGAAAACGATCAACTTCGGAGAAAAATTATGAACCTCTTTTGTTTCCAATGATCCTAAGAACTTAAAATAGTGTTTACCCTGGCCGACAAACTTGATTTTTATAATGTTTTAATTTTTTTTCTAAAAATCTAAAAATCTAAAAATTGTGCAATACATTTCCGAGAAAATAGAGGCGTTCCATACATAAAACTCACTCTGTATATAATATTAAACACTAACAATATATTTATTTTCTTTTGATTTGCAGGTACATCATTTGAATTACAGGATGGGGTATTAGGAATGGCACTTTCTCCATTTATTCCTGGAGAAGGCAGACGACTTTATTATCACTCATTGAGTAGTGATACAGAACATTATGTTAAAACTTCTGATCTGAAAAATCGGTATTTATGGGAACTCAGAAAACCTTTCCCAACTCTTTTTAAGGTAAATATTGATTATGTTTTTTCAAAATTAACATCATTTCATAAGATGTTTCGTTAAACAACAAACAACTAATATTTTAGTTACTTTATCGTGCTGGTTAATACCGATCTAAAATAAGAAATTTAGTTGTAGATATAATAAAGTTTGCCGTGATGTTTTACACAAAACAGCGAATTACACATTAGAAAAATATAGGAGACACTTAAGAAAAAATCAGATATTTTAAAGCAATAGAAAAAAAAAACAACAACAAATAAGGATTTTAAATAAATAGCCCAATAAATGACCGCTTTGGAGTGTAATTTTCAGGGTCAACTCCGAATTGCATGAAAATTTGTAAGTATTTAGGTTCTACTTACCCTCCACTTCGGAGTTGAACTTTTGCCGTTGGTTGCTTTTACTTGGAAGGTGACAATCACCTCTTCTAGGGGGTGAAAAACCCGCGCCGCGTTTAAAATAAGTAACTTTCGTTCCATAGACTTTTTTCAAAGAAGTCAATACTTTTTGAGTTATTTTCGATTGAAAATGTTTTTTTTTCGACCAAAAAAACACGTTTTCCGGCGGCTTTGCGCAAATAACTCCAAAAGTAAATATTTTATAACAAAAAAATGTTCCTAATGAAAAGGTAGCTTATAAAAAAAAAACGAAAAAAATTGGTGTACCAATGAAGTCTATAAATGCAGTAAGAGCAAAGTTGTAGCTCATTAAATTTACGTTCTTATTTGTCAAATTCCAAATCGAATATTTCAACGCGAACTAACCCTAAAATTAAGCAATTTTCGGGAAAAACTTATTAAATTTCTTTAACGTGTTTAAAAGAAGCCTTATTTTATATTTTATAAAACTTTCTAGTATAAAAAATAAACGAGTTACGCTCAAAATAAAGTTGACCCTTTTTTTTTGGTAAAAAAATCGTGAAAATCTTTTTCATATGAATGTGTATTATTTATACGATCTGTAAGTTCCACCGGTTCGAAGTGCTTATTTTTGAGAAAAATTGGTTTTATGGTAGAAAATTTTTTTCTCAAAAATTGCGGAAAAATGCACTTTTCTCAAAATAACTTAAAAAAGTATTATATGACAAATGTCAAAGAGTAAAAAATGTAAGTTTTTTTTTATAAGCATGCTAGTTTCATTTTGTTTTTATGTAAGACAAAAATTTGTTAAGATATAGCTGTTCAAAACTTTTGTACACTCGTGATTAGTGACTCGTTCAAACCCTTTCAAAAATAAGCACTTTAAACCGGTGAAACTTACAAATCATTTACAAAATATATAAGTAAAGTAAATTGATTATAAAACTATAACGATTAATTTCATTTGGGGTGCTAAATAGGAGAGATTTTCACGATTTTTTTTTATCAACAAAAAGAGACGAACGTTTTTTTGAGCGCAACTCGTTTAACTTTAATGCTAGAAACTTTTATAAAAAACAAAAATAAAGATCTTCTTATACACTTTAAAAAAGTTTTATGGACTTTTCCCGAAAAGGGCTTCATTTTTTGGTTATTATTTCACTTTGGCATATTCGATTTGGAATTTGACGAATAAGAATGTATTTTTCATGAGCTAGAACTTTGCTGATATTGGGTTTGTAGATGACAAAAATACATAAATTTTTTAGTTTTTTTATATGCTCCATTTCTGCTAAGAATAGTTTTTCCATAAAATACTTAGTTTTTGAGTTATTGCCGAAAAACCGCCTGAACACGTGTTTTTTTTGTCGAAAAATAAACATTTTCAATCGCAAATATGTAACTCGAAAAGTATTGACTTACTTAAAAAAATCTATAGACCGAAAGTTGCTTAAAATTAGTCAATTTATCCATTTCCGGACTTTATCCATAAAAGCAACCAACGTCATAATTTCTACTTTGAAATGGACGATAAGTAGAACCTAAATCCAAATTTTCATGCAATTCGGAGTTGATCCAGAAAATTACACGGTATTGCCGTATTTTTCCGGATCATTTATTTGGCTAAAAGAATGAAATAAAAAAATACACAAACTAAAACAAAAAAATGCATTTTTCGGAATAATAGAATTAATATCTTCAAAGAGTACATTCATATAAACAATATGCATCTAAAGAAAATACCTGGAGTTAGCAAAACTATGGTTCGTAGAGTATAAATACAGTTGCACGCCATTATCTACGTTAGATATCTAAGTTGACATATTGCCAAATTACAAAAAAAAATCTGAATTCATTTTAAATCAAATATATCACATAATTATGGTGTCGGCCGGTATGCGCTAGACCGTTTTGCGCCCTTACCTGAAATCGGCCGGTTTGCGCTCTAACATTTTCTTAATGGAGATGTATATCTAATTATTATTTTCTTATATCGACCGTTTTGCGCTCTCTTGTAATCGACGTTTAATTTTATTCTACCATAACGATCAGGTAACGGTTAGGCTAGTAAAATTAGTTTTAAAAAATCATAAAACTATAAAAAAGTGGATATAGTCTAGATGATGTGCACAGCAAATGGAAGGTAGAAACACAAAAAAAAGCCGGAAATACCCGAAAGTTAAGTTAGGACCGAAGGGTTGGGTCTTCCTCCTTCTCTTCTTAGAAGGGCTTTCTAAGTTCTTTCTGACTCAACTTTCACGGGTGGAAACACAAAAAAAGCCGGAAATACCCGAAAGTTAAGTTAGGACCGAAGGGTTGGGTCTTCCTCCTTCCCTTCTTAGAAGGGCATTCTAAGTTCTTTCTGACTCAACTTTCACGGGGTGCAGTTGTCTCAGTCGTGTGTCTTAGTGATTCCAAGTGAAGCCAAGAAAATGGCGTCGTGTACCGCGTGTGAAATATAATGTTCTTGGATGGTATTGTTATGGCAGCAGATAGGGAGAAAATTCTCGCCTTTTTATATTCACACGGGGTATTAAAAAATACTACGAAATGTTGTGGCTTTACTGTATCGGAAAGGAAGGGGACTTATTTTGAGTCAGGTAGGTTCACCAGACTATTATTGTAGAATGAAATTAAAATTATATTGCAAGAGAGCGCAAATCGGCCGATTAAGGAAACTATAGTAGCTAAATATTTCTATTATGAAAATTGCAAAGCGCAAACCGGCCGAATTCCATAATTATTGCAGAAGTGGATTATACAACACAACAAATTAATATTCAATGTAAATAAATAAAACATTATAAATACAAAAAAATTAAGTAATCTTACGTTAAAGTAAATAATAAAAACAATAAATTTGTTGACCTATAAAAAATATAAGAGAGGAAAAGAGAAGAAGTAAACTATCTCTAATCGACCTGTTTTTTTTTTGTGAAATTGTGTCCAATCACAATTATTGTTTGTAGTCTTTTTTTGTTTAGCTTAAAACTAAATGATATCAAATAATGTAAATATCTCGTTTTGTTTAAGACTTATGCTGGAACAAGGAAAACACAAAGTGCTGCAGAAGCAATTGACAGGAACGGAGTACAGTATTTTGGTTTAATGAAAGATATTGAAGTTGCCTGCTTTGTCACTAGAGGAGAGTACGGCATACCGGGCAACTATTCAGATATCGTAGCGAACAATCAAAAAACGTTGCAATTTGTTAGTGGTATAAAGGTAAGAATCATTTTTAATATTATTGTTGGACTGTTAAGAATTTAGTCAAAACGGTAAACAAGTGTATGTTCTCAAAAAAATTGATAAAGTGTAAAAAATGTTTTGTTATCAGCTAAGTACTTTCAACACATATCGTGCCATCATCAGACCTTCCTAAGAGGACATTTAAGATAAGATTTTTTATAAAAAGAAAGATTGAAAAACTTACGTCCTCTTATAAAACCTTCATAGAAGAGCAATTGCTAAACGACACAATAAAAAACATAGATTTGGGGCATAGCCACAGATATCGGGTATAACAACCCCTTAAAATGAATTAATTCACATAAATTCCTTTTTTATTTTAAAAAGACAACATGGCTGAGTCAAACCATTTTGAGCCCACGTGAACTGCTGAGGAGGATTGTCATTCATTAAAATGATAAAGAAGGAACCAAAATCTTAAGCGACCTCTATAATATTCGTAAATAATTATTAATAATTAATTAAAATTGAAAATGATTAAAAAGCCATGTATATGTTAAATGAATTTTAAGTTAAGAAGGTATGGTCAAGTTGTTAGTTGTACTGATATTGTACTCCTAGTTTTTACTAAAAACAAGTGGTAATATTAAATAGTTTTTAAAATGAAAGTGTCATCTATACGTAATTATTACTTTATTATTGTGAAAAGAAAACGTTAAATAATAAATATACACCACCGTACAATCATTTTGTGAGGTTAGCTAGCATGCGATTGGTTTGTCACTTACCAGAGTCGGACTGAAGCTTTCGCCACCGCAGCTTAAGATGACTTCACATAATGTAAACACACCTTCCGATCTTACCAGTCCAGTAAATCAACGTTCGAATATAACAAACAGTTATGCATCAGCCGCTTCACATTCTTTTCCGAGTAAGACCCAAGCAATTGTATTTAGTTGTATCGATAATGCTAAATTGCAGGATTATTTAATTCCGTTGGGCACAATAATCAACCCAAAAAATATCATTTTTTCATCTAGATTATCTCATAATAGAATCTGCATGTATTTGGCAAACAAAACCGTAGTAGATAATTTCATGACACAACATGGCTCTATAGAAGTACTCGGCGAAGTTGTAACAACACGGAGACTTGTCTCTCCAGCAGAAAGACTAGTCTTGTCTGGTGTCTGCCCGTCAATTCCTCATCAAGTATTAGTTGAAGAATTACAGAATATCGGTTTAAAGCTTATTTCCCTAATAACATTTCTGAAAATTAGCTCGAATCTTCCGGAATATAGTCACATATTGAGCTTTCGGAGGCAAGTTTATGTAAGCCCTATAACATCATCAATTCCAGATTCTATTCTAATAAATTTCGACCAAATATCTTAGCACATATTTTTGTCACAAGGTACAGTCACCTGCTTTATTTGCAAAAATACAGGACACATATCATCCCAATGCAATAACAGTTCAGTAACGGAATCAACTCTTATTGATTCAAACAATGAAGTACCAAATCAAACAGCTCCAACAAGTATATTACACAAGGTATCAAACACTCAGCAGTCATCAAGTGATGCATTATCAAATCCGAGCATATCACCTACACCTAAAAATCTCCATGACCAAGCAATTACTAATACTCCTACTCATAGCAACACTTTCAATCAACCACATTCAGCGGCAATACCGTTTCCACAAACTTCGGAAGCAATATCCTCCAATCTATCAGCACCTCTTCCATTAGATATAACTTCAGAAAACTCTAACAAAACTGATACATCACCACAATTTTCTGAAACAACCATTTCAACCAATCTTACAAACAAAACTTCAAGCTCGACTTCTGTCACTACCAATGAGTCTGCTCCAGTACTTCCAAATGTAATAAAGCCACAACATCTAAGTGAAAATTCTAATAGTACTTGCGAAAACGCAAGTTCTTCCATGAAACGCAGTATTGGTGAGGTTGATACGCCTCCTTCAGACTCAGCAATTTCATCACAAAATCTGTTTGCAAAACCCAAATCCTCTAAACCAAACAAACCGCGCTCATCTAATGTCCCATCTACACGGGAAACTCTTGAAAATTTTATTGATAATCATACCCCACCATTCGTTTTAAATTACCACCAATTGTCCTTACTGATTGATAATGTCCAAGGCTCCCCCGACACTATTAGTGTCGTTAAAGAATTTACAACTGATATGGCTCGTTTACTCCATCTTTTACAAAGCAGCTATCAATATGCAAATAATAGATCTGCAAAAACCAAGTTTACAAAACTTCAAAAGAAACTACATAACCATTTAGGGAAAGAGATTTCTGACTTAGACAGTGACTCTTCTGTAGACAATTGTTCAGTATCATCTAACTCCGAATCTGTTAACAATATTCAACTCGATATCTCAATGGAACATTGATGAATTTTTCCATCGTCTCCCTATGCTACAGCTTCTTTTATCTGAACATTCTCCAGATATTATCTGTCTACAGGAGACAAACTCAAAGACCAATCAGTTGTACAATTTAAAATATTTGACTTGCTTCCGCAAAGACCGTACAGATGCAAGCCGTACAAGCGGTGGTGTAGCAATAGCAATCGTTTCTTCAGAAAACAATCTTCTTCTCCGTTTAACTCCAGAATGTAGCACATATTCAGCTGAACTCTACGCCATATACCGTGCTGTGAAACTTCTTAACGAGCTTACACTCACAAAAGCCCTGATCATAACAGATTCTCTTAGCTCTCTAAACACATTAAAACACATTTTTCCGAAACATCCTTTTGAAAAGTTGCTAAAATACCAGCTGTCCCAAGCTCATGAACATGGAAGAAGCGTCCAGTTTTTATGGGTTCCCTCGCACGTCGGAATAACAGGAAATAAAGAAGCTGACAGGACTGCACGAGAGGCAATTTTAGGTGATTTTTCGGAGCCGATAGGCAAGTGTGTTTCCAGTGACTTAAAAGCTTATTTTAAAAATAAAGTGTTGTGTTTGTGGCGAAATGAGTGGTCTCAAAATAATTCTAAGCTGAATAAAATCAAAAATAATGTGTCTCAGTGGATTCCACCGTCGCGGAATAGACGAGAACAACAAATTGTGGTTGCGCGTTTACGTCTAGTACACACCAGGTTAAAGCACTCTTACCTTTCAACAAAGAAAATTCTACCTATATGTGATCAGTGTAACGTTCGATTAACAGTCGAACACTTTTTAACAAGTTGTAGTAAATATGACCAAGAAAGACAGCGTAACAATATTCCAAACGCTCTACCAGAGGCTCTAGGTCAAAACTGTTCCTATGACAATATAGTTAATTATCTAAGATCCATAAACATTTTGTACAATCTGTAGTTGTTTACTTTTGTTATTTATATTTTGTTCCGTCGCTAATAACCTTTTGGTGGATGCGACTTCTTTTTCTAATAAAAAAAAAATTTTAAGTTAAGATACTAAATTTTAAAGTTTTTTCAAAAAATTACTATTATTAATATTGAAGTGAAATGTTAACGTGTATATAAGTTATCAAAATTCTTTAAAAACAAAACTGTTATAGATTGACCAAGTGTGGAAGAAGTTAGATGAAATCAAACCTAGATGAAATCTCATTTGACAAGATCAGATTTCTAAAACTGGTTTTATAAATTAACAACCTTATTAATTAATTTAGACAAATCTCAAATATTTTACTTGTTTACAAATATGTAATCATTGAAAGAAAACTCAAGAATACCTAAAAAGTAATGTTCAAAAAACTTTCATAAATTGTTGGGTATACTGTATACTAAACCAAAATTATTAAAGAAATTTCTTAAATAAAGAAAAGATAGGATCAAATTTACCATTTATTTGAATCTGGGTTGTTAACACAGTTTTGAGGGTTTACTTTCATTTCTCTGCTTATTTCTAGATCTTCTAGTAGGTTCATTTTGTTATAGTTATTATTAGGTATGCTATGTAGGATTCTACTATCTTTTTGGGGACTAAAGCTATGTTTCGATGCATGCAGATGATGACCATTTATCGATCTTTGACCGATGTTCTTTGATACGTGTATCCAATGGTCACATCGTTCTACCCACGTAGGTCACAGGGCAGTCACCACATGACAATTTATAATTGCCACTTTTTGAAGTTTTTTTAATTTTGTCTTTAGTATGAGAAAAAATAGACTTGATGTTATCTTCACATTTAAATGAAAGTTTTAAGTTTGGAATGTTATTTAAGATTTTAGCTATATTGTCTGAATGATAACCTATGTATGATATACTCGTAGATCTATACATAACTGCTGAATTGGAATTGTCCGGGGCCGCAGTATAAGCTAGAGATCTGTTCCTTTTATTCCTTAGTTTGTTGAGTATATTATCAACCAAAGTAGGGGAGTAACCGTTACTATATGCAAGTTGTGTAGTAATATCTAATTCAGAAGTAAAATTTGTGTCTGATAATGGTAAGCTAAGTAAACGATGGATATGATATTAACAATAAAAAGAAGACATCTTTTGTTGAAAAGGATGATTAGAAGATCTACGGATAGTATGGTCAGTGTGAGTTGGTTTTCTAAAGACTGAAAAACTTACAGTCTTTTCCAATGTTAAGAATTTATTTGGTAGAAGAAATATATTAACCCATTCGCTGCCTATCGAATAGAATGGAACTCAACTAAGGGCCATACTGTTGAACGGCTCCTAACTGAAGTAACCATATTAATCGTTGGCCCGTGAACGGCACCTGACTGAAGTAATCATATTATGCGCTGGCGCGTGATTATCAGCGAATGGGTTAAGACGGATATTTTACATTTGATGAAAAACAAAACACAACAATTATAGCCATCTCTATCTATCTACTGGGGACCTAGAGTCACTGCCACACCCCGCATTGTGACCTTCATCTTTTGCGATCGGTCCATTACTCCTCATTTGTGGCTCTATCTCTCATTATTCCTCTAGTTAAATCTGTTCACTGTAATTCTGGCCTCCCTCTTCTTCTTTTACTCCATCGAACATACACTGAGGTGCAAAAAAATCGATCCAATAAAATTTGGTAATTTTTGATGTTTTGAATTTCCTAAACCTGTTGTCCGATTTAAGTGATTTTTACCACGTTATAGCCTTATCCATTGACAATATCGATGTAATAATATTGTTGCTAGACAGTTAAACTGTCATTGTATACCGGGTATGCGAATCAAACTGTTTTTTTTTTCTCAAAGTTCGCATCATCCTGTGGACTATTTTAGCATTTATAACATACTTAAATTAAAACCCAACTATAGCCTCAGGTTTTCTTAACATTTTGTACTTCGATTCATTCGCTTATGTTGAATAACAAAAAGTTAGGTACTTTAACAACTGGCCATGTTTGTGATCAGTACAGGGTATTTCTAAATAAGTGCGACAAACTTTAAGGGGTAATTTTACATGAGAAAATATTGACAATTTGTTTTATAATCATATATTCGTAAACGCTTCGTTTCCGAGATATGGGATGTTCAATTTCTTTTTTACAAACTGACGATTTATTTATTGCTTTAAAACCAGTTGAGATATGCAGATCAAATTCGGTGGGTTTTAAAACGTAGTTATTGCACATTTTTTGACATACAATTAAGAATTTTATATTCACCATTGGCGTGGGTACGGGTAATATTATCGGTTTATTCATCCGTATTATTCGGTAATAAACACCCTTTTGCGCGCTACTGGTGAATATTAAATTCTTAATTGTATGTCAAAGAATGTGCAATAACTACGTCTTAAAACCCACCAAATTTGATTTGCACATCTCAACTGGCTTTAAAGTAATAAGTAAATCATCAGTTTGTAAAAAAAATTGAACATCCCCTATCTCGGAAACGAAGCGTTTGCGGACATATGATTATAAAGCAAATTGTCATTATTTTCTTATGTACAATAACTTCTTAAAATTTTGTGCAAATATTTTAGAAACACCCTGTACTGATGACGAACATGGCCAGTTGTTAAAGTACCTAACTTTTTATTATCCATCATAAGCGGATGAATCGAAAGATAAAATCTTAAGAAAACCTGAGGCTATAGTTGGGTTTTAATTTCAGTATTTTATAAATGCCACAATAGTCCACAGGGTGATGTGAACTTTGATGAGAAAAAAAAAACACAGTTTGATTCGTATACCCGGTATACAATGATAGTTTGACTGTCTAGCAACAATATTATTACAGAGATATTGTCAATGAATAAGGCTATAACGTGGTAAAAAATCACTTAAATCGGACAACAGGTTTAGGAAATTCGAAACATCAAAAATGACCAAATTTTTAGTAGATCGATTTCTTTGCACCGCAGTGTAGTTTTAGGGCCTGTTTTGGATATCGTCTATCTGTCATTCGCATTACATACTATGTCCCTACCATAAAAGCTATTTGTATTCTATTGTAACTACGGTCTTATATAATTTTTCTAAAAAAAATACATAATAATCTAGACTGATCTTTAATTTATTAGTATTGGATAAGATATCAAAATATCTAAGTAGTTAAGATTGTTAGCGTGTAAAATTTTAATAGAAACACACAATATTCTATTTAGTTGGCTATCACTTCGATACTAAACTAGCTTAAAAATTTTATATTAGACTATTTTTATAGTTCCAGTTGCTTTGTTATAATAACTAACCTGAATTTTTCGGTGGAAGAACTGACAAGTATGGTTTTTGTACTACGAGACTGTAACAAAAATATGCTCCTGACAAGGAGAATTCACCATTAGCAGTTACCTTATATGCGGCAACCAAAAAGAGAATGTTAACGGTTTCAATCTACTAGACACGTCTATTACGAGAACCGTTGTTCTAATATGCGACTCTCAGTGACACTAAAGATTAGATACACTTAATTTATTTTCTTCATTTACAATAGTTTGTGTTCGATCAGATTTCTCGTAATCTACATATCCAATCCATTGAAACCGTTCTAGTAAACTAAAAGCTGATAGTAGTAATAACGTCTACTGTAAAAATTATCAGACTAGTTTTCGAGCAAAGTTCTAATAATCTTGTGCATTTTCATTCCTATCATTCCAACTTCAGTAGTTCAGCCTTTTGTAATAATATTTGTTACGTTTGTATATTCTCTGGACTTTTTATACTGTTCATTTGTTCGAGAAAGCATAACTATTATGAAGTTCCTAAACCTAATAGAATTGTGCTATTAATTCATATATAGTTTATGTACTTCTTTGTTACCTACCAGAATAAGGTATTGTGATAAATTACAATAATATGTACTAAACACACACAAATACATATATTTGTTAGTAGAAAACATAAAAATTAACCTATTAGTGTCGGCTCCAGCTAGGTCACGAGGATATTTCTCGGCATCCTGTATGATTTATAATTTTTGAAAATCACGGGTGGTTGTAACCCAAGAAAGTATTCCACCTGTTGTCAATCTGGTGGTATGGAAACGATATTTATTGTCGTTTTCTGTGCTACTTCGATTGATAACTTATATTGTTTTTCGGTAGATGTCTCTAGTATATCCGCGGCATTTCGTTCTTTGCAATTCGGAAAGACCCAAAGCAGGGTACCTGGTGAAATCGGAGAGAAGAGGATATGGGACTACTGACGAGGGGGAAAACCTCCAAAACCGACATAGACTCTTCCTGCTCACTCCGATTTAACTTGAGTATAATGCTGCTGCATTTTCAGATTGCAAAGAAATTGAAAATGTTTATACATTTTTAATTTATAATTATGTTTTAAAGGTTCTAAATATTCACCCTTGATAAAACTTATTTTGTTCCCTATATTTTTATGCAATACATACAACTATTTTAAATAAAAAAATATTTTTGGTTTTCAGGCGATCAAGAACCCTGCTGGAGGAGAAGACATATATATGGTAACATCCAGATTCCAGAGAGTAGCAACGGGTACCTTAAACTCAGCGGAAATTAATTTTAGAATCCAAAAAGCTTCTACTTATGAGCTGACAGCTCATACAAAATGCGATCCACGTTACTCTCCACCCATTCCACCAAGAACCACGGGAGCACCCAACGTCAGTCCAGGACCAGTCATCTTTCCTCAAGATAGATAGAAAATGTACATCAATAAACCAAAAATTTTTATTAATGACCAGTGAATTAATTTATTTCTGTTTTATTTATTGATTACAAAGTTCAAATTTTTATCAAAATTTATCTAATAAGAGATCGTTGATTGTTTATTTCAAATAGCACCTATTTGTAAAACAAGGATATAAAATTACCCACAATATTTAAATTTCTACAGAATAAGCTTATTAAAATTGTTAAAATAAAATAATTTTTCTGCATAAAGGAATCAGAGACAAAACAGTATGTCAGTGATTAATTATCTTATTACATGTTGATAAGAAACCGTGTTACTAATTGAGCTGAGTTTGTTCTTATAATTGCCTCTTTTATTCATTATCCATCGCTTGGGATATGTTTTAAATTTTGAAGTTGCTTCTGTGTTACGTTTCATATTGTGACCAACATCATCTTCAATCCGTACGCGTCCACTGCTGAAGATATGTCTCCCTCATCTCTTTCCATCTGCGTCTGTTTTGTGGGGATTTCATCCATTTGTCCTGCCCAATTCCACTGTAGCGACGCGATTCTTTCGACAGCGTCTGTTGTTTTTGTTCTAAGATATATTTCTTCATTTGGCATTCGGTCTCTCAGGAGACACAAAACATCTGGCGCTCCATAGCCCGCTGAGTCACGCAAATCTTGTTCAGTACCTTTTTTTGTGATTGTTAAGGTAGTTCAGTTTACCAAACGCTGTCCAGGCTAAATAATCCAATTTCATGTCCTCTAAATTTTGAAGTTACTTCTGTGTTATGTTTCATATTATGATCATCATCATCATCAATCCGAACGCGTCCACTGCTGAACATAGGTCCCCTCAGCTCTTTCCATCTGCCTCTGTTTTGTGCGGCTTGTATCCATTTGTCCTGCCCAATTCCACTGTAGCTACGCAATTTTTTCGACAGCGTCTGTTGTTTTTGTTTTAAGATATATTTCTTCATTTGGGATTCGGTCTCTCAGGAGACACAAAACATCTGGCGCTCCATAGCCATCTGAGTCACGCAAATCTTGTTCACTTCCTTTTTTGTGAGTGTTCACTACCTTTTTTGTGAGTGTTAAGATAGTTCAGTTTACGAAACCCTGTCCAGGCTAAATAATCTAATTTCATGTCCCAGGTACTTATAAGATGCAGTCTGATCAATATCCATGTTTCTTAATCCGACCGCTAAGGAAGTGTGATATAATTTATTCAACATTACTATGTATTTCATCATCAATAGATCGGTTATAAGGACGATGTCATCGGCGAAACTCAAATGACTGAGCTTCTCTCCATTTATGTTGATACCATATTCGTTCAGATCTGCCTTCTTAGTAGTTATGATATATTATATTATTTTCGTTTTTCCTTCATGTCTTAGATTCGTTTTTAGTTCTCCATTCCGGAATAATCTTTTACACATTTTGTAGCGTAGCATTTTGACTTTCAACTTTATTTAATGGTGTTTTTTCGTTTCTTTTTACGTATCTCTTTATGTATGTATGTTAACAATATTTTAAATCATACATAATGTAAGTATACTGAGGTTCACATTCAGATGGCAGCGTTACAGAGATAGGCCTGTGCTTTCAATATGGCAGAAATAACTATGTACAATGTTGTAAAAGTTTTTAATTGTACGTTATGAGCCGGCCCTTATAAAATAATTTTAATTTGGGAAATATTTCTGAATGTAAAATGGAAAAATACTACACTTTCGTGAACCTTTTTTGAGTTTGGCCCTGCTTATTTTAAAAAAGTAGCAAAATTTACAATTTTACAACATTTACAACAATTTTAGAATTGGCAACACTGTTATCCTATTTAAGTACAGTGCCATCTGAAGGTGACTTCCACTATAAAAGTTTGATAACCACCAAGATTGCAAAATATTTTTGATGTATTATACACATTTTTCGTGATTTTTTTATTCGTCAGTAGTATGAGTAACAGAATTTTGTCTATTTTTTTATTTTAGTCGATTTTATATGTACATACTGATCTATTACTATATTTTGCTTCATTTTTTGTTTAGTTTTAGTCCCATTACGAGAATATTAACTCTCCGTCTTTTGTTTGAAATACAGATTCTTCCAGGAAATTGGTTTTCATGGAAGACTATATTTTTTTCTTGTTTTGTCCTTATATTCTTTAGTACGAATTTTATTTAAATAATAAAATAATGTTATGTTAATGTGAGATCTATAATTAAAGGTACATTTATAAATAACTGTTCCTTTAATATTAGATATTACATGGATTTAATTAGATAACAATTTTAATTATTTGTTGGCTTATTCTGTAAGAATTTGAATATCTTACACCTCTAAAGCAATAATAAAATGTTTAAAAATGTATTCAATCAAAGTAACTAATTTAAAAATAGGTATCCTAAAATATTACTGTCGGGATATAACTTGTGCATTTTCTACTATTTATAGGTATTTTTATGTTTACTGAAATAAATTCGTGTTTAAAAAAAAATAATCAGTTTTTAAGCTGCTGATAAGGATACTAGTTAATATTTATAATAATTTTTGTCATCGACCGATAATATTCTGAGACGATTTAAGAATATGAAAAAGAAGAAAAACATGTATATTGGCTCTTAGCGTACCGCTATTGTAGGTGTACCTTATTAGATTTATTTATATCTATTTATTTATTGAATAATGCTATTTTACCAAAAATGTGCAGTTAATTGTCATAAAATTTGTAATGTTGCCCAAATTATTATTAAGATTAATGTTTAAAAAATAATGTGATAATTGGGATTAAATTTTCTATTTTATGACTTTTTAACTGTTAAAATAATTGGTTGTTAAAATAAAAAATTGTAAATTAATTATAAGTAAATGTGTCTATTAAATATTTCATTATTTACTCTAATCCAATATTATGTTCTACTATCCGAAATACCAGTAAATAAACATCATTCAGACTAATGGCCCTACATCCGATAAGCCGATGTTAGAGTTAGAAGCGTGGTACGCTGAGGTAGAAAATCTTAAAATTTAATATATTTAAGTGATATTATCACCAAAAGCGAGACCTAGCTTAAGAGTCATTGAACTGGGTGAAAGGTAACACAAGGGAGAGAAACTGATCGAATTGTTTAATGAGAGGTATCACAAAGCTAGCAGATCTTAATCATGGTTTACAAATGCGTGCAACATGGAAACTAATAAAGAAATACAAACCTCAAGACAAACTAGACATAAAATTATTGAAAAACATCAGAGTGTAGAGTTGAAACGAAAACGAAAAATAGACTACCCCAGCTAATAGAATAAAAGTAAGAATCATTTTTAATATTATTGTTGGACTGTTAAGAATTTATTTGGTAGAAGAAATATAATAATCCATTCGCTGCCTATCAAAGAGAATAGAACTCGGCTAAGGGCCATACTGTTGAACGGCTCCTAACTGAAGTAATCATATTAATCGTTGGCCCGTGAACGGCACCTGACTGAAGTAATCATATTACGCGCTGGCGCGTGATTATGCGTGCGATATTACGTGCGAGGGTTAAGACGGATATTTTACATTTGATGAAAAACAAAACACAACAATTATAGCTATCTCTATCTAACTACTGGGGCCCTACAGCCACTGCCGCATCCCGCATTGTGATCTTCACCTTTTTCGGTCGGTCCATTACTTCTCATTTCTGGCTCTATCTCTCACTATTCCTCTATTTCAATCTTTCCACTGTAATTCTGGCCTCCCTCTTCTTTTTCTACTCCATCGAACGTAGTTTTAGGGCCCATTTTGGCCATGGTCTATCTGTTATTCGCATTACATACTATGTCCCTATCATAAAAGCTGTTTGGATTCTATTGTAACTACGGTCTTATTTAATTTTTCTAAAAAAATACATAATAATCTAGACTGATCTTTAATTTATTAGTATTGGATGAGATATGAAAATATCTAAGTAGTTAAGATTGTTAGCGTGTAAAATTTTAATAGAAACACACAATATTCTATTTAGTTGGCTATCACTTCGACACTAAACTTGCTTAAAAATTTGATATTAGATTATTTTTATAGTTCCAGTTGCTTTGTTATAATAACTAGGGAGCGGATTTTATGCTAAATGCATATTGCATGCATATTTCGCATATTTGAGACCTTTACTAAATTTTGCATATTTAAAAAAACATGCATATTTTATGCATATTTAAAAACATTTAAGTCCAAAAAAAAATTTTAATTTTTTAATTTGACACAAAATTTTTCCCCCCACAGGCTGTTCTATTAATTCGAGAACTACCTGAAGAGAGACTGCTCATTCTCTACCTTTTCATTTTTTTTCTTAGAAAATACCCGATCTTTATACAAAGTATTTTAGTGCTTATAATACGCCGTTATAAAATTTAATGATTGTAGGATGTTAAAATGATGAAGGATGGTTTACCAGGAAATCCGAATTTTATTTACTTTTATTATATTTAGTAGGTACCTATAATAATTCTGGTGATCCTTTTAAATCCCCTATTGTTAAGAGAATTTACACCTTTAAACCATAGTTTTACGATTTTCTGATGGAAATTATTAACATTAACGGAACATATTAGGGGTGAATTCCCTGATGTAAATATACTCGTACTAATAAGTAGCGTAAAAAAGAAACAGGAACAGATTACCTTAATATAGCTTTACCTCCCGACCCAGTACTGACTAGGTGGGAACTTGGTTGGAAACTGCAATTTGTATGCTGAACATTTTGTCCCAATTAAGGAATTGCTTTTAGAATTTAACGCCGAAGACAGTGCTGCTATTATAAAGGAATAAAGGCACAACATATTGTTAAAACAACTTCATTGGCTAATCAGTTAACTTTTATCAAGACGCATTATAGTTTTATAGTAAAAACCATAAATAATTTAGAGAAGCGGAAAATATCTTTAACAGAGTCCATCGAAATAGTTAGAAATTTTAAAGCAAACATTTCGAAAGTTCCCGGTGAAATCGGTCATTCAGTTAAAAAGAAATTAGAATTGGTTCTATAAAAATGGCTTTAAAACTTTGGAGGACATACGCGAAATTTTTAATGGAAATTTTTAAATTGATTTTGGTGCAGAATTTTCGGCTTTAACAAGTTATTTTAAATACGCCCCAATTATTTCTGGTGATGTTGAAAGGAGTTTTTCAAGTTATGAAAATATTTTATCTGATCAAAGAAAACGTTTCCTCGTAAAAAAATTGGAAAAATACATTGTAGTGAATTATAATCGAAGATATAATATATAGTGATATTGTTGTTTTATTTTAAATAGGAGATCTTGCAACTATTGGTATCAGTTTTTGTAAAAAATGAGAATAAATTGCATCTATAAAAAATAATGATTTTATTTGAAATAAGTTTGCCGCCCCCTCCTATAAAAGAACCCACTAGAAAAGAATAGAACAGAAAATTTGTGGTTCCTCGAAATGCGCATTTTTTGAATTTTTTTGCATATCTTGCGCATATTTCGTAATTTTTTACTGCATATATATGCGCATATTTCCTCAAAATTGATCGCATATAAATCCGCTCCCTAATAATAACTAACCTGGATTTTTCGGTGGAGGAACTGATTAGTATGGTTTTTGTACTACGAGAGTGAAACAAAAATATGCTACTGACAATAAGAATTTACCATTAAAAATTACCTGATATGCGAAAACTAAAAAGAAAATGTTTTCAAAGTTTATTAGAACGGTTTCAATGGACTAGACACGTCGATTACGAGAACCGTTGTTCTAATATGCGATTCTCAGTGACATTAAGGATTACATTTAATTCATTTTCTTCATTTACAATAGTTTGTGTTCGATCAGATTTCTCGTAATCTACATATCAAATCCGTTGAAACCGTTCTAGTAAACTTCAAAAAGTTTCCCTTCTTCGTTGATGTCTATGAAGAAACTGCTGATGTTAAATTGTTATTGCTAGTAACTGGTAGTGGTAATAACGTCTACTGTAAAAATTTATCAGACTAGTTTTCGAGCAAATAATCTTTTGCATTTTCATTCCGTTCATTCCAACTTCAGTAGTTCAGTCTTTTGTAATAATTTTTGTTACGTTTGTATATTCTCTCAACTTTTTTTCGGTTTTGGACTTTTATACTGTTCATTTGTTCCAGCAAGCATAACTATTATGAAGTTCCTAAACTTACTAGAATTTTGCTATTAATTCATATAGTTTATGTACTTCTTAGTTACCAGAATAAAGTATTGTGATAAATTACAATATGTACTAAACGCCATTGTGGACTGACTAGATTTGTTAGTAGAAATAATAAAAATAAATCTATTAGTGTAGGCTCCAGCTAGGTCACCATGGCCTTTTCAATTCCGATGGGCAAACTCAACGGTTCCTTATGGATTTTTGGCTGCTGATTACGAATTTCGAGAGTGGATTTCGATCCGAGTGGTCAAAAAATTGTTATAACAATTTAATTCTGTATAAATATAAGGTTCTAGCTCATTAACTAAAAGAGTTAAAAAGAAATTTTCAAATAAAATTTGTTCCTTAATAAAAAAAAAAAGAAGAAAACAGCGTCTACCAACCTTAAATCCAATAAGTAACACTCAAGATAATATAAAATTAATGCGTAATCCATATTGAAATTTGCAAAATATTTATTTTTCGGAGCTTTTTCGATCGTAACTCTGTTTCTACGCACGCAAATAAGCTTTAAAAAGTCGCATTTTAGAGCTTAATTCATAGACTTAAGCCATCTTTATTTGTGTTATACCCGTTGGAGTTATAATTAAAAAAAGTTGTACGGTAATTTGTTTATAACGGTTTTAAGCAAATTTGAGCAATAAACATTTATACTTTAATCAACTTAATGATAAAAGAACTCAAAAGAAACATTATTTAGCTTAGGAAAAGGTTCGCAGGTTTATTTTTGGCAAAGATAATTGATATTTTAATAGCTCGCTCTGAGGCGAAGATCGGCTCTCAACGCAAAGATTCGCGCGCTAACCTCTAAAAATTATAATTGATATCTTCGTCACTGAAGGTAGATATGAGCTATTACCTCCGATTTCGTTGAACCTCAATCGATTTGCATGAAAATTGGTGTGGTTAGAGGATATCTCAAGGAACAAAGGTGACATGGTGCCAACTTGCGCTTTTACGCTAAGGGTGGATGCCACCCCTTATCGGGGGTGAAAATTATTTTATAAAAATAACCCCATAACTCGATATAGGGACAAATTTTAAGCAAAATTTGTTATATAAAGTTATCAAAATAAATCAAAGCTTTTTGAGTTATTAAAGGTCAAAGATTTTAATTTTTCTTGAGAAAAATGCATGTTTTTAACCAATTTTTCATCAATAAATCAAAAAGTGTAAGTTTTTACAAAAAAGTTATTATTATGAAAATTGAAGCTAATAAAAAACGAAATAAATCACTTACTAGAAAAACCTATTAATGTTAAACTAAAAGTGAGTTATAGGTAATTGAATATATATTTTTTTCGGCGAGTAAAAAACTCTAAGTATTAAAGCTGAAATAACGGGAAATTGATGCATTTTATAACATAAACTTATTAAACATTTGTCAAAGCACTTAAAAATATCTATCAAATGAGCCCTCGAACCTGTTGATAGCGTTAAAATTTATGCTCCAAAATTTTTTCAAAATTTATCTTTTAAAATTTTTTCCAGAAAATGTTATTGTTTTTTTTTTAGTAACTCCGTTCGTGTTTACGATATCAGGTTCATCTAAAAACTGTTTGAAAGTGAATTCCAAGTGCTATTTAAACATGTAAAACCTAATCTTCTAAACCCCTCAGTTTTTTAAAAAATAAAAGGTTAAATGACCCCGGTTGCATGGTTCCCACAGCAAAATTTAAAATTTAAACGTTTCTATCTCGGTTATTTTTTACCCTATAGAAATAGTAAAACAGGTAGAATATTTGGCACAGAAAACACTAAAATTTAGTTATATATAATTTTTTACGTATATTGAGAATTTTTGGAGTTATTATCAAAAGGATATGAGAGTTGCAATAATTTTAAAAATTATGATTTTTTTAAATTATACCTTTTTTTCAAAAATATGCATTCTAAACCGGTCAAAATTATCGAAAACATTATTTATGCTAATATAAGGAAGTTCTTGTAAGGATTACTATAAATCTTAATTTTTGTGGAAATGGCGTATATTTTATTTTTCACTTTTTCCTTAAAAAAATCGAAACAGTTCTTTTATTTTCATTACAACTTGCTTAATTTTGATGCTACTACCTTGTTCTGAAGCTTATTTGATAGTTTAACAAATGTTTAGCAGGAATATTTTATACATTGCATCGTTTTCCCGTTATTTAAGCTTGAATACTTAGATTTGAGTACTCGTCGAAAAAAATACACATTCAATTGCCAATAACTCACTTTGAACTAACATTAGTTTGGTTCTGTATGTGAGTAATGTATTTAATTTTTTACTATCTTCAATTCTAGTAATAATACCTTTTTTGTAAAAGCTTATAGTTTTTGATTTATACGTGAAAAACCTATTTAAAACATGCTTTTTTTTACGAAAAAATAAAATTTTTGGTCTTTAATAACTCAAAAAGTGTTGATTTATTTTAATAACTTTATATAACAAATTTTGCTTATAATTTGTCCCTCTATAGACTTATGGTATTATTTTTAATAAAATAATTTTCACCCACGAGAAGGGGTGACATCCACTCCCAGGATGAAAGCGCAGGTTGGCATCATGTCACCTTTGTTCCTTGAGGTATCCTCTAATTACTCACCAATTTTCATGAAAATCGATGGAGGTTCAACAAAATCGGAGGTGAAAACCTTCAGTGAGTGCACTAAATTTATGTATACGTTATCTTCATTTTAAATTTTTGTAGATTCTAATACGATTTTATCATATAATCCTTATAATTAAATCATCATCAACTACTTAGTATCATCTTTCATTATATTTACCTTTTCTTCGATTGTTTGTATTAAATGAGAAACAAAAAACATGAAAACTAAGATTTCAGAAATATAATTAAGCAGGAAGTTGTTATTATTTATCAATACTATTTTTACAAACATCTCCTTTCATGCATCTGGTTCCAGTTATAGAGGAAATATCAGGTTCTTTATATCTATATAAGTTTTTAGAGCAATTTGACAGTTACATGTTGGTACTAACTCTGTTGTTGAAGGCATTAAAATTAAAACTTTTTGGGACTTCAGAGTCTCATTATCTACATCATGACATCTATATAAAAGTGGATCGAGTTCTATTGCATCATCATTAGATATAACACGAGGAGTTTATGTGGCAGCGTGTATTACACAATTGACGTGATTTAATGATGCAGCAAAAGAACTAGATCCACTTTTATAATGTATATCATACAGGTAATGAGCCTCTGAAGCCCCAAAAAAGTTTCACAAGAAAAAAGCGAATATTTCGCGAAATGAATGACAGATCGAAAAAATAAAAAATACGTACTTAATATTTGTCAAAAATCTATCGAATAATACCAAACACGACTTCCCACGGAGAGGGGTGGGGGTAAATTTAATATTTAAATACGAATCCCGCGACATTTCGAGAAATGAACATCAGATCGAATAACTGAAAATACACTTATTCAATATTTTTGAAAAATCTATCGAATGGCACCAAACACGACCCCCACGGAGGTGGGGTGGGGGGATACTTTAAAATCTTAAATGGGGGCCCCCATTTTTTATTGCAGATTTGGATTCCTTACGTAAAAATAAGCAACTTTTATTCGAGACATTTTTTCGAATTATGGATAGATGGCGCTATAATTTAAAAAAACGATTGTTGAAAATGGAATATTAAATTAAAAATGGAAAGTCCCCACTAAATATAAAGTGCCGGCATAATTAAAGACTTCAGGAAAATATTTGCAGACAATGGGCCACAATTTAATTCTTTCCTTAAGAAATGGAATGTTCTACATTGCACGTCTAGGCCACACTATCCTCAGAGTAATGGTCATGCAGAAGCTGGAAATTTTTGCCAATGAAATTTAAATAATTAGATCTTTATCGTCTAACTAAAAATGGTTTTATCAGTTTTCTCTTGAGCTAAAATACTTCTTCATTTGTTTCCGATTCGATCCATACTTTTGCGATTTTTAGGTTTATTTTTTCTCTTTTGGCTTTCTTCTTGTCTGCCATTTTATATGAAGATTATCAGCCGTCAAGATTTAGCCTTGAGTATACAACATAGATCTATAATAATACTAGCCTTCTCCTTTGCATTTCGCATCCTCTGTATATTGGACCCTATCAGGTTAAAACAGTAATTTTTACTTTATTTAGATTATTTTCCAGAATATAACAGGATTAACCACTCGATCATCGAAGAAACAATAACGAGTAGAAAGTTTTTGAACTTTAGATGAAAACAGAACACATACACAGTACATACACACTTTTTAAATGATAATTACCTAGAAAATGATTTTCTTAAGAAAAAGTACTATTTATTTATTTTTAGGTATATTATCCATGTTGCTTTTAATGTGGGTAATTTTATTTTTATATTCCTTGTTTATTATCTTCAAAATGTTTGCAATTTATGTACCTATGCAATTTGGATACATATTGCAATTTAGATATGGGCCATTCCACGAACATACGCCTGTTTTGGATTACTTCGACAACGAATATTTTACTGTGCAACATAAGAAGTACGAAAGTAAATGGCGCTAATAATTATTCCAATAAACAACAATGTAATTTGCAATTTACTTTCGTTCTTCTTATTTTGCACAGTAAAATATTCGTTGTCGAAGTAATCCAAAACAGGCGTATGTTCGTGGAATAGAGTGTACATAAAATTTACTACAAATAGAAGTAGACACTTTCGTTTGTCTAGTTCTGTTTGCCTGCTTTGTTTGTGTATTTTACAAGTGTTTGAAATTCAAATACTCAGTCGTCTAACTAACAGAATATAAATGCCCTTATAAAAATATATAATAGATATTTAACTAAATATTGTCAAGTCAACAACAAGTCGTAATTACAGTAGGCCTTGAAATAAGCATTCCGTATTGTGGATAGTTAGTCACTACCAACCAGGGAATTCAAATACATATACGTTAAAATTCTATGACCTATCTCGTATACAAAATTATCTAATAATATGTTTATAACACAATTTATTTAAAACAAAAAAAGAACAGTCTAAATTACGTTTAAATCCTGTTGGTTACTTCTGCAATACACGTAGTGGAGTTATTTGTCAGTAATGTAATAAAATTCATAAACAAGTTTGTTCAAAGTCAAACTTCATTTGGCTGTAGCAGGTTGTCTATTTTAAGTATTTTAAAAAATTTTGAACGTTATGAACTAAAATAAGAAACTAGCTAATATAGAACGTAGAATTCCATTGATGTCATTTTTAACAAAGCTGAAGCACGAAGCACTTATATAATGCAACCTAAGCCAAGCCGCACACCAAAGAAACATGAAACGAAAAACATGAAACATGAAACGAAAAACATGTTTCATGAAAAGAAAACACTGCTAAACAAATCTCAAAGTCCGCCTACCAATGAAACGAGTGTGATTCATGCTCATGACACATTTTTATTTTCGGAGAGTTTCATAAATGGCCGGACATATATTTGTTTAGCAGTGGTTTATTTCCATGAAACGTAATTTAGGTTTCATGTTTCTTTGATGTGCTTGCCTTAGGTGATAAGTCTAATAAAGACTATAAAAACAATATAACTAACCGTTCATTAGATCAAACGGTATACGTCTCTTGAGACTCCGTATTTTATCAAGCTACACTTGGTTAGCTAGCACATTCAGATGCATTGTTATCATAGATATAATAACACATAGATTAGGCAAGGTCCGGAAAATAGCGTAAAGCAGAGCAGTTCGGGTCGGTGGTCTATCTATCTCTCTCTACCGGCGCTTAGCTTTATCTCTCTAGCATATTATGGCCGCTCCTCTGTGTCTGTGTCGTTCCCTTACTCCCACAGCTTGGTAGATAAGCTCACAATTGTACGACATGCGACAGACAAAGACAGCTAGACCACCGTACTTGATATTGGCGTTACACCCCGATGTATTGAGTGCCTGGTCTATGGTTAATATGTCTGTGGTTGTTATACGTTTCCGATAACTCTCACAAACTTCAGAAATCGCTTCCCTGATGCAATGAGAATATTGTGGGGCAAAGTTTTGGAGTGTCTCGTGTGTTCACGAGTGTCTTCTCCTCCCTGGACCCCTTCTGCTTTTCTTTTGGATAATTAGCTGTAGTACTTCATGTATATTTACTGTGACCCAAGTATTCCAACTTTCTTTTCTTTGTAGTTATTCCTACCTCTCCCTCCTTACCTACCCGGCACAGTACCTCCTCGTTGGTCACGTGATCGGTTCAGGATATACGTAATATACGTTGGTAAGCCCACATTTCGAGGGCCTCTATTTTTTTCATAACATTTTCAACAAAACCGGAAATACATAACATGTGAGAAGTCGGATTTTGAGAGGTGTAGGGTGAGGCTGTTAGAGGTGAAAATTTGCTTCACGCTAGTGTACGATGCTCTTGCTTTTTCTATTCTTATACGTATCTCCTTAGCTTGATCTCAACTTGAATTAACTGTTGTTCCTAAGTAAGTGTACGAATCCACGTGTTCAATTTTTAGGGGAGTGTATATAGATTTTCACTTCGGAAAAAATCATGCAAGATAGAACTTTTTGTAATTTCATTAAGAAATGTTTAATAAACAACATATCAAAAAGTTCTACTCGAGAAGTGGGTGCTTCATTTTTTATTAAACAAATGAACTACGAAATTAGATGTTTTTTTAAATAACTCCGAAAATATAAATTTTAGAAAAAAAACTTACTTAACCATTGAAAAATTCACAAAATTTTACAAAAAAAACTTATATAAAGAATTTTCTAAAATTAAATCTGTATCTTCTATAATTTTTTATTTATAACGCTAAAGTCACCCTTCTCACAAACATTGGCGCACTGTAAACTAGCGTACAGCGAAGTGCACGGTTGAGTTATTTTAATGTAATTCTTTAACTAATGGATCAAGTGAAATTTTACAAATTGAACCTACAAGAAGAATAATTAGGCTATATTATGGTTATAATAAAAAGAAATAAAATGTATGGGCATAAGTACGGTGGGGGCGGAAAATGAGCCTTACATGAATTTTGTTTAAACATGATTTGAAAATGTGTAACTAATACAATTTTTCTTATAAAACCCTCAATTTTGCACAACTTACCTTTCAAGCATCGTAGTAAATGATGTTTCATTCAAAAAAAAATTCAAAAATTTAATTCAAATGATATGACGTCTCAAAAAATGTATTTTTTGAAATCTTCGTAGTTTTATAGAATTACCCCCATTTTAAGACGGTATTACTCAAGTTTGAACAGATCTATTACAGTTTTATAAGTACTTTTTTTAAAGCTTAGGATGTAGTCTTTAAAATTCACTAAATTATTTTACTTTAGAAAGGAAATAGACTATTTCTTTTTGAGAAAATTAGGAAAAATAACAAAAATGTAATACAAAAACCGAAAATTACCAGCTAAAAAAATGTTTATACAAAGTGATCAAAACTTTTTCTGTAAAACTTACCTAAAATACATTTAATAATAAACTTCAGCAATAATAAATGTTCAACAAAAAAAATTTTTTTAGCTCTTATACAGTATGTCTGCGTAACTTGGAACCTATTTATAACTTTTTTATTATCAGTTTTACGAAAAAAAGTTATTCTTTATAAAATACTCTGCATAATGTAAGATGCAATCATCAAGTATCAAATTTAATGAATTTTATACGAGGTATGTCAAAAAATATGAATTTCACTCAAGAGTAAAGTATCATTACATTTCACAATATCGAAAATTGTTATTAAGAAAAGTTGTTTGGAATTAAAAAAATTGTTTCAGTGTTCAATTACATCCTTCTAATTAAAATATTGTGAATAATAAAGACACTTAACTCTTTTCCGCTAATCGTTTTCCTTGTTTATCGAGAAACTTGCAATATGTTGCAGTCTTGTGTATTTAAGTATTCAACTATTTTTACCTAAGAACTAATTAACAACTTTTAAAGTAATTTCCCCTTTCTTTAAAACAACGAATGGAAATTTACTCTGTCAGTTATATATTTCAATGTTTATCAGCCCTTTCAATAATAGGGCTCATCAATATCATTAGTAGATAAAGTTAAATAATTGGTCTAGAGTTAGAAGCTTTCAATATTTATGTTGTATTCAAAATGTCAACAACTAGCGGTGAGTACTTCAGTTGGCTGTATTTTCCTGCTATTAAAGCATCCACAGTGCTACAGTTTTAGTTGCTACAAAAGTTTAAGTTCACCTCAAAATTAATTACTATTTTATTAATTAATACCATCATAATACTTAAGTTAAAGCTTTGATTTTCTCAATTTTCTTAAAAGTTTTTTATTTTTATTTTTACTTAACAATGGAAATGGTTTCTTCGCTCTTCTGCTTCTGCTTCTTGTCCTTCATTTGGCTTACGACCATATTTTGTACATGGTACATGGTTATGTTTCTTCTTTGGTGCTTTTGTACATCTCATATTAATGAATTGTTCAGACTTTTCGTATTCCCTAACTTTATCGCATTTTTTCGCTCAGCTAAATTTATTATATCATTGTTAACCAACGTCTGATTCTACCATTACTCTTTTCTTCGTTGTATTTGTATCCATCAAATGCGTTGGCAGATATTTCGGCAACTGATATTGCCTAAATATACTTAAGTCATTTTACTTGAGGTGTAAAAAATGACGTGTGATATTTTCATATGCAGGTTTTCACTCCTGCAAAATGAAGTCTAATTTGTCATTTTTATTTTCAAGGATGCCCAGTTGCTTTGATTTGATGATATTTAATAGCAAATGAAATGTTTACTTATATAGCTAAAGCTCTGTAATTTATTAGATGAAAAAAGTGACAATAAGTGAATGTGATAAGTATGCAGAATATTTATATTTACAATAATTGTTCTTTTTTACAAAATTAAAAAAATGTTCTAAACGATTTATATACGTCTTAATGCATATTTCTTTTACTTTACATGGCCAGTTTCAAAGTTTTTTATTTTCACACATTAAGACATTTACATACATAACAGTGGCGGCCGGTCAGGGTCAGCAGTGGCGGCCGGTCAGTGTCAGCAGTGCCGACCCACACACTTATAGATATTATAGATTTTTTTAATATTCAATTTAATTAGAGTTTATGTAATTTTTTTATCTGTGAAATAAAAAAAACTGTCAGGTAATACAGACTAAATTTTATTCATGGCTTTTAAAAGGATTCGACCAATCCGAGCGTTAAGTGATCCCTGCGCATTTTCAAACACTGAATGATCCGAGCCATTCATCTGACTGTTCGGCTAGCCGACCCCAGTTCCTCCGTAGCTTGACGATTTACACGTAAAACTCAACGAAAAATACAAGTCGATGAGCAACCAAACATATATTTCTCCGTAAGCATTAAGCGGCAGGTACGGCATATTTAAATCTGCCGGTTTCATTTGGAAGCATCGGCAGAAATTGTAAAAAATAATCACGCCGTTTTACGTCGTTTAATTGATATTGTAATTTTTTTAAGTTGTCAGCAATTATCATTTATTTATAGATATATAATATCGTATCTCTTTCTTCAATCCTGACCCCCCGGATGTCGTGTACTGTCCGTCTCCAAAGATCTCTGTCTCTGGTCATTTCTTTTAATTCATGCATAGGTCGAAATGTGGGAAGACGAAGAACATCCTGGCTTAAGAACTTACGGGAATGGTTCGAATGCAGTAGTGCAGAGATATTTAGAGCGGCAGTCAACAGGGTCCGCATTGCCATGATGATTTCCAACCTTCGATAGAAGATGGAACTTAAAGAAGAAGATAGGTCTTTTGCATATTGCTGTAATCTGATCGATCCATCTTGTTGGGGATCTTCCTCGTGATCTTCGGCCTTCCACCTTTCCTTGTGTAATAAGACTTTCCATTTTTCTGTGTTGGCTCTCATAACATGTCCAATGTCCAAAGTATTTTAATTGTTGGAGATGGACTTTACTGGAGAGCCGTTGGCTAACTTTTAGCTCTCTTAAAATCGAATTATTTGTTCTATGGTCGGTCCAAGGAATTCGTAGCATTCGTCTCCAACAGAACATTTCAGTGGCGTCTATCTTTCTTCTTTCCGAATTTCTCAGGGTCCAAGATTCACATCCGTAAGTCAGTATTGGGAATATTAAGCAGTTGATCAACCTCATCTTTAACGCTCTTGAAATTTGACAGTCCTTCCATATTGTGGTCATTTTTGCTGTGGCGACTTTTGCTAGATCACATCTACGTTTTATTTCCTCCTGTAGTGACCCTGTGTTTGTGATTAATGATCCCAGATATAAGTATGAGTTCACAACCTCAAACCGATCAATTGTGGTTATATGTGGATGATTGTTATGTAGTCTATCCACTATCATGATCTTTGTCTTTGATATGTTTAATTGCAGACCAAATATTTGACTTTCGTTTTCAACCAGTCGTATAAGATCAATCAGCTCTGCTTGACTATTTGCAAGAAGGGCTGTGTCATCTGCGAAACGTAGGTTGTTTATTTTATGACCATTTATTGAGATGCCTTTTTCCCATCCTTCAAGTGCTCTTCTCATAATTTGCTCTCCATATATATTGAATAATTGTGGCGATAGTATACATCCCTGTTTGACACCCCGTTCTGGATGAAATTCGTTTGAAAGTGTGTCAAGCACTTTAACTGATCCAGTAGTGTGTTCGTATAGTTCAGTTATAAGCGAAATAAGGTGTTGGGGTACGCCCACTTCTTTTAGTATTTGCCATAAGTGTCTCCACTTGACCCTGTCGAACGCCTTACGATAATCTATAAAGCATATGTACAGTGGATTATTGAATTCCCTAGATTCTTCGATTATCTGTCTTATATTTAACAGGTGTTCTCTAGTACCCCTACCTTTGGTAAATCCAGTTTGCTCTTGTGGACTTTCTCTTTGAAGGAATGTTTTTAGTCTCTCGTTGATTATATGTAGCATTATTTTACTGGCATGTGATATAAGAGAAATAGTTCTATAATTGTCGCATTTATGGTTGAGAAATAGTTCGATAATATCGTATAATCGTTATATAATATAATTATAGATAACTAATAAAATTGTTTAAGAAATACGATTTGGATTTTCTAATGTACTTTCTGATTCTAAGATATTTAGCGGCATCTCTAAAACAGTACAGAATGAATTAATATAGATAATTAATTACTTACATTTTGAATAATGTTATTGGATCTGAGCTTCAGAAAACAATTTGCTTTTCGCTAGAAATAGATGAAACTTCTGATTATCATGTCATTTACAATAATTAACAATTGTTGTCCGATACGCGTTACGTGGTAATATTTATGAGAGGTTTTAAGGTTTTACAGATGTGAGTAAAAGCTATAAGGAAGAATATGTTTTTGGTGTTTTAAAGAACAGATTAAAATTTTTTGATATCAAAAATAAATTGGTAGGGTTTACTGGGGCAAATTTATGACGGCGCTGCCGTGATGTCTGGTGAATTGAACGGTCTCCAGGCAAAAGTTAAAACTATTGCACCACAAGCTTTATTTGCTCACTGTCATGGGAATAGAATGAATTTAGTTTTGCAGGATACGTGTAAAAAAATTAAGAATATCGTCTTTTCTTGCCAGTTTAGCTCGCCCAAACGGACTACTCTTTTTAGAACAATTTGTTTCGAAAAAAATGCAAACAGTTTGTCAGACGCGATGAAATTTTAAACCTCGATTAGTTTTCACTGTAGCAGATTTTCGTGAACAGCCTTCAGAAGTTTTTTAATTTATTATCGAAGGCGACGATTTTGAAAGTTGTGATGTGATATCTTGATCCGTGAAGCAATCGGTTTGAAAACTTTCTTAAATGATTACTCTTTTAATACTCTTTTAAATATTTTTAAGAAAGTGTCTGCCCAAACCGATTTGATATTCATTGTTGTTCAAAATTAGTCAACTAACATTATTTATTTCAAAGATAGAATAAGAAAACTGGTGCAAAATCTCAAAGATTTTCGTAATGATATTAGTTTTCAATATATACGCAGTGACGTTTTGGGTTCGCTTGATATTTCCGAACCACCCCAAGAAAGACACAGGCATGAAACCTATCTGTAAAAATGAGTATATTTTGAAATTTAGGATATCTACTATGTATTATGCAAATAGATAGTCGTTTTTCGAATTTAGAAGATTTGCAAATTTTTGACCTCTTTGGCGATTCAAAATTTAAAAGTTACCTTCGCCAAAGAACTTTTAAGATATTTATTATTAAAAATTACTTAAAAATTTCGATGATCCAAATATTTTCAGAAAGTTAAAGTTACAAAATATGTGTAATTTTATATAGTAAGTACTTAAATTCATTATAGCATAACAAACTGATCATCAGTTCTCTTATTACCACCAACTTCTGCTTTAAATGAACGGGATTTCTCTTGTCTCAAAAGAATCAAAACGTATTGTCGAAACACCATGAAAAAGAGAATGTCAAGTAAACCAAACAAAAAAATCTCCTATGATGATTTAAGCCTTTTAATTAGATGGTATGCCTATATGAGACAAAAAGACCTTGCCGACCCTGTCTCTAAGGCCACGAGCCGCCACTGACACATAAAGACTGAATACCCCGATGTGAGGCAAAGTCGCGGCAGCTTTCTAGATCCTATTTCTTGGGAGGATCAGTCCCTTCTGCTTATGTTATCTTCTTAATTATTTCTTTCCATTTTTTCCGGTCTCTAGTTTTTCCCTGCCATTCTCTGACTCCTGAGTTTCTAAGCCTTCTTCAACATCTAGCTGTCACTTTGATCTTCGTTTTACTCTTTTCATTATTCCTCCTGGATTCCATTCTATCATAGCATATGTCACTGCTTCACCTCCTGCCCGCCAGGTGTGACCTAACTACTAACTAAAATTCTACATTGCTTTATTTTGGTCACGATATCTTCTTTCAGTAACCATCTAACTCTACATTGCTTTACTATAATATCTTCTCTCAGTACCTTCCTAATCGCTGCATTTCGGCTTCTACATTCATTTTGCTGGGTTCTGCTTGGTCCCAGTATGGTTCTCATGATCTTTCTCTCCACTATTCTTAAATTTTCTTCATATTTTTAGTCATCGTCGTTGTTTCTGCTACGTATAGTAATATTGGTCTAATTATTATGATATATATTCTCATCTTCGTTATCATAGTCAATATTTTGCTTTTCAGTAATGTTTTATTTGCAAAATAAGCTTTATTCGCTGCCAATATTTTTTTTTTATTTTTGGCATTCTTTTACCGGTTCTGCTTATTGTCGCTCCCAGGTACATATTTGAAATATTTTACAGCTTCAAACTCCGAATGCGCTATTTTGGGTTTTCCTTTTATTGGCGTTTTCCCCAGTCTTAATATTCTTATATTATCTTGCTTTAATCTGAGTCCCAGTGTCTTCTCTTTCTCTTTTATTTCTTCTAGCATTTTTTTCATTATGTTTCTATCCTTTGCAATACATTAAGACTTTTGGTAAATAAATTTTGCTTATTTAATTATTTTAAGTTGCTCCTGGTCTTCCTCGTTTTTCTTTTCTTTGCTGAGTCTGCTTCCCATACAATTTTGGTTTGTGTCTAATTGTCCATCCTCACCAAATGTCCTCACCAGTATTTTTGGAGCACACCTTTCCAGATACTTCGTTTCTACGGTCTGAATGTTTCTTTTCTTTACTTTACTCCGTGGAGTTACAAGAGTCCTTCGTGAGTTTTAGCTGACTCCAAAACATGCCTCCATTCATCTCTGTCTTGAGCAATCTCCATCCAGTTCTCCACGTCCATAGCTTTCAGGTCTCCTGCTATATTATCTCGCCACCGGAGTTGAAGGCGTCCACGTGTGTCTTCTTAGAGTTGGGACTGCTTCCCACACCAGTTTTACTGTTCTTTGGTCTGAAGGTCTTCTGAGGTGTCCTGCCAATTGGAGTCTTCTGGACTTTATTTCTTTTATAGGGCTCTTCGAGCTCTTCGTTAGTTCTTATCCTATATTGTCCTGCTGCTTCATCAAGCACCGACCCAAAGATCTTCCTTAGGATTGTTTCTTTCCAAACACGTAGTCTCTCTTTGTTTTCCTTCGTTACCGTCCACGTTTTGCTACCATACATCACTATGGGACGTATGATTGTTTTATATAGTTGTATATTTGTACATCTTGTTAGATGTTTCGATTTTATAGGGTTTTTAAGGGCATAAATATATGTGATGCCTGCTTGTATCCTATTGTTTATTTATGTTGATCCGTTATTGTCTTCAGTTATTGTTGTTCCAAGACACTTAAATTCTCTAACACTCTCAAAGTTAAGGTCATCGAGGGTGATGTTCTGACGGATCCTGTCTCTGTTTTGGTTATTGCGGCTCATACACCTACATCTATTTCGTTTTATTTTCATTGATTAGGAGTCCTATCTCCTCTCCTTCCTTCTCGAAGCTGACCAAAGTCTCCTTCATCCTTATTCTGGTGGTTACTATTAGATAAAGTAAATGTCAACAGTAAGTTTAGCTCTTCTTAATGAAATACTGTGTCGATTTAAGCTAAGTGGCGAAAGTGCATCCCCCTTTTTAGTCTACCCCTCTTAGACTGGGAGATATTATACAGAAGTTCAGCCACGATTTTCTAAGTCCTGCCTTTTGCAATACTGGAAGGGTAGACGATGTACTTACAATTTGTGGAAACATCCACAAATTTCCTGTGACATTTTCCTGTACAAATTAGATTTTCCCAAAAAATAAAAATAGGGTTTTGCGATGAATTTCTAAGTCCTGCCATATCCGTAGATAGACAGGATACTATCGATTTTATGAAGAAAATTTTTTGGGCAGGAGGGTTGCCAACGGGGTATATGTATACAAACATGTAAGGAAAATAATGAAATTTTCATGATTTTCTAGGTCCTGCCAACTAAATAAACTAAACATATTTATTTCAAAATGCTCAAAAAAATATTGGCATGACGTCTCCTAATGTTTAAGTATACTTGTCCCTTGGAAAATTCTGCGGAAAATTTTCACCCTGGTTCCGTGATTTTCTTAGTCCTGCCTTTAAAAGGTTATAATACTTTATTACAATCAATACCTTTTCGGTACTCGGCAGGAAGGTTAAACGGTTCTTGTAAGACGGTAGGAGTCCTAGATTTGTAAGAAAATTCGTGAAAATGGCAACGATTTTCTAAGTCATGCCATTTTGCACATGTTTCAAGAATCTTAATATAAGTCTATTTACAAAGAGACAGAATGGTTTTATGGTTATTTTGTTTACAGGGTGGGGCATTAGTGTGACAAAGTCCAATTACTCGTTTGTCATCAGATATACGAAAAAAGTTATTTAGGTAAAACATGGGCCACAGATAGGACTATGATTTAACAGTATTTTCTAATATACAGGGCTACCCGTTTTGACAGGGTGACACAAATTTATGTTTTTTTAAATGGAATACCCTGTATATTTTTACATTTTTGGATTCTACTCGATGTTCTCTTTAATAAAATATAGTGTTTTGAAATATTATACGAGGTAGTTTAAAATATAATTACGTTTTTTTGTTAATTTTGTAGGAACATTCACACCCTATACATATTGTTAGTGATTTGATATCCAAACTTCTATTAATTTATGTTTAAACGATTTTTAATATAGTCTACTATTTTCAGTTATTAATAGTATACCAAAATGTTTAATTTTAGTATACGGGGTTGGTTGAAACTTGGAATGAGTATTTTCTGAGTTTTCTTAAATGGGACACCCGTATTTTAGTATTATAATAAAATCATATTTTATGGTACCTTTTTATTTGTTAAGCATTTTCTATACCATATTTATATACTAATTTTGTCAGTAAATTGATACAGACATATTACTCAGGTGGTTTTTGGGGTTTCTGAACAAGAATGTCACATTAGAACAGATCTGTACCTAGTGCTCGGGTTGACTGATATACACGCCATATTCTTAAATTTTGAGGCTTTCAGACACTAAAGTGATGCAAGTAGATTACTCGAGGAGTTTTGTGGTTGCTGAACATGAATACGCCATCAGAATCGACCTCCAAAAACCCTCTAAATTCGAGATCAGTCACCCTGGGCACCAGGTGCTCCGAGGGTCGGTTGTAATGTCATATTCGTGTTTGGCCATCCCAAAAACCCTCGAATAATTTGTTTGCTTTAATTTATTGCCGATATCCCACGAAACTCCAGATGACGTGCATTAGCAGCAACTCTGGGCACTAGGTGATTCGGAGGTCGGTTCTGCTTGCGTATTCGTAACTCCATAAACCTCCCAAATAACAAAATTTTGCCCTTAATACACTGAATTTTGACAGGTTTATGCACTTTTGGAGGTAAAATGCAATTTCCACCCATTTTTATATTGTACACCTTTTCCTGATGTTATCCTGAATACAATGCAAAAAGTTGCAAGTAGATAAGTGCTGTATTTAAAAATCGATTTATTCTGGTGTTGTTAGTGTTAGGACATTTTGCTATCAAATATAGGAAACAATATCAGGACAATATCTACAATCCTACAATATCAGTAAAACCAGTTGAGTGCGGCAACTTAGCGCCTGTTACATGCGTACATGTGTATTTTGTGTTCGAACAAGTAAAAAGGCGGGATAAAATTGCTATGCAACAAAAATATATTGATAACAAAAAACAACGTTTCATGAAAACAAAACACGGCTAAACAAATCTTAAAGTCCGCCTACCAATGAAACGAGTGTGATTAATGCTCATAAAACATTTTTATTTTCGGAGAGTCGCATAAATGGCCGGACGTCTATTTTTTTAGCAGTGCTTTATTTTCATGAAACGTGATTTACGTTTCATGTTTCTTTGATGTGCGGCCTGCCTAAGGGAGCTAAAGCTCTTTACAGATGGCGCGTTGTAATTAGTTTTTTATATCTCCAGAACGCTTCCATTTCGAAAGACAAAAACTGGTCCGCCTTTTTTTCTTCCAGAGATAAATCGATTCCATCAATTGCGAATCTCTAGTACCGGCCATAGGAATCTTTTTTGTCTTTCCCTTTTAGGTATTTTTGACACTAGATTATTAAATTGTGAGGTATTCTAGTACTAAAAGGTACTCCTGCTTTAAGTCAGTAGGATGCACGGTTTTCTGGAAAAATCCATTTTAAAATTTTTCGTTTGTTGAATTTGAAAAATAAAAAAAAAATAAAAAAAAACGGTGTATTTGCCGACTTAAAGCAAGAGTAACTTTTAGTACAAGAATACCTCATAATTTAATACTCTACTCTCAAAATGTCTAAAAATTTAAAGACCAATAAGTTATGAGATAAAATATCCGTCCATCTACCCAAGACGGATGCCTATGACCAGTACTAGAAATTCACAATTGATAAAATCGATTCATCTCTGGAAGAGAAATAAACGTAGCAGTTTTCGTTTTTTAAACTCAAAAAACCAAAACACTAAAAAATTTTTCAAATGGATTTTTCTAGAAAACTGCGTATTCTTCTGAGTTAAAGCAAAAGTACCTTTTAGTACAAAACTATCCCAGAATTTAATAATCCAGTGTCAGAAATGCTTAAAAGTTAGACAGAAATGTTATTCAATAAAATATCCGTTTCCGTACCCAAAACGGACCCCTATGACCGGTACTAAAAATTGACAATTGATAATTGACACTTGACAATTGACCTCTGGAAGATCAATAAGTGTACCAGTTTTCGTTTTTCCAAATAAAAGCGTTCTGGAGCTATAAATAAACTAATTACAAAACTTCGATATGCTTCTTCTAGACGAAGCATATCGAAGTAGAAGTCGTCCGCCAACCAGATGGTCTGATGACATCAAACGGATCGACCAGAAACTTGATGCAGACAGCACAGGACAGAAATGCATGGAGAAGACTGAGGGAGACCTATATCCAGCAGTGGATAGATCCGGGTTGAATTATGACGATGATCAATTACAAGACGCCATCTTTAAAGAGCTCTAGCTTTCCACGGAAGCATTTTTGAACTAGGTGAATTGAGTTAAGTTTTCTTAAAATTATCTGAGGAATCTCCGGTTTTCGTTTGTTATGAGAGTTTCTGGAGACCCTATAGAATATAATGGGTAGGTAAATTCCCTACTATAACCAGTAAATTGTAAAAATTGTTTATTTAGTTTTATTGCGTTTACTTAGATAAAACTATGATCTAATCACTTAAAATAAAGATGTTACAGTTTGCTATTGGATTTGAAAAGTGTGTAAAAATTCCGAGACATTATTCAATAAAATAATATTTAATAGGATACGATTGTTTTAATGATATACAAATTAATTTTTTGTATTATTCATCTTTGCGGTTATCCTGCCAAGTTTTAAACGGTTTTAGATTAGTGTTTTTTAAGAATAGTCGACATGGCATGACTCAGAAAATTGTGGTGATATGAATATGTTTGTATAACACCCTGAAATAATTTTACAGACACACAATTTAATTTTTTTATACGAAATATCTATACAACCATCCTGCCTCTTTGAAAATAGATTTATATTAACCTTCTTGAGATATGTGCGAAATGGCATGACTTAGAAAATAGTGTAATTTTCCACGAATTTTCTTACACATTTTTTAACTATATATAGTAAAAAAGGTGTAACTAAACATCCTGCCATTTTGAATAATGTCTACTGAAATTATTTATTTTATAACAAAATTTATTTTATGACTTAGAAAATCACGGAACCAGAGTGAAAATTTTATACAGAATTTTCCAAGAAACAAGTGCAGATAAACATTAGGTGACGTCATGCCAACATTTTTTTTGGTCATTATGAAATAAATATGATTAATTTATTAAGTTGGCAGGACTTAGAAAATTATGAAAATTTCATTATTTTCATTACATGTTTGTATATCTGTATACTCCCTTAGTCCTTTTGCATCCGCCCTGCCCAAAAAATTTTCTCCATAAAATAGATAGTATCCTGTTATTCTATGGATATGGCAGGACTTAAAAATTCATCGCAACTCCCAATTTTTCTTTTCATAGAAAATCTAATTTTCACCGGAAAATGTCACAGGAAACCAGTGGATTTTTCCACAAATTGTAAGTACCTTCTCTAACCTTCCAGTATTGCAAAGGGCAGGACTTAGAAAATCGTGGTTGAACTTCTGTTATTATCTCCCGGTTTATCTATTTTAGTCCATCGTTTATTTCAAATGTCTCCGAGTATTGTTGTCCAATTCTCACCTAACAGCGTAACTGTTTCATACATATCCGTATCAAACTGACTATGTTTTTTGGAAAGCCAAGTTCCTGCATCGCTGTTCACAGTCTAGTCCTGCATACTCTATAAGCATTGATTTATATACGTTAGTTTTTATTTTTTGTGAGATTAATTTTTTTTGTTTATTGTCATTGCTTTATCGTATTTTCTATTCTCTCATTTATTTTAGCTTCTATGTCTTCTCTTTGTCTATTAGCACTTTTAGCTATTTGTATTGATTTATTTATTCTATTTCTGTGTCTCCTATTTCTATATCTATTTTTTCATCTTTCTCTGCGTCTAGTGCGATAACCTTTGTTATTATTGTATCCGTGTATCTAGCTTCTTTCAGAATTATTTTTGTTCCAACATAGTCCATAATGTTCTTGTAATGGCTTTAAATGGAGTTCAAACAATTTGCCATTGACCTTTCATCATCTTAATCTTTTCGCAGAGTCGATTGCCTCTTCCAAATTTGGAAATACTAGATATACCTACTCTTCATCCGATGTGTACAGTTTTTCCATTGTCTGCTTTATAATGAATATATATGTATATTGAGAGCGCTGTTTTACAAAATAGATTCCTGTGCGGAATGTATTATCTCTATATTTACATTGTTTCTTATATTCTGTATAATTTTCCTTTCGGAATTATCCAAGTTTCTTTCTCGCGTCTCGTTCTTCTTTTATTTTATATTATTGCTGAAAATGTTTTTTCTGTTTTTAAATTTTCTGTAATATCATAACTATCAGGACCAGTGCTTTTATGTCGGTGTTTTGTTCCCTAAAATTAAAAAAAAAATACATTTTCAAATCATATTCTTTATATCGGTTGTTTTTGTGTTAAAAAGTAATTATTTTTACTTATTAGCGTAGGTATATTTCGTATTCTCTCTGTTTCATGATTTAGGTTCTACAATCACGCGTGACAGCTACTTTTCATGTACCAATATTAAAAAAGAATACCTAAATGGAAAATTGTATACCTATCTAGTTTAAAAAAGTAGGTATATACGTGATGTATTTTTTAAAATAATCAACTAATATTACAAGTCGCAACCGGTCATCCTTAGAATTTTCCATAATATCTCAGCCACGTCATAGCCATATTTTAAGAATTATTTAATTAGGGGATTTAAATATTGGATACATTTGCATCATAACTTTTTTTTCGTGTGCTATAGCCCAATAAATGACCGTTTTGGAGTCTAATTTCCAGGGGCAACTCCGAATTGCATAAAAATTTGGATTTAGGTTCTACTTACCCTCCACTTCAAAGTTGAATTTGTGGCGTTTGTTGCTTTTACTTGGGGGGTGACATTTACCCCTTCTCGGGAGGTGAAAAACGCGGAAAGGCCGGAAATGGATAAATTGACTTATTTTAAGCACCTTTTGTTCTATAAAGTTTTTGACGTAAGTCAATACTTTTTGAGTTATTCGCGATTTAAAATGTTGATTTTTCGACAAAAAAACTACGTTTTCTGACCGTTTTTATCGAAATTTTATCGAAAAAAATATTTTTAGCAAAAGTGTAGCCTATAAAAAACGAAAAAAATGGTGTACCAGTAAAGTCTACAAATTGAGTAGAAGCAAAGTTGTAGCTCATGAAAAATACGTTCTCATTCGTCTAATTACAAATCGAATAATTCAACGCGAAATCACCGAAGAAAGAAGCAGTTTTCGGGAAAACTTTATTAACATTTTTAAAGTATCGAAAAAAGCTTATTATGTTTACAGCACCAAAATTCAACGAGTTACACTGAAAAAAAGTTGGCCCCTTTTTTGGTAAAAAAAATCGTGAAAACCTCCATCTATTTAGCACCCTAAATGAAATTAATCGTTTGGCTTTACCATCTATTTTAACTGTATGTGTATTGTTTATATGATCTGTAAGTTTGATTGGTTTGATGTGCTTATTTTTGAAAACATTTGGTTTTATAGTAAAAAAAATTTTCTAAAAATTTTTAAAAATTTAATTTTTTTAAAATAACTTAAAAAGTATTAGTGACAAGAAAAATCTTAAAGAGTAAAAAAATGTAGGTTTTGCTATTTTAAATAGGCCAGTTTCATTTTGTTTCGCCGTAAGACAAAAATTGGTTAAGATATGGCTGTTCAAAATTTACATACACTCGTGATTAGTGACCCATTCAAGCTTTCTCAATTATAACCCTTTCAAAAATAAACACTTTAAACCGGTGAGACTGGCAAAACCGGTAAGTAAATTGTTTGTAAAGCGGTAGCGATTTATTTCATTTGGGGAGCCAAACACGGCGAGATTTTCATGATTTTTTACAAAAAAAAGAGGGCCAACTTTATTTTGAGAGTAACTTGCTTATTTTTAATGCTAAAACTTTTACTAACAATTAAAACAAAGCTTGTTATAAACACTTTAAAAAAGTTTAAATGGATTTTTCCCAAAAAGTGCTTAATTTTTCGGTGATTTCACCTTGAAATATTCGATTTGGAATTAGACGAATAAGAACGTATTTTTCATGAGCTACAACTTTGTTTTTATTTGATTGATATACTTTACTGATACACCATTTTTTGGGTGTTTTATAAGCTACACTTTTGCTAAGGATATTTTTTTTTCCATAAAATATTTACTTTTTGAGTTATTTGCGAAAAACCGTCTGAAAACGTAGTTTTTTTTGTCAAAAAATTAACATTTTCAATGGCAAATAACTCGAAAAGTATTGACTTACGTAAAAAACTCTCTAAAACAAAAATTGCTTAAAATCAGTCAATTTATCCATTTCCGGTCTTATCTCGAACGTATGTTTTTTCACCCCCGAGAAGGGGTGACTGCCACCCCCAAGTAAAAGCAACCAACGGCACAATTTTAACTTTGAAGTGGAGGGTAAGTAGAACCTAAATTCAAATTTTCATGGAATTCGGAGTTGCCCTGAAAATTACACGGTATCGCCGAATTTCCCGTTCATTTACTGGGCTAATAATTCATATGCAGCTTTCAGTTTATTGCATAACCAATATCTTTAGGCCCACTTTTATTGTTGATTTTTTCTTGTAAATATCTTTCGTATTATGTATTTCACCATTTAATAAGTGACTGTTTTAAGCAGTATTCCGCAATTATTATTTTAAATCTCTTAAATTATCGTTAGATAATTATTTAATATTCTACTAAACGTATATAGATAGTATTGTAAATGAAACACTAAACAATACTTCATTCTGATGTAAGATCTGGAGTATTTGTGATCACCATGTGCACCAAGTACAGTTTGCAGAAGAATGTCAATATCAAGAAGGTGGTCCGGGCATGTTTTACTCCCAGTAAATGAAGAGAGAAGGATGAGGCCAATATTTATTTATACAATTATTTAACAAAAAAGACTAAAAACTAAGTTGCATTTTATTGAAAACTACAATTTTTCCGTATTTAATTTGAAGTTTATTTCGTCTTGTTTTTTTAATATGCGATACAAAAGCAGACAATTGGCTGATAGTTCACTTGCAAATCGTAGATCGAACACAGTTGGTAAGGTAAAGTGCAATTTGCAAATTTTATGTATTATTATTAACGTACAAAAATAGGAGGATTACGTACTACCAGAATAATTTGTTTCGTGATCAGTTGTCTATATTTCACTAAATTTAGTTTTTTTACTATTTAACTATTTAAATTTGTACTCCTATTTATTATATCTATACATTTTTATACATTATGAATTGAGTGTCTTAGAGTTTTAAATTTTTACTTTAAAGCATACTTGTATTAAGACATAAAAAATATTGGTTTTTAAAATAGTAATATTTTTTTTAATATGTCTACTGCACAAAAGTTAAGCAAGAAGTAAAATATTATTATCTACCAAATTTAAATTTGAAAAGAGTTCACCATTTTTCATTTGAAACTAATTTCAAGCTTTCTTATTATTCAAAAAAAAATAACTTAAACCTTCTTGAGAAACCTAGAATTTCTTTTTTTTATTTTCCTCGGTATTTTCGATAATATTTTGACTGGAAGATAATTTTGGATACAAAATAACTCAATTATGCTTGCAGTTTATTATTTTTATTTTGCAGATTTAGCCATGCGGCTCTCACCTCCTATAAGGGGAAAATTCACTCATCCCAGGTACCTACCATCTTATTCTCTATTATTATTCTAAAGAAATTTCTGCTTTTTGTCTTTTCTGTTTCCACAGTGGCGCATTCTAATTTCTTTTATTTGCCCCTTTTTATTCGGCATTTGAATGCCCTGGCTTTACTTTTTTAGATGCCAATAGAATCGACTGTTTTATCTTTATATCCCTATACCCTCCTTGATTAGATCATCGCTCTTAGTTCATTATTGTTCACAACGGTGATCCCATTTTTCCACTATGATAATATGTTTATTCCTCTTTTATTCCTATTCTATGAGTTAGCTTCATTTGTGTTATCATTAGTGGTAGTCTAGTCGCAACATAGGGGGTCCCGTGTACACTTTTAGGTAGCCGCGATTGGATGGTGGTATTATAGGTTTTTTGGGTCGCTGAATCCAATGGAAGTGGTCTGAAAGCCCAAATGTGGTGCGTTTAATTGTTATTAACAAATTATGGCAAAATTAGGTATTTTTCAGGAATTATTAGAAGCCCTGTAAATAAATTGATAGTGTTAAAGTCTTCTCTGGTGTATTTTTGGCCGCTGAATCGAATGCGACTAGTCGGGATTACTCAAAATGTGTTGTTATTTTGTTAATAACAAAATAATTGTTCATTCGCCAAAAAGCTCGGAATGCGTTATCTACAGCAAGTTTATAGTCTTTTTCATAGTATTTTTATAAGCTAAATGGATTGTCACTAGTCGTAATAGCTTAAACCACGTTCCGACTTTGTTATTAATAAATTATTGCAAAAATAACGGTTTATAGTACGTTTACTCACGGTTTTTGCTCTAAATTTTAAAAAACCACTTGGAATGACATGAAATTTGACATGCACGTAGCTAACATGTCAAACAAAATAAGTGATATTGTCCCGATGTTTGCTTTTACCCGGGGGGTGAGTTTCACTTCGTTTCGGGGGTGAAAAAAGAAACCTTTAAAATAAGTCCGGAATTGGATAAACTGATTAATTCTACGCAACTTTTGTTCTGTACAGTTTTTTCACTTACGTCAATACTTTTTGAGTTATTTGCGAGTGAATATGTTCATTTTTCAACAAAAAAAACCAAATAACTCGAAAAGTATTGACTTAGTGAAAAAACTGTATAGAACAAGAGTTGCTTAGAATTAATCAGTTTATCCACTTCCGGACTTATTTTAAATGTTTCTTTTTTCACCCCCGAAAAGGGGTGATACTCACCCCAAGGGTAAAAGCAGATATCGGCACAATATCACTTGCTATGTCAACAAAGTCGGAACGTGGTTTAAGCTATCACGACTAGTGGCAATCGAATTAGCGTATAAAAATACTATGAAAAAGTCTACAGCCTTGCTGCATTTCGAGCTATTTGGCGAATAAACAATTATTTTGTTATTAACAAAATAAAAACATATTTTGAGTAATCGCGACTAGTCACATTCGATTCAGCGACCAAAAATACACCAGAGAAGACCTTAACACTATCAATTTATTTACAGGGCTTCTAATAATTCCTGAAAAATACCTAATTTTACCATAATTTATTATTTACAATTAAACGTATCACATTTGGGCTTCCAGACCACTTTCATTAGATTCAGCGACCCAAAAAACCTATAATACCACCATAAAACCGCGGCGACCTAAAAGTGTACACGGGACCCCCTATATTGCGATTAGACTATGGGTTTTTGGATATTGATATGTGTAGTCTAGTTTCTGCATAACTTTATGATACGTCTTATATCTTTCTTGTAGATTCCTGATCTAGTCTTAATGCTTCTAACGTTTTTGTTTTGCTCCTACATGCTACATCTTCTATCGAAGCTTGAATATCAATGTGGCGATTTTTAATTTATTTATGGCTTTAAGAAGTTAGATTAAGCTCCAAGTTAAACCATTCTCTCAGATTTGGTAACCAAGAAGTTTGTCTTCATAAACAAGGGTCTTGTTCCTTTCCTGGCATGTCAAAAATATTCTCCAAAATAATATAATATGTTTTTGCTATTTATTAAAATATATGTTTTATTCTTCAATAAATTCGTATTGTGCGAATTAGCGTCATTTCTGTTATCACTAGTAGTCTTTTGGATTTTGATATACATAAGTATTTTAGTGACTATATTATTTTATGATAGGTCTTTTAGCTTTCTTGTATATTCGTTACCTGGCCTTAATGCTACTACTTTCTTTGTTTTGCTATAATTCATACATCACGTCAGTCTTCTTCAAATTCCATCTTCAATCAAAGTTTGAATATAAATGTGGCATTTTTACTTTATCTATGGTAGCTCTAAGAAGTTAGATGGAGCTCCATTAAACCATTCTCTCAGATTTCGTAACCAAGTGGTTTGCCTTCTTTGTGTATCTATTTTACCTTTAATTTTACCTTTCTTAAACAAGGGTAGCAGTCTGTATCTTGATTCTTTCCTGATATGCCAAAATATATAAGTTTTTGCTTTTTATCAGTTTGAACAATTTAATCCTTTTCATTAAATCTAGTAAGACTTTAATATTGGCAACTCTGTCTAGTCACAATACAGCGTTCTACGATAGCACTCTCGTTCAAATCTGATCCCTGAATCTCTCTAATTTTGTAGTGTTTAATTGTTTTAGCTTCCTTGCCTCAGATCAGTGAGTACAGAACCGCTAGTAGGTATAGTAGCGTTGTTCAAACTTAGTACTGCAGTAGTCTTATCCTTAGATCCATCTTTATATTAAAAAAAAATATCTACAAATTAGCTATATTTGATACTTTTATTACTTGTAATATTTTACGCCAGTCAATGGGAGCAAGAAGAGGATATTACCTCCGAATTCTATCCTACTGCATGGATTTTAATGAAATTTTGGGTCTAGCCTCTACTTATCTCCTAATTTAAAGTCTACCCTATGCCGATGTGAGGTTTTATCTTGGGGGTGGTTCCCACCCCTTTTTAAGGGCGGAAAATTTTTTCGTTAAAATTACCACGGATTTCACTAGAGAACCTAATTCTAAGCAAAAACTGTTCTATATTTTTTTTTTGAAAACTCAATACTTTTTGAGATATTCGTGGTTGAAAATTGACCATTTTCATTGAAACAGAATACCTTTTCGAACGGTTTTTTGCGAATACCTTAAAAACTATGCATCTAACTAAAAAAACTATATTAAACATTTTTGTAGGTTATAAAAAAAAGAGACACTTGCCTTCATAAATCTTCTAGTTATAATACAAAAAGGGATATGGTAAGTGAAAATAGTTTGTTCTTTGGTACATTCTCAAATTGGTGTATTCAACTTAAAATAACAGAGAAACGGTCGATTTAGGTGTATAATGCTACTAATACCTTTTGTAGTTTTTGAAAAGACCTTTAAAATGAGGTACACTAAAGGTCCATTGCATTAATTTGGCCACCTGGTGTTAACATCAAATGGTCTATAGAATCATCCAATTCTGAACCAACGCTTTCATCTGAGTCACATAAGAATCCGAAGAATCTCAGAAGTCCTGTCAGCTTGCAAAATCCAATTACCAATTCTCGCAAGAACAAAGATGAAGTAGAAAACACAAACATACGTACAGACAAGCAGGCCATCGAAGTTTGTAAATCTAAGAATCCGTTCCATTCGCCTGTAAATTTCATTAAGAAGGATACTTTAGAACCTTCGATAAATCTGGATCCTTTGACCCCACCAAGAGTTAGATTAACCAATAACTCGAATAGTCGATATCTTCTAGCCAGATTAAGGGAACCATTATAGGGATATCTTAAAAGCCATTAAACTTTATCTTGCTTATCTACACGACCAACCAGCTTCAGTGTTTTACGATGGATTTACCAATACAAGCATTAAACTCTTTTTGGCTTCCGAGGGACTTACCACTAAGACTGAAGATCTACGACGAATTCTGCTGGAATTTAACAATGCCTATGGGATTGGTCCAGATGAGGTGGAAGCTGATCTTGATGCTTACAGATCCTTTCTCACTTCTGAAATTAATTATTCACCTGCAGAAATCAAGGGAATGTCACCGAAATTACTATTCCGCGCCTCTCCAAAACGAAGTTTTTAAACATCACGACGTGTCCTGAGGGACTAGAATCCTCAAATTGTTTTAGTGATAACAACTTCAGCATGGTTCTGATTAACATTCGTTCTATAAGGTACAAAACTGATGAATTATTTTTGTTCCTAGAGGAATTAGGATTTCCCCCGGTAGTTGCGGTTACAGAGCACTGGCTTGAAGTCAACGAGCCTTTTTTTGTAGAAAAATACACCACAATTGCTAGGTATGATCGTCCAAGCTCAGCTTACGGAGGCACCCTAATTATATCTACGAGCAATGATTTTTCTTCGGTAACAAAATATGACTTTCTGCTAAGTGAAGCCTTTTTTGAGTTTTCGTTAATTTACAATAAGAATCTTAATCTTTATATTATTTGCATTTATAGATCACCTGCAAAAAGACTACTACCATAACCGTTTGGGAAGCTCAAAAAGTATTGGAAAAGAAACTTGGTCCATAATAAACGATCTTCGAAATAAAACCCACACTGCTAAAACAATTTCTCTTCCAGACCCTGAAAATCTAAATGAATACTTTGTTAATGGGAGTAAAAATATTACATCAACTATTTTGCCACAACAAGATCCCATTACTTATCTCCCTAATTCAAGAAAGGTCTCGAATTCATTCTTTATAAAACCAGTCGATAAATCTGAACTGATCCAAACAATCAATAGTATCAAAAGCAAATCCTCCTGTAGTACTGATGGTCTATCGATAAAAAAATTTTCTAATCTCCCAGAAAATGTGTTAGAAGTCCTCATCTCACTAATTAATGATTCCTTTGAGAAAGGTAAATTTCCAGAGTGCCTGAAGACAGCCATCAATTATTCCTCTTCATAAGGGTGGTGAAATATCTAATACCTGCAATTATAGACCTATTGCACTACTACCGGTACTCTCCAAAATTATTGAGAGACTCATAAAAGCCCGACTTATGTCCTTTCTAGTTGAAAACAACATTTTATCACAAAATCAGTTCGGCTTTTTAAATAATAAATGCACCACTGATGCCATCTTTTCTGTACTACATGAGGTTTATCAAGCACTGAACAATAATCTTCACACTGCCACCGTTTTTTGTGACTACGCCAAAGCTTTTGATTGTGTAAATCATAACATTTTGATAAGAAAACTAAATTTCTACGGAATTCGAGGTATTTCTTTAGATTGGTTTCAATCTTACTTGGATGATAGGAAACAACTGGTTAGAGCAAATGATACAAACTCTAGTCTCAAAAACATTGTATGTGGGGTACCTCAAGTTTCAGTATTGGGTCCTCTACTTTTCCTTATCTTTATTAATGACATCACTAGTTTAAAAATCAATGGAAAAATCTTTCTTTTTGCTGATGATACCAGTATCACTTGGAGCAACTCAAATATTGCAACTCTTCATGCTACTATAACTTCTGATCTACTTACAATAAAAACCTGGTCTGACTCTAATTTACTCTAGTTTAACGTAGATAAAACAGTAGCATTGTCTTATAAAGGAGTCCTTCAACCCTTACCTCTTAATAACAGCCAGATCAGTACCGTTGATTCTGTGAAATTTCTTGGTATTTTTTTAGACAGCAACCTTAAATGGTCCCACCATATCGATTTGTTAAGGAAGAAACTATCCTCAGCTTGCTATGCTATAAGATCTGTTTCGAATGAACTCAATTTAGCATCTTCCAAAATAACATATTTTTCTTTGTTCGAGTCACATCTTCGTTATGGTCTTCCTTTTTGGGGTTCCGGTACAGCTGCCCAATTCGATGTTATTTTCAAATTACAAAAAAGAGCAATTAGATATCTGTTTGGCCTCAGAAGAACAACACATTGCAGAAGTTACTTCAAAGATCACAGAATTTTAACACTTCCATCTTTGTATATTTTATAAACTGTTTGCTTAATTCGTAAACATCTACATGTCTTTCCACCAAGACCTAATCATGACTACTTCACGAGAAATTCTACGTTTGACGTCTATATGCCGACCCCGTCCTCTGAGTTAGTGAAGAAATCTATATTATATTCTGCAAAAAAACTTTACAACCATCTCCCTCTACAACTTAAATCTGCAGCATCTTTCCCCAAATTCCGTAAACTGCCAAAAGCCTACCTATCTGAAAGACCATATTATTCAGTAGAAGATTTTCTTAATCAATAACTAAGAAATTACAGTACCCTTTGCACAAGTAGTATTTTTATTATCATTTTTTTTGTCTACATTTGGGTGTCATATGCAGCAGCTTAACTTTTAAACTTATTAATTACTAGGTAGACTATGCATTTGCAATTTACTTAAATTTTGCAATTGACTACTTCTGTTTAACTTCATTATTATTGTTATTATTGTAAATATTGACGATTTATGTAATTTTAGTAAATTGGATTGTTATAGTTTTGTTGTCTTGACTTTTTATAAGCTTTGTCGATAAAATTGTACAATTTTTCATGACAATAAAGCATATTTCTATTCTATTCTATCTACTAAAACTAAGCGAGATATGCTGCAAACAAAATTGATAAGTAATGTATTTTAAGAAAAAATGAGGAGTAATTTTAATCCCCATCCACCAAAATGTAAATGCATCGTTTTCCTTCCACAACACCTTTTATTATAGTGACATTTTTATGTTCAAAAAGTTGGACGGTTTAAAATTAATGGTTTTAAAAAAAATCAAATTATAGAGAGCATTTTTAAATTTTCTTAAAAATCTTCTTTTTCTCAACGTAACTTGAAAATGATAAAAGATACAGCAATGAAAAATAAAAGGGAAATTTTTATCTGAAAAAGCCCTACATTTTTGTGTGGTATCTTTTTTTCGTATCTCTTATCTTTTTCGAGTTATTTGGAGGAAAAGGAAGATTTTTAAGAAAATTTAAAAATGCGCTCTATAATTTGATCTTATTTTTTTTTCAAAAACCATTCATTTTAATCCAGTCTAACTTTTTGAACATAGAAATAACACTATAATAAAAAGTTTTGTAGAAGGAAAACGATTCTAATGGATGAGGGGTTAAATATACTTCTCATGTTTTCTTAAAATATATTAGTCATAAATTCTTTTGCAGATTATCTCGCTTAGTTTGAATGTAATCGACATTTAGTATTGTTTATTTTAAAGGTTTTTCAAACACTACATAATTTATTAGTATCATTCTACACCTAAATCAACAGTTTCTCTGTTATTTCAAGTTGAATACACCGATTTGAGCATGTAGCAAAAAAAAACAAACTCTTCTTACCTATCATATCTCTCTTTGTATTTTAACTAGAAGATTTATGAAGGCACGAATCTCTTGTTTTTTTATAGCCTACAGAAATATATTGTATAGTTTTTTTGTTAGATGCACAGTTTTTAACTTATTCGCAAAAATCCGTCCGAAAAGGTGTCATTTTTCAATTCAATGAAAATGGCCAATTTTCAACCACGAATAACTCAAAAAGTATTGAGTTTTCAAAAAATAATTATAGAACAGTTTTTGCTTAAAATTAGGTTCTCTAACCTCTTCCGTGGCTATTTTAACCAAAACATTTTTCACCCCCTAGAAAGGGTGGGAGCCACCCCAAGATAAAAGCGCACATCGGCATAGGGTAGACTTTGTTTCTTGAGCTATTCCCTACTTACTGTAAAAATATCAAGTAAATCGATGTAGTAGGATTGAATTCGGAGCCAAATACCCTCATTGACTGACCTATTTTTAACTCCCAGTGCTGGCAGTGTTATTCCTTTATAATTATTTTTCTTTTTTCTCTTCTTTTCTTATGTAGGTATAGAGTAAATTATAGCCATTTCTCAATGGCTGGATTCCTTTAAAATTTTGTGATTTTGTTTATTTGTGCGTGTTTTATTTTCTTCAATATTTGATAAAAGAGTTTCTGATTGGTTTTACTTTTTTGTTCTCATTTTGTCCAAACTATTTTCATTATTTTTTCTTCTCACTTTGATTACAATTTCTCTCACTAGTTTGCTTTGTATCCTGTATTCTTCGTCTGTTTTTTTTTGTTAAAATTTTTTCGATTTTCGCTACGGTCCTGGTAAAGAGACAGTGAGGTCGATTTGAATCTGCTCCGCAATTTAGCTTAAAAATTACTGAGGTATTGCGAACAGATAAATCACCAAAGTCTTACAAAGTGTAAATAAGTGAATTAAGTAATTTAGAGTGTAAACTAAACAAGAATTTTAAAAGTAAGATCCAACCATTATTAACCTAACCTAGCTTTAATAAAAATATATTTTAAATTACTAACAGTAAAACAATAATTATCATTAAGTTTTTTGGCACTGATAAGAAGTCACGGTCGGCTGGGGCGACTAGCCGTTGCTTCTTTTCGCAGTGTTAATGACTAATACATAAATTCAAGTTTTTTGCACCTATCGAAAAATACAGAGTCGAAATATTATTGTTGATATAAATAAATAACAGATAATTAAACAATTTTTAAATAATTTTAAAAGTAAAATAAAAATTTAAAAATTAAATAATTAATAAATAAAATAACAATAATATTCATACATAGTAATAAGTAAATACAGAATTAGGTCTCTAAATAAAAACACAATGAGTGAGCATAGAAGCGAAACTGAAAGCGAGGTAGAAACAGACGAAGAAACTAAACGGAAGAGAACGGAAGGAAACGAAGACAGTTTTGAAAGAAGTAAAAAAGCAAAGAGAACACAACAGAAAAATGAAGCAGACAAAGATACAAATGCAGTCATGATTAGAATGATGAAAGAACTTATGGAGAAAAATGAAGAAATGATGAATGAAATAAAACAGGTCAGGAAGGAACAAGCCGAAAACAATAAGCAATTAATGGAAATGAGGCAAGAGAATCAGAACTTGAAAAGAGAAGTAAAGCAACTACAGGAAAGAATCGAATACATAGAAAAATACAGTAAGAAGAAAAACCTGATAATATCAGGATTAAAAATGGACACAAACGACGATAGAAACATTAGAGAAGAAATGGAAAATTTCCTAGTCAGAGAACTGCAAGTTAAAGTGAAATTAAGGAACGCCACAAAAATTGGAGAGAATCTCTGTGTTATAGAAACGGAAACAATGACTGAAAAAATGGAGATATTGAAAAACAAGAGAAAGTTAAAAAACCACAACGAACGCATTTACATAAACAGTGACTTAACGATGAAAGAAAAAGAAATACAGAAACAATTAAGCAAGGTGGCGAAAGAAGAAAGAGAAAAAGGAAAAATGGCAAGAATTGGATACAAAAAGTTAATAGTAGACGGTAGAGAATGGAGATGGGATGAAGATAAAGAGCAGCTATACGAAATAAAAAAAAGGAGAAGCTGCACCAGGGGGGTCAAAAAAGTAAAAAATAATAATCAACATGAGAAAAATGGTAACGACATGGCTACAATAAGGACGATGAATTCGGAAAAAGGAAAAGAAGATAAGAAAGGAAATAAACAAATTGAAAATGTACTGAAAGTGGGCACATGGAATGTAAGAGGGACCTACGATGAAGGAGCATTAAGAAATTTAGATAAAATACGAGAGAAATATAGAATCGAAATAATGGCCTTGCAAGAGACCAAGCAACTAGGAAGTGAGATAGTAAAAGTTGGGAAAAGTACCCTTTTTAAAAGCGGCGGGCCAAATAGATACCTGGCGACTGGTTTTATAGTATCAGACAGAATAAGACGAGTAGTAACTGACTTCCAAGCAATATCAGAAAGACTGTGCTATTTAAGATTTCGCGGGAAGTATAGAAAAATTAGCATAATTAATGCACATGCTCCTACAGAAGAGAAAGACATGGAAACAAAAAATGAGTTCTATGAACAACTCGGTGAGCTAATTGGGAAAATACCAAAATATGATAATAAAAATAATTGTGGGAGATATGAATGCGAAAGTAGGAAGAGAAAAAATTTATATGAATATAACAGGAGGTAAAAGCCTACATAAAGAAAGTAATGACAATGGCAAAAACTAATAGAACTTTCAATGGAACATAACCTTAAGATAGTAAGTACACAATTTGATCATAAAGATATACACAAAATAACCTGGATCTCTCCTGATGGAAAAACGAGAAACTAAATAGACCATGTCCTCATTGAAAGAAAACACCACAAATCTGTGACTGATTGTAGAAGTTACAGAGGAGCAGACGCGGATAGCGATCATATATTGACAATAGTCAAACTTAAGCAAGAAATTCCCAAGCTAACAAGGAAAGGAACACAACGGAAAAAATACCAATTAGAGCGACTCCAAGATAAAGAGGTAGCAAAAAGAACAGAGGAAGAGATAAACAAGAGATTGGAAAGAATCACGACCGGGAACCTAGAAGAGGAATGGGAACAAATACAAGCAGCTGTGATAGAAGCGGCAGACCTTAGCATTGGGAAAGCAGAAAAAGAAAATAGAGAACAATGGTTTGATGAGGACTGCAAAAGAATTCTAGAGCAGAGAAACAACGCAAAAATGGAAAATATTAGAAACAACACAGAAAAAAGTAACGAGTATTATAAAGAAAAGAGAAGAGAAGCTAAGCGATTATGTAGGCAAAAGAAGAGAAAAGCACTGGAAAAGCAACTAGAAATAATAGAAGAAAACTATGTCCAAAAAGAAGTTAAAAATTTTTATCAAGGAGTAAAAAAAACACGAGGGACTCAAAATAAATGCATAATGTTTTGCAGAAATAAAGATGGTATGTTGTTGGGAGACAAGACAGAAAAATTGAATAGATGGGCAGAATACTTCGGAGAATTATTAAACGATAAAGCCCAAACAGAAACAGAAATTCAACAGCGAGGGCAAGAAATCGAACAACAACAAATACAAGAAGCGGAACCACAACAAACACAAGCACCGACAGAAAGGGAGATAATAACAGTAATAAAGGACCTAAAAAATAATAAAATTGCCGGAGCAAGCGGAGTTCCAGCAGAAATATTAAAGGTAGGAGGAAATATACTGCAGCAAAAAATAGCAGCACTCATCTGCCCAATTCACAAGAAAGGTGATAAGACCATATGCGAAAATTACAGAGGAAGCGCACTGTTAGAAGTGGTGTATAAGGTATTAGCAAAAATTATAAGAACTAGATTGAAAGCTTCTGAATCAGAGATAATAGGAGAATACCAGGCTGGTTTCAGACAGGGAAGAGGAACAACCGATCAAATTTTTTTGCTAAAGTTATTGCAAAACAATAGTTATGAACAAAATCTAGGATTACATATGCTCTTTATCGATTTCAAACAGGCTTACGATTCAATCTCACGAAACGGGCTATACGAAGCAATGAGAGCACTAGGAATATCAGAGAAACTGATACGATTAGTTAAAATGACCAACACAGTCAATAAAGTCATGACAGAAGGCAGTTTTTCAAATCAGTTTAACGTCAACAGAGGATTAAAACAAGGGGACCCCCTGTCAACAGACTTATTCAATCTAGTACTAGAAAATATAATTAAAGGAGCCAATATCCAGACAAGCGGCACGATTCTTAACAGAAGACAACAGTGTATAGGTTTTGCAGATGACTTGATGTTTCTGACGCGTTCAAGAATAGAACTTCAAAAAATGTTCAAGCAATTTGAAGAAGAAGCAAAAAAATATGGCCTGACTATAAACCAAGGAAAAACCAAGCATATGGAAATGAGAGGAGAAAATGCTGAAGAAAATAAGTGGATTACTCTAAGGACAAATGACAAAGATTATAAATCGGAGAAGGTAACTGAATTTGAGTACCTTGGAGTCACAGTTACAAATAGAGGAGACGAAGAGAGAGAGATAGATAAACGGTTGTTAAAAGGTAGCAAAGCAGTAGGTTCATTAAACGCACTGCTGAAGGCAAAAAACGTGTCCAGGGCAGCCAAGATCCGAGTGTATGAAGCAATAGTGAGACCAACGGTGCTGTATGCATGTGAAACTTGGACAATGAACCAGAAAGTAGAAAAGAAGCTAGAGATTTGGGAGAGAAAAATATTGAGAAAAGTTTTTGGTGGTATAAAGGAGGATAACGGGGAATGGCGCAGAAGAACAAACCAGGAGCTAATGGAGATGTATAAGAAACCTAAAATAACTCAGAAAATCAAGCACAGAGAGTTAGATGGTTGGGCCATGTTTTACGAATGCCACAAGAAAGAAACGTCCTAAGAGTTTTATCAGCAGGAGAACAAGGGAAGAAAAGAAGAGGGAGACCACGAAGGAAGTGGTTTGATGCCGTCCGGACTGACCTAGAAGAAATGGGTACAAGAGACTGGAGAGGACAAGTACAGGACCGCAAAAAGTGGAAGAAATTAGTCAAGACTATCGAAGCCAAGGGCCTCTAAGGCCTGTAGGGCTGTTATATATATATATATATATATATATATATATATATATATAAGTTATTCGCTAAAATCCGTCCGAAAAGGTGTAATTTTTCAATGAAAATGGCCAATTTTCAACCACGAATAACTCAAAAAGTATTGAGTTTTCAAAAAATAATTATAGAACAGTTTTTGCTTAAAATTAGGTTCTCTAGCCTCTTCCGTGGCTATTTTAACCAAAACATTTTTCACCCCCGAGAAGGGGTGGGAGCCACCCCAAGATAAAAGCGCACATCGGCATAGGGTAGACTTTGTTTCTTGAGCTATTCCCTACTTACTGTAAAAATATCAAGTAAATCGATGTAGTAGGATTGAATTCGGAGCCAAATACCCTCATTGACTGACCTATTTGTAACTCCCAGTGCTGGCAGTGTTATTCCTTTATAATTATTTTTATTTTTTCTCTTCTTTTCTTATGTAGGTATAGAGTAAATTATAGCCATTTCTCAATGGCTGGATTCCTTTAAAATTTTGTGCTTTTGTTTATTTGTGCGTGTTTTATTTTCTTCAATATTTGATAAAAGAGTTTCTGAATGGTTTTACTTTTTTGTTCTCATTTTGTCCATACTGTTTTCATTATTTTTTCTTCACATTTTGATTACAATTTCTCTCACTAGTTTGCTTTGTATCCTGTATTCTTCGTCTGTTTTATTTGTTAAACTTTTTTCGATTTTTCTTTAATTGTAATTCCTTTGATTTGTTCCAACCACCAGGCTGTTTGCTTTATATAACTGCATATTATGATATATTTGTGTTGTAAAAATCTATTATAGTTTCCAGTTCTATTGTTCATTTGTTAGGTAGCTTTTAGTTTATATATTCCCTTTTAGTTTAAAATTTAACACTTTTTTCATAGAAATATTTTCGTGGATTTACTTATTTTCTTGTGCTCTCTTTTGTTTATTTTCTTTTTGTCCAAGGAAAATTATATTTTCATTGACATTTACAGGTACATCAAAACATTCTAGGATAATTGTTTCTTTGCCATGTAGTAGTTTCTTTAGATTTGAAGATGATTCTGTAAATTCGTGGCTTATTATTTTCAGATGCATAATACATTGCAGAGTACATTGTTCACACGTCTTTATTTTAACGACTACAATTTTCGAACATATATTACATTCTAGTGTATATCTATTTGTGTTGTTTTTATTTTTATTATAACCCGTTCCTTTATTTGATGCACTTCTGCTCCACTGACAACTTATGTACACTCTGATCCTTTATCGACCTATCGACCGAGGTCTTTTAATGTTTTTTGGTTTTCCTTCTTATTCAAATTTTTTTATTTGACGAAACAAATAGTTCTATAAATCTTTAATTTAATAAGTATTAACTTTGATATAAATCTTTAAATTTTTGGTTTATGTTTTTGCTGCTATTTTTTTTTGCATTGTTCGAGTACTCTATTGCTTGCATTTTACGAGTAGGTATACTCGTAGTTTACCTATGCTTTGTTAATAATATGTGTATTTTTTTAAATATTATGACCCTGTCTATTTTCAGCCCTATTTGTCATTATAACGTGATTAGAATAATGTTCTCGCTATTTTACGTTACTTTGCTATTATCTATGTAGATAGTAATTTAAACTTCGTTAATTTCAGTAATTGCTTTAAATTTCAATTTTTGTTTCTATTTTGCAAATTTGCCATTGTTATGACGTCATGTACACGGTTATCTTGTCTTCACGCTTTGGTTACTTCACTAATGTTTTATCCATATTTTTCATTATTTTTTACTCATTTATATATTTCATTATTTTTATTTTTATTACTAGTAAAATTATCTCTACAGCATTGAATTATTATTCTGACTATATTCAAACTGTTGTCATCTAAAATTTGACATCACTATTAAACAAATTTTAAAATGGTAAAAGTCTATGGTACGATATAAGGTCGATCTACAGAATCTACACCCATCTGTTTAATGGATAAAAATTATTGGATATGTAATTTAGTCGATTAACAAAATAAAGGATGTCCGATCTAATTTTATTCTGACTATAATTATTAAAAATGAAAAAATTACTGAATGACACAATATGGAGAAATAAAAATATCGCAAAGAGATGAAAGGCGAAACTTACAAAACAGTTATCAGACCAATAGTAACCTGAGACAGAGAGGACAAAAATATAGCTCGAAACAGTGGAGTCGAAAACCATTTGAAAAATCGATGGAGACACTATTGGACATGGGACAGAGCTAGAAGTACGGATATACGAGGGAATTGCAAGGTGAGAACAGTAATAACTGGACAAGATACAGAAAATTAGAATGAAATGAGCACATAAGTCGAATGGCAACAAATAGAGTAGTAAGGACAGCAAGAGACGTTTCCCCAATAGGAAGAAGATCAGTGGGAAGTCCACGAAAACGATGGAATGACAATTTACTGGAGGAACATTGAAACAACAGACATTGTCATGTCTATTGAAAAAAAAGAAGAAGACTATACTCATTTTCACTTTTACAATTCTCATGCAACTGAGATCTGAAATATATTGTACAATGTCTTTGAAACCTCTTAATTGTAATAGTTCAATCTGTTCCATTTTTTGTGTAGGATCTGGGCGAAAAATTCTAGAGCACCATTCTTCTGGAATTTATAGAGCATCATTCTTCAGGAATTTGTTTTTCATTTCATACTGTGACAATTATATTTTAAATGTAATTTATAAGAGCATTATGTCCGTGTTTACCGCTCTAAAACTTGATTGTTTTTATGACCTATCAGTATAAAGGTACGTATAGATATGCATGCTGCGCACTCCGCGCCATGTGTGCGCTGTGCGTTCGTTAGATTAGTACGTGTTTTCAAGTGGCTCACAAACGGCGCCCACACGACGCGCCACGATTCAACTTCTGTCGGCGTACACATGGTGCGAAATGCGCAGCGTGCACATCTATACGTACCTTAACATATTATGAAATTTAAATGCCAAATTATCTGGTTCTTCCATATCAAAGCGAAAGTTTAACATTTAATTTTTTATAATTACTTGATTATGTATTTTTTTTCTTCTGTGAATTTTATGGCCTTGGCCGAGCCAATTAGCCAGACATTTTGATATTTTAAAAACAAACAAATTTGTTTTTTCAATCAGAGGAATTTTTTCTCTATTTCTAACTCTAAATATATAACAAACTAACATATTACAATTATTATCTAAATAATACACTCTTTTTGTTGTAAATATTTTTTTTTTTAATTTTTATTATTTTTTTTGTATTTTTTTTATAATTTTTAATTTTTTTTATTATTTTTTTATTATTATTATTATTTTTACTACGTTAAGACATAAACCCGACTCAACATCGCGGAGGTTTACATCTTCTTAGTTTTTTTTTCCTTTTCTCTTTTTTGTTCTTTTCTTTTTTCAATTATAATATACAATAATTACTTAAATCTACAGGGTTTAAAAAAAATAACAACAAAACAAACATGTTTGTTTTGTTTTAACAAACATGCCTGCTATGTTTTAACAAAATTTCTTAAATACAGGGTAAATTTTATTGCTACAATAATTTATATTTACAGTTTTTGATATGTTCGTAAATTGTTTTTAACGTATTAATATCTTCAGAAAATATCAAATTGTTCAGGTAGACGGGAAGTGGAATTTTTAATATATTAAGATTATCATAAAATCTATTTATATTTACTGATTGATGTGAACATTCGAGGAGAATATGTAGTAGATCAACTTCTTTTCCACACTCACAGTTAGGTGACTCTGTGAGACCCAAACTGTACATATGAACGGGGGTAAGAGCATGATTACATCTCAATCTATTTATAACTCTTATGAAATGGCGATTTGATACAGAATGGAACCATTTTTTATGGGAATTTCAGGCTGCATTTGTTTGTAATTACTACCAGTTCTCGTGTTTCGATAATGCCTTTGCCAATTTTCCTTTTTGGTGTCTTCTACTAATAACATCAATATCCGAAATGGGTAGTAAGTTCATGGGAAGTTCTTCGCCTATTTCTAGGGCGGATTTGGCTAGCCTGTCTACTATTTCGTTACCCCTAATGCCTGCATGTGTCTTTTTCCATGATATAATGATGTTTTTTCCTAAATTTACAATTTTATTATAAAGAGTTATAATTTCCAGTTCTATATGATTGAGTTGTTGGGAGTTATGTACGTTAGTTAGTCTATCAACTACACTCTTACTGTCTGTAAATATTATGCAACTATAGGGTTCGTTACTAAGTATGTGTCTTAAAGCAAAAAGTATCGCTATCATTTCAGCGGTGTATATCGATGATTAACAAGGCAATTTGAATAATTTTTTAAATCCACTTTGATATTGATTACTGCACATCCTACTTTGTTTTGTACTTTGGATCCATCTGTATAGTAAAACTGATAATTTGGCCATTTATGAAGTATAAATGATTGAAAAATGGCTAAATTTAAATTAATATCCATAAAAAAATTATGTAATCCAATGTTTTAATGTTTTAATATTTGTAGTAATATTGTTACTTCTTGATATAATTACTTACAATTGAAAACTATCCCCAGCTAGTTCAGAGAAATAAGGAAAAAAATATCCTGTTGGTGACACAACCCCCTCCAGGCCGAAATAAAATTTTTTGAGTAGTATGGACATCTATAATAATAACCTATGCCGCCGATTTTGATTATATACATAGTTATAAACAAATAAAAATCAAAAAACGGTAAATTTTCGCTTTTTTCGTCTATAACCAAAAAGTTAAGTATTTTAAACAAATTTGAGAGTGAGAAACTCATAAATCGTATAAAAAAACTTCAAAATGGCGTTCACTGAATATGTCTATCCTTATTGGTTGCTTAGAAAGTTGCAAAATAAATCATAAATTTTGAGTCTTTATAAATATTCATAACTTATGTGAAAATTAACTTAGAGCATTCTTATTACACGGGATGCTAAGACTTCTGGTGCTTAAATCATACCCTAAATTTCAAAGCAATTGGTCAAATAGTTTAAAAGGTATTTAATTTGTTTAACCCAAATTAATTTTTTTTGCAACTCTATAAGTCAGAAAATGATGAAGTTACAGTAGTACTTTGGATAGTTTATGAAAGAAGACGATTTATGCTATTAATTTCATAAAAAAAATGACAAAAGATAATTCTAAATACTGCAAAATTATTTTGCACAAACTTGTAAATTAAAAAAATGGGGGGCTAACTTCGTCCCTAATTGTCCTAGGACAATTGTTTTTCTTTCTAAATGTGTATAAAAATCCAGTCTTTCCAAATATGAAAAAATAATTTTTCTACAGGTAACGGTTAAAAAGTTATTCTAATTGTTTATAAGTAAGCAAAAAATCGACGTGTTTTTGCAAAATCATTTTACACTGTTTAAACTTACTTTTTGTCATTTTTTTTTAATTATGTTCTTCTTCCATAAACTGTGAGAAGTCTTATTTTAAGCTCATAATTTTCTGACTTATAGTGTTGCAAAAAAAATGAATTTGGGATAAACAAATTAAATAACTTTTAAACTATTTGACCAATTGCTTTGAAATTTAAAATACAATTTAAATACCAGATGTCTCAGCAATTCGTGCAATAAGAAGGTTCTAAGTTAATTTTTACATAAGTTATGAATATTTATACAAACTCAAAATTTATCATTTATTTTGCAATTTTTTAAGCAACCAATAAGGATAGACATATTCAGCGAAGGCCATATTGAATTTTTTTAGATGATTTATGAGTTTCTTACTCTCAAATTTGTTTAAAATGCTTACCTTTTTGGTTATAGACGAAAAAAGCGAAAATTTACCATTTTTTGATCTTCATTTCTTTATAACTATGTGAATCATCAAAATCGGCTGCAGGAAACATGAAGGTTATTAATATAGATGTCGATACTACTCAAAAAATTTAGTTTCGGCCTGGAGGGGGATGTGTCACGAGAAAAATCTTATTTCTCTGGACTAAGTACATTTTATGCGCAATGTGAAATCATCTAAAAATGCACTATAGTTATGCTATTAGAAAAATGACCAAATAATTCTTGTTAAATATAGGTATCCCATTTGACTAATGATGAGCAAAACAAGAACAAGACCAAGACCAGGCTAGTCTTGGTCTTGGTCTTGTTCTTGCAAGCTTGGTCTTGGTCTTGGTCTTGCAGCTTAAAGGTAGTCTTGGTCATGCACTAGCCAATCTTGTTCTCGGTCTTGGTCTTGCTGCAAGATTCTTGCAGGTCTTGCTTTTTGTGTAGTGATAATTTGAACCAAACAATTTCGAATAAAATGTACATTGAAATAAATAAAGATGTGAAGAATGAAACTATATTTTTTGCTTTAAAATTTTAACAGAATGTAGAATGTAGTTTCAAACGGATACCAATTTAAACATTATACATTCACCTAATGACCTAATTATTTCTCTCTATATAAAGAGATTAGAGTATATTTTTATAATGGTAATGTTTATCAGTAGGAAAAACCTGCATTTACAACCCTTGTTGCAATTGCCGGACTTCGGTTGTGTCACGTTGTGTTTTGCATGCTGTCGATACCTGCCGCCTGCCTTCAGACCACGTCTTGAGTCTGGATTGTTGTTTACTGCCCCTGTATTTTAATAAAATGTTAAAGAAAAAGAGCTTCTTTAAGGTGCCACAAATGGTCGGGGACCTTCAATTCACGGATTTTACGAAAAGGGATAAACGGTTTATAGTTGTTAACAGGTAACGATCTGCTCCTTTCACTCGAACACTGTAGTATTTATAATACGAGGGTCAAATTTAAGAACATAAATTAATTTTTTTAAGAGAACACAAAAATCAAATATTTTTTACTCTATTTAATCATTATTTAATATAATTAACATTTTTATAAACTAACTAAAACATACTTTCATATTTACTATACATACTATACATATTTACCATACCTATTTATAGACCTAATACTATAACATAATAACTAAACCTAATGGGGAGTTATAAACGCTTCATTCTGTAATTTGTTATCTTGCAGTTCTTTAATTTTATTTGAACTACATTGCTCTCGTAACACGAGTTATTCGCACTTTTTATTTTCACATATTTTTGGATTGAATACCCATTATGACATTTAAAAAGTTGAAAATATTCGGATGTGGGTAGTAAAAACTAGAATTTAAAACACACTGAAATGATGAGGATGCATGTCAAGTGCGGCACATACTATTTGTAATACTGGCCGTTTCTGGGGAAAACCTAGGTTCTTCCAAATAGTTTTCAACTATGAAATCAGTAAAATTCTTTACGCGTTTGTCATCTGGGATTTTCACAAATAATTCAACTTCCAACTTTCATTGATTGTAAAAAATTAATCCAAAAAATAATTTTAAAAATTTCCCAGTATCGAAATTTTTGTCATTATATTTAGAAACTGAACCTAAGCTTTGGATTTTGCGATACCAAGCTTGACACATTACAATCGACAACCAGTTATTTTTTATTCAGGCCACAATGCTGTCACAGCATTCTGAATCCCTTTTCAAAATCTATTATGATATTTTGTATTAATTTTAAATTTAACGACCTACATTTTTCCTCGATTATGCGAAAATAATTGAAGTAAGTGTCAGTATTTTATTAGACAAAAAAGCGAAAACTACTGGTACATAAAAACCGTTTTTAATTGCATTTTTTAAATGGATTACCCTCCCTATAATTCCATTTTTTTGTCTTACAAGTAATTTCAATTGTCCTTGAACTATCGCCGTTTGAAAACTTGTCTTCTGGACACTTTGAAGGTTGAGAAAATGCAAACCGTTTGACTTAATCAAAACGACTTAAAAATATAACCAAAATATTAATTATTTTAAAAATTCGATATTATTTAAGGTTTCTTTCAATGTCAGTATATATTATTGAACTAAAAAAATAAAGTTAAATAATAAAAACCAATTTTTCTCAAAAAAGTTCAAGCGTCTTGCAGGTGGGTCTTGGTCTTGCGTGGTCTTACAAGGTTCGGTCTTGGTCTTGGTCTTGTTATTGCAAGCTTGGTCTTGGTTTTGGTCTTGGTCTTGCTGCAAGACCAAGACCAAGAGCGCAAGACCAAGACCAGCCTCGCTCATCACTACATTTGACTCAAATTTTTTAACCTTCGTTGTTTATTTTAGAAAAAGGACTCTTGTGCCTGCTGTTGACGATATGTCTCTCACAAACATTTTCCCACGGTGTGTCACCCTTATCAGATAAATTTAAGATATTGTTCCAATTTAAACAACTGGACTTCGAGTATCTAACTGCTGCGGCAAGGAAGTCAGATATAGATGCAGGCCTCTTTATTCCAGGAAAACCAACTCCGATTGATACCGATGTCTATTACCCAGGTAAGAACATCTATGATTTCGGATTTCATAAGACTGTTCATTTTATTTTCTATTGTTATTTATGTTTCTTAAACTAGAACAATTGATCAAAATAAGTATGTCACGATGAATACCCACAGAAAATTGAAATCAGCATCATCATTCAACCCGGATCTATACATGGCCTACATGCTAGATGCTGGATGCTGGATATTGGTTTCCCTCAGTCTTTTCCATGAATTTCTGTTTTGTCTTCTTGTTTTTCTTCTTTTTATATAGACATTACTCTTTCTGTTTTTCAATGTGCCTCCAGTAAGTTGTCACTCCATCTTTTTCGTGGTCTTTCCACTGATCGTCTTCCTATCGGGGGACCGTCTCTCGCCGTCCTTACTACTCAATTTGTTGTCATTCGGCTTATGTGGTCGTTCCATTCTACTCTTCTGCTTTTCACTCAGTTTCATTTCATTCAGTTTCATTCAGTCCACCTTGAATCTCCTTCGTATATCTGCACTTCTAGCTCTATCCCACAGCGTCTTACCATCGATTTTTCGCAATGTTTTTTTCTGTGCTGTTTCTAGCATTCTTTTTGTCTTTTCTGTATCAGGTCGTGTTTCTGCCGCGTATGTCATTATTGGTCTGATGAATGTTTTGTAAATTCTGCCTTTCACTTCTTTGCCGATGTTTTTATTTCTCCATATTGTTTCATTCAGGCAACCTGCGGCTCTGCTTGCTTTATTCACCTATCTTCCACTTCTGTTTCGAGCTTTCCGTAGCTTCATAGTGTGATGTCTAGATATTTGAACTCCATGACTTATTCTATTATTTGGCCCTCCAGCTCTAATTTACACCTTATTAGATCTGCTGTTATAACCATGCATTTAATTTTCTTTGGGGAAATTAACATGTTAAATTTTCTAGCGATTATACTAAATTCGTGCAGCATACGTTGCAAATCATCTTCACTTTGAGAGATTAGTATTGCGTCGTCTGCATAGCAGATTATTTTAAGTTGTTTTTCTCCCATTTGGTATCCTTTTTTGTTCTTAATTTTTTTATTATTTCGTCCATAATCAGGTTGAACAACAGAGGACTCAGGGAAGCTTTCTGTCTTATCCCATTGCCAGCTTCAATTGGGTCAGTTAGTTCTTCATCTACTTTTACTTTTATTGTGTTGTTCTGGTAGACATTTTCGATCGTTTTAATTATTCCTAGAGGTACCTCTCTTGCGTACAATAAATGGATAACGTTCTTTAATTTGACCCTGTCAAATGCCTTCTTAAGGTCCACGAAACATAAGTATGGCGGTTTGTTGTATTCTAACGATTTTTTTTAATCTGCCTCATTATAAATATAGCGTCGGTACATGATCTTCCCGACCTAAAACCTTGTTGTTCGTCTGCTAATGTTATAATTTCATTCAGTTTGTTTGTTATCACTTGGGTCGTTAATTTTAATGTTGTGTTTAATTTTTCTCTCTTTTTGAAGAGAGGTATTAGGATGCTTGATCTCCATTCTTGTGGTATTCTGTTTTGTTGTATTATTTTTTGGATTAGTTTTAATAATAATTGTTTGGTCAGGTCTTGTCCTCCATACTTTAGGAGTTCATTCGATATTCTCTCTTCTCCTGGTGATTTTCTATTTTTTAGTTTCCTTAATGCTTCCGTTACCTCTGCTTCTTCAATATTTATTTCTTCGTTTGTTGTCACTTCAGGTGTTGGTGGTTCGTTATCGTTATCTTTAGCAAACAGAGATCGAAAATAGTCTGTCCAAGTTTCCTTCTGAATGTGTTTCGTTTTTATTAGTTCGTTCATCTCTTTTCTTTGTCCTCTGATCATTCTCCATATTTCCTTTTGTGTTCCGTAGAAGTCGTATTCCATCTGTTTTGAGAAACTCTTCCAGTGTTTTATTTTTATTTGTCTGACTAAAGTGTTTGTTTCCTTTCTAATTCTTTTATAGTGGTTGTATGCCTGTTGAGTTTGTTGTGTTCTGTATTGTAAAAAGGCCTTCTTCTTTTCTTCATATTTTATCTTCACTTCCTCTCCAAACCTTGGGGTTTTCTTTTTTAATATATTGGTATTCGTTACTTTCCTCTCTCCAAGTGATTCTGTTGCTGCGTTAATTATGTTACTTCTGAGTTTTTCTGAGTTATCGTTTTCTAGTATTTCATTATCAGCAATCTTCTCTGATATTCTTTTTCTATATAAGTACTCCGTGAATTCCGTACTTAGTCCTTCGACTTTGATTTTTGTTTGTGTTAGTGGCACTCTCTTAAGTGTGAAGTATTTCATGGTGATTCTAATTTTACATAATACTAGGCTGTGGTCACTACCTACATCTGCTGAACTGAGGCATCCTACGTCAATTATTTTTTATGGATGTATATGTATATCTCTGTTAGTTACAACATAATCTATCATTGATCTTTGTCCACGCGTATTATTGAATGTATATTTGTGTTGGTCTTTGTGGTCAAAAAAGGTGTTGTTTATTCGAAGTTCGATATTCGTGCAGAAGTTTATCATCAGTTCTTTATTTTCGTTTTTGATATTCTCATTTTGTTTTTGTTCAATTCCAGGTATTACTTGGTTGCCTATTCAAGCGTTAAAATCCCCCAGTATTATCAACTTTCCTCTAACTTGATCTACTACTTGTTGCAATTGATCATAGGGTATTTCCCTTGTTAGCAAAAGACTAAGTTTTCACTCTAATGGCATATAAAACAACATAATGTTATTCTACATCCCACCAGACTGAAATTGAAAACGGTTATTCATTTTTGATTTCTCTTGTTGTTTGAGGCTTACTATTTTCTGGGCCGTATACTCCTATGATGTTCAGGTCTTCTTTCTTCATTCTAATTTTTGCTGCGACAATCCTTTCTGATACATATTGACACTCTTTGATGTTATTTTGGTATCTTTGGTGTATTAGTAAGGCTACATCCTCTTGGCCCTGTTTTCTTTTGCTACTCCACTGTAGATTAGTATATATTCGCCTAATTTTGACTGGCCTTTTCCTTTCTTTTTGGTCTCCTGCAGAGCGCATATATCTATTTTTTTCTCTTTTAGCTCTTGGGTTATTTCTTGATCTCTAGTGTTGAGCGAACTTATGTTCCAAGTGGTTATTCTCATCTGGGTTTTGGAGGTTTTTCTCGTGTCCTTATTTCTTGCCGTGGTCGTCTTCATATTATCAATACGGTTCCGAGGCTTCACATTGTTTCTTTGAGCAGTATTGGTTTTTCCGATTGGTAGGTTGCTAACCTTGCCAATCAACCCTCCACATTTTATCCGGGCTTGGGACCGGCTGCGGTAACCGCAGAGCTACTCGATCCACCCCGCAATTACCCTAGGCAGTGTTTTGTGGTTGTGCTATTTGCATTCAATTTTTGTCAATCCGTTTTAGGTCATCAGACCATCAATCTTGTTGGTGGACGACCTCTACTTCGATATGCGACTTGTCGTGGTACTGTGTATTATTCGCACATATGGGCATGTTATCCGACATTCTGCTAAATAGACAACAACATGTTTCTATAGATGGAGAAATCGATAAAGGAAGAATTATATCTTACGGAGTACCACAGGGAACAATCTTGGGGCCAATTCTCTTCAATATTTATATTAATGATCTATTTAGACTGAATATCACAGGTAAGATAATAAGTTTTGCAGATGACACAGCTATTTTCTATGATGCAAATACATGGAATAACTTAAAACAAAAAGCTGAAACAGATTTTGCTACAATTCAAAAGTGGTTTCAGTTTAATAAACTTACCTTAAATGTAGAAAAAACAAAATATATGCCATTTACATCATATGTTAATAACCTTCCAAATCTTGGCCTGTTAAAAATTGATGCAAAAAATGAAATTCCACATACATACGAAATTAAATATCTAGGTATAATAATTGATAAGCATTTACGATGGAACACCCAAGCAAATAATATAGTAAATAAATTAAGAGGACTCTTATCAAGATTTAAATTTTTAAAACAATTTTTAGGAATAACTCATTTACGAATTATTTATTATGCACTTATACAATCTCAACTCACATATGGTCTTTTAGGATGGGGTGGAATACGCAATAATTACTTACATTCTATAAATATTATTCAGAAATGGATAATTAGAATTATATACGGGAAAAATTTAAGATATTCTAGTATAGAAGCTGTTAACGAAGCTGTATATAACGAAAGTAAATTTTTAACTGTACGTAAATTATTCTGCTATACCCTTATACATATACATGAAAAATAGTACATTATATACCGCGGGACTGAAGTAGTACATTTAATCCTGAAGGTAAAGTTTATGGCCCGACCGCAGGGAGGGCCATAATTTACCTGAAGGATTAAATGTACTTCAGTCGCAAGGTATATACGATACTTTTCGTACTTCCGGTATGATTTTATTAATTATTTCAATAATTTCAATCAGTTTTTTCTCTCTTCAACTCATTTAATAAACTGTCTTTAAAATAAGTTACCATAGTAACATTGCGTTGTGACAGTTATAATTTAGAAACATTGTCATTACTAGTGTCATTGTAAAGAAACATTGTTATTGATAATTATTGGTATCATGAGTGAAGAAGGTGTATCTGATATTGATAAAAGAGCAGCCGAAGTAGGTGAAGAATTGTTACCACCGAAATCTAGAAAACTATACGAGCAGCAGTACGATGCTTTTAAAAAGTGGTGCCGCTTAAAAAATGTGAGACAACCTACTGAAAATGCGCTGTTAGTCTACTTCGATGATCCCTTAAATTCGTTTGTTTGTGATTTAATCGTTCCGGGAGTTTCGTCAATATTTAATCCCGGAGGGATTAAATGTGACACTTTAGTACCTGTCACAAGGGAGTGAAGTTGTCACTTTAGGCCCGGAAGTACGAAAAAGATAATATTAAATTTTAACAGTCATGCCCATCAAACTAGATATATAAAACATAATGCAATTCTACCAAAATGTAATAAATCCATCCTCCAAAGATATGTTGGTTACATAGGGCCCAAATTGTACAATTTACTACCGGATAATTTAAAACAATTTAAAAATTATAAAAAACATAGGTATAAATATGAAATTAAACAATGGATTGGGAGCAAATCAACAAAATTTTGCGAAGAACTTATTAATGGACAATTCTAATAAATAAACTTAAGTATGAAATAAATATCGAAAATAAAGTTTACATCTATAGAGATTTTTATTATCAACTGCAACATTCCTTGAATTGATGGACACATTTATATCACAAATTACATATAGTAAAATTAGTATATTTTTATTTTTTTCTTATTTAAGGGGGGGGGGGTATGGTTTGAAATATTTAATTTTTTTTATTATTTCAAATAAAAGTGCATACTTTCAAGAATACACTCTGAAAATTTCAAAATAATCGGAGTAAAATTACCAGAGATACAGGGTGTTGAATATCCCTACCTTCGACTCGTTTTGCCGCGACTTCGCGCCAGCACGCTTGAGCGTAGTGAGACACGTTAAACAACTGTTCGCCTTCTCTTTTGTAGATTATTCCTTGATTCAAAAAACATATTCCAATGTGCATCACTTTACGATTTGGCAGACAAATAAGAAGATGAAGATGCAGTTGTCAAAACTTTAAACGTATTTTTCTCAAAACTGCTTTTTCAAGTGCGGTGGACATTGTAACTAAAAAACTACTAGACCGATCTACCTGATATTTTGCACAGATTTTCTTTAGACATTTCATGAGGTAACAACATTGAAATATTTTTCTTGTTTTGTTTATTTTTTGTTCAACAATAATAAATCTGTTGATTTTCACAAAATTTTTACCAAAAATTTAATTTTTTTGATTTCTGAGTGATACCAAAAATTCAAAAATGATTAAAGATAAAAAACTCGACGTTGTGACCTCGTGAAACTCATAAGCTAATAAAATCTTTTTGAATTTTTTGTTTCGTATGATCGAGTGTCGAGTTCTGATGTCCACCGCAAAATCCATTTTTTTGTGAGCTGCCTGTCAAAATTTGTCACCAATGGATTATTTTTCAATATTTTGGATTGAATTTTTTTCTATCATATTCTTTGAATTGTACTTAATATGCTTATTTAATTTAAAAATAAAATAATTCTACCATAGCTTCGAAAAAAATTCACAAAAATGTGCTTGATATGTTGATTTCAAACCATACCCCCTCCTTAATGTTAGAGTTTTTAGTATTTTTATAAATTCCCATATAACTGTATACATTTATACAATTGTTAAATATTTTTTGTTTTTGTTTATATTGTAAGTTAATATATTATATTTTTAAGTCTCACGCACAAGGGGTGCTACTTTTGTATGTATATTAATAATATATATACAAGGTAGCTCAACTTGAGTGAGTTATTTATGTTTATTTAGGTAGTACTCATTATGCTTTTTATTTTTTGTAAATCTTTATTGTTATTCCTAAATAAATATTATTATTATATTCTAGCTATGTATAACCTGCCCAGTTCCACTTTAGGGTCATATGTCTTTCTATTGCATCTCTCACTCCTGTTATTTGTCTAATTTTCTTGTTCGTAATGCGATCCCTACGACAAATGCCTATATAGCATTGAGCGTTCCATGTCTGTTTGGGTAACACAAATTTTATTTCTGACTTTCTTGGCTATTGCTAAGTTTCTGCACCGTATGTAAGTACTGGCAACACGCATTGATCAAAGACTTTTCTTTTGAGACACGTAGCCATCTCTGATTTAAGGACATAGCTGAGCATCTCATCCTCTAAGTATTTATAAGAGGTGGTTTCTTCTGTGAAACCACCACATCGGTGTTTTTGTATGGTTGATTTTTAATCCAACTTGTAGGGAGGCTAGGTATAGTTTCTCCAGTTGCGATACTGTATTATCGATGCCGTCAGCAAAAAAAAAACAATATCGTCAGCGAACCTCAAATGATTATTGAAGTATTATATTTATTTCTCCGTTGACATTAATTCGTTTTTCACTCAGATTTGTGTTCTTAAACATGTGTTCTAATAATTAAATAATTTTGGCAAAATTGTGTCTCCCTGTCGCACTTCCCGTTTTATTTTTAATGCGTTGGGCTTTTTATCTACCAGTTTCACGCTTGCTGTCGCATTTTGATATACAGAGTGATTTTTATGTATGGAGCTCAATTTTCTCGGAAACGGCTTGCACAATTTTTATAAATTTTGGTGGGTAGGGGTTTTCTAATGAAACCGATATTATAGTGATAATTACATTGTTGTCAGATCTTCCGTTTTTCTGAAAATCTAATTAACTTTCTTATTTCAAATGGAACACCCTTTATATTTTTTGCGATTTGAAGTACTTAAGAAATACTGATTATTTTTAATGTTCTATTCCCTATGCCTAAAGGCTATAATTTATGAGTTATTGCTATATTTATTTAAAAAAAAATTTAAACAAATTATAAAAATCTTTTTTTTTTCGACCCTGTCAGACATTATTTTACGTTCTTTGGACCATGGGGAACAAAAAAGTTCTTTTGTAATTTTTCTCTAAAGTTAATCGTTTTCGACTGATAAACAATTTAAAACTAAAAAAAATCGAATAATGACGATTTTCAAGGTTCAAAAACACAAATCAAAAATTTTATTTTTGAAACTGCGAAGTACACGAATTCAAGTTCAAGCCCTATTTTATTAGTCACCAATAAGTAATTTGAGCTTGTTTCATTGAAACATTGCTTTTTAGTTGTTAATGCCTTATATGATCGCCCGTCTTCTCAATGCGCTTCATTAACAATTATTAAAAAGCAATGTTTTAGAATAAAACGTGCCAAAATTTTTTGTAGCAAACCCCTATAAGAAGGGTTTACCTTGAATTTGAGTACTGCGCAGTTTCAAAAATAATATTTTTTTATTTGTTTTTGAACCTTGAAAATCGTCATTATTCGATTTTTTTTTCAGTTTTAAATTGGTTATAACTCGAAAAAAATTAACTTTAGAGAAAAATTACGAAAGAACTTTTTTGTTCCCAATGATCCAAAGAATATGAAATAAAATCTACACGGGCCGAAAAAACTGATTTTTATAATTTGTTTAATTTTTTTTAATGTAGCAATAACTTCGAGACTATGGCATTTTGGTATAGGGAATATAACATGAAAAATAATCAGTATTTCTTAAGGACTTCAAAACACAAAAAACATATAGGGTGTTCTATTTGAAATAAGAAAGTTCACTGGATTTCCAGAATAACGGAAGATCTGACAACAATGTAATTATCACTAGAATATCGGCCGTACTAGAAATCCCCTACGCACTAAAATTTATAAAAATCATGTAAGCCGTTTCCGAGAAAATTGAGCGTTTCCATACATAAAACTCACTCTGTATGTATTTGATCACGTTTATATAGCCATGATCTATACGGCACTCTGTTAAGGATTTTAACATTTTTTGATGATTTATGGTGTCAAAACCTTTTTCGTTATCAACAAATATCAGGAATAAAGGCTTGTTATATTCAACACTCTTTTCTATTAAGTTCTTAATTACTTGTAAATGATCATTCGTGTCATACCCTGCTCTAAAACCTGCTTGCTCTTTTGGCTGATAGAAATCCAACTTACTTCCAAGTCAGTTTGTAATATAACTCTTATGAATAGCTTATATGTATACTTGTGCCAACAAGCTAATGGGTCGCTTGTTGTTTAAAGTATATAATAATTTATTGAAAATGCAATCCTCCTCCTCAGTCGTTTCCTCATTGCTGAGTGTTGTGATTCCCTTATAATACGAGCAACTATCTCTTTCCATCGGCTTCTGTCCTTACCTTCCCTCATGGATTCAGAAAATGTTTTTCCACTGGCTTTCTGTACTTGATCCGTCCATCGAGTAGGTGAGCGACCTCTACTTCTGCGCCCTTCAACGTTTCCCGAAATTATAAGTCTCTCAAGAATATCATCACTTCTTCTTGCAATATGGCCGAAAAATTTTAAGACGGTGGAGAGGCAAATAGAGGAAAGTCTAGTCTTAATATTAAGCTCTTGGAGGATTGAGTGATTTTTTCTCTGTTCCGTCCATGAGATCCGAAGCATTCTTCTCCAGCACCACATTTCAAAGGCGCCAATCCTTTTTCTGTTGTCCGATGTCATTGTCCATGTTTCGGATCTTGAATTAAATATAGGAAAAATTAAGGCACGTACAAATCTTATTTTGGTGTTCTTCGACAAGAAGCGATCTTTCCAGATTTTCGATAATCGACTCATAGCGTTTTTGGCCATGCCTATTCTCCTACGTATTTCTGTTTCACAAGATCCTGTATTAGTGATGTAGGATCCTAGATAATTGAACTCGTTAACCACTTCAAACTGGTCTAAGGCTCCTGTTGTCTGAAGTGAATTTGAATAATCTACTATCATAATTTTTGTTTTTTGTTTATTGATCTTTAGACCACATATATTGCTTTCAGCTTCCACTAGCTGCAGCAGGCAGGACATTTCTTCTTCGGATGCAGTTATTTATGTTGTATCATCTGCATATCTGAGATTTGAGATTTTCTTTACTGCGATAGAAATACCGTCATTCCATTTGTCGAGTGCTTTTCTCATTATATATTCCCCATAGAAATTAAAAAGACTTGGAGATAAAATACATCCTTGTCGGACCCCTCTAGCTATTTTAAAAGGATCACCAAATGCAATAGTGTTGTAAAATATTATTTCAATTAACTATGATGACAGTCATCGTGTATACTGGCCTAGCTCAGTCTCTCAGATTGTGAGTACTTATTTTCTTAATAAAAAATATGAAGAATGAAGATCTAGATTGAGGCAAATAAAAACAATAAAATATTTTTTACTTAAAAAAATATTTATTAAATATATGAATGCTATACAGGGTGTTTCATTGGGAAACGGAAATACTTTAATGGTGAGTAGATGTTACCGAGCCGGTTCTAGGTATATACTACATTTTTTGCCCTACCAACTTTTTTAACCGAGTTACAGGGTGTTTTATCGATTATGCCCATTTTTTCCTATGCCATAACTTTGGAACCACCCTGTATATTTTTTTTGATATTTGGTACACATATGTCTCAATTAAAACCCAAACGACCGACATCCTAACCATAAGAAAAATCCAGGTCCGGATTAACAAAAAATTATAAAGTAATTTTGACCTTAAAACAACACCCTGTATATTCAAATTTTGAAAATCTGTTTGCATATTTGAAAGCAGCACAATAAACTAAATTTAACGGTTCTTTTCAATTTTTCGGCCAGACAATTTTATGACTTTAATTTTGAAATTATATTGAGTTTCTAGTATTATTAACTTTTAGTTATAAATTATTAAAGTTAATGAATAAATACTCATTTTAAAAATAATCAATACTTATTTACCACATTGGAATGACCCAATTACTAATCACAAGGAATATCCAGGTCCGGATTAACAAAAAAAATATAAAGTAATTGTAACCTTGAAACAACACTCTGTATATTGAAATTTTGAAAATTTGTTTGCATATTTTAAAAGAGAATAAACAACTGCGTTAAAAGGTGCATGTCAAATTTTTGCGCAGATGATTTAATTACCTACGGCAATTTTGAAATCATATTGATTAATTCTGTCACGGTGACAAGAAGCTGCCAAAAAATTAAGGTAATCAGAAAATCGACAGAAAATGACGGATATTTTGAGCAACTGCAATAGTTAAAATATTTTTAATTTCTCTTAAATTGTTGAATGGTTTAAACGAGTTTTTTTTTATTAGAGTTATTTTTAATTCTTCAATAAATGTTTAAAATATCCCAATTCTCGCAATTCTAATTTTTAATGATGTGCATACAGCTTCAAATCCAGAGAATCCATGAAGCCAGCGTAGTAAAAAAGTATTAAGTATTTTTAAAATGATCTTAACATTTTTTGATCCCTTAATATTGATATTGATGTATTGATCCATTGATATTGGTATTGATCCATTAACATTAAATTATTAAAAGTTAATATTACCGGGTTTTTAATCTCAGAGTTCTTTAAAATTTCAATATACATAATTTCAAAATTGATGTAATTAAATCATCTACGCAAAAAATTTAACTGAACCTTTAATAACAGTTTTTTATGCTCTATTAAAATGCGCAGACAAGTTTTCAAAATTTCAATATACAAGGTGTTGGTTCAAGGTCAAAATTACTTTATACTTTTTTGTTAATCCGGACCTGGATTTTTCTTGTCATTAGTAATTGGGTCGTTCCAATGTAGCAAATTATTATTGATTATTTTTAAAATGAGTATGTATGCATTAAATTTAATAATTTATAATTAAAAGTAAATAATACCTGCTTTTGAAAGAGTTCTTAAAAAATCAATATAATTTCAAAATCAATGTCAAAAAATTGCCTGACCGAAAAATTTAAGCGAACCAATAAACTTAGTGCTCTTTTCAAATATGTAAACAGATTTTCAAGATTTCAATATACAGGATGTTGTTTTAAGGTCACATTTACTTTATAATTTTTTGTTAATCCGGATTTGGTTTTTCCAGTTATTAGTATGTCAGTCGTTTGGGTTTAGAATGAGACATATGTGTACCAAATATCAAAAAATATACAGGGTGGTTCTTAAGTTATGGCTTAGAAAAGAAATGAGCAAAATCGATAAAACACCCTGTGACTCAGTTATACAAGTCGGTAGGGCAAAAAAATGTAGTACATCTAGAACCGCCTCGGTGACCTCCATTCACCATTCAAGTATTTCCGTTTCCCAATGAAACACCCTGTATAATCTAAATATTTCAATATTCTGAAAAAAAAAACAGGTAATATCAAAACGGACAAGAACATTTTAAAACTGGATTTGGCATCTTATTTTGCTTGTTAATTATTAACAATTGTTGAAGTTCTCAATGTTGTTATTTTTAGGGGAGGAAGGGCGCCCATGGTATTCGTTACGATGCCAAGATTCCAAGATGGTATTCCTGCAACATTGGGCACCATCGAAATCGATAAAAGTGGAAATTCACTTATTAGACCTTACCCTGCTTGGGGTTGGCAAAGAAACCCAAAATTTTGCAACCGATTTAGAATTACGTCTGTATACAGAGTGAAGGTGAGTATGCAGTAATAATTTCGTATATTGGTTTTTCTATTCTCATACTTTGATAATAATTATGATTTTAATACCTGTATCATAATGCGCTTCATTATGATACAGATTTCCATTACGATTTAGATTTTTAACCCAGAGAATCGCGAGATGACGTTCTGTCTGCCGACACGAGCCGAAGGCTAGTGTCGTAATTCATCCGATTGAGTAATAGCCATTACATGAGAGTAGATTACTATACTTTCTCTACGTATATAATCTTTACTTTTTTTAGGTCGACGAATGTCATAGACTTTGGGTATTAGACATTGGACAACTTGGAGATACTCTTGGATGTCCTCCCCAACTTTTGGCTTTTGATTTAACAACAGTAAGTATTAAATATTATACAGCAATACATACTCTGTTTGCTAATCTCCCTATAAAATACATAAACTTAAAAGTAATGAAAACGGGATATTATTCCATATTATTGCTATTGTTTAAAATACCTACATACTATAATTTCTTGCAACCACCATTGAGTAGTTTTGATGACATTTTGAAAATATTAATAAATAAAAACAAAGACCAAAACTATGGCTAATATTATGTGGCGCATTTATTTTTCAATGTTTTATTGTTTAATTTAGAATTTTAATTTTTGCACTAAAGTTCTTTAAAATGTCAATTATATCTTTCAAAGCTAGTGCTTTTTTGACATTTTTAGCTACAATATTCTCACTTAAAACAGCAGGTAAATATGTATATACGCACTTGCACCATAGACGTATAAACGTTTCTACATTGCTAGTCATAAGCGGTTATCTTTTGAACGGTAATACTTATAAGAGGGAAATTTGGAAAGACAAAATAAACGGAAGTAGGCTTCTCATCTAGTCGTAACAAGTGACGTAATAGTGACAGATGACGTTACAGCGCCACTGTGACCAATAATTTAAATATAACAATATGGCAGGTGAGACCTCGTTTGAAAGGTATTGAAAATACATATTCGGTCATACTAATTTTGTTTGAGTTTAAGCTTGTTTTGATGAATAAATTAAAAAATCGTAATTTCCCGCTTAATTAATAAAGATTCAAAATACAAAAATGTATACCATTTTTATTATCCAGTTGCAATGCGAAGACAAAACAATCTTACCTTCAATTAGAATACGGAGTGGAATCCAGCTCTCTGAATCTCGATTTTCGATTCTCATTGGAATCTCATCGGAGAGAGCGCAGGCTTGTTCTCCATATCCTAACTGACCAGCACCGAGAGCTTTTCCCACACATTGCAACTGAAACAAATAGGGTAGGTGACTAGCGTCATATGGTAATTGAAAGATGAAGTTTTGTTGCAATGTGTGGGAAAAGCTCTGGGTGCTGGTCGGTTAGGATATGGAGAACAAGCCTGCGCTCTCTCCGATGAGATTCCAATAAGAATCGAAAATCGCGATTCAGAGAGCTGGATTGCACTCCGTATTCTAATTGAAAAGTAAGATTGTTTTGCCTTCGCATTGCCACTGAATAATAAAAATGGTATACATTTTTATTTTATATTCGTATTACTCCGTAGAGTAACTAGGTGCATTTTCCGTTGGAACTTTACCAAGCTGCAGACGAGGGTTGTGAATTGCATAATGTAGAATTCCTTCCCTTTGTCTTCACTGAAGCATCCATTTGGCTTGCAAATTGTATTGGAGGTGTCACCAGGTAAATGTACCAATAAGTTTTTCAATTTAAAAATCTTTTAATAATATTTTTAATATTTTCAATATTATTAATGTTGATTTTAGGATTGAAAAAATTCATCTCTCTTAATAAAGATTCAAACGTCCGCCTATGGCACTATTTTCAAAAAAGTTGACGTTGACGTAAAAACAACTAGAGAGTTGAACAACGTCAACTTTTTTGACAAATAATCAGCGGCGGACGTTAGAAGTTTTATTAATTAAATGCTAAGCTAGAATTTTAGTATTTATTTAATTTATTCATCAAAGTCAGCTTAAACCCAAACAAAATCAGTATGATTGAATAGGTATATTAAAATAGGGAACTTACATAAATTTTTAAATTCGAAAAAAATGTTATAAATCACAACAAAACATAATTTAAAACATGTATCAAAGATAAAAAAGTTTTGTTTGTCTTTCGTTTGGCCCCTAAAGACGATTAAAAATTCAAATTAAAACAGGTGGTCCAAAATGCGTCGTGACGTCACTTGGTTTTACATTTACATTTTTCCAATAAAGTAAACAGAATTTTAAATTAGACGTTATAAACGTCAGTAGAAAATACATTTATGTGACGTTACAAGTGTTTTTGATCGTTTGAACTATTCATAGAAAAATTCGTACTTTTACAAAATGGTTTTATTTTCAATAGTAAACCTTCGTTCCTTTCCTTTAAAAACAGTATAAAACTACAATTTTAACAAACTGGTATATATTATTACAATGACATACGATAAATGTCATTAGAATATAAATATTTTTGACTTATTCCACGACGATGAGCTTGCCAAATACCCAAGTAGGTGGAGGCCAATAAACTAAAGAAGGAGAAGAAGAATATACCTAAATATAAGGTTGTGTCTAGGTATACGTTACCGTGTACGCAAATAAAAAAGTTAGAGTGTCATTGATTTCTTATTTTTTATTTGTTTAGTGTTTGTTTTTAAATTAACTACGGAGTGTGGACAATTATTTAGTTCTTTTAATGAGTTTAAGAACATTTTAAAACAGTACGAAAAAGATAAGAGACTATAAATTAATATATATTTTTTTTAGTTAAAAATGAAATAGTATGTATTACCGTAAAATATTAAAATAAAAAGAAGACCTAAAGCTTTCACATTAATAATTAACTTGTTCTGAAGCTATTATCCTTGTGGCATTTTTGTAATCAACTATTCTAAATGGGAACTAAGCCACAATTTAACCAAAAAAATGATTTTATTAACGTTTCGACGTCTAAATCGGACGTCGTTGTCAAAATACAAAATATTATTAAATTAAACAAAAATGGTGTTGCTTAGTAAAAAATTTTTCTAATAATTTATTTAATCTGACTAATTTTTGTATTTTGACAATGACATCCGATTTGGACGTCGAAACGTTAATAAAATCATTTTTTTAGTTAAATTGTGGCTTATTTCCCATTTAGAATAGTTGATTATAATAATTAACTTACGTATAAAAATTATTTTAACAATATTTTTTACGTGTTATGTCAACTAAATACATATATTTATTTTGCTAACCTAAATATATACTTAAATTATACATTGATTTATTACAATTAAGTTTGAAACATCTGAATAGTTCTGCTTCCCTTCCTTTAACAAATATTTTTCTATCAAACACACGCTAAACATATCAAAATAGCATGTACCAAAATATACAGTCACTGCGCACGCTAAATAATAACGTCACTGGCTTGATGAAGTTTAATTCGCGTGTACATACCTAACTTTTTTATTTGCGTACACGTTAGCGTGTACCTAGACACAGCGAAATATAACCATAATAATAACTAATGTAAAACTATGTGACGTCACGGGTCGTTTGAACTATTTTATACCGCTGAAGACTTTAAATACGTATTTCTAAGTTATTACGAGTTTTTGAAGCGTGCAATTTTGGAAATCTCATTTTTAAACAAAACTGAACATTATTATGTAATAAAAAAAAATTGTGCAGGTTCCCTATTGTAATTTCGCATTTAATAAATAAATATTCAAGCGTCCGCCTCTCGTTATTTGTCAAAAAGTTGATGTTGACATAAAAACAATTGAAGAATTGAAAAACGTCAACTTATTATTATTATTATATTATATATTATTTTTATGCTACTAGCTCTCCAAGGCGAAATTTTTAAATAATACGACGTGTTCTGAGGAACTAGAAACCTCGAATAATTTTAGTGATGACAACTTTAGTATGGTTCTGATTAATATTCGTTCTATAAGAAATAAAACTGACGAATTATTTTTGTTTCTAGAGGAATTAGGATTTCCCCCGATAGTTGCGGTTACAGAGCACTGGCTTGAAGTCAACGAGCCTTTTTTTGTAGAAAAATATACCACAATTGCTAGGTATGATCGTCCAAGTTCAGCTCATGGAGGCACCCTAATTCTTTCTAGAAATAATGATTTTTTTCCGATAACAAAATATGACTTTCTGTTAAATGAAGCCTTCTTTGAGTTTTCCCTAGTTTATAATAAAAATCTTAATCTTTACATTATTTGCATCTATAGATCACCTGACTCTCCTGTGGAACTATTTTTCCAGAACCTACTAAATTTGTTAGATGACTTGCCTCATAAAAGCAGAAAAATTCTATGCGGGGACTTCAACATTAATTATGATGCTGCTTGTGCTACCCAAATGTCCTTGGTCAACATATTTGAATCGTATGGTCTCTCAATGCACCTTAATTCTCCTACAAGGATTACAAGAACTTCATCTACCATAATTTACTATATTGTCTCAGATTTCTCACCCCCTGATGTCTGCTCTACAATTATTAATGCGGGATTATCAGATCATGAAGCAGTATTTACGAAGTTTAACATCTTCAGCAAGCCCTCCTCGAAAATCCGACGTTTAGGTAGGATTTTTTCCGCTCGAAATTTTCATAAATTTCAAAATTTATGCTCAATTTCTGAGTGGAATTTTCCTTCTGCGGACGTGGACTATAATTTCAACGATTTTATAGAAAAGCTTGTCTCTATCTTCAATAAGGCATTTCCTTTAATTTCAATTAAGCCAAAACATCACAAACCCTGGGCTACCAAAGGTATCCGCATATCAGCCAAAAATATGCGCTATTATATATCAAGAAATTTGCTAATAACGTCTCTGTCACTCAATAGATCACCAATTACAGGGTAACCTATCTAAAACTCATCAAATCAGCTAAAAAAGCCTACTATCAAAATCGCCTGGGAAGCTCTAAAAGTGTTGCAAAAGAAACTTGGTCCATAATAAACGATCTTCGAAATAGAACTCACGCAGTTCAAACATTTGCCCTTCCAGACCAGGAAAATCTAAACGAATACTTCGTTAATGTGAGTAAAAATATAACTTCTACTATTTTGCCACAAAAAGATCCCATTTCCTATCTCCCTAATTTAGGAGTGTTCTCGAATTCATTATTTATAAGACCAATCCATAAATCTGAACTGATCCAAACGATCAATAGTATCAAAAGCAAATCATCCTGTAGTACTGATGGACTAACCCTAAAAATCTTCTCAAATCCCACAGAAAATATGTTGGAAATCCTCGTCTCACTAATTAATGATTCCTTTGAAAAAGGCAAATTCCCAGAGTGCCTAAAGATAGCCATTATTATTCCCCTTCATAAGGGTGGTGAAAAATCTAATGCTTGCAACTATAGACCTATTGTCTTACTACAGGTACTTTCAAAAATTATTGAGAGACTCATAAAAACTCGTCTTATGTCCTTTCTCATTGATAACAACATCTTATCCCAAAATCAGTTCGGCTTTTTAACTAATAAATGTACCACTGATGCCATGTTTTCTGTGCTTCATGAGGTTTACCAAGCACTAAACAATAATCTTTATACTGCCACTGCTTCTGTGACTATGCCAAAGCTTTTGATTGTGTAAATTACGACATTTTGATTATAAAACTAAATTTCTATGGGATTCGAAGTATTTCTTTGAATTGGTTCCAATCTTACTTGAATAATAGGAAACAACTAGTTAGAGCAAATTATACTGGCTCTAGTCTCAAAAACATTGTATGTGGAGTACCACAAGGTTCAGTATTGGGTCCTCTACTGTTCCTTATCTTTATAAATGACATCACTAACTTAGAAATCGATGGAAAAATTTTTCTTTTTGCTGATGATACCAGTATCACTTGGAGCAGCTCAACTATTGCATCTCTTCATGCAACTATAACTTCTGATTTGCTTACGATAAAAACCTGGTCTGACTGTAATTTACTCTCTTTTAACGTGGATAAGACAGTGGCATTATCCTATAAAAGTGCTCTTCAACCCCTGCTTGTTAATAACAGCCAGATCTCTACCGTTGATTCTGTAAAATTTCTTGGTATTTTTTTAGACAGCAACCTCAAATGGTCCCTTCATATCGATTTGTTAAGTAAGAAACTCGCCTCAGCCTGCTATGCTATAAGATCTGTTTCGAAAGAACTGAATTTAGCATCTTCTAAACTAACATATTTTTCCTTGTTCGAGTCTCATCTTCGATATGGTCTTTCTTTTTGGGGTTCTAGTACAGCTGCCCAATTAGATGTTATTTTTAAATTACAAGAAAGAGCAATAAGGTATCTGTTTGGCCTCAGAAGAACAACACATTGCAGAAATTACTTCAAAGATCACGGAATTTTAACCCTTACATCTTACGTCTCTATATATTTTAGAAACTGTTTGCTTAATTCGTAAACACATGCATGTCTTTCCAGCAAGGCCTCATCATGACTACTACACCAGAAATTCAAATTTTGATGTCTATTTACCGATCACGTCCTGTGAGTTAGTAAAGAAATCTATATTATATTCCGCAAAAAAACTATACAACCATCTTCCTTTACAACTCAAATCTGCAACATCTATCCCCAAGTTCCGTAAAATGACAAAAGCTCATCTATCTAAAAGACCATATTATTCAGTAGAAGAGTTTCTTAATGACTAACTAAGAAATTACAGTAATGTACTAGTAACCAAACTTATCTAAACTTATTAGTTCCTATGTCTATAGTTTACTTTGTTATATTATATGTTCACTTTGCAATTTCTATAAATTGTTGCAATATATCGATTTTGTTTTTTTTTTCTTTACTTTATTAACTTATATTTTGTATTTTTGTATTTTTTATATTGACGATTTATCCAATTTCAGAAAATTGTATTTGTTATTGTTATTGTTAGATATTATTTAATTATTTTTTCTGACTTTATATTAAGCTTTGTCCATAAAATTTGTATAATTTTCAGTGACAATAAAGCATATTTCTATTCTATTCTATTGAAAACTAACCTTAGGCGAACGATTGAATATTTATTAAATTAATGCAAAACTACAATTTTAGTCATTATTTAATTTTTTCGTCAAAATCGGCCTAAACTCAAATAAAAATTAGTACGATTGAGGAGGAATTTTCAATACCTTTCAAGCGAGTATCACTTGCCATATGGTCCCATTTAAAATTATCGGTCACAGTGGCGCTGTAACGTCATCTGTCACTATTACGTCACTTGTTATGACTAGATGAAAAGCCTACTTCCGTTTATTTTCTCCCTCCAAATTTCACTATTATAAGTATAACCCTTCAAAAGATACGACGAGACGGGGGGAACGGACATTTGACTAGCACTGTATACAGCAAGGTCGTTTAGGTTGAAATAAATAAATTTTTTAACAAATGGTCCATTTTGGAAAAAAATCACGAAACGGGTCGATGGACGTGATGACGTAATCGATGATTTTTTTAAATCAGAATATAGGTAGTGTGCTAGCTCATTTAAAAGGATATTTAATTCTCTATTCAGTAATATTAAGAGCAAACAGTAGCGATCAACAGGTAGCATCAAACGCGTTCCAATATTGCGGCTCCAATTTTGAATATTTTGTCGAGATATTTGGCACACATATTCGTAATATAATAAAGAATGTCGGTACAGATTCCAATTTCAGAAATATGTTAGTATGTGGAAATTACTCTATAACTAAATAAAATATTGAAAAAAGGAGCCTGTACCGCCATTAAGAAAGACAAGAAAATACACTTTCTTCAAATAAACTTTTTTATCCCGTGCCTAGATTTTGTGTCACATTGGAACTACTAAGAATCGATTTTTTTATAACAAGAAATCGAACTTCACTAAATTGGCAACATTTCGCGCCTGTGTATAAAAATTATTGTTTTTGATAGTATAAACGTCACTGTCAGTATCGAATTACCGACGCACTTTTGCCTCACTTTTGAAAGTTCGCAGAACTTTCGCAATCTTGGACCGCGTTTTTTGCTACCTGTTGATCGCTACTGTGTGCTCTTAACATTAATATAATAATTAATACAAGGTGTCCAATTTTTTTTAATTAAATTAATTGAGGACCAAAAGAAGAATGAATGGAATTGATTTAATTTAAAATACGTTTTCCTTCTGTCAGTAAACAGAAAAAATGTTTATTTGACAAATAAATATTGTTTTTCGCTTAAATTCGATGTTAAAGCTATCACCCCAGGGCTATTGGCTGTTTAAATAGTTAATTTAAGCAAAAGGCAATGTTTATTTGTTAAAAAACATTTTTTTTCTGTTTTCTGCAGCAGTTAAATGTATTTTGAATTAAATAAATTACATACAATATTTTTCTTTTGACAATTAATTTAATTTAAAAACAATTTTTTTGGGCACTCTGAATAAATTATTATGTCAATATTTATATAATTATATAGAATAGACAATTGAACACCCTTTCAAGTGAGCCAGCACACGACCACTATGCTCATTTAAAAAAATCATCGATCACGTCATCACGCCCAGATGGAAGACGCCCATATAATATGTCAAAAAATTATATTTTAAAAAAACTCGACAAGCGCTAAATTTGTCGACATTGCTTATTATTCACTGTAATATTGATGCTTCGTCGTCCGTCGGCAGATTCACATAAATACCACATTTTGTCCAGAAAAATTAGCATATTTTTTTACCACCAAAATTAGATGTTGTACCCAAATAATGCGTCAAATACACTAAGCAGCAAAATTAACTTACATCTTAACTCATTTGCACTCTTCTACCAGCATGATCAACCAAAGATGTATTTGTTGACTTTTCTAGTGACTTTCTCGGGTGTGAATCTGTCTTTTTAGTTTAGGTACAGTCGGAAAAATGAAAGAATAAGGCTTTTCATTCACAGTCATTTGTTTCGAGCTTCATATCGTCATAATATATTGTATACTCCGTTTATATTAATATTATACACGGATTATACGACATTTGACAGAAGCTCGAAACAAATGACAATCGATGAAAAGCCCACGCTGTGAGCTCGTAGGTAGAGGGGATAATTAAAAATTCGCGAGCGCCAGTAGTGACAAGTTTGTAAACCTTTACTGGAAATTTGCTTTTTGACGTTCTGCATTAAGAGTTGCATATTATAGCTTTTAAATGTCTCATGAAAGTTGTTGTATTAAAGAGTGTCGAAATACTGGTTACAATAGTCACTGTGTATTCTACAACTTTCCTGTCGCTAAGCATAAGGTGATTCAACAACAAAAATGGATTGATGCAATTAGAAAAAAGTAAGTAAACAAAATTTTAATTTTAAAACGGTAGAAAAATTTTAGCTAAAGGATCAGTTAGCACACTCTCGAATTTTGACGGTTTCAATTTTACAATCCAATCCTGAAACAAAATTTGAATGCTTGAAGGTAACGACCAATCACAGCAACCGTAGGATGCCTTTAACTGCCATTCATGAGTTAATATTTAAGAAGTATTATACTATAATTATATTAAATTATTATACTTTTTTGCAGAATAAATTTTTTCTAATATTAGTTGTCAACATAAACCTCAAAACGATAAGCAAAATCTTAAAAATAATCATAATGAATAATAAATTCTGTACTTACTGCTATTAATTATCGATTACAATCCAATTACTTCTTTACGTTGTAAATATTACACGATTAGAATTAAATAATAAATTTGAAACAACTATTATTTGCTTTTCTACTGTCCTCTTTAATACTCCGGCCGAAATAGGAACACTAGTCAACCGTTAGATGGCGATAGCAGCCATACCAGCGAAACTCACAGAGTATAGGCAACACTTTTTTCTTTCCATAAAATTTCCGGTAAAAGCTATACTAGTAATCCTGTAGGTAGGTGGCGATACCATCGAAGCTCGGAGCGGATACCCATGAACGATCACATCAATCACTTATTTTGTATTTGCTGTCTTTCTTTATAAATAACAAACGTTTGTTATAAAAAAGACAGCAAATACAAAATAAGTGATTGATGTGATCGTTCATGGGTATACGCTCTGAGCTTCGCTGGTGTCGCTACTAGCGGATTATTAATGCAACTTTCGCCGGTAATTTTTAAATTTATTATTTAATTGTTATCGCTTAATATTTACAAAGCAAAAAGGTAATTAAATTGTAATCGATTTTTTTTAAATTTTGCTAATCATTTAAACGTTCTATTAATGAAATATTAATTTCTTACTTCGGATACTTTCACAATTATCGTGTAGATGGCGTTTGGATTAATTTATAATTACATATTACTATATATTAAAAAAACTTAATTTCAGTATTTAAAACGTAAGTATATTTAAGGTAAAAATATACACCACAGCTTTGACCAACTTTTTTCCTATTAATGTTTTTAATTTCAATGTTTTAAATTGATAACTTTGACATTTATGTCAAACTTCAACCGAACGTTCACTGATTTGTCACTACTGGCGCTCGCGAAATTTTAAATATCCCCTTTACCTACGAGCTCACACCGTATAGGGCGTTTCATTCACAGTCATTTGTTTCGAGCTTCTGTCATGTGTCACATAATATTAATATATTTACGTCATACGTTATTGGTATATACAATAATACAAACCAAAGACGTATGACGTAGATATATTAATATTATGTGACACATAACAGAAGCTCAAAACAAATGACAATCGATGAAAAGCCCTATTTTTTCATTTTCCCGACTGTACTCCTATTGGTTAAAAAATAAACTATAGTAAATTGAAAAGATATATTAAGCTTTGTGAGTAAAATTCTAAGAAACAGTTATTTTATTCGGACATAGATTTTTGTAACGAACACAAAAAGTAAAGTGCAGATTCATTGTTAGAATTATTCAAAAATGGATGGTGTCAGTATTTCCATAAAAATATATGGCAGTATTTTCATAAAAATTAAATACCAAAATATTTGTCTAAACATTTATTATTATTAATAATGTTTTTTTCATTTACTTCTAGCATCAACTTCTTAGTAAATACGAAATACCAAAGGACCCATGGAACTTAAACTCAACCTTTGTAACATCTGTCGTTGATATAATAAGCAAACAAGATAATTGCAAAGAGACATACGTCTATATGGCTGACTGTATCGGGCACTCCATCCTGGTATATGACCATCGCTACCGGAAATCGTGGATAGTCGAAGATGAAACTATGAAACCTGATCCAAAGTTTGAAAAGTATACGATTGACGGTAAATATTTTTATGTATTTTAATTTTATATAATATTCTCGAGACTAAAGAAATGAGAAGTCGCAAATCCGTAACTCTGAAATCTTTCATGGAACCAATTTCTGATTACATCCTTTAGCTCTACTTTTACAAGTTATAAGGCAAGGAGACGAAGTAAAAAAGAGCCGAAAGGGACTCTAGAATATGCAGTCACATTCCGTCTACTCGTCTAGGAAAGTTCCAACGAAAGTTCGTTCCGTATACTCACAATCTCAGTAAACTGAAAAAAAGAAAGACAGCTTATGTATGTTTCATTTCGGTTCATCAGAGATGATCAATCATCCACTTACGTATATTGTACTCTCCCCAGACCTCATCAGAGGGCTACATAATCACATGTTGCCTCTCTGATAAAGTCTGGTAGCCCACAAAAAAAATGACGATTTTCAAGGCTCAAAACAAAATTAAAAAATGTATAATTTTTAAAATTCTTCTTCTTCTTCTACGGTACTACAACCCAAATTGAGCTTTCGCCTCCTTTATTGTTTGCCTCCACCCTTGTTTGTTTGGGGCTGCTCAGTGGCGTAGCTGACAGGCCCGCAGCGCCCGCAAGGCGGGGGCCCCGACGTTAGGAGGGGCCCCTTAAAGTCTTTATGCTGAATACTTCTATATTCTTTAAATTGGGGACCAAAACATATTTCTTAATAAGCATCAAAATTAGGAATTTGGAAGGAACTTATGAAGCGGGTAATAGACCTAACTCTTACTCTTTCCGGTTGCAATTTAGCGTTTCGTGGACATGTTGGTAGTTTAGATGAAAGTGAATCCCAAAAAGGTAATTTTTTGTAGGTGGTTCATTTACTAGCTAAATATGATCCAGTTTTAGCTAAATTAATCGATAAAAACAATAACTTAAAAACAAATTACTTGAGTCCCCAAATTAAAAACGAAGTTATACATTTGCTGGCTCAAGGAACTGGAAGCAAATTTATTAATTTAATTAAAAAAAGTTGTTTTTATTTAATAATTTTTGATACCACTCAGGATTTTTCAAAACACGATCAGCTTAGTTTTATTTTCCGGTATGTAATAGTTATTTATGTACCAAGTCAGTAAAGTGACTCTTTATTGAACGAGTCTGATATTATGAGCCGAGCGAGCGTAGCGAGCAAGGCGAATAACAGACGAGTTCCATAAAGAGTCTTTACTGACGTGGTGCATACAAAATTTTATCGCCAATCATAAAAAAACATTAACACTTACTTAACACTTACTTAATTATATCCCTCTAATGAAAAAAGAGTGTCTGTACTTAGTCCTTATAATAGTCTAAGTATGTCAATATTAAACAAAAAAGTTTTCCTTACACCGAGAGAACAATTTCTTTTCTCCTAAAACACCGATTTCTTTGAGCAATATTTCTTAAAAGTTAACATATCCTATTATCTTAAACATACCGGTTCACATATAAAGAAACGAGTTTTTTAAACACAGCTTAATAATTTCTTACAGATAATTTCTTCAATACTAAGAAATACATTAATGGTTACATTTAATTTTCTTATCCTAAAGTTTTTATTTCTTAAATTGAAAACTACAAATATTTTGCAGTATAAGAAATATAATGTTAAGTTAATCCATATTTATATTTGTGAACAAGAAATTTTCTTGCAATCAAATAAATATTTTAAACCACAAGAAATATTTCTTCAGAAATACCCTCTGTAGTAAGTGTGGTTATAAAATAAAAACTTTGTCATTAATGCCGAAATGTTACTTGCAAAGAGATTTTCTTCCACAAAAGAATTGCGCAGATTAACTATTTATGATTTAGTCGTCAGTGTTTGTCAAGATGGCGTGATATGTTCATGTTAATATAGATGGATGTTGGATTTATTGGTGTACTTTAAAAATTAACGGATATTTGGAAGGTACGTACGTATATAGGTATTAAATAAAAGTAAATTGAGTAATTTAAGGTGTAATAATAATATTGTTGCGTATCCGAATGGTTAAAAAAGAAACATAATAGTATCTTTATATGCTTTTTAGGTATAATGATGGACGGCTCTGAAATAAACGAGCTTATTATTCTAACTGGGAAATATGCCACAATTTAAAGCTGGGACAGAATGATATAATATAGCTTCAGAACAATATTAAGAAAGGAGTTATTAACCAACTGCGGGGCCTTCCAGAAATGGTAGAACTTCATACATGTAAGTACCTTTTTAAAAATGTGTATCAACCATAATAGGTTTCTTGAATGTATCGTCTTCTATAAAAATATAGAATACAACGCTATATCAAACATGGCGGGTGCAACGCTGAGGATTTTTTCTGTTAATTTATTTGAGATAAAGAAATCAGTTAGTCTAAAAGAAATATATGTTTATGGTTAAGAAATGTTATTGCCGAAAACCGTGAATTAGTTAATATGTATTAAATGACTTAGATGTAAACTAATAATACTTTCCCGTAATAGAATTTCTTAATGATTAGGTATGCTGTCTCTTTTAGATTATAAAAATTAAGAAAATTACATATTATTATGTCTGCTTCAATGTTTTACATTGGTTGTATTTTCCCTCTTGTTTTAGCTAAACAATGTTTATTGTGTGACTTAATATTATACAGATAAATAATTAATATTTCATTAACAAAAAGAAAAAAATAAACAAAGATGTATAGGTTAAATAATGCCATGTTTGAACTAAATATGATTGATTATTATTAGTATTAATAGTTCTTATGTGGGGCCGTGTATTTGTTTTTTTTTGTATTTCCTAAATTTGTCAAAATAAATATCTATATCTTTATAAAAAAATTTTATTAAAGTAAGTTTACTCTTTCTACATAATGATTTTGTTTTAGTGAATTGCTGATATACAAAGTGCTATTAACAAAAGAAGGAAAATTTGAGGAAGTTGGATTTGCCTCTCCATCCCTTTATTGTTGTGTAGGAGCCAGTGGTTTAAGAGTGGACAAAATATTTGTTTGTAATAATAACGTTTTATATCTTGTTTTATTAATAAATAATGATTTTACCTTAACACAATGATTTATTTCGCCGTATGTAATATCACTTTATTTTCAAGAAATATTAACTTAACTCTAAATATACGTTCATCTCTGCGAAATATATTTCTTAACATTAAATAAATTAATTATTAATAGTAAAATAATAATATTCCTTACTAAGAAATATTATTGCTCAGAAAGAATAGTTTTCTAATTTGTAGAAAATATATTTTTATGACTAATAAAATTAATTAACATCAAGTGTAATTTCTTTCTGATAAATGGGTTTGAAGTTTGCCAGAAAGTGATAGTTCAATCATGTTTAAGATATATTTCTTTGGCTGTAGTAGAATTTATTTGAAATATTTTAGAAAATTATATCTTACATACAAAGATATATTTCTTAGGCAATATGCCAAGTCGATCTTTCTTAAATATTAATAAAGTTTCTTTATGTCAAGAATTTTTTTCTCTCGGTGTACGGGGGATTCGAACCAAGTACTGACACGTCCGTAGCTAGATAGACATACCGCTAGCCTACGCAACCACTTGCTAGGCACGGCCTATATTAGGTATAAAAAGAACAAATAGGCAAGTAAAAAATGTAAAAAAAATAATTGACATCAAATGAAAAGACATTATACATAAATCATGGTAGATTCAAGGATATGAAAAAGAACTTTACGTACAATATAATATGTAGGTAATAGTAATTTTGTTTTTGTTGAATTACCTTCATCATTAAAAATAATCGTTATCAGGTGCATTTAATAAGAAATTTAGCACTTCTTCTTGCGGCAGGGTTTTTGATTTTTTGGGAATGTAATTCCTTCCTTTTTGTTTCAAAAAACTGTAAGTTTTTTATAATTGCTTATATCTATGTCTTTATCTGTGGTCAAAGTTGCCTTTAACATTAAATAATATAGGACCACATAGCCGATGGAGAATGGAGAATATTCTTTAGGCAATTCAGAGAAATATGCTAGTAAAACACTTTCACTATAATTTGTAATACAATTTTTTTCACGCCATGCTTCAAATATGTCATATTGCCTATTGTATTTTTCGATGGATTTTGCTGGGAGAAGCTCTGAAACTGCCTCTAACGATTTCTTGCGTATTTCAGGTGGCGTTCGTGTACTTTCTTCCATTTCCAAAGCAGCACTACTGTACTATAATTTGATATTCGTTTTAACACTTTTATTATAATAAATACAATTTTCATTTTAAATTTTTTAATTATGACAGTGATGACAGGTGACTTCTGCATGCCGCTTCCGATTTTTAATCGATAGATGGTTATCAATATTGAATAAGTACTAAATCGGTAAAATTTTGATTAATTATATATGAATATAGTTGCAAAATACTACAGAATTTCACTTTTTGGCATAAAAATTAACAATAACGTAAATTGTGTACAATATTTTCAATAATTGCCACGAACACAACATAAAACTCCACATCCTCGTCGTAGACTTCAGACAAGCCTTTGACTGTATTGGAAGAAATAAATTATTTATTGAAATGAAAAATCAAGATATACCAGCAAAATTAATCAGATCAACAAAAATGACCATGGATGGAGCTCGAGCCAAAGTAACAACAGAAGAAGGTAGCACAAAATCAATTGCAATAGAAACAGGAGTGCGACAAGGCGACTCCCTGTCAACCACATTATTCAACATAGCACTAGAAGGAACAGTCAAGGCCAGCAAAATTAAAGGAACTATAGCCCACTCCTCAACACAAATAGTTGCATATGCAGATGATTTAGTTCTTATGGGAAGAGACAAGGAAAGATTAAAAGAAGCAGTAACAATCCTGGCAAAAGAAGCACGGAAAAGAGGTCTAGAAATTAACGAAGGAAAAACAAAATATCTACTCTGCTCTAGAAGAGAAGATAACAGGATGAGAGAAATCAAAATAGAAAACTACACTTTTGAAAGAGTCCAACAATTTAAATATTTGGGAGTAATATTGAATGGCCAAAACAAGAGAAGTGAAGAAGTAACGGAACGAATACTAACAGGCAACAAAACATACTGGAGATATCATAGGCTTATGAAGGACAAGAACTTATCCAGAAATACAAAACTGAAAATATAGAGAGTTGCAATCAGACCAGTAGTTACGTACGCAGCTGAGACAATGTGCCTCACGGAAAAAGATGAAGAAAAATTGAGAATATTCGAAAGGAAAATTCTCAGATGCATTATGGGCCCGATAAGAATGGACAACGGAGAAATTAGAAGAAGAATGAACCATGAACTAAGAGACATAATGAAGGGAGAAGATATAGTTAGATTTATTAAATCACAGAGGCTGAGATGGCTGGGACACATAGAAAGAAGGAAAAACGACCGACTGATTAAGAAGATCACCAAATGGAAACCGGCAACTGAAAGACCAAGAGGAAGACCCAGAGAGAGATGGGAGGACCAGGTCATGAGAGATATCAAAATTCTGGAAATGAGAAACTGGAGGGAACTATGCACATATCGAAATGAGTGGAAGAAAATAGTAACGAAAGCCAAGTCATACAACAAACTTTGACAACATACAAGTGGAATGCGGAGTGATTCACCGCAATAAGCGAATCTGAGAGCTCTAAGTAAGAGCGGCAAACATTCCACCTGGAATGAAAAGCCCTGATGATGATGATTTTCAATAATTAAAGTAAATAAATTTTAAGTTCAGTCAAATAAATAATCGATTACTGCCATCGACCACTTACATTCAATCTCGGTTAATTTGATTAATCGCGGCAGGTAAAGTAAAATTCTTCTTTCAGTACAATAAAGTGTTACTTTACTGCCGCAAATGGCTTCAAATAAGCACAATAATGAATGACTTTAGTGACGGTTGGCGATAAAAATAATTTTCGATAATAGTTATTTGTATAACAAGGGAGGAAAGTGCTACTTTTTCTCCCGAGGATGTAGTTTACTGCGATGCGTAGCGGAGGGTAGTAACCATTCAAGAGAGGAAAAGGCACTTTACTCCCATGTTATACATATGGCTTTTCAACCTTCCTCAAATAACAAGTAATTTTTTGATTTTTACTTAATTTATTTATGTAACTAACAAACAAAATTTATTAGAACTAAAACTAACAAGTAGGTACAACATAACTGTCGAATGTCAACTATAAGTCAAATTATTAATTTGTAAACATTGTTAAATCAAAATGACAATTTACTGTTTTTTACCATTCTGCAAAATACAGGGTGTTTTATAAATAAACGTTAAAATGTATAGATACTTACGTAATAGAAAATAGATATTGTGCAGGGTACAGGGCGTCAATAAGTTATATATTTCATGAATGAAATACCAAGGTGACACTTTTACTTTTCCTACGTACAACTTTGCTCCCTACAATCAGGTTGTAGCAGTCACGTTACTAATTAAATTAATTCAAGTAAAATTGGATGAATAATACCCCTCCGTGACGCCCATGATCGAATTAGAACGACTTGTTACCAGAAGAGGGCTTTCGTTCCCACGTTGTCGATGTGATCGATTTTCGATACGGACAGTAGGTCAGGTAGCTCGCCATTGATACGTAGTGATTTTTGATAATTGTGGACGAATCTGGGAAAAATATGGCATAGAAGTTAAATATTCTACATAAACATCATTGAACAACCAAGAAAAGTTACCAGTAAATCTCTAGAGGGTATTTAGGAAGCCGATTGATATAAAAGAATGTAAAAATATACCACGTGGAATTTGCCGTGAGAGAGGTAGTTTCACTACGTATCATATCCCAGGTAATATAATTAAATTATTTATTCTTATAACATCGCTTTTGGAATACATATAGGTACATCATATTTTTTTTTTGTTTGTCACCAAACATATTAAAATCGTAGTTTCATGTCCTTCTATCATTTTTTGTATTCAATAGCCGGTAGTTTTTGTATCATTTTTTTTCTAAGTACAATAAAAAGTTCTAGCTTTGGGAAACGGTATATACGCGCAAGCGCAAAAATATCTTGAAGTGACACTGACTAAATTGACAAGTTTGACAAGGCATAACCTAATGTTTATTCTAATATTTATTAGTACTTTTACCTAATTAGCACTATTACCTAATGTTTTTGACAGTAATGTTTTGTTTGAGTTCGGTGAGGATGGATGTTAGCTGTTGCAATTATTATACGGAGAGGGCCTAAATTTCTCAAATGTTTATTTTAGGTTCGTCTACATTCTATAGTTGTTACAAGCTATAGTCACCTTTTGTTTTTTTTTGGAATGGTTTGGATAACAATAAGATAACTCAAGCACCATTACCTAACCTTACCGTCACCAGCATAGCAGCCGTTTTTGCTTTATTCCCAACAGATTTCCAAATTCGTTGGATTTTGGTAGCGCCTTGAAGGAACACCCTTATAGGACCTTTTTTTTGTGGAAACTTCTGTTGGATAAGTTAAGTTTTATCTATCTAAATATATTGATTCTTCCTCTCTTGTATTTAGAACCAATGTAAGCTTTTATATGCATATTTAAGTACCTATACTACATATAGTTTTTTGTAGTAAATAAGGGAGTTTTGATGAACAAACTGATACTTTAAACTGAACAAACCAGGTAATGGTAAATAATAATAATAAAGTAAATTAATCTAAAATTTTGTTAAGGGAAGGGGTCATTATTTGTAGAGGTTTTAAATAAAGTGGAAAAGTTTTATGTTATAAATTTTCAAATAATATTTGTATAAAGAGCATCTGACCGTACTCATTTTTTCTTGATAGCTTTATATATCTCCCAGTGTCTGTGCGTAAACATAGTATTTACACACAGATCTGGCATTTAGGTAGTTTGGACACTTGTCAGTCCTATTGATTATTAGATTACATAACTAACCTTAGTGTTAAGACACTCTAGCTTTCTCACGGACTTTGATTTTGTTTTCCCTAGTACCTTTTGGCTTTGCGCAGTAGCAGTGATATTTTATTTGTTAGTGGCTGTCAGGTCGTATTCTACTTTAACACCACTCACTGTTACTGTTAATCAGTTTTATATAGATATGTCAAGTATTGATATATAATATATGTTGTTGAAATAAATAAGAATATATTTGTTGTTACTATTTTTTGCTTTTATTTCAGTTCCTACTAACAGTAACTATAGCAGCACAAGGTAATTATTGAATTTTTTTCAGGAAATTGTATTAAGTGTCATTTATTTAGCTTATTTCTTATTGTTCATTACTTAAAAAAAAAAAAAAAATCTCAACCATTGTTGAGTTGGCGCCCATTCTTCTTCTCTCTTTATCGTCCTTTTATATTGATCTATCTCCAGTGGTTTTATCTAGTTGCCTTCTATTATTTTTTTTATTAAATAGGTCTCATTTTATCCCTTCTTTGTTTCCATATTTCAAAGCCAGTATTCTGTGCAATAAAGCTAGCCCGAATCCCCACTTGAGAGTTCGTGTCTCTCCGTCAGGTTGAAGTGGTTCCTCTGAGCTAAGCCGTTCTTCATTTTATCTGAAATCTTTTCTCTTCTATTTCACCCTCTTGCATCAGTTCTTTTTCTTCCAAATCCCAATACCCAGAGTATTGGGTTACAAGGTCCGGAAAAGTATACTTTCGGTAGAGGTAGGTGTAAAAAATAATTCACCTTCCAAAGCAGAAGTTGTTGAAAGTTTTTTGGAATTTATTTGTATATTAGACCCAAGTGCAGAAGGTCTTGTAAATAAACTTTTAAAATTTATACAATGAAAGCACCTTTTCATACGCAACTGCAGAAGAAAGGGGAATGATGGGGTAAGCGTTATGAGTGGTGTATATTCAGGCGTACAAAGGCGCATAACTGACCTAGAAAAAAGAGCTTCCTATGTTTATTGTATTACTTCCCATAATCTGAACCTAGTGTTAAATGATGCCGTTGCTGGTGTACAGGAGTTGATTTTTTTACGATATAATTAAGAGATTAGGTATAATATGTTTTTTTTAGTGCCAGTATTAGAAGATAAGATGTACTATGTACTATTATAACTTCGTATTCATCGCGTTTGCCAAGACTTAGAAGGTTATGTGAAACCCGGTGGTCATCCAGACATTATGCTGTTACGGCTTTCGCCGAGCTTTTCATTGCTGTCTAAAAAACAATGAAAAATTAGAAGTTAATGCATTATTAGAGCATATGAATAATTTTGAATTTGCCGTTAACATTACTATTCAATCTAAAATACTTAACTTCATTAATCTAACATCAAAACTTTTGCAATCTGAAACGGCAGAGTTAACGGTCACCCTTCAACTTTTTTTAAAAAACTCGTGATAATCTTCGAGAAATGAGAAATTCGTTTACCGAAACTTTAGCAGAAGTAGCAGAAACAGCAGAATAGTGGGGTATTATATCGAAATTTAAAAATAAATGGATAAAACCTATAAAAAATTTTACGATGAGCTCAGTTGCGACGAGAAAATAACTTGTAGAGAAAAAAGGTTTGAAGTTAATGTTTTGAATGTAAATTTAGATAAAATGTTGCAACAACTTACTAATAGGTTTGTCGGATTAAAAAGACATGCATAATAGGTTTTCATGTCTATTCCCAAAAAATCTTTTAACACTAACTGATGTAGACTTATGTATGTAGACCTATAAAGGCCAAATAGTGCCATTTACATATATATTTTAGTAATTATACTGTTATTAGTTGTAGTTATGTTTATAATACTGGGCCCCCCAATCTTCAGCTACGCCACTGGGGCTGCTCTTCTCCATACACGGACTTCTAAAAGGACTTGAGTGTCGCTGTTTACTGTGTCTTCCCAGCACTTTCTTGGCTTTCCAACCGGTCTCTTTCCCTGCATTCTAGCGTTAATTTTTGAAATTACTAAGTACCAATAAGGGGACCTTAATGCCAAAGTGGGTAATGAGAACAGGTACAGGAAGGCCACAGGTGGAAGGAGTAAGCACCAGGAAAGTAACGACAACGGCAAGATGTTGATAGGCTTTGCACAGGAGAATAATATGAGAATAATGAGTACATACTTTGATCATAAGTCAATACATAAAGAGACATGGATTTCGCCAGATGGCCAAACAAGGAATCAAATTGACCATATTTTGATTGAAGCTAAACATGCTAAACAAATAACAGATGTACGAAGTTATCGAGGAGCTGATATGGATTCCGATCATATATTGTTGATAGCAAAAATAAGAGAAAGAATGCCGAAACCGAGAGGTCAATTGGAAAGTCGAAAAAAATACGATGTTGCCAAATTGAACAACGAGGACATTGCAAAGAGCTTTGAAGCGGAAATTACGGACAAGCTTAGAGGTAGGCAGTACCATGACGATATAGAAACGGAGTGGACAGAAATTGAGGAATCTTTGAAGGAATCAGCAAGTAAGCACCTGGGACAAGTAAGTAGAAAACAGGAAAAAGAATGGTTCGATGATGACTGTAGGAAAAGGTTAGAGAAAAGGAATCAGGCACGACAAAGAATGATAGATGAGCCTAGTGAAAAAAATAGAAAGAAATATGAAGAAGAGAGGAGAAACACAAAAAGAATGTGTAGATATAAAAAGCGGGAACACATGAGTAAAAATCTTGAAGATATTGAACAACACTATATCAATAAGAACATTAGAAATTTCTACCAAGAAGCAAAAAGAAGTAAAGAACAGTATTCAAGATGACAAAACTTTTACAGGAGCAAAGAGGGGCACCTAATAGGCGACAAGGAAGGAAAACTGGATAGATGGAGAGAGCATTTTGAGGAACTGCTAAATGAGAGGCAGGAAAAGTGATACAAGAAAACTACAACCAAGAGGATGTAGTGGGGCCGCCAACAGACGAGGAAATAATGGAAGTTTTAAGAAGCATAAAGAACAACAAGAGTGCGGGTATCAACGATATTCCAGGAGAAATGATTAAACATGGAGGTAGAATATTAGAAGAGAGAATATGCAGCCTACTAAAGATGATATGGGATCAGGAAGAAATGCCGAGACAATGGAGTCAGGCTGTAATATGCCCGATATTCAAAAAGGGAGATAAATCTCAATGTGAAAGTTACAGAGGTATCGCTTTGCTTGATGTAATTTATAAAGTCCTTGCCAAGGTTATAAGAGAAAATTAGACAGATATATTAGTGTGCAGGTAGGAGAATATCAAGGTGGTTTTAAGAAAGGAAGATCTACCATCGATCAGATTTTCGTACTAAAGATGTTACAGTGCGGTACCTACGGACAACAGCTAAATATGAAGCTCCTGTTTATAGACTTCAAGCAGGCATATGATACAGTCGTAAGGAAACGCCTTTATCATGCACTTCGGTTAATTGGGATACCGGAGAAGTTGGTCAAACTGGTGAAAATGACACTCGAGAGAACAGAAAATCGAGTAGCACTGGAGGGTAGCCTCTCAGAAAAGTTTAAAGTACGAAGGAGTTTGAAGCAGGGAGACCCTCTATCAACTGTCCTTTTCAATTGTGTATTAGAGGCAATATTCAGGGAGAGCGGGATCAGAACGCTAGGTACGATCCATGATAGAAGAACTCAGGTACTTGCATATGCAGACGACATAGTATTGATAACAAGAACAAAAAGAGAACTGCTAAGAGTATTTAACCTTTTTTAAAGAAAAGCTAAGCAGTACGGTCTGAAAATTAACGAATACACAACAAAATTTATGGAAATGAATGAAGAACAGGTTTTGAAAATTAGAATAGATAACGATGGAAAAGAATATTGTTTCGAGAAAGTAAAAGAATTTGAATACTTAGGGGTCACTGTAACAGAGAAAGGAGATGAAGTTCCAGAAATTGAAAAAAGAATTGCGAAGGGAAGACGAGCAGTTGGAGCATTGAGCATACTTTTAAAAAGTAGTCTCACCTCAAGAGCAGCAAAATTGCGGTTATATAGTACGGTGATACAACCTACAGTACTGTATAGTAGTGAATGTTGGGTTCTGAATAAGAGAGAAGAAAATGCATTGGAAAGATGGGAACGGAGTGTGCTGAGAAAGATTTTCGGTGGTGTGAAAGTGGGAGAGAACGAATGGAGAAGACGGACGAATGCGGAAGTTCAAGAACTGTTTGGGAAGCCAGTAATCAGCCATATGCTAAAAACTAGAAGACTTCGCTGGCTAGGACATGTGGAAAGGATGTCAGGGGACCGATGGGCGAAGAGTATATTGTTAAGAGGTGAGGGAAGAAGAAGGAGGGGTCGACCGCGGAAAAAGTGGCTGGAAGCAGCCAAAGAGGATCTACAAAGAGCAGGCGTTGTAAACTGAAAGACAGCTGCCCTGGACAGAGTAAAGTGGAGAAAGACAGTTGAAAAATTTCAAGCCATGGGCCCCTGAGGCCTGCAGCGCTATTATATAAGTACCAATTTCAATCTCAAACCTTCTTCGATCAGCTCCCCATAAGAATTTTTGGCAGGTTTTATTGTAAAACATTCTTATTAATTATTAATGAAATGTTTATGAAAGAGCGAGCGATCAAGCTGCATTAACAAAAAAAAAACAATGTTTTCAAATAAAATAGGCAAAATATTTATAGGAATCTAAGTTAATAAGGTTTGAATTTAGGCACTTTGCAGATTCAAAAGTAATATTTTTTACCTGTGTTTTGAGCCTTGAAAATCATAATTCTTCGTTTTTTTTCAGTTTAAATTGTTTATAAATCTAAAACGATCAACTTCAGAGAAAAATTATGGACCTATTTTGTTTCCAATGATCCTAAGAACATAAAATAATAATGTTTGCCTTGGCCGGCAAACTTGATTTTTATATTGTTTTAATTTTTTTTCTAAAAGTCTAAAAATCTAAAAATCTAAAAATCTAAAAATTGTGCAATACAGTTCCGAGAAAATTGAGGCGTTCCATACATAATACTCACTCTGTATATAATATTAAATACTAACAATATATTATGGATGATGATTTCTGACCATATGACATCAAGATATATGCCTGAAGTACCTTTTCAAGTGGACATTTGCCCACGAGACGAATGGGACAGAGGAAACTCTCGACACAGACTGCAGGGTTGCACCTGGTATACGGACCGGTCTAAAACTGCAGACGGTTCGGGCGCAGGGATATTCTATAGTGGTGGAAATTTCAACATTTCTATTCCACTGGGGGAATGTACCTCCGTATTTCAGGCAGAGATTTTTGCAATCTTGCAGTGTGCAAGAGAAAACAGCCTGAGGGCATTCGAACTGCAGCGGGTTAACATATGCACAGATAGCCAAGCAGCCATTGGGGCTCTTATAAGCCCTAAGGTGAACTCTAGGCTGGTGTGGGAATGTCGACAAGAACTTGGTAGACTGGCACAACATAACAGTGTTATACTGGTATGGGTTCCAGGTCATCGGGGCATATACGGCAATGAAAAAGCTGATGCACTTGCCAAGAGAACATCAGCTACAAAATACCTGGGTCCAGAGCCGGCCGTGGGAGTGCCAAAAAGCACCGTCCGCGAACGAAAAAAAGCCTGGATCTGAAGCCAACACAACTCACACTGGGAGAGTGTACCCGGTCAAACACATGGCAAGATGTATATCGGACGGACATGTGCTAGTAGAGCTGAGTTACTGCTGAAAACAAGCAGGAATCAGCTCAGAGTCATAACAGGTTTCCTCACTGGACATGCGCCAGTTAAGGGTCACCTACATACAATGGGGCTGTTTCATGGAGACTTGAGCTGCAGACTCTGTAACAGAGAACCTGAAACAGACAACCATATCTTGCATGACTGTGAGGCATTGGATCGGAGGCGGCAAACACTTTTCGGAGACATCGAAATGACTCCAAATTTATATGGCACCCACCCACTAGACCTGTACAAGCTGGTACAGGGTTCCAGAATTCTGGAATGGGTTTCATAAACAATGGAAGATGTACAATAAGCCAAATGGCTGCAGTACAACCGGTTCACAACAGACGGCTTCCAGGAAAAAAAAACAATATATTTATATACTTGTTTTGATTTGCAGGTACATCATTTGAAACACAGGATGGGGTATTAGGAATGGCACTTTCTCCATTTATTCCTGGAGAAGGTAGACGACTTTATTATCACTCAATGAGTAGTGACACAGAACATTATGTTAAAACTTCTGATCTGAAAAATCGGTATTTATGGGAACTCAGAAAACCTTTCCCAACTCTTTTTAAGGTAAATATTGATTATGTTTTTTCAAAATTAACATCATGTCATAAGATTTTTCGTTAAACAACTAATAATTTAGTTACTCTATCGTTCTGGTTAATACCGATCTAAAATAAGAAATTTAGTTGTAGATATATAAAGTTTACCGTGATATTTTACACAAAACAGCGAATTACACATGAGAAAAATATAGGAGACACTTGAGAAAAAATCAGATATTTTAAAGCAATTGGCATCTCGTCTTAAGCAATACGCCCTCTGGGGGCTATTGCAGTAACCGAGCTAAGGGCCTTTTCTTCTTTCACGTTAGGTCATTCTTCTTTCACGTTGAAGGCATGGCATATTTTTTAGGTTAGGAGACTTTGTTTATTAGTAGTAACCTAAACTCAATGTAATTATTGATTTTTCTTATTTGTTTTCTGTCGTGATTTTGAGGTATTTAAAGACATTTATTTGAGGTATTTAAAGACAATCATTAGATTAATTATTTTATAAACTTTTCGTTTTTGGTAATTTTGAGTGCTGACAACTTGCATGTGACTTGTATAGTAGTGAACTGTGGAAGTCCAACTGATCGGGATAATGTTAATTTTAATTTGTTTTTTTGTCGTGATTTTGAGCTAATATAGTATTTAAAGACATTCATTAGATTAATTATTTTATAAACTTTTCGTTTTTGGTGATTTTGAGTGATGAAAACATGCCTGTGACTTGTATAGTAGTGAACTGTGGAAGTCGAGCTGACCAGGATAGGCCAATGTGAAAAACATTATTAATACTAAATTTGGACAACATAAAGTTTAGGGCAACCAAACATAACCAATTTGTAGTTGACATTTGATGTAATCTAAAAGCATTGACAGTGTTGCCATATTGTAAAATATTTCTTATTGTAACATCTAAAATTAAAATTGGATAAGAGAACATAATATATAATTTAAAAATCAAAAACAAATGTTAGATATAAATCAGAAAATATATTAAAAGCATTAAATTTAAAAGCATTAAAATTATATAAAATCAATAGTGGCCATATTAATAGAAACACTTAAAAAATGTAAAGATTGAAATAATTTAGAATACCTATATTTTATAAATCCTGCTTTGTATATATTAAAAAATTATAGCTTTTCATAACAAAAAATATTCAAAATATATTTGCGTAAAAGTCTAACTTTATAATATTTTAAACGTATAAATTATAAAAGAAAACATGTTTTAAACAAGGTCTAAATTCATGCCTAAATTATAAACAGATATGGCAATGGCAACACTGTTCACAAAATTCATGTTGTTGCATGGCCGTTGCCCTAAACTTTATGTTGTCCCTAAATTTTAACATTTATCCCCTATTTTGTTAAAACAATATTATTTTGTTTTTTTTTATTCTATTCAAAATAAATGCAGTTTTGGCAGATAATTTGTTTTATTATTTATTTTTTTCCATATAGACCTGGATCCCGCATACCAAAAAAAGTTGATTAAGAGCAAGCTGAAAATTTGTTATAACTTAACAGTGTCTAGTCGGACAAACTTTGATGTATGGGAACTCTGGAACGGGAAGTTTTAACTGTGGAACAGGTTAAAAATTTGGACCGTCAGACTATGAAAACGTTCCATGTACAGTAGACTCCCTCTTAACCGGTCCCGCATTAACCGGCCACTCCCCAATAGACGTTTTGGTTTTTAAAAAGTGGAGAGATGTAGCTTTTAAAAATTCACTTAATGTCAAGAAATAAAAGAAAGTTACCGATTTTTTTAAAACAAGTTTGTAAAATAGTTAAATATGTACATACATAGAAATAAATAGTATTTTTCAACTGTATACTCCGTGATCTTTATTAATATAGACCTTCCTGTACTTGTGTTTGATATATGTATGTATGTACTTGATTTTTCTCATGAAAATACCCGCACATTGGATTAACCGGCCAGGCTCTGATCCCGAGGTGGCCGGTTAAGAGGGAGTCTACTGTATTTAGATAGAACTTCCAATTGATTTGTTAAAATTTCATTAAACTCTCATGCGAAAATCAGACTGGTGTTTATCACCAAATGGGCATTTTAATGAGTGGGACACGAAGAACAGATCAAATGACAGGAATCATGTTGGTTAGTAATAGCAGTCTGATTTTTGCAGGAGAGTTTGATGAAAGGGTAACAAATCAATTGGATGTTCTGTCTGACAAAATACATGGGACATTTTCATAATCTGACGTTCCAAATTTTTAAACTGTTCCAGTGTCCCCATACATCAAAGTTTGTCCAACTAGACACCATTAAGCTATTAACAAATTTTCAGCTTGCTATCAATTAATTTTTTTGGTACTCGGGATCCAGACCTAATAGGTTTTGTTCATAGTACGATCCAAACGATCAGCAACCGTTGCCAACCATCAGACATATGCGCAGTTAGCATTGGTAGACTACGAACACGCATGTGTCTGATGATTGGCAAGTGTTGCTGATTGTTCTACGAACAAACCTTTCAGTAAGCATAAGTTTGTGATATCCATGGGTAGTAAATAACAGGAGGCAGGATTCGATTTTTAAAACATTTATTTTAGACTCGGAACATAGTCATACCTTATAAATAAATGTGTATTATCATTACAAGTTGATACTAATTACTAAAATAAATACACACTTAAAAGACCAATACATAATTACTCATGATGAATAAGTACATTATAATTAAAAATGAATAACCATTTTCATATCGCTGCATCACGAAGCCAAAGCCGTCTTATTATATTTCAGTTCATTTAGAGAGCACAATAAGCACTCTGACCAAACAGTTTCAAGACTCATTAGTTTTTCCATCAGATAATGCACATGTTGCTATCTCCAAGCCGTGTAGCTGTAAGGGAGCTCGCACACCAAAGCAATATAGTACATCACATGTGGCATGCATTGTGAAAAGATACGCACTGAGTGTCACATCTGGTTTTCGGTGACTTTCGAGTGACCACTCAGTGCATATCTTTTCGCAATTCATGCCATATGTGATGTAGGATAGTGCTTTGGTGAGCGAGCTCACTAACTTCTGTACATGCATTGGGTTCTTCTTCTTCTATCTTGCTTTGGGCATACTCGGCTGCAAACTTCACTATTACCGGCCATACACTTACAATGTGCATTTGCTATGTCATCATAACTGGCTATCACCCCACCCAAACATTTAGTGATTTAGCAATAGCTTTTTGGGAACCCTTCATCTAAAAAAAATATTTTAGCTTTTTGGCATGTTTCACCTACAAAAATTTATTTTTATTTCAGTATTTGCGTTCTTTAGAATGATTAAACATATTTTATTTAAAATCAGACATTCATATAATATAATTTTAGAACAAACAATCATGACTGTTTATGATTATCTTTTCTATCATAGCCAGTACATGTCGTCAACCTAATCTGTAAACTGTGTAACTCCATTTATCCAAATTGTACAGGAGACACAAAAAACTATTTTTCTAAATATGACTAATGCGAATACTATGTACCTCCAATTTTAAAAGATAGGATGCTAAAATGGAATATTTTATAGATAAACATATCACTAACATTTGTATATTGTTTAATGAGTATTTAATATTGTTTCATACAGATATACAGTAAAACCTCCGTTAACCGAAATAATTGGGGGGAAGTGCGTTTCGGATAACAAGAATTTTGGTTAAAAATAACATTGCTTTTTGTATTCTTCTTGTATCAAATTACATAGTTCTTGGTCAAAGTTGGTATTAAAACATACTATGAGGTGAATTCTTAATGTTTTCTTTATTGTAAAATAGAACACAACAATAAAATTAAGGAAAATGAACATGTTTGAAATGTTTTTAAAAAAAATTTCTGTTCTTTTGACAATTATGTTTTGCAGCTATGTTTATTACTTATATGGACGTTTCGGTTAAACAATGTTTCGGTTAAAATGGTTCGGTTAACGGATGTTTTACTGTATGAACGTAAATAAATCTAATATTTAGAACCAATTTATCCAAAAGACACTAATACTGTTACCTATATATTTCTTAATGGTGAATAAATAAAATAAAGGCATACCTTTTGAACAATAATATAGAAATCATTAAGAATTTTTACTCCAGCTTTCAAAACAAAACCAGCTGTAAATTATTTATGTGCCTGAAGGCTTTTGTATGCTTTCATCTGCTGCTTAGAGTAGTAACTGTGAGCCTCCACCAGATATGTATAAATATCTATAATAGTAATTTGGTGGAATGCACTTTACTGTAAAATCCAATTCTGACTGAATTGTATATGGATCTAAATCTCCAATTATTTTCAGCTTCAATAAATATCTAAAACAAAAGAAATAATATCATGGCTTGCAGAATTCATCATTATTGATAACAGGGAAAAATTAACAGTAAATAAAAATTGTTTCGCCTACCTTTCTCCAACATCTGGAGTTTCCAATAATAATTTCCTTAAAGAATCACTTTGCATTGTGGTAAAGTTTATAAAGTTCAAAAAAACAGCAAACGAAATCCAAGTGAATCCAAAATAGAATACGAGGATAAACAATAAACAATGAAAAATCATTGATGAAACCATAACCTCAACTGTCATCAATATACGACTAACTTCACAACGGCCCTTAGCTCGGTTCAATTTGATACCACATTGGCGCTGCGATCTTAATCCGAATCGCCAATAGAATAAAAAACCACAAATAAGGATTTTAAATAAATAGCCCAATAAATGACAGCTTTGAAGTGTAATTTTCAAGGTCAACTCCGAATTGCATGAAAATTTGTAAGTATTTATAGTCCTGTCGCCAGGGGGGTACAAGGGCCTCCTTAATTCAGATGAACTTACTTAAGTTTTTTTTATATATTTTGACTCGTAGAATACGAATTTTTTGGGTAACAGTTGATCCGGATGTCGATAAGATTGTTATAGACAAAGAACTTGAGGAATTACATAACAGCGATTTCTCGCAAAACAAAACATCTTTTTGTATTTTTTGGGTCATTTTAAGCAAAAAATATTCCTACAAGTTTTTTCGTAGAATGCATAGTTTTCGAGATAACCGCGGTTGAACTTTCAAAAAATCGAAAAATTGCAATTTTTGAACCCGAATAACTTTTGATTAAAAAATAAAGTAGCAATTCTGCTTACCGCATTTGAATGTTTAAGTCAAATTATATCGGTTTTGATTCTTTGCATTGCTAAAAATTCATTTTTTTATTGTTAAAGAAATCTTTAAACACATAGTGTTTCCCGTGCCTAATACATGCGTTTTAACGCATGCTACGTAGAAATTGCCTCGCTTGCACTTGTAGCTACTCTACCTACTCGTTCGATTTTAAATGAGAAATCAGTGAAAACATCACTCACGCACTAGGTGTTTATAACTTTGTTTAACAATAAAATAATAAATTTTTAGCAATGCAAATAATCAAAACCGATATAATTTGACTTAAACTTTCAAATGCGGTAAGCAGAATTATTGCTACTTTATTTTTTAATCAAAAGTTATTCGGGTTCAAAAATTGCAATTTTTCGATTTTTTGAAAGTTCAACCGCGGTTATCTCGATAACTATGCATCCTACGAAAAAACTTGTCAGAACATTTTTTGCCTAGAATGATCCAAAAAATACAAAAAGATGTTTTGTTTTGCGAGAAATCACTGTTATGTAAGTCCTCAAGTTCTTTGTCTATAACAATCTTATCGACATCCGGATCAACTGTTACCCAAAAAATTCGTATTCTGCCGGTCAAAATATATCAAAAAAACTTGGGTAAGTCCATCTGAATTAAGGAGGCCGTTGTACCCCCCCTGGCGACAGGACTATTAGTAGGGTGGTTCGAAAAAAACTTTTTTTCTTATTTCAGATCGCTATAGTGCGCAAAAGTTGCCATTGGTATAGACTTGAAAAAGCACTAATTATTATTTTTTTATTAATTTGTCTTCCGGTCGCGCAATGCCATCAAAGTTAGCAAAAATTGTGAAAAACCTTAATTTTTCAAAATTTTTTTAAACAGGCCAGATGGTTTTAATTGCGTTCCTATACCATGAACTAACTACTAAAATTATGTAAAATCTATATAAATGTACTTTTATACATTTGTTTCATACCTTCCGGTCGCGCAACGTAATACAAAATGAGTAAAATTAGTAGTTTTTGCAAAATTTCAAAGTTTGACTGTTTAGTACAATTTAATCATACGACTTCTAGAGATACTATAGATTAATTCAATTACAATAATATATTTAAAATCCAAGTATCTAAGATACATTTTGATATTCAAGTGGAATTAGGTCGCGCAGCTTCGTCAAAAACAGGAGACTACCGAGAGGCGAGGCGAAAGTGACGAATGCCAGCGAAGCTTGCGCAGCAACAAATAGAGATACATGTGGGAAGACCTCTACAATTGAGTATTTGTCTTCTCCATTACAACGAACTGCCATTCCGCCACCTTTTCCAACACGTACATGGAAATACAACAGGCATTATAAGATATCCGGACCGATTGGAAAGGCCCTAAATGATTGTGAAAGACTACCAGTTGTTGTTCATTTTAATCGTTAGCATCGCTGAGCGGTGCAATAATGTGGTTCTAATATAGCCGTCTCTGGAACTGTGTCCACACACTTTACTTGAAGCTACGGTCACTAGCTTAACGCATCTTTCAACTGCCTGTGTATGGCATGGCAAAGTATCTATACTCATAACAGGCTTGAAGTCATCGCTCACATACTGTTTTATCTCTTCATTAGTCAATGTTCTTAGCAGTAGAGGAGAGTCAGTGTAATGGTGTTCCATTTGATAATTTCGTAATACTATTTATCTTCAAAGTTTAAGTTTGGTGGTTTAAAGGTTCTGATAGAGTCACTTTCAGATATTGCTTGCTTTTCCTTCATGATACGCCTAAAGCCCAGCTCTCGGCTATGATTTCTGTCATCAGTTACCATAGCCAAAAGTGAATTTTCGGGATGGGCAAAGTAAGCATTCCGTTGTAAAACGGGATCAACAACTTAAATAAGCTCTTCTGGTAAGTACTTTGAATATTCAATGATTTTGTAATCATGTCTAGGCTCATTAAATCTGTGAATTTGTGGTTTATTTTTGTGGCAAACCACATAGGCATATTATAACATTTGAGAATAAATGTGACAATCTCTCTCAGATTTTCAGAAGGGTAGGACACACTGATGTAGAAACGCAAAATCCAGTTTGCAGTAGTAAGCCATCTTGAATATGACGTTGGGATAGGATCACGTACTCACTACAAAGTCTTCTGAACAATGTCCTGACTTGATGACTTCTGACATCTCAAGCAAGTACAATTATTGGTGCTTGCTAAGAATACGTTTGTCAACTTTTGGAATCTCACAATCAATAGGATTAAAATCAATAAGTGGTAGTATTTCACAATTAGGTAGGGCCTTTCCAATTGGTCCGGAATATCCTATTGGGCCTGTTGTATTTTCATCTAAGTGTTGGAAAAGGTGGTGGAATGGCACAAGTCGTTTGATTAAATCGTACCAAACAGTCCAACTTTGAAATTTTCAAAAACTACCGACCGGAAGATATGAAACAAATGTATAATAGGTGCATTTATATTGATTTTACATACTTTTAGTAGTTAATTCATGGTATAGGAACGCAATTAAAACCATCTGGCCTGTTAAAAAACTATATGAAAAATTAATGTTTTTCACAATTTTTGCTAACTTCGATGCCATTGCGCGACCGGAAGAAAAATTAATAAAAAAATAATAATTAGTGCTTTTTTCAAGTCTATACCAACGGAAACTTTTGCGCATTATAGCGATCTGAAATAAAAAAAATTTCGAACCACCGTAGTATTTAGGTTCTACTTACCTTCCACTTCGGAGTTGAACTTTTGCCGTTGGTTGCTTTTACTTGGAAGGTGACAATCACCTCTTCACGGGGGGTGAAAAAACCCGCGTTTAAAATAAGTAACTTTTGTTCCATAGACTTTTTTCAAAGAAGTCAATACTTTTTGAATTATTTTCGATTGAAAATGTTTTTTTTTTCGACCAAAAAAACACGTTTTATCATATCAATATTTTATCAAAAAAGAAAATATTCCTAATGAAAATGTAGCTTATAAAAAAACGAATAAAATGGTGTACCAATGAAGTCTATAAATGCAGTAAGAGCAAAGTTGTAGCTCATTAAATTTACGTTCTTATTCGTCAAATTCCAAATCGAATATTTCAACGCGAACTAACCCTAAAATTAAGCAAATTTCGGGAAAAACTTATTAAATTTCTTTAACGTGTTTAAAAGAAGCCTTATTTTATATTTTATAAAACTTTCTAGTATAAAGAATAAACGAGTTACTCTCAAAATAAATTTAACCCTTCTTTTTTGGTAAAAAAATCGTGAAAATCTTTTTCATATGAATGAGTATTGTTTATACAATCTGTAAGTTCCACCGGTTCGAAGTGCTTATTTTTGAAAAAAATTGGTTTTTTAGTAGAAAATTTTTTTCTCAAAAATTGAGGAAAAATGCATTTTTCTCAAAATAACTTAAAAAAGTATTATATGAAAAATGCCAAAGAGTAAAAAACTGTAAGTTTGTTTTATAAGCATGCTAGTTTCATTTTGTTTTTATGTAAGACAAAAATTTGTTAAGATATAGCTGTTCAAAAATTGCGTACACTCGTGACTAGTGACTCGTTCAAACCCTTTCAAAAATAAGCACTTTAAACGGGTGAAACTTACAAATCATTTACAAAATATATAAGTAAAATAAATTTATTATAAAACGATAACGATTAATTTCATTTCGGGTGCTAAATAGGAGAGATTTTCACGATTTTTTTTTAGCAACAAAAAGAGACCAACGTTCTTTTGAGCGTAACTCGTTTAACTTTAATGCTAGAAGCTCTTATAAAAAACAAAAATAAATATTTTCTTATACACTTTAAAAAAGTTTTATGGAGTTTTCCCGAAAAGGGCTTCATTTTTTGGTTATTATTTCACGTTGACATATCCGATTTAGAATTTGAATTTTTTAGTTTTTTTTATATGCTCCATTTTTTCTAAGAATATTTTTTTCCATAAAATACTTAGTTTTTGAGTTATTTTTGAAAAAACCGTCTGAACACGTGGTTTTTTGGTCGAAAAATAAACATTTTCAATCGCAAATATGTAACTCGAAAAGTATTGACTTACTTAAAAAAATCTATTGACCGAAAGTTGCTTAAAATTAGTCAATTTATCCATTTCCGAACTTTATCCATAAAAGCAACCAACGTCATAATTTCAACTTTGAAATGGACGATAAGTAGAACCTAAATCCAAATTTTCATGCAATTCGGAGTTGATCCAGAAAATTACACGGTATTGCCGTATTTTTCCCGATCGTTTATTTGGCTAAAAGAATGAAATAAAAAAATACAGAAACTAAATCAAAAAAATGCATTTTTCAAAATAATAAAATTAATATCTTCAAAGAGTATATTCATATAAACAATATATACAATATACTTAGGCTTGCATATCGGTCTTCTCAGAAACTACTGTCAAGACCGATATGCAAGCCTAAGCTGTCCAACAGGAAAAAAGACAAAACATATCACAAAAGGATGTCCACAAGGATCAGTTTGTGGACCTATGTTCTGGGATGTAATGCTAGAGGAACTGTTGGAACAATTGACTATAGATCCTGAAGTGCTTGGAAGCATAGCATATGCAGATGATTTGTTGTTGATCATAGATGCAAACTCAAGAAGAGAATTAGAAAATAAATCAAATGAAGTAATAATAAGAGTAAATGATTGGATAAATCAAGTAAAATTAACAATATCAGATTCAAAAACAACATATAGTTTAATAAAAGGAAATTTAGAAAGAGATCCAATTATAAAAATTAGAGGGAAAACAATAAAAAGAAAAATGGAAACAAGATATTTAGGTATTATAATAGACGAACAAAAATTATTTACAAAACACATGAATTGTGTCTGTGAAAAGACAACAAAGATCATGCATAGCATTGCTAGTCTAGCACAGAAGGAGTATAGAATTTCGTTCCGACAGATGAGAATATACCTAAGTACAATACTTGCATCAATTGTAGGGTACGGTTCAAGTATATGGGCACATAGATTAATAAATAAAAAAAAATGCAGAAAAATTAAATAGAGCTCAGAGAGGATTTCTTGTAAGAATGACGGGAGCATTTGGAACAACTGCAACACAGGCAGTCACAGTTTTAACTGGAGTAATGCCAATGCATTTAGAAACACAAAAAAGAGCATGTAATTATTGGCTAAAAAAAGAAAAATATGAAAAAAATAATACAAATAATAGGATTAGATATAAGAAATAAAAGAGAATTAAAAGAAATAATAAATAGAAAAAGACAAAATGAATGGGAAAATTCAACAAAATCTAGACGTTTATACAATTTTATACCAATATTAGAAAACATTCCAAATTATTTTAATCCAAAACAAGGTTTAATACACTTTTTAACAGGACATGGACCGTACCCAACATATTTGGAAAGATTTAACTTAAAAGATGATGCATATTGTGAATGTGGAGAACTAGGTACACCAGAACATATAGTGTTACATTGTGAAAATACTATAGAAAATGAAGAACATAGAGAAATGAGAAGAAGATTAGAAAGAATTGAAATAAGAGATATATTACAAAATGAAGAATATTTTGAAATATTAAACACTATCACACAAATAATATCTAAAGAGCAACAAGAAATCTATAATAATAGAAGAAGACAACCAATAATCCAACCCTGATGAAGTTGAGTAAGATAAAGTTAAAATAAATAAAATAAAATATAAATTCAAAAATAGATATTTACAATTATAATAATAATTCAATATAAAATAAATAAATAAAAATATTAATTCAATACATAATTCATGAAATTAAAAAAAAAACTACCAACTCTCTTCTGAAAATAGAGGGACTGTCTTTATCACTTAGAAGGGAGTTGATAGTACCAAAAATATTTTAAATTGTTTATTTAAATTTGTTTGTTAAACGTAATTAATAGATGATGGCAAATTGTTAATTGTAAAAATAGATTTAATAGTTGAGTAAAAAATGTAAAAAAATAAAAAAAAGATATCTGTAATCCCATCAGGAAAAAACGACCTGGATTAGTCACTAGAGGCCAGGTCATATGTATAAATAATAAATAAATAAATAAAATAAAAAAATTCATATAAACAATATACGTCTAAAGAAAATACCTGGAGTTAACAAAACTATGGTTGGTAGAGTATAAATACAGTTGCACGTCATTATCTACGTTAGAGTTCTAAGTTGACATATTGCCAAGTTACAAAAAAAAAATCTGAATTCATTTTAAATCAAATATATCACAAAATTATGGTGTCGGCCGATATGCGCTAGACCGTTTTTCGCCCTTACCTGAAATCGGCCGGTTTGCGCTCTAACACTTTCTTAATGGAGATGTATAGCTAATTATTTTCTTATATCGACCGTTTTGCGCTCTCTTGTAATCGACGTTTAATTTTATTCTACCATAACGATCAGGTAACGGTTAAGCTAGTAAAATTAGTTTTACAAAATCATAAAACTATAAAAAAATGGATATAGTCTAGATGATGTGCACAGCAATTGGAAGGTGGAAACACAAAAAAAAGCCGGAAATACCCGCAAGTTAAGTTAGAACCGAAGGGTTGGGTCTTCCTCCTTCCCTTCTTAGAAGGGCTTTTTAAGTTCTTTCTGACTCAACTTTCACGGGTGGAAACACAAAAAACAAGCCGGAAATACCCGAATGTTAAGTCAGGACCGAAGGGTTGGGTCTTCCTCCTTCCCTTCTTAGAAGGGCTTTCTAAGTTCTTTCTGACTCAACTTTCAGTCGTGTGTCTTAGTGATTCCAACTGAAGCCAAGAAAATGGCGTCGTGTACCGCGTGTGAAATATAACGTTCTTGGATGGTATTGTTATGGAAGCAGATAGGGAGAAAATTTTCGCCTTTTTATATTCACACGGGGTATTAAAAAATACTGGGAAATGTTGTGGCTTTACTGTATCGGCAAGGAAGGGGACTAATTTTGAGTCAGGTAGGTTCACCAGACTATTATTGTAGAATGAAATTAAAATTATATTGCAAGAGAGCGCAAATCGGCCGATTAAGGAAACTATAGTAGTTAGATATTTCTATTATGAAAATTGCAAAGCGCAAACCGGTCGATTTCAGGTAAGAGCGCAAAACGGGCGAGCGCAAACCGGCCGTATTCCATAATTATTGCAGAAGTGGATTATACAACACAACAAATTAATATTCAATGTAAATAAATAAAACATTATAAATACAAAAAAATTAAGTAATCTTACGTTAAAGTAAATAATAAAAACAATAAATTTGTTGGCCTATAAAAATATAAGAGAGGAAAAGAGAAGAAATAAACTATCCCTAACCGCCCTGGATTTTTTGTGAAATTGTGCTTTAATCACAATTGTTTGTAGTCTTTTTTTGTTTAGCCTAAAACTAAATGATATCAAATAATGTATACAGGGTGGTTCATCTTATTCGCCTCGGTCTCTGTACGGAAAACCACTTGATATTTTAAAAAAATTTCTTCACAGGAATATACAGGGCCTTTAATACTACAACCTAAAAATAATGTGAATTATACAGGGTGTTCCAAAAAAGAGTGGTATATCAAAGTTATATTTTTTCTTATGGTATGCCCTATATCTGATGACATTATTGAATTGACCTTAAAAAATAAGCTATACTTTCATAAGGGTTCCCTATACCTAAATACAGGGTGTTTTGATTTATTTCGATTTTTATAAAAATGTAAGGTTTTAGAAAAAAATAAATATCTACGAATATAAGAAGCAGTAACAAATTCTTTCTTGGATTTTAATAATAGACTATTTAGCATACTTAAACATATGCTTATTGCAACAAAATTTCTTACAGGGTGGTCAAAATATGAGATTGTTCTATTAACAAATTCAAGCTGTAATAACTTACTTATTTTAAATGGAACACCCTGTATCTTACTAGTCTATCGCATAGAAAATTTGCTTAGCTTTCAATTTGTATTAGGGTTTCCTATACCTATCTTTTTACAGGGTGGTCAAAATATTAGATTGTTCTATTAACAAATTCAAGCTGTAATAACTTACTTATTTTAAATAGAACACCCTGTATCCTACTAGTCTATCGAGTAGAAAATTTACTTAGCTTTCAATTCTTATTAGGGTTTCCTATACCTATCTAGCTTTATTTTTTAAATATTTAAAGATTTCCTAATTTGTAAGCTTTCAAAATTAGAATTAAGTACCTATGTCGTTATTATGTACAACACATCACCAACACCGGCAATATACTTAAATATCTTAGTCAAGATAGTTTCATTAATAAAATTCGCATTTTTATCATTTAATCACACAGAGTGTTCTTATTTTAAATGACATACCCGATATTCTATTCTTTATAATGGAAGATATTTAAAATCTCTTCAATTCCATGTTAACATTCTCAATACACATGTTATTCTGTAAATACCCATTTTTACATATTTTTGTACAATAGGCTCGTTTTCGTCAAAGTAGCCATTGCATTTAATTGTTTGTAATTGCGATTTAAAGATTCAAACAAAAAGTGGCGTTCTTAAATTTACTTAATAACCGTTGGGTTAAGATATGGAAAATACTTATATGGAATGAAATATAATTTAAATATCTTCCAGAATACGGCATCTAATATAGGGTATGCAGTTTAAAATAAACATATTATTCAATTTCACATGTAGGCCAAAATCAACTAAAATAATACAACACTCTGTGTGATTACATGATAACAATGAAAATTTTATTAATAATGACAGTATCTTGTCTAAGTATATTGCCGGTGTTGGTGATGTGTTGTACATAAACACGACATAGGTACTTATGTAATTCTAATTTTTAAAGCTTACAAATTAGGATATCTTTAAATATTTAAAAAATGAAGGGAGATAGGTATAGGAAACCCTAACAAGAATTGAAAGCTAAGTAAATTTTCTACTCGATAGACTAGTAAGCTACAGGGTGTTCTATTTAAAATAAGTAAGTTATTACAGCTTGAATTTGTTAATAGAACAATCTAATATTTTGACCACCCTGTAAAAAGATAGGTATAGGTCACCCTAATACAAATTGAAAGCTAAGCAAATTTTCTACGCGATAGACTAGTAAGATATGGGGTGTTCTATTTAAAATAAGTAAGTTATTACAGCTTGAATTTGTTAATAGAACAATCTCATATTTTTACCACCCTGTAAGAAATTTTGTTGCAATAAGCATCTGTTTAAGTATGCTAAATAGTCTATTATTAAGATCCAAGAAAGAATTTGTTACTGCTTCTTAGATTGGTAGATATTTATTTTTTTTCTAAAACCTTACATTTTTATAAAAATCGAAATAAATCAAAACACCCTGTATTTAGGTATAGGGAACTCTTATGAAAGTATAGCTTATTTTTTAAGGTCAATTCAATAACGTCATCAGATATAGGGCATTCCACAAGAAAAAATATAACTTTGATATACCACTCTTTTTTGGAACACCCTGTATAATTCACATTATTTTTAGGTTGTAGTATTAAAGGCCCTGTATATTTCTCTGAAGAAATTTTTTTAAAATATCAAGTGGTTTTCCGTACAGAGACCGAGGCGAATAAGATGAACCACCCTGTATATCTCGTTTTGTTTTAGACTTATGCTGGAACAAGAAAAACACAAAGTGCTGCAGAAGCAATTGACAGGAACGGAGTACAGTTTTTTGGTTTAATGAAAGATATTGAAGTTGCCTGCTTTGTCACTAGAGGAGAGTACGGCATACCGGGCAACTATTCAGATATCGTAGCGAGCAATCAAAAAACGTTGCAATTTGTTAGTGGTATAAAGGTAAGAATGATTTTTGATTATTGTTGGACTGTTAAGAATTTATTTGGTAGAAGAAATATATTAACCCAGTCGCTGCCTATCGAAGATAATGGAACTCGGCTAAAGCGGGCTACTCACACGCCTGTCGCAGGGACAACCTTGGACGCACGGTTGATGGGACAATTAGTCCTGTCGCCAGGGGGGGTACAACGGCCTCCTGTATTCAGATGGACTTACCCAAGTTTTTTTTATGTATTTTGACTTGTAGAACACGAATTTTTTGGGTAACAGTTGATCCGGATGTCGATAAGATTGTTATAAACCAAGAAGTTGAGGAATCACATAACAGCGATTTCTCGCAAAACAAAACATTTTTTTGTATTTTTTGGGCCATTCTAACCAAAAAATGTTCCTACATTTTTTTTCGTAGGATGCATAGTTTTCGAGATAAACGGGGTTGAACTTTCAAAAAATCGAAAAATTGCAATTTTTGAACCCGAATAACTTTTGATTAAAAAATAAAATAGCAATTCTGCTTACCGCATTTGAAAGTTCAAGTCAAATTATATCGGTTTTAATTATTTGTATTGCTAAAAATTTATTATTTTATTGTTAAAACAAAGCTATAAACAGCTAGTGCTTGAGTGATGTTTTCAATGATTTCTCATTTAAAATCAAACGAGTAGGTAGAGGAGAAAAGAGTGCAAGCGGGGCTATTTCTACGTAGCATGCATTAAAACGCATGTATTAGGCACGGGAAACACTATGTGTTTATAGCTTTTTTTAACAATCAAAAAATAAATTTGTAGCAATGCAAATATTCAAAACGGATATAATTTGACTCAAACTTTTAAAGCTGGTAAGCAGAATTGCTATTTTATTTTTTATTCAAAGGCTATTCGGGTTCAAAAATTGTAATTTTTCGATTTTTTGAAAGTTCAGCCGCGTTTATCTCGAAAACTATGCATCTTACGAAAAAACTTGTAGGAACATTTTTTGGTTAAAATGACCCAAAAAATACAAAAAAATGTTTTGTTTTGCGAGAAATCGCTGTCATGTAATTCCTCAACTTCTTTGTTTATAACAATCTTATCGACATCCGGATCAACTGTTACCCAAAAAATTCGTATTCTACGGGCCAAAATACATAAAAAAAACTTGGGTAAATCCATCTGAATTAAGAAGGCCGTTGTACCCCCCCTGGCGACAGGACTAAATCTAGGAAGCTTACTACATACATTTCTGGATGTTTTTTTATTTTACTGTTCAGGTTACATAAGTACTTACCTTCTTTAACTCCCGGGCGTAGGACACACCCATGTTTTCAAATTTTTTTTAAATGTGGCAAATCAATGTTCTTTTCCAATTCGCGAAATATTTCAAAAGTTTGTTGTCTTGAACAACCGGTTCATAATACCTCGGTTGAAATATTGTTTGTTTTCTTTTAATCCACATGTGAGGCCGGTCTTTATACACTTCAATCGCCCGCGTCCAAACTGCATGCTCTTTATTTTCCATTGTTATGCTCGAAATTAATTACCACAAAAAACAATACCACGCGCTTCGTTGGTTATGTACGAGCTGACTCAAATTGGCCCAATCACACTACACACGTGTAAAGTGGCAGGGCGGCAGGGTCTGATCTAGGGAGCTAGGAAGGTTCGGAGTCCCTGCCGCCCTGCCTAGGAGACGATTTAATATATTGCTCCTGCTTGCCTACACACATCACATTTAAGGAAGCAATTAAGGACCGAAACTCTAGATTGCCCCTGCGGCAGGCGTGTGAGTAGCCCGCTTTAGGGCCATACTGTTGAAGGGCTTTTAACTGAAGTAACCATTTTAGTCGTTGGCCCGTGATTGGGCACCTGATTGAAGTAACCATATTACGCGCTGGCGCGTGATTAACAGCGAATGGGTTAAGATGGATATTTTACATTTGATAAAAAACCAAAACACAACAATTATAGCTATCTCTATCTACCTACTGGGGCCCTACAGCTACTGCCACATCCCGCATTGTGATCTTCACCTTCTTCGGTTGGTCCATTACTCCTCATTTGTGGCGCTATCTCTCATTATTCCTAATTCAATCTTTCCACTGTAATTCTGGCCTTCCTCCTCTTCTTCTTCTACTCCATCGAACATAGTCTAAGGCCTGTTTTGGCCATCGTACATCTGTAATTCACACTACATATACAGGGTGTAACGAAAATACAGGTCATAAATTTAATCACATATTCTGGGACTAAAAATAGTTCGATTGGACCTAACTTACCTTAGTACAAATTTGCACATAAAAAAAGTTACAGCCCTTTGGAGTTACAAAATGAAAATCGATTTTTTCGAATATATCGAAAACTATTAGAGATTTTTTATTTAAAATGGACATGTGGCATTCTTATGGCATTAGTATCTTAAGAAAAAATTATAGTGAAATTTAGACACCCCATAAAAATTTTATGGGGGTTTTGTTCCTTTAAACCCCCCCCCCCCCCCAAACTTTTGTGTACGTTTCAATTTAATTATTATTGTAGTACTATTAGTTAAACACACTGTTTTAAAAACTTTTTTGCCTCTTAGTACTTTTTTGGAAAAGTCAGTTTTTATCGAGATATTTTGAATATTTGTCAAATCCACCACATATTTGTATATGGTTAAGTACGATGATGGAGACTTAGCAATAATAGGAAAATTTATTTATGATTTACATTTTTAGGTATATTTTGAACCATATTAAAAAAGAAGCCACATCTCGATAAAATGTGCCTTATAGAAAAAATACAAAGAAGCAAAAAAGTTTTAAAAACACTGTGTTTAACTAATGGTATCCCAGTAATAGTTAAATTGGAACGGACACAACCATTTGGAGGGTTTAAAGGAACAACACCCCCATAAAATCTGTATGTAAACATATTAAAAAAGTAGCCGCTACTCGATAAAAACTGCCTTATCGAAAAAATACCAAAAGCCAAAATTTTTTTAAAAATATTGAATTTAACTAATGGTATCACAATAATAATTTAATTGGAACGTACACAAAAGTTTGGGAGGGTTTAAGGGAACAAAACCCCCTTAAAATTTTTATGGGGTGCACAAATTTCATTATAATTTTTCTTTAAGATACTCCTGCCATAATAATGCCACATGTCTATTTTCGATAAAAAATCTCGAAGAGTTTTTGATATATTCGAAAAAATCGATTTTTATTTTGTAACTTCAAAGGGCTGTAACTTTTTTTATATGCATATTTGTACTAAGGTAAGTTAGGTTCGTTCGAACTATTTTTGGTCCCAGAATATGTGGTTTAACTTATGTTATTATATATTTATATAACCTGTATTTTTGTTACACCCTGTATATTATGTCCCTACCATAAAAGCTGTTTAGATTCTATTGTAACTACAGTCTTATTGAACTAAAAAAAATACATAATAATCTAGACTGATCTTTAAGCTATTAATATTGGATTAGATATCAAAATATCTAAGTAGTTAAGATTGTTAGCGTGTAAAATTTTAATAGAAACACACAATATTATATTTAGTTGGCTATCACTTCGACACAAAACAATATAAACAATATAAACAATAAAAATATACATAATAAATTAAAATTTATATCGAGAAGCTAGCGCGCGAATCTTTTCGCTGTGAGCCGATCTTGCACCTCAGAGTGCGCGTGATCCGTCAAAATGGCCCGGTCAAAACAGCCCCGTCAAAAAAGCCCCTTAAAAATAGCCCGGATACAAAATAGCCTCGACAAAATCGCCCGTAAACAAAATAGCCCCGACAAAATAGATCGCACACAAAATAGCCCCGGTCAAAACAGCCCCGGCTAAAACAGCCCCGGCGAAAACACCCCCAATAAAAAAATTTACCTTTTAACGGAGTACCATTTATTTTAAATCACTATTCTTATTGGGAAATAAGCCACAATTTAATTTTATGTTTGTTTTTTGTTTTTTTGTTTTTTTTTTGTTTTTAGTTTATGAGCTAGAGCCTTATAAACAATTTATAATTATATTTTAAAAGTTCTAAATATTCACCCTTGATAAAACTTATTGTGTTCTCTATTACCTTATAAATACATACAACTTTTTTAAATAAATTATTTTTGGTTTTCAGGCGATCAAGAACCCTGCTGGAGGAGAAGACATATATATGGTAACATCCAGATTCCAGAGAGTAGCAACGGGTACATTAAACTCGGCGGAAATTAATTTTAGAATCCAAAAAGCTTCTACTTATGAGCTCACAGCTCATACAAAATGCGATCCACGTTACTCTCCACCCATACCACCAAGAACCACGGGAGCACCCAACGTCAGTCCAGGACCAGTCATCTTTCCTCAAGATAGATAGAAAATGTACGTCAATAAACAAAAATATTTATTAATGACCAGTGAATTAATTTATTTCTGTTTTATTTATTAATTATAAAATTCAAATTTTAAGCAAAATTTATCTAATAAGAGATCATTGATTGTTTATTTTAAATAGCATCTAATATTTGTAAAACAATAAAGATTATCGAAAATATTTAAATTTCTACGGAATGAGCTTATTGAAAGGGTTAAAATAAATTAATTTTTTGGCATGAAGGAAGTAGGAACAAAACAATATGTCAGAGATGCATTTTTATATTACTTGGAGATAAGAATAGAATATAATAGAATAGAATAGAAATATGCTTTATTGTCACTGAAAATACAAATATGGACAAAGCTTAATTAAAGTCAGAAAAAATAAATAAATAATATCTAACAATAACAATAACAAATACAATTTTCTGAAATTTGATAAATCGTCAATATAAAAAAATATAGATAAATACAAAATATAAGTTAATAAAGTAAAGAAAAAAAAACAAAATCGATATATTGCAACAATTTATAGAAATTGCAAAGTGAATATACAACAAAGTAAACTATTTATAGACATAGGAACTAATAAGTTTAAGCTGCTGCATGTGATACCCAAATATAGATAAGTTTGGTTACTTGTACATTACTGTAATTTCTTAGTTAGTCATTAAGAAACTCTTCTACTAAATAATATGGTCTTTTAGATAGATGAGCTTTTGTCATTTTACGGAACTTGGGGAAAGATGTTGCAGATTTGAGTTGTAAAGGAAGATGGTTGTATAGTTTTTTTGCGGAATATAATATAGATTTCTTTACTAACTCAGAGGACGGGATCGGTAAATAGACATCAAAATTTGAATTTCTGGTGGAGTAGTCATGACGAGGCCTTGCTGGAAAGACATGCATGTATTTACGAATTAAGCAAACAGTTTTTAAAATATATAAAGAGGTAAGGGTTAAAATGCCGTGATCTTTGAAGTAACTTCTGCAATGTGTTTTTCTTCTGAGGCCAAACAGATACCTTATTGCTCTTTTTTGTAATTTAAAAATATCATCTAATTGGGCAGCTGTACTAGAATCCCAAAAAGGAAGAACATATCGAAGATGAGACTCGAACAAAGAAAAATATGTTAGTTTAGAAGATGCTAAATTGAGTTCTTTCGAAACAGATCTTATAGCATAGCAGGCTGAGGCTAGTTTCTTACTTAACAAATCGATATGAAGGGACCATTTGAGGTTGCTGTCTAAAAAAATACCAAGAAATTTTACAGAATCAACGGTAGAGATCTGGCTGTTATTAACAAGCAGGGGTTGAAGAGCACTTTTATAGGATAATGCTACTGTCTTATCCACGTTAAAAGAGAGTAAATTAGAGTCAGACCAGGTTTTTATCCTAAGCAAATCAGAAGTTATAGTTGCATGAAGAGATGCAATAGTTGAGTTGCTCCAAGTGATACTGGTATCATCAGCAAAAAGGAAAATTTTTCCATCGATTTTTAAGTTAGTGATGTCATTTATAAAGATAAGGAACAGTAGAGGACCCAATACTGAACCTTGTGGTACTCCACATACAATGTTTTTGAGACTAGAGTCAGTATCATTTGCTCTAACTAGTTGTTTCCTATTATTCAAGTAAGATTGGAACCAATTCAAAGAAATACCTCGAATCCCATAGAAATTTAGTTTTTTAATCAAAATGTCGTGATTTACACAATCAAAAGCTTTGGCATAGTCACAGAAAACAGTGGCAGTATAAAAATTATTGTTTAGTGCTTGGTAAACCTCATGAAGCACAGAAAACAAGGCATCAGTGGTACATTTATTAGTTAAAAAGCCGAACTGATTTTGGGATAAGATGTTATTATCAATGAAAAAGGACATAAGACGGGTTTTTATGAGTCTCTCAATAATTTTTGAAAATACCGGTAGTAAGGCAATAGGTCTATAGTTGCAAGCATTAGATTTTTCACCACCCTTATGAAGGGGAATAATAATGGCTATCTTTAGGCACTCTGGAAATTTGCCTCTTTCAAAGGAATCATTAATTAGTTAGACGAGGATTTCCAACACATTTTCTGTGAGATTTGAGAAGATTTTTATGGATAGTCCATCAGTACTACAGGATGATTTGCTTTTGATACTATTGATAGTTTGGATCAGTTCAGATATATCGATTGGTCTTAAAAAGAATGAATTCGAGAACACTCCTGAAGTGGGGAGATAGGAAATGGGATCTTTTTGTGGCAAAATAGTAGAAGTTATATTTTTACTCACATTAACGAAATATTCGTTTAGATTTTCCGGGTCTGGAAGGGCAAATGTTTGAACTACGTGAGTTCTATTTCGAAGATCGTTTATTATGGACCAAGTTTCTTTTGCAACACTTTTAGAGCTTTCCATACGATTTTGATAGTAGGCTTTTTTAGCTGATTTGATGAGTTTTAGATAGGTTAACCTGTACTTGGTGATATATTGAGTGACAGATACGTTGGTAGCAAATTTCCTGATATACAATAGCGAGCGCATATTTTTGGCTGATATGCGGATACCTTTGGTAGCCCAGGGTTTGTGATGTTTTGGCTTATTTGAAATTAAAGGAAATGCCTTATTGAAGATAGAGACAAGCTTTTCTATAAAATCGTTGAAATTATAGTCCACGTCCGCAGAAGGAAAATGCCACTCAGAAGTTAAGCATAAATTTTGAAATTTATGAAAATTCCGAGCGGAAAAATCCTACCTAAACGTCGGGTTTTCGAGGAGGGTTTGCTGAAGATGTTAAACTTCGTAAATACTGCTTCATGATGTGATAATCCCGCATTAATAATTGTAGAGCATACATCAAGGGGTGAGAAATCTGAGACAATATAATGAATTATGGTAGATGAAGTTTTTGTAATCCTTGTAGGAGAATTAACGTGCATTGAGAGACCATATGATTCAAATATGTTGACCAAGGATATTTGGGTAGCACAAGCAGCATCATAATTAATGTTGAAGCCCCGCATAGAATTTTTCTGCTTCTATGAGGCAAGTCATCTAACAAATTTAGCAGGTTCTGAAAAAATAGTTCCACAGGGGAGTCAGGTGATCTATAGATGCAAATAATGTAAAGATTAAGATTTTTATTATAAACTAGGGAAAACTCAAAGAAGGCTTAATTTAACAGAAAGTCATATTTTGTAATCAGAGAAAAATCATTATTTCTAGAAAGAATTAGGGTGCCTCCATGAGCTGAACTTGGACGATCATACCTAGCAATTGTGGTATATTTTTCTACAAAAAAAGGCTCGTTGACTTCAAGCCAGTGCTCTGTAACCGCAACTATCGGGGGAAATCCTAATTCTTCCAGAAACAAAAATAATTCGTCAGTTTTATTTCTTATAGAACGAATATTAATCAGAACCATACTAAAGTTTTCATCACTAAAATTATTCGAAATTTCTAGTTCCTCAGAACACGTCGTGTTATTTAAAAATTTCGTCTTGGAGAGCTAGTAGAATAATAATTTCGGTGACATTCCCTTGATTTTTGTAGATGTATGATTCTTTCTGAACTTAGAAAGGACCTATAAGCAACAAGATCAGCTTCCACCTCAGCTGGACCAAATCCATAGACATCATTAAATTCTAGAAGAATTTTTCTTAGTTCCTCAGTCTTGGTAGGTAGTCCTTCGGAAGCCAAAAATAGTTTCACACTGGTGTTGGTATATCCATCACAAAATACTGAGGCAGGCTGGTCGTGTAGGAAAACAAGATGTAGCTTAATTGCTTTTAATATATCCGGTTCCCTTAATCTTGCTAGAAGATATCGACTGTTTGAGTTATTGGTTAATCTAACTATTGGTGGTGTTAAAGGATCCAAATTTATGGATGGTTCCAAAGTATCTTCTTAATGAAATTAATTTGGGAACGGAACGGATCTTTAGATTTGCAAATTTCGATGGCCTCCTTGTCAGTAAGTATATTTGTGTTTTGAACTTCATTTTTGTTTTTACTTGGAATGGTAATTCGATTTTCCAAGCTAACTGGGCTTCTGATGTGCTTCGGTTTCATATTTGCCTCAGATGAAGTTGTTGGTTCGGAGCATGAGAATTCTGTAGACCATTTAATGTTTACACCAGGTGGCCAAATTTCCTTATTAAATAATAAGTCAATAGATGTTTTAGACTTAATACCTATTTTGAATGAGGACCCTGTTGTTGTGTTGGCATCTTTAAGAAGGGCATAACATCTTATATATTCCTTGATACCTAGCTTCTCTTTAATATAGTGAACTACTTGAATAGGAGTGTAAATTGGGGTTAAGTTGCTAATAACGACAAAGTGGCATTTATCTTCTGCACTTTTTGATTTTGTGACTGGACTAGCTTCGAAATGTTGAGTGTCTTCGGTTTGAGTACTTGAAGTGGCATACACAAAGGAATAGTATTACTAATTGAACAGATTTGTTCTTATATTTGCCTCTTTTATTCATTATCAATCGGTTGTGTTGGGATATTATGTTTACAATTTTCAAGTAACTTCTGTGTTACCAACGTTTCATATTATGATATTTTATATTATTTTCGTTTTCCTTCTATTAGTTCCTCATTCCGAATAATTTTTTACAGTTTTTGTAGCGAATCATTTTGACTTTTAACTTTATTTAATGGTGTTGTTTATGTAAGTTAACAATGTTTTAAATCATACATAACTAAAAGTTTGATAACCAAGATTGCAAAATATTTTTGATGTATTATACACATTTTTTGTGGTTTTTTTATTCGTCAGTAGTACGAGTAACATCATTTTTTATTTTAGTCGATTTTATATGTACATACTGCTCTATCACTATATTTTGCTTCCGTGTTTGTTTATTTTCATTCCCATTACGAGACTATTAAGTCTTCGCCTTTTGTTTATATGGTTAATAACAAAAACATATTTTAAGACTATTTTTAATAATGTTCGTAAATGTGCTTTAAAATATTATATTTTAAATAAATTCTACGTATATAATAATAGGTTATAAAAATGGAATTGATTTTCCTGGTAGACTATAATATTTTTTTCTTGTTTTGTCCTTACAGTCTTTAGTACGAATTTTATTTAAATAATAAAATAATGTTATGTAAGTTTGAGATCTATAATTATTAAAGGTACATTTATAAATAACTGTTCCTTTAATGTTAGGTATCACATGGATTTAATTAGAGAACAATTACCACGAACAGCTACCAAAGTATTGTTTATTCATTTCATAATTTTTAATTTGTTTGCTTATTCTGTAAGAGTTTGAATATCTTATACCTCCTTTTAAAGCAATAATAAAATGTTTAAAAAATGTATTAAATCAAAGTTACTAATTTAAAAATAGGTATCTTAAAATATTACTGTCGGGATATAACTTGTGCATATTCTACTATTTATAGATATTTTTATGTTTACTGAAATAAATTCGTGTTTTTAAGAAAAACAATCAGTTTTTAAGATGCTGACAAGGATACTAGTTAATATTTATAAGAATTTTTGTCATCGGCCGATAATTTTCTGAGACGATTTAAGAATATGAAAAAGAAGAAAAATATGTATATTGGCTTTTAACGTACCGCTATTGTAGGTGTACCTTATTAGATTTATTTATATCTATTTATTTATTGAAAAATGCTATTTTACCAAAAATGTGAAGTTAATTGTCATAAAATATGTAATGTTGCACAAATTATTATTAAGATTAATGTTTAAAAAATAATGTGATAATTAGGATTCAATTTTCTATTTTATAACTTTTTAACTGTTAAAATAATTGGTTGTTAAAGTAAAAAGTTTTAAATTGCTTATAAGTAAATGTGTCTAATAAATATTTTTTTATTTACTCTAATCCAATATGTTCTACTATCCGAAAAGCCAGTAAATAAACATCATTCAGAATAATGGCCCCACATCCGATAAGCCGATAAGCCGATGGTAGAGCTAGAAGCATGGTACGTTGAGGTAGAAAAACTTATAAATATAAATATGACCAAAATCGAGACATAACTTAAGAGTCATTGAACTGGGTAAAAGGTAACACAGGGGAGAGAAACTGATCGAATCGAATGACATGTATCACAAAGCTTCTTCTTAAAGTGCCCTTTCAAGTCTCCTTGACGTTGGCGATTAACATGGCGAAACTGTCTCTGTCTCGAGCTATTCTAAATAGGTGTTCTGCTTTCTTTATTCCTGTCCACTCCCGGATATTCTTCAACCAAGAGGCCTGCTTTCTACCAATTCCTCTGCGTCCTTAGATTTTATTCATCATAATAAGTTGAAGAATATTATACTGGTCTCCCCTTACTACGTGTCCAAAATAGGCCATATTTCTATATTTGATGATATCAAGCATCTCGCGGGTAGCATTTGCTCTCTTAAGGACTGCCACATTTGTCAGCATAGCCGTCCATGGTATTTTCAGTATACGTCTGTACAGCTACATTTCAAAGGCCTCCAAACGGTTAATGGGGGATATTTTTAATGTCCATGCTTCGACACCATACAAGAGGACTGACCAAATGTAGCATTGAATCATGCGCTTTCGAAGTTGAAGTTGCAAGTTATCATTACAGAAGAATGACCTCATTTTTAAAAATGTCGTGCAAGCTATCTCGATTCTACACTTTATCTCTTTATCTGGATCTAGTTGTTCAGTAATATGGCAACCAAGATATTTAAAACTGTGTACTCTTTAAATTAAATGATCATCAACATTATAACCGTGAATCTTGATGGGCCAAACGGCTAAATACCATGTATTTTGTTTTTGAACAGTTTATATTTAGGCCAAACTTTCTTCCCACTGTGTCAATGGCATTTAAAAGGTGTCGTAATCCATTTATATCATCACTTAAAATAACTGTATCGTCTGCATATCTGATTGAATTTATCAGAATTCCGTTAAATTTCACACCCCATTCCAAATTATGCAGCGCTTCCTTAAATATTCTATCTGAATATAAATTGAATAACAGTGGGGACAGTATACAACCCTGTCTGACACCTCTTTGCATTTTGCATATTTCTGTTGATTTTCCATTTATGCAAGCTGTCTCTGTTTGACGCCAGTTTAATTTTTCTATGATTCGTACAACTTGACTATCAACTCTTTTATCCTTTAATATTTTAATTAATTTGTGATGTTGTAGTCGATCAAAGGCCTTCTCATAGTCAATAAATACAGCAAAGACGCCTTTCCTTTGATCTCGGCATTTCTGTAATAACACATTTAGTGCAAAGAGTGCGTCCAGGGTTCCCAGTCCATTTCTGAAGCCAAATTGTGTTTCATCCTGGTCTTCTTCAGATTTATCTCTGATTCTACTGTGAATGATACGTAGAAAGATTTTCAAAGTGTGGCTTCAGTGGCACCAGTCGAATAAGCATCATTGAAAAGTTTGAATAATATTCCAATGTTTTCCTCATTTATGAGCTTTAACATTTCTGTAGGTATGTTGTCGGGACCAACGGCTTTCTTGTTTTTTGCCAATTTTATAGCATGTAGTATTTCTGATTTTGGTATTTCGGTCCTTCACCTTCATCTAAAGACTCCAGTTCTTCGGGTCTATCATCATTATACAGTCACAAAGGTATATATCACAAAGCTAGCAGATCTTAATCCTGGTTTAAAGATGCGTGCAACATGGAAACTAATAAAAAAACGCTGGACGGAAGGGCCGCCCGAGAACTTTATCGTACCGATCTATTATCGTTATCGTACTAGATACTGGCATTCTATAAAAATAACAAAGTTACTCATTATTTTGATATTTTAGAAACACCTTGTTTACTTGAAAATCTTTTATGGTTCTACGCATCATTAATTCCCGCATTTGAGTAAATGTTCGGGGACACACTATAGATTATTGCATAAATCAATAGAATATTAGTCATATTTTCATTTCAAATTAGTCCATTTTCCTGAGAAATTAATAATTTACAATATTTGCATTTTACTGCATGGATTGTAATGAAATTTTGGGAGTAGCCCAAAGCCCAATCTCCTAATTCAAAGTCTATCCTATATACTATGGCGCTTTTATCATGGGGGCGGTTCTAACCACTTCTCGGGGATAGAACATTTTTATTTTCGAATTGCATGGAGCAAAAGGAAGAATTTTAAGAAAATTTAAAAATGCGCTCTATAATTTGATCTTATTTTTTTCACCCGTCCAACTTTTTGAAAGTAGAAATAACACTATATTAAGAGGTATGGCAAAAGAAAAACAATGCATTTAAATTCTGGTGAATGAGGGGTTAAATGTATGTACTTCTCATTTTTCCTTAAAGTACATTAGTCATATATTTTTTTGCACCATATCTCGCTTAGTTTGAATGTAACCGACATTTAACGTTGCTCGTTTTAAAGGCCTTTTCAAACACTACAAAAGCATGAGCACTTTGAGCATGCACCAAAAAACAAACTCTTTTTACCTACCACATCTCTTTTTGTATTATAAATAGAAAATTTACGAAGGAACGAATCTTTTTGTTATTTATAATTAAAAAAAAAAATTTATATAGTGTTTCTAGTTTGATGCATAGTTTTTAAGGTATTCACAAAAAACCGTCCGAAAACGTGTCATTTTTAAATGAAAATGGCCAAATTTCAACTACGCATAACTCAAAAAGTATTGAGTTCTCAAAAAAAAAGTATAGATCAGTTTTTGCTTAAAAATAGGTTCTCTAGCCACTTCCATGCTTATTTTAACCAATAAATTTTCCACCCCCTTGAAGGGGTGGGAATTGCCCCAAGATAAAAGCGCCATAGTATATAGGGTAGATTTTGTTTCTTGAGCTATTCCCTACTTACTGTGAAAATATCAAGTATATCGATGTAGTAGGATGGAATTCGGAGCCAAATACCCTCATTGACTGCCCTATAATAATGCTCTGCTATGATCGCGTGAGAGGGGACACACACAAGATTCTAGCAAAATTTCAATTTTCTGTAACTTTTCGAGTTTTTGAGTTACAGCAACGGGTTTTATGTCATTGGAAAGATAATTTTACATTCTTTCAAAATATGTAAAAATATGCAGGGCGCATGTAAAAAATTAAGATTTTTCTTTCATTTCCGGTTAAACCGGAAGCCATATTGTGGGTAAAATTTATTGTGCTAATAGATAACAAAGTACTATATCGCACACCTAGTTCAATTGTGCCACAACTGCAAAAATTTCGAATTTTGTGTTAAGGCTGTAAAATATTGCCTATATAATGCCCCATCTTATGCAATACAGCCTGAACTAAAATATTGTTTTGGATAAGTATAAAGTAAGTTACTTCGGTATTTCACTGTAGGGTTTTTGGAGGTTTTGAAAATGCAATATGGCCATAACTGGGAGATGTGGCGATAATATACACTGCCACAATACAACCGATGTAATTATTCAATACGTTCAATACGGCCACAACTGCAAAAATCAATTGATTTTTTCATTATATTGCCGCCGTAACTCCTAGGTATCGTTTTATAAATGACTTTCTTCACAATTTTAATAAATTGTAATAAGATCCAGCGAATAACTGTATAATTTGCTACCTAAATTGTAATTTTGAAGCCAGTCATTCTCAAAATAAATTATTTACAGGGCATAACGCGTTTGCTATAGAAGGTTTTGCTCATTTCTCGAGAATATTGTGTTTTGCACTTGTGGCACTATTGAACTAGGTGTGCGATATACGTCTGCCAAATTTCAAATTTAAGTTTCTATTACAGAGGTAGTTACGGGCACTCGAATATTTTTTTATAAAAAATTCATAACTCCCCTCCTATGAGGAGTTAAAAAATCTGACCAATGTTATTCAATTTACCGATAGGATATCAAAAATATATCAAAAAATAAACAAATTATTTGGAGTCATTTTTAAGAAAATCCAGTTCAAATTTATGTCAAATTTTGACCCCTTAAATATAGGCAATTCATAACTTTTTATGAAAAACGATAATATTCTTGTTATAGCCCCATCTTTAGGCTATATAAATGTTTTTTCAAATTAAATTTATCTTAAACAAGTTTTTAGATTGGTAGGGAAATGTATCGGGTGGGCGGTCGGCCATGCTGGCCGCCATTTTGGATTTGGAAATGTCAAATTCCGTATTTCTATTCACCAATCGGTGAGCTAACTTTAAGTTCAATTTAATTCCTTTCGGTCAAAATTTGCAAAAATGGGCCCCAAATAACCCCCCTATTTCGGCCTCCCTTTGAGAGGTTTTTTTCAAAAGCTTAGTTTCTCGACAAAATTCTCTTAAACTTCTTCTTCTTCTACGGCACTACAGCCCAAATTGAGCCTTGGCCTCCTTTATTTTTTGCCTCCACCCTTGCCTCTCTGTGGCTGCTCTTCTCCATACACGGACTCCTAAAAGGGCTTGTGCGTCGCTGTTTACTGTGTCTTCCCAGCGCTTTCGTGGCTTCCCAACCGGTCTCTTTCTTGCATTCTAGCATTCAGTGCTCGTTTTGGTAACCTATCCTCTCCCATTCTTATCACATGTCCGGCCCATTGCAATCTTTGTAATCTAATGAAGTCTGACAGGGGCGTTTCCTTATAAAGTTGATAAAGCTCGTTGTTGTATCGACTTCTGAAGATTCCGTTTTCCCTCACAGGTCCTAGTATTCTCCTAAGTACTTTCCTTTCGAATGTGTCGAGTTTGTTTTTGGATGTTTCTTTCAGCACCCAGACTTCATTGCCATAGCATGTTATTGGTCGAATTAAGGTTTTATAGATTCTCATCTTTGTATTTCGGTGGACACTTTTTGACCGAAATATATGGGAGAGGGCAAAATAAGCTCTGTTTGCCTGCGTTATTCTCTTCCTTATTTCTCCATCTTCTGATCCGTCGGCATATATTTCTACTCCCAGGTATGTAAACTTTTCAACCGTTTCAATGTCATCTTCATGTATAATGTTTTCTGGGACTATATTTCTTCTCGTCTGAGTCATAATTTTTGTTTTTTCTGTGTTAATTTCCAGACCTAGCATTTTTGTTTGTGTTTTTAACTCTGCATATGTTTCCTGTGCTCCTGTTGATGTTCTACTCATAATATTAATATCATCAGCATAAGCGGCCAGTTGGACCGTTCGGTTGGTCAGTAGATTTCCTCGTCCAGTTTGCATTTGCCTAACCGCATACTCCAGTGCCAGGTTAAACAATGTTAGGGCCAGCCCATCTCCCTGTTTTAGTCCCTGCGAAATGTTAAAAAAGTCTGTCCGGTGGTTTTGTATTCGTACACATGCCTGAGTTTCATCCATTGTGGCTTTAATGAGTCTTATTAACTTGTGTGGTATTGCCAATTCAGCCAATATATAGTATAGTTTGTTCCTTTTGACTGAGTCGTATGCCTGTTTGAAGTCTACAAACACGTTGTGAACATCAATATCGTGTTCCCATGCTTTGCTCAAGATCTGTTTTACTGTGAATATTTGATCCAGTGTCGATCTTCCCGGTCGGAAGCCCGTCTGATACTCTCCAATAATATTTTCTGCTAGTGGTTGGAGCCGCTGGTTTATAATATACGTGAGGACTTTATATGCTGTACATAGTAGAGAGATTCCACGGTAGTTTTTGCACTGGAGTTTGTCTCCTTTTTTATAGATCGGGCATACTATACTTTTCTTCCAGTCGTCGGGTATTTTCTCTTCTTGCCATACGTCTCTGATGAGCGCGTGGATGTGACTTGCTAGGTGGTCGCCACCTACCTTATATAGTTCTGCTGGTATTTCATCAACTCCCGGAGCTTTATTGTTTTTCTGGGCCTTAATGGCTTCGAAAACTTCCTCTATGGTTGGAGCTTCTACTCCATTCTCTTCTACGTAGATCATACCCATTTCATCTTCCATGTCTACTTGAGTTCCAAGTAGTGTCTGAAAATAATGCTTCCAGGTTTCTGTGACTTTCTGTTGGTCACTGATTATTTGCCCACTTTCATCTTTACTCTCTTAAACTTACTCATACCGAATTTCATCGAAATCGGTCCAGTAGTTTTTGCTGGGCGGTGACGACATACGTACGTACATACTTACGTACGTACATACGTACATACTTCCGACATGTTTTTTTTATTTGCTTTTTAGACTCAGGGGGACTCAAAACGTCGAAAAAAAGTGAAATTTGAAAAATTTTTTTTGCACGATCCTCTAACTTTATCTATTATACTCATACTGCGTATGTAGTACGATAAAGTGAAAATACAAACCTCACGACAAACTGGACATCAAATTATTGAAAAATGACACTATACATCAGAGTGTAGAGTGTAGAGGGCAGGAGAAGCATAGGAAGGAGATGCGTTTCCTTGTTGAAAAACCTGAGAGAATGGTTTAGTTGCAGCTCAAAGCAAAATCCTAATGCCAAATTTAGAATAGCTTTAAAAATATTGTCCGTAGAAAAAATTCTTTTACATATTAGAAAAGCTGATAGTTTACACGAATTTTTAAAAATGTAGTCAAATTGGTGACTAGTCGTGGAAAGTGAAGGGGGGAAGACTGGGAGCCGACAAATGCACGAGTTCAAAAACTAAATAAAGCAACTTAAAACTACTATAATTTTCTACATCTAGGGATCTACTGAATATATTTGAATAGTTCTTTTTTTAATTTGTATGTAATTTTTGTGTACATTACAAATATAAAATTTGTCTAGACATTTATTAATTAATAAACAGTCTAATTTGTTTAAACAATTTTCGAAAAAAATATTTTTTCCCAAACATCCATGATTTTAATCATAGAAAATTTAAGGTATACTTTAATAAATAAATTATGTGACTTTAACGTGACTTTAAAGTGTACTTTAACTTCTTCTATGATCAATAATAATACTCTGATTAAAAAATAGATTTTTGTAAAAAATTTTTTTTCAAGAAATGGTCCGTAAGACAATTAAGGAAACAATGGCAACAGGCAAGGACTGGTGAAAACAAGAAGAAACTTAATAAAGTAACCAAAGAATTGAAACAACTAATTCAAGAAGAGCTAAACCAAGGCATTCAAGACTATCTAGAAAGTCTTACACCTACAGAAGCAACGGAATATTCATTATGGAAAGCAACAAGAAAACTCAAAACGCAACAACTTCCAAATCCACCAATCAAAAACTTCAACAATACATGGGCCAGAAGCAATAAAGAAAAAGCTTGAAGTCTTCGCGGAACACCTAAAAAATGTATTTAAACCATTTCCTTCCGAGGTATCTACCGCAGAAGAAAAAGAAATAATGGACTACCTAGATGCCCCATTTCAAATGGACTTGCCTCTACATAAATTTACTGTAAAATAAGTCAAACACATTGTAAAGCATGAAATCAACATAAAAAAGGCACCTGGATTCGATCTAATTTCTGGAAAAATCCTACAAGAGTTACCTGAAAAATGTTACAAACTTATAACCTTCATATTCAACGCAATGCTACGGATGAGTTACTTCCCCTGCACCTGGAAGGTTGCACAAATCATCATGATCCCTAAGCCCGGAAAAAAAAACAGAAGTCGTCTCCTCATATAGGCCAATAAGCCTGCTCCCAATGTTATCCAAAGTTTTCGAAAAGCTCTACGCCAGTAGGCTCGAAATAATAATAAATTCAAAAAAATTGATTCCAGATCATCAGTTTGGATTTCGAAAAAAGCACGGAGCAATTGAGCAGGTGCACAGATTAGCTAACCAAATCTACAGGGATCTGAACGGTAAAAGATATTGCTCAGCAGCCTTCTTGGATATATCACAGGCATTTGACAATGTGTGGCATAACGGCTTACAATTTAAATTGAAAGAACTCTTATCCTATCCCCACTATCTACTACTAAAATCCTACCTTTCAGACAGACATTTCTTCGTAAAACAAGGGAGTGAACTTACTGCATTACATCCAATATATTCTGGCGTTCCTCAAGGCAGCGTCTTGGGACCTATATTGTTTCTCCTTTATACAGCTGATCTGCCAAGAACAAGAACCACCACTGTAGCAACATTCGCTGATGACACAGCGGTCTTGGCATCCCACACCAATCCGGCATCAGCTTCAAAGAACCTTCAGACAAACCTTGATAAAATCCAAACGTGGCTAAAAAGATGGCATATCAGAGTTAATGAAATAAAATCTACACAAGTGACATTCACTTTACGCAGAGAAACATGTCCACCAATAAAAATCAACGACTCCTACCTCCCACAAGCTGACGATGCTAAATATCTTGGCATGCATTTGGACCGACGGATGACTTGGAAGAAACATATATTCACCAAAAGAAAACAGCTAGGCCTTAAATTTAGCAAAATGTATTGGCTGATTGGACGCAAATCTAAATTATCATTGGACAACAAAATACTGTTGTGTAAGGCCATTCTCAAACCTGTGTGGACATATGGTATACAACTTTGGGGAACCGCCAGTAATTCCAACATTGAGATCCTTCAAAGATTCCAAAACAGAGTTTTGCGAACCATCGTCGATGCACCTTTCTACATCCCCAACAGGGTCATTCTACACGACGTCAAGTTGGAATCCATCAAGGAAGTGATCTACCAGTTCAGTGTTCGTTAGAGTGAAAGAGTGTCAGTGCATCCTAACGTGTTGGCCAACCGCCTAAACGTGCCCGATGTCAACGAAGTGCGTAGACTTGGACGCCTGCTGCCTGCCGACCTGTCTACAGGACTCAGATAAGTTTTAGCTTTTAAGGACATATAGACACCAATAAGTACTCACATTGTCAAAAAACACTAAATTTAAATTTAGCTAATTCTTTAAAGGAGATCACTCACTGGAGTGATACTCTACATGTCAATCTCACATTTGTCAAAGCAAACGCTTATTGCCCTTCCGGCAGATTGCAGAATCCATTAGGGGTTATCTAAAAAAAAGAATGGTTTAAACAAATTATACTGCTTATTAATTAATAAATTTATAAACAATTTGCAAATTTGTCATGTACGTAGAAATTACATACAAATTAAAAAAAGATAGATCAAAATCCGTTGACTTGATCCGGAAATACAGAAAATTGTATTACATAGTTTGAAATTGGTTTTTCGGTATTTTAACTCGGTGGATTTGTTGGTTCCCTTTAGTAACCGTTTGAACTACATTTTTGAAAATCGTAGAAGATGCTGTAAAGGTACAATGTTTGTACAATTATTTTGAAAAAATACAAATCCCATTCTTTAAAATGGAATTAATAAGATTCCTTAATTATTATAAACAAATTAGCTGTGAATTAAAAAAAACAAACATGGCTAACTTTGTCCCAAATGAACCCAGGCTAAATTTTTTTAGTTGAAAATTATTGTTAAAATACTAGCTATTCGAATATATAAAAAGATTGTTTCTACGGACAATATTTTTAAAGTTATGCTAAATGTTTATAAACTACAAAATTTCTAAAATTTGGCATTAGGATTGTTGACTATATTAATTAATTTTTTTATATTTTTTTAATACATTTTGATACCACCACTCTTCTACTTTTATATTCAGAATTGCGCTATCTTTCTTATTTTCTGTCTTAGGTTATTGCAAAATAAAGATCTCTGGGATAAACAAATAGAATAACTCTTAAAATAATTAATGGATCGGTCTCAAATTTTGAGGATTTGTTAAGTACCCAATACCCAACTTTGGGTGAAACACTAAAGTCCTAAGGTAGTTTTAGTAAAAGTTATTAACAAATAATAATTTTCACTTATTTTGCAGATTGCGTAGTAACAAATTAACTTTTTAAATTTCACAAATTGGCATTTTGAACGCCTTTCAATGTTCTAGAAAATTCAATTTTATAATGTTGTATCAACTATTTAGCTTTTGAATGGGGTGCAAAAAATCGAAAAAATCGCGATTTTTGCACTAATGTGGTAATAGTTAAAAAACGGACGCGAACTTTAGACAGGAAACCGGTAGGTTTTCTTCCTATACGAGTAGGTCTACAATAAATAAAAAGTAGTCAGCTATCTGGATCTTTGAATGTCCCGAGAAAATCCTTATTTCTCTTGACTCTATTATGTATATGTGATGTACCATAAATCGTATAACATGTACACCCGAATAGAAATTGTTCATAAAGAGAAATATAGTTAGATAAAATCTAATAACACCATAAATCTACTGTCTCGTTAATATTGTACTAAAGTTCTAAAAGGATGTCACTGGAAGATTTTATGAATATTTTATAAACATGTTTTAGGAGTCTAAGAATAGAATGATTATAATAGAAAATAGCAAACTTTGACCCTAGTAAAAATACCTAAGACATGAATACTAGGTTCTATTCATACTAAACTCGATCTAAAGTAAATAATGTTCTTGAATGAGACACCAATGAGCGTAGTCAAATTAATGTTCTCGGCCAAATTAAATTAAATTTTACCAAAGGGCAAATTCAATTTAGACGAAGCACTACAAAGCCCAAAACCTAGGTATTTTGTGCAGTAAGATGAAGCGTTATGCAACTTTTTGCATTCAATTCGAGAGAGTGTCAGGCAATTTTGTGAACTAAATTGATCTCCGGCAAAAAATTTTGTGCATGAGAAAATGCATTTTCAAAGTGCATGAACACAAGTTTCACACACAAGTGTGAACACAAGTGAACACAAATTTCATGACGGCGATGGTCTCCGAGGTACCTGGTGCCCAGGGGGAGCTCGGTGCCTGGGACGATCGAATAATTCGCGGGACGATCGTATAATTCGCAAAATGAAGATTGGATCGAAAAACTGAAAATATGCGTTTAATATTTTTTAAAAATCTATCGAATGACACTAAAGACGACCCCCACTCCATCCCCTGGAGGTGGGGTGGGGGTAACTTTAAAATCTTAAACGGAAACGCCCATTTGTTATTACAGATTTGGATTGCTTACGTAAAAGTAAGCAACTTTTATTCCAGAATTTTTTTCGATTTGTGGATAGATGGCGCTATAATCGGAAAAAACCATTTATCGTAATACCATAGGTAAATTATAGAAACGGTCTAATATCTCGAGAAATACACTTCCAAATAAAAGACCAAAAAATACGTATTTAACACTTTTCAAGAACCTATCGAATAACATCAAACACGACTCTCCACTCCATCCCCTGGAGGTGGGGTGGGGGTTAGCTTTAAAATCTGAAATGGGAATCCCCATGTTTTATTGCAAATTTGGATTCCTCATGAAAAAATAAGTAATATTTATTCGAAACATTTTTTAGAATTGTTAATAGATGGCGCTAATAAATAGTGTTATTCCGATTATAGCGCCATCTATCCATAATTCTAAAAAATGACTCGAATAAAATTTACTTATTTTTACGTAAGGAATCCAAATCTGCAATAAAAAATGGGGGCTCCTATTTAACATTTTAAAGTTACACCCACCCCACCTCCAGGGGATGGAGTGGAGGGTCGTGTTCTCTGTTATTTGATAGGTTCTTAAAAAATATAAAAGTCGTATTTTTTGGTTTTTTATTTGGAAGTAAATTTCTCGAGGTATTAGACCGTTTCTATAATTTACCTATGGTATCACGAAAAAATCGTTTTTTTTTCCGATTATAGCGCTATCTATCCACAATTCTAAAAAAATGTCTCGAATAAGAGTTTCTTACTTTTACGTAAGCAATACAATTTTGACGTAATTTCCCTCAATATTTCCTGAGTCCTAAATTTTTTTTTCCGTCACTTCGAGATGCACTTTAAAGAGGCTTTTTCTCATGCACAAACATTTTTGCCGGAGATCAATTTAGTTCACAAAATTGCCTGACACTCTCACGAATCGAATGAAAAAAGTTGCATGACGATTCATCTTACTGCACAAAATTCCTAGGTTTATTGCTTCGTTGCCTCATCTAATTGTGAGTACGAGTATTTGACTGGCTTCACTATGTCTTTGAACATTGGTATTCCTGATAGGTAGAAGTGAATTAAGGAAATTGGACTTATTTTACCTTGGACCTGGATCATGTAGGTTAATATGATGAACAAATAAGAAGCATGCGAGATGTGATCATATTATAGAATGATCAAAAGATCATGGGTTCAACGCATTTCAAACATAGAAGTCTTAAGCAGAATAATAGGTCAAGGCGAAGGTGACTTGAAGAAGATGATAAAAAAGAGAAAATTTGAATATCTGGGGCACATAATGAGAGGCAGCAGATACTGGATATTGCAGTTAATACTCAACGGAAAGAGATCGACCAAGAAAGGGGAATTGGTGGGAAGAAATATTCATGGCTCCGAAACCTTCGTCAATTGACTAGTTCATCAGCAGATGAATTATTACATGCCGCGCAAGATCGAGAACGATATCGGCATATTGTCATGGAAGCTACACACTAGGGTGGGCCGAAACTGGACTTCAGAAAAAAAACGAATCAAACAGGAACGCAATACCCGTAAAAAGATGCGTATATGTGTAAAAAATACTTGTGATTTTTTGTTTTATTTTGAAAAAATGTCTTCAGCCCTCTACCAGCCCTTAAGTGACCTTGAAAAATAAATAAATAAATTAGGAACACAATACCGCTCAAAGTTTGTCTTTTACCGTGTATAAATCTTTTGTTTTTTTCTTATTATTTTAAAATGATTTTATCAGCCCTCTACCACCCTCTAACTAAAATAAAATCTCAATTTTCCAACTTTTTCCAAACACAAAATGTAAAATTAACTCCGTATAACTTTAAAGCATAAAAAGTATAATAATATAATATAAAAGTATTTAATACTGATGGTCTTGGTCGTGAAGCCTCGGATACAATCGAACAGTCCCGGCTGAGATGGATCGTCGAGAGTTATGGTACTTGTCGTCGCTTATCTTCTTAGTGCGAAATAAGCTTTCGGGTGAAACGCATGTTTATTGTTTATTTGTTGAAAGCCAAGACGAATAGATTGTGTTTGTTGTATTTGCGTGAATACCTAGCACGACCATAAATATGGCTGCTTTAAAATTAAATATTACAAGAAGTAAAGTAGAATGTCCAATTTTCGGTAACCCAGTCGACTTAAACTGTCATGTTTTACCAACGATAGAACATGTGCTTCGATGTTATTTGTTTATTCGTTATGAACTGAAGTTTACTAAATATTTTGGAAAGGAACCAAGTTTTAATGAAGTTTGTGAAGTGCTTGTGCCAAAAATCAAAAGTATATGGGAATCAGCGTCAATTCCAACCGTGTCAAAGGACCGCATCATGCAATTATTACGTAAATATCATAATAAATATTTAAACCTTATCAGATATCCAAAAAGCAAAAGAAATGTTCAATATGAGTTAAAGATTACCAGCTTCAAAGAGGAAACAAGGGATAAGTTGTTCGACATTGCTGCCTGTAAGTGTGATTTTTCTGCATGCAAGTGTGATAAATCAAGAAAAGTACCAAAGCAGGAACAGGAATTTCTTTTGGATCAACGGTCCACTAGAGATATGGCTATAGGAACTGTTGATCGTGAAACAACTAAAAAGTTGAATGTAAGGACGGAGAGACAAACAAAAGAAACAGAACGAGTACAAAAATTCAAATCTGAATTTCACAATATTTCTATGCCCAGCTGTTCTACTGAGGTCACTAGGTTATCAACAGACTCTGACAATTCTTCTTCATCTGAAGCCTCACCTAGTGTTGCAAATATTGATTTACCGTCGAAACCATCCTGTAGTCAAATGAGGATAAAGTTGCCCACATTAGGTACCATATGTGACAAATATGGAATTTCTGACAGGTCAGCAGCTGCTGTTGCCACAGCTGTATTAAAAGATGTGGGAATTATTTGCGATAGTGATACCTCAAAAGTAATCGATAAAAATAAAGTTAGAAGAGCTCGTCAAAAGAACAGAAATATCCTTAGTAATGAGTTTCAGTCTACAAATAAACCCATTAAGAGTATTTACTTTGATGGCAGGAAGGACAAAACCTTAGTGCAGGAAAAGAAAGGTGAGAGATATCATAAAAGAACTATTGCAGAAGAACATGTGTCATTGATAGAAGAACCGAATTCTGTTTATTTGGGGCACGTTACCCCATCTGCAGGCTCAGCCAAGTCAATTGGAAAGGCAATAATAGACTTTCTCATTTCAAATAACTTCTGTTTGGATAATTTAGTGGCGATTGGTTGTGACGGAACCATAGTGAATACTGGACATAAAAATGGAGTTATAACATATATCGAAAATGAACTTAAGCGACCTTTGCAATGGTTTGTGTGTGCCTTACATGCTAATGAGTTGCCATTGAGACATTTATTTCAACGTTTGGATGGAGCTACTACTGGACCTCGTCAATTCTCTGGAGTGATCGGGAAATTATTGGAAAAATGCGAACACCTTCCAATCGTAGATTTTGAAATAATTGAAAGTGATCTCCCAGAACTAACAATACCATCTAAAGAATTAAGCTCAGACCAGTCATATCTGTACGACATATGCCAAGCAATATCAAATGGCAACGTCTATGAAAATTTAGCAAATCGTAGCCCTGGAAAGTTAGCTCATTCCAGATGGCTGACAATGGCAAATAGAGTTCTCCGCCTCTACGTTGGAACCGAACATCCTACATCAAGATTGAAAGATCTTGTTCAATTTATAATTAAAGTCTATGCACCAATGTGGTTTTTTATAAAGCTTAATCCAAGTTGCACACAAGCCAGTTTGCATGTTTTCAAATCCATTACACTATCAAGATATTTAAGAGATGATCTTAAAAATATTATAGATGCAGTTATCCAACGAAACTCCTATTATATTCATCCGGAGAATCTTCTCTTATGTATGTTAACAGATAATCGTCAATGGGTACGAGAATTAGCTTTACGGAGAATTATTAAAGCCAGAAAAGAGAAAAAAGTCGGAATAAGGCAGTTTAAAATACCAGAAATAAACTTTAATGCTGCGGAGTATTTTGAGTTAATAAACTGGAGTGAATGTGAAGTAACGGCCCCACCAATGTTAGCTGACATACCAGATGATGAGCTGAAACAGTTAATTGATAGCTCTATAATTGCAGACTTTGACTTTCCAAAATATCCATGCCACACGCAAGCTGTGGAGAGATGTGTGAAATTGGTTTCGGAATCATCTTTGCTAGTTACAGGGCCAGAACGCAGAGACGGATTTATTCGATCTAAAATAAAATCAAAAGACTTTCTTGTAACTTACGATAACAAAGCACAATTTAAAATTGAATGAACGCATTTTTCTATTGATTTTTATTTCGCATTTTAGTGTGTTTAAAAATAGGATATTTATATTTTTGTTTGTTTTCGGTTTCCAATAAACTTTTAGTTCAGTTCAAATTTTGTTTTATTTCCCAACACCCTATAAAATGTGCAGTAGTTTCCCATATTTACACACAATTTTTCAGAAATAATTGTGAATTTATTATTTTTATTTTTGATTCAAGATCATTATCTGTTGGTAGAGGGTAGAATATCTTATTCTAAATGTATAAAAAAAAATAACATGAACTCTTTGCATATAATTGAAACTTTTTACAGGTATTGCTAATTAAATTAAATAATTTTGATTTAGGGTTCACTTTAGGGGTGGTAGAGGGCTGAAGATGTTTTTTTAAAAATCCTAAAAAAAATACAGTGATTATACTTACCAAAAGGCATCTTTTTGGGGGTATTGTGTATTAAAACTAAACAAATAATTTTTTCGGCCCACCCTACTACACACGCCTAAAATTTGGGTATCTACATAGTCGAGGCATTGAAGCACAAAAAAAGTCCTTACTGTCGATTTTTGGCGCAGTAAGACGGATTTTAATGCAGTTTGGTACGTTGGATTCGTGAAAATATCAGGAAATTTTGTGAACTAATGTAATGCATAAAAAATCTGAAATTGCATTTGTGCATAAGACGCATTTTGAAATAGGCAATTATTATAAAGGGTACCCCCCGTTAAGATAGGCAAAATGCCCTCACTCTCAGAATTCAATTTTTTAAATTTTTTCACGTTCTGTGCAATTAAAAAATGAGATAACGCGGATTTTTAGCTCGCCACCCTCTGACCCCTCCCCCACAGCCAAGCACGTAGATTTTTAGATTTAATTTTTTTTAGTTGGGTTGCAATTGATTTAAAAATTTCAAAAAATTCACACGTGTAGCTGAGGATTTTACAAAACATGTCCATTTTTTATGGACCCTTAGGTCGTGTGTACATAACCTCAAATTTTTTTTTTAACTTTTTTAAAACCTATTACTTTTTTTGGAGGGGGGCAGGTCCAATTTCTTTTGCATTTTGTGTATTTTATCAAAAGCTATCTCTCTGATTTTTTTCAGATTTTTATGTCAGGTGCGCCATCTTGAAAAATCCGGAAAACTGTTTTTTTAGGGGGTTTTTGGGGATTTTCTCCATTTTATAGACTGCAACATAAATCAACTCAAGGTTTTGTTAATAGATTATGTATAATTTGAAATAACTGAGTATATTAGCATATTCAAAAATTGGGCGAAACACTTTTAAACCCCCCAAAAACCATGTTTGTTTAAAGTTTGGTAAGGATTTTTGCGGGTCTAATTATATTTTTTGAGGTCGATACAGCCTGAATATTTTTTTTATTTTTTTACGTTCTATATGATTTTAAAAAATTGGGACTCACCGCAATTTTACCCCACTTCCCCTATTCCCCCTCCCCCACAGCCAAAAATGTCAATTTTTCGATTTTATTTTTTTTTTAAGTTGGTTTGCAATTAAATTATGTTGTTCTGAAGCTATTTCTTTGTGGCATTTTTGTAATTAACTATTCTAAATGGGAAATAAGCCACAATTTAACTAAAAAATGATTTTATTTTCCATCTGTAATGCGATAGAGAGAATTCGATAATCTGTGACGCACTGAAAAAATGGTTTGGGACGATCTATATAAATAAGTCAGATTAAATTAAATTATTAGAAGATTCTTTTACCAACCAACAATTTTGTTTTATTAATATTTTGTATTTTGACAACGACGTCCGTAGTGGACGTCGAAACGTTAATAAAATCATTTTTTAATTAAATTCTGGCTTATTTCGCATTAAAATAGTAAGTATTAAATTATAAATTACAAAAAATTCACACGCACAGCTGAGGCTTGTACAGAACATCTATTTTTATGGACCCGAAGGTCGAGTGTACATATTATAACCTCATTTTTTTTGTTTTTTAATAGGTACGTATAACTTTTTTTGGCGATGGCTGCTAATTTTTTTGTGTTTTGTGTATTTTACAAACCATCTACGTTTGGCTCATAATGCAAATAGTCCACGCTGTATGCTTGTCCAGTTAGGTAAATTATTCCGATTAATTTTTTTGCACAAACTTACTCAAAAACAGGTCCTTATAACAAATCCACAAGGTGCCAGGCAGTACCGCGGTCGGAAAATTGTTTAAATATTTTTTAAACGAATTCAAAAAATCAATTTTTTCACTTCGGACAAATTTGTTTTAGATTCTGTGGACCAAGCTGAGCAAAAAAGGTATCTTGTGATTTTTCTATAAAATTGACAGTTGTCGAGTTACATGCAATTTCAAATTTAAAAAACGCGAAAATGGCCATTTTCAAGGCTTAATAACTCGATTAAAAATTATTATTATAAAAGTCATAAAGTGACCAACTCAAAGTTTAAAGCCCCCCTGCAATAGCCTAAAGAAATTTTTGTCATTATTTTATTACTAACTATTATTTTTAATAATTAAAAATGAGCGCTAAGCATGTATTTAAGCGGCCGTCCGCGAGAGAGAGAGATGTACATGTACATACAATATTCATTGGACGTTTTAAAAAAATATCAATTGGAAGTCAAAAATACGTTTTAAAAAAATAAAAAAGGAAATTTGAGTTTATATGTATTGTACACTCGACCTACACGGGTCTATAAAAAATAGATATGTTTTGTAGAAGCCTCATAAAAATTTTAAATTAATTGCAACTTTAAACAAAAAAAAAAAAAAAAAATAGAAAAATTGACGTTTTTGTGAGGGCAGGGGGAGGGGGTGGTGGGCTAAAAATGCGATTAGTCTTATTTTTTAATCACATATAACGTAAAAAAATGAAAAAAAATATTCAGGCTGTATCGATCTCAAAAAAATCATTAAGCCCGCAAAAACCCTTACATAACTCAAAAAAATATGGTTTTTGTGGGGTTTAAAGGTGTTTTGCCCAATTTTTCATAATCCTAAAATACTCAGTTATTTCAAGTTATACATAATCTATTAACAAAACCGTGAGTTGATCTATGTTGCAGTCTATAAAATGGAGAAAATCCCTAAAAACCCCTAAAAAACAGTTTTCCGGATTTTTCAAGATGGCGCAACTGACGGAAAAATCTGAAAAAAATCAGAGAGATAGCTTTTGATAAAATACACAAAATCCAAAATTGGACCTGCCCCTCCAAAAAAAAGTTATAGATTTTAAAAAAGTTAAAAAAAATTTGAGGTTATGTACACTCGACCTAAGGATCCATAAAAAATCGACGTGTTTTCTAAAAGCCTCAACTACACGTGTGAATTTTTTGAAATTTTTGGATCAATTGCAACCCAACTAAAAAAATTAAATCTAAAAATCTACGTTTTTGGCTGTGGGGGGAGGGGTAAGGGGGTGGCGAGCTAAAAATCCGCGTTATCTCATTTTTTTAATTGCAGAGAACGTAAAAAAATTTAAAAAATTGAATTCTGAAAGTGAGGGCATTTTGCCTATCTTAACGGGTGGTACCGTTTGCAACTCGGTAAATTTTCTTACTCGGAGGTTTTTGGGGTCGCTGAAAATGAATATGAGGTCGGCGAGAGTGTGCAAACAACCTGGTGCCTGCAGCGGGTGTAATAAACGTCTTCCTCTGGAGTATTGTGGTAATTTATCATATAATTGGCTTAAACTCATTACTCGGGGGGCTTTTGGGGTCGCTGAAAATGAATATGAGGTCGGCGAGAGTGTGCAAACTACCTGGTGCCTGCAGCAGGTGTAATAAACGTCTTCCTCGGGACTATTATGGTAATTTGTTAAATAATTGGCCCAAACTTGTTACTCGGGAGTTTTTGGGGTCACTGAAAATAAATATCGCAACGACTAAATTCTAATTTCATAGGATATTATAAAAAAACAATATTATTTTGTTCAGGATCTCCATTTTTTTTAATTTGGCGCTTAAAGTTATGTTGGCAGTATTGATACATTCTTGACTAATTTCATGTAGGATTTATTGCCTTTTTCTCTCACACGTTTGTATGCACTAATATAACGGTTATACTGTAAGCAAAACAGAACACGTTTTTTTTCTTATTTTGTTTTCCTGTTATTTAAATAATTTATTATAAAGAAGTGTAAATTTTTTTTTATTTAAATTAACGTGTTTCAGCAACGCAGGCTCTTGACATGGTTACAAAAGTAAGGTTTACAATATGTTTAAATTACAAGAATTAAGAAAATTAAGAATTTAAATTAAGAAATTACAATATCAACAAAATGATAAAAAACAACATTTATGTGGCGTAGTATAACCGAGACTTTTTGAGAAACATTATCACATTATTAAAGTTACTATTATCACTAAGAGTGGTGGTTTGGTCTTCATTCAGTTTATGTTGTCTTCGGGTGTTCGTGTATAGCTGGCACTCAACTAGTATGTGTTTGACGGTGACACGAGTGTTGCAGGTATGACACCAAGGAGGATTTCCCTGGTTCATCAGGTAACCATATGTAAAACGGCAATGTCCAATTCTTAGTCTTCTCATAACAACTTTGTCCCCTCTACAAAGTGCTGGTATTTTTAAGGCCGGTATTCTGGGTTGAATATTATGGTGTTTTGAGTTTGTTCTATTCCAGAAGTTTTGCCAGACTCTCAAGCACATTTGGTTTACTGTATGTTGTACCCCTTAATGAAATTATTGACCACGGCTGCCGACTTCTTATGGATCTGTACAATGCCCCGATAAGTTTCAGGAAACCGAATATTCCTGAGCAGTTTAAAATGAGTAATATCCAATTAGCTGAAACTTACCGATACAGAATTACTTAATGGCTATTGCCAAAAATAAAAAGATTGTCATTGGAAAAATTCTTTCATCTATTGATGCATTTACCCAGCATTTAAAAAGGGTATATTTACAAACACAAATTTGGCTGCATGGAGAGGACAGTAACATTAACATATTAATTCCAGTTTCAGCCACCTGGTCCTCCAAATATTTTAAATTTAATATACTGTAGTTGTAAGTCAGACTGCTGCAACTCATGCGGGTGCAGGAAGCATGGGCTAGTTTGTAATTTAGCCTGCAAAAATTGTGCAGGCTCTGATTGCACAAATATACAAATATTGCATTGTACTCGAGAGAGGAAGGCAATAATGAAGAAGAAAAAAATACCACCCTTTTGGATCACTATAGTGATATCGAAGAAAATAGATTACCCCAAAAACCCACGAGTAACGAGTTTAAACTAATTATATGATAAATTATCATAATACTCCAGAATAAGGCATTTATTACACCCGCTGCAGGCACCAGGTACTTTGCACACTCTCGCCGACCTCATATTCATTTTCAGCGACCCCAAAAACTCCCGAATTACAAGTTTGGGCCAATTATTTAACAAATTACCATCATACTCCATAGGAAGACGTTTATTACACCCGCTGCAGGCACCAGGTAGTTTGCACACTCTCGACGACCTCATATTCGTTTTCAACGACCCCAAAAACCCCCGAGTAAGAAAATTTACCGAGTTGCAAATTTATAATAATTGCCTATTTCCAAATGCACTTTTGAAATGCATTTTTCTTATGTACAAATGCAATTTGAGATTTCTTATTCATTATATTAGTTCACAAAATTTCCTGACATTCTCACGAATCCAACGCACCAATCCATATTAAAATCCGTCTTACTGCAAAAAAATCGACACTTGAATCCTTCAATGCCTCGACTAACAGTACTCAAAGAAGAAGAAGGATTTATTTTAAAAGTATAAATGATAATATAACAGGGAAAACAATTATCTGTCTTGTTGATTGAGTTAGGAAATAAAGTTATGTACATATGCCATTTTTAATTCTGAAACCTATTAGACCAGACTGTGTCGTCGCCCCCGTTAGGTAAATTATTCCGATTCGTTTTTTTTTGCATAAACTTACTCAAAAAGAGGTGCTTATAACAAATCCACATGGTGCCGGGAGGTGCCGCGGTTATAAAATTGTTTAAACAGTTTTTCTAAACAAATTCAAAAAATCAATTTTTTCACTTCGTACAACTTTTTTTAGATTATTTAGGTCATCTTGAGCAAATAATTTACCTAAGGCCTTGTCCATATGCGGGCGGTGTGCCAAAGTCGACTGCGCGGTTTACCTGTTTTCCCCTGGTTTTCTTGGTATTAGGGTGAAACTTCAAAGGCGGCATTAGGGTGAGATCAAGTAAAACAGGTAAACCGCGCAGTCGACGTTGGCAAACCGCCCACAAATGGATAAGCCCTAACGAGGGCGACGATAGAGCCTACTCTATATACAATTTAAGTTAGATATATATTTGTTTTAAAATTTCAGAATAGCATATTTTATACCAAAGTCTGATTTGTACCCCAGTCGAAAGAGGACGTATTTGAAACACTTTTGTTTAAAAAATAATAGTTTAAAATCAAGAACTTTTAATTTGATATGAAACGGGTTTTTGCTAATAATATGAAATTATTGTGGCAATGGTTATGAAACCCCCCTGAACAATTTGGAGGCTGTTCTGAGCCGCAGCATCAAAAAAAATATCTGGAACGTTTGCGAAACTTCACCGGAAAATAAGAAGAACCTTTCCTATCGAGTTTCCTGCCAAGGCGAGGGTTAACCTGGAACGAGCAAAGTCGAGAGGTAAGAGATATAACAGACATGAATAGCATACATTATTTAGGTATATACTACACTTGGAGCAAAACTACAGTATATACTACAAGACTATTAGCGAAACAATAGTAGCGAACAATTATTTTAGTTCAGGGCCCATCTGTTTTCAGATGGACGTTGAGAGGTGACTCAATTTTTTTTGCAGAAATTGCTTTAAAATAGCTCAAATAATAATATTTGAGTTATCCTCCCTCTCAAAAAGGTCCGGAACATTGTTTAAATAATCAAAATGTCAAAAAATGAAGGAAAAATTCGATTTTTTCTTGGTTTTTTGATTATAACTTTAAAAGTATTAATTTCCGAGAAAATATGTACTGACATAAAAGTTGCGTAATTAAATTTCCTACAATATAGACTTGGTTAAAAATTTAAAAAGTAGTCACCCTTGTTGCAAAATAGCAATAATTGCGAAATAACCATACAAAAGCAAGTATTAGCATTTTACGTTTTTCAACCATTTATGCTACACTTAGGACCTTAATGTTTCACCAAGAAAAACTTTATGATACAGTAAAACAATACTGTAAATTTCATTAAGATCGGTGCAATAGATTTTGCAAAATAAATTTTGCAATCCAGCTTTCGCAAAAAAAATTAATTTTTTCAAAATGTTACAGGACTGAAAAGAAAGCAGATAGCAAGTTGAAATTTTTTTTACTTATAGAAGTGTACTGTACCTTTCATTTTCAATTTGCAGGATTAAGATCGATTAACTATCACGGCATCACGAATTTTTTTAAATAAACATTAATTATTGGTGCTACGCGCAGGACAGCGGTGTTCGATTCACACAAATTGATTTCCACCAAAATTTCTTCCAATCTTTATCTAATATATTATTTTCTTACTCTATATTTTGTTGTATTTTAATATTTTAGTTCCACAAAAATCAAACTAATTTTATTATTGTTTGTGAAATATTGTTTAAACAATTGCATATGTTTAAAAATAATAAACTTTTATTCTCTAAGTTAAAATATATGAACAAAGAAAGTTTTTGCTAAAAAAAGTGTTATTTCAAAAGATAGAGTATGTGTTTTTATTTTGCAATAAACAAATTTGTTTATTTATATCGAAATGTAATAAAAATTAAAATGTATCAATCATTATCAAAGGTCATTGGAATGCCCAATCAGAGCAAACTATCCGCAGTCCTGCGCGCAGCACCAATAATTAATGTTTATTTAAAAAAATTTCTGACGCCGTGGTAGTTAATCGATTTTAATTTTGCAAATTGCAACTGAAAGGTACAGTACACTTCTATATGCAAAAAAAATCGACTTGCTATCTGCTTTAGTTTCAATCCTTTAACATTTTGAAAAAATGATTTTTTTTTGCGAAAGCTGGATTGCAAAATTTATTTTGCAAAATCTATTGAACCGATATTAATGACATTTACAGTATTGATTTACTGTATCATAAAGTTTTTCTGGGTGAAACATGAAGGTGCTAAGTGTAGCATAAATGGTTGAAAAACGTAAAATGCCAATACTTGTTTTTGTATGGTTTTTTGGCAATTATTGCTATTTTGCAACAAGGGCGACTATTCTTTAAATATTTAACCAATTCTATGTTGTAGAAAATTTAATTACGCAACTTTTATGTTAATACAACTTTTCTCGAAAATGAATACTTTTAAAGTTATAATCAAAAAACCAAAAAAAAAAATCGAAATTTTCCTTTATTTTTTGACATTTTGATTATTTAAACAATGTTCCGGACCTTTTTAAGAGGGAGGATAAATCAAACATTATTATTTGATTTATTTTCAAGCATTTTCTGCAAAAAAATTTGAGTCACCTCTCAACGTCCAAATGTACCAATATTTTTACAGATGCGCCCTGGTCTACTTTCATTACATTTGTATGATTAGATAGTGTTTAAAATGTTAATTGAAGTTAGGAAACATTTTAGATTTGACATATTGCACTGTAGACCCAAAATAACAGTTTGTTGGGTATACTGTACAACAGGCTCTTTGGCGTTAATGCTGAGCATTTCTCTAATAAATGTTTGATTGTTAACGTTTCTTCACAGTTGTCACATTTTGTTTCTTGTTTGTCGGAAAACACATATGGCTATTAGTTAATCGCCTATGACCCAGTCGAAATCTCGTTAATATTACCTGGTCTCTCCGACTTGTTGGTAATGTTGGCCAGGGTTTTATCGATTTTTTTAATTTCGCGTAGCTTGGCGGATGACACTTTCCACTTGTCTTCCCACATATACCGCACTTTAGGCATTGTTCATATAAGAGCGGTTTGCCAACGTCGACGCCGTGATTTACCTGTTTTCCCCCTATTTTACTTGATCTCACCCTAATGCCGCCCTAAATGCTCAACACAGGTGAACACACAGGGTGAAAACAGGTAAACCGCGACGTCGACGTTGGCAAACCGCCCTATATGAACAAGCCCTTACGTTTGACCGTCGCGTCGCTTTCATATCCGCACTGGTTAAACGTTTCAGTACACTCCGCACTATCACTAGTTGCAGCCAGGCCTGCCGAGAGGGCGGTACAGCCGGTACATTTTACCGGGGCCCGGAGATGTAAGTGGCCCGGCGTCGACCAGACCAATGACGTAACTTTTCCCATTTTTTTGCTCTTTACTATATGTGCATAATGCCTTTAATTAATATTCGGCTATATACAGGGTGTCCCGAAAAGATTGGTCATAAATTATACCACAGATTCTGGGGTCAAAAATAGGTTGATTGAACCTCACTTTCCTATATAAAATAGTGCACACAAAAAAGTTACAACCCTTTGAAGTTACAAAATGAAAATCGATTTTTTTTCATATATCGAAAACTCTTAGAGATTTTTTAATGAAAATGGATATGTGGCATTCTTATAGCAGCAGCATCTTAAACAAAAATTAAAGTGAAATTTGTGCACCCCATAAAAATTTTGTGGGGGTTTTGTTCCCTTAAACCCCCCAAACTTTTGTGTACGTTCCAATTAAATTATTATTGTGGCACCATTAGTGAAACACAATATTTTTAAAACCTTTTTGCCTCCTAGTACTTTTTCGATAAGCCACTGTTTATCGAGATATTTTGAATATTTTTCGAATCCACCACATATTTGTATATGGTTAAGTACGATTATAGAGACCTGTTAATAATCTGAAAATTTATTTATAATTTACGTTTTTAGCTATATTTTGAAAAAGAAGTCACATCTCGATAAAAGGTGACTTATTAAAAAAAGAATAAGAGACAAAAAAGTTTTAAAACACTGTGTTTAACTCAGGGTACCAAAATAATAGTTTAAATTGGAATGCACACAAACATTTGGGGAGTTTAAAGAACAAAACCCCCATAAATTTTTTATGTAGACATATTAAAAAAGGAGCCGCATCTCGATAAAAACTGCCTTATCGAAAAAATACTGAGAGGCAAAAAAGTTTTAGAAACGTTGTGATTAACTAATGGTTCCACAATAATGAATTAATTGGGACGTACACAAAAGTTTGGGGGGTTTAAGGGAACAAAATCCCCATAAAATTTTTATGGGGTGGAAAAATGTCACTATAATTTTGTTTTACGATGTTTCTGCCATAAGAATGATACATGTTCATTTTCAATAAAAAATCTCTAATAGTTTTCGACATATTGAAAAAAATCGATTTTCATTTTGTAACTTCAAAGGGCTGTAACTTTTTTTATGAGCACATTTGTACTAAGGTAAGTTAGGTTCAATCGAACTATTTTTGACCCCAGAATATGTGGTATAATTTATGACCAATCTTTTCGGGACACCCTGTATAATATAGTTTTATAAAAAAGACAAAAAGCAAAAAACTAATAGCCAGAGAACCAACAAGATGCAAATTGGAGTTAGACAATCAAATTATACAACAAGTAATGACTTTCAAATACCTGGGAATTAATCTATCAGCCGACAATAATCGAAGAAGGGGTCCAAATAATTAAAGCCAGTAAAACGGCCAGATGCCTAAACGACACAATTTTGAAAGCAAACACCTAAGAGTGGAAACAAAGGCGCGAATATATAAGTCGGTTATTAAGCCAGTAATGACTTACATGGCCGAAACAAGACCAGACACAAGCAAAACACAAAGACATTTGGAGACCAACGAAATGAAGATATTAAGAAGGATTGCTGGAAAAAAACTACAGGACAGGGTAAGAAGTAAGGAAACCAGACGCATATGTGGAGTAGACAATATAAATACCTGGGTAAAGAACAGAAAAGAGGAGTGGAATCAAAATACGCAGGATATCTAAATCAAGTATAGTAAGAATAGCCAAAACGCCAAAGAAAAAGACAGAACGACAATTTAGGGGCAGAAGAAAAGGCACCGTTGAAAAAAAAGGCAGCACTGCCTATACAAAAGAAAAAGAAGAAGAATATAGAGAATACATCAGTAAAGAATTAATAGATCAAAATTTTCATTTGACTGCGATATACGTGAATCTCAACTTTCTCTAATAGTTTTACTTAATAAAATTACAACATCTCAAATTATAATCATTATTTCCTAACGTCGCGCGTCGTTAATGCATTTAAGAATATTGGTAATATTGGAGAATATTGCGATGACAGTCTCAGAAGTGGAAAGATCCTTTAGTTGTCTTTCTCGCATAAAAAATGCTATGAGATCTACAATAAAGCAGGATCATAAACAAAATTATAAACATATTTGCCAATCAGAAAACTCGAAAAGCACCTGTATTATACACTTTCACTCAAATGAATAAATATAATCAAAATTTAATAAAATTTAGGTTTCTTATTTCTATTAAATTAAACAATTTTTTTTCTCTTCACTTTTTGTCGGGGGCCCGCTCTTCACTTCTTACCGGGGCCCGCTCATCTCTCTCGGCGGCCCTGGTTGCAGCTTCTTTTGCAGCGTTGTCTGTCTCTTCATTTCCTTGAAATCCACTATGGGACCGTATCCAAAAGAATATGATAATTTTTCCATTCAGTTGAGCGGTATGAACTTCTTGTTTTATCTTGATGCCAATGGATTAGATGGGTAGACATATTGGTACGGAACTTAGAGAGTATTGGTATGGGAGCCCAAGCGGGAATTTTTGCAGTAACTCGAGCGCGTCAGATTATCATATGGGGAGAAGCCTGGTGCCCTGCAGATGCACCTCTACCATATATTGGCTCTTAACTCAGGGGAGTTCTTTAAGGGAGGCCCGAAAAAAAAATCTATCCTTAAAATAATCGAAATTGTCAGATTAAGATAAGGTAAGTTAAGTACATGCAAAAGAGTGTATATTTCAAAAATCTGACGATTTGGGCGGGGCTTAAGGAAATGGGCGAGTTAAAAACTTTCACAGAAAATAAAGCGAATAATTTGCGAAATGAATATTAGATCAGAAAACTAAAAAATAGGTGTTCAATATTTTTCAAAAATCTATCGAATGATACCAAACATGACCCCCACGGAGAGGGGTGGGGGGTAAATTTAAAATTTTAAATACAAATCACGTGATATTTCGCAAAATAAACATTAGATCGAAAAACTTAATCAATATTTTTGAAAAATCTATCGAATGGTACCAAACACGACCCTCCACGGAGGTGGGTTGGGGGGTTACTTTAAAATCTTAAACAGGAGCCCCAAATTGTTATTCCAGATTTGGATTCTTTACGTAAAAATAAGCAACTTTTATTCGAAATATTTTTTCGAATTATAGATAGATGGCGCTATAATCGGAAAAAACAATTGTTGAAAATGGAAAATTAAATTAAAAAATGGCAAGCGCCCACTAAAATGGAAAACTTTACTTAACTTTTTTTGCTTTTAGGACCTACTCTTCACATCCCAATAGGTCCTCAAAGCGCTCGAGCGACTGCACATTTAGCATACTTTGCTCCCCTACTATAATATATTATGTGAGTATGATATATTTGGTATTATTGGATGCGTTTACTGCAAGGGTGGCCTGGTAAAGAGCGTATAATTCAGCAGAGTATATATGGAGTACATACTCTGAAGGGAGTTTGTATTTATTTGCTGATGTTGGGGCTCGCTGAATTGTACACGTTAGATTTCTCGAATTTCCTATACCTGTGTCCGATTTGAGTAATTTTTTTAGTATGTTATAACCTTATTATTTAAGAAAACGATGTAATAATATTGTTGCTAGACAGTTAAATCCTATTTATACCGGGTGTAATAATAATACTGTATTTTTTCTTAAAGTTCGGAACACCCTGTGGAACATTCTAGCATAGTTAAAATAGTTAAATTAAAACTCAATTGTAGCCTTAGGCTTTTTTAACATTTTGTTTTTAGATTTATTCTCTTATGTTCGATAATAAAAGAGATATCTATTTTTATATGACAAATGAGGTATACTATTTGGTGTTGATCAATGTCATTCCAAATCTCGAGTGCCAGAGCCTATTTTACTTAAAATCAGGCCCGAGGCACTACATAATTTTCGGACCCCTAATAAAAATTTAATAGTAATAATAATAATTTTTTAAATGTATTAATTATTTAATAGAAATATAGTTGCACCAGAAATTTAAATTTTTAATAACAATAAATAAAATTTATATTTAACATTGTTGAATAGGGAACTTGCATAAATTTTTAAATATTAAAGTAATATTAAAAAACATAAGGTAACATGATCTTAAAACGCTTGCATGCGAAAAAAACAAATATTTTTAACCCGTACGCTAATTACGGCGCTTTGAAAATGCTATAAAATTCAAATATCTTAGGAGGCTCTTGAACGTCCTTCTATTGGTCTGACGTCAGAGGCCCAGTCATCTACGTCTACGATTAGGTATTACGGGTGTATTACAGTTTAATCGTATTTAAATGGATATTACCAGCTATTATTTGTATTCTTGCATAGTTCTACAATCAGTTTATTTACTTTAAAGTCAAATTTATAAATCTTTAGAAATTACTAATGTGTTTATAACGTATAAGTATTATTTATTACTCACGAGGGGTTTTCAAAAGAAAGCGATTAAGTACAACAGTTCATTTTAATCGTCTTTAATTGAAAATTCCTACGTATTATTTATGTTTATCTTATACAGGGTGTCCCGAAAAGATTGGTCATAAATTATACCACAGATTCTGGGGTCAAAAATAGGTTGATTGAACCTCACTTACCTATATACAATAGTGCACATAAAAAAAGTTACAAATTACAAAATGAAAATCAATTTTTTTTCATATATCGAAAACTCCTAGAGATTTTTTATTAAAAATGGACATGTGGCATTCTTATGGCAGCAGCATCTTAAATAAAATTTAAAGTGAAATTTGTGTACCCCATAAATAGTTTATGGGGGCTTTGTTCATTTAAACCCCCCTTAACTTTTTTGTACGTTCCAATTTAATTATTAGTGTAGCACCATTAGTTAAACAAACTGTTTTTAAAACATTTTTGCCTCTTAGGACTTTTTCGATAAGCCAGTGTTTATTGAGATATTTTGAATATTTATCGAATCCACCACATATTTGTATATGGTTTAAGTACGTTAATAATCTGAAAATGTATTTATAATTTACATTTTTAGGTATATTTTGAAAAAGAAGCCACATCTCGATAAAAGGTGACTTATCAAAAAAAGACTAAGAGACAAAAAAGTTTTAAAAACACTGTGTTTAACTAATGGTACCACAATAATAGTTTAATTGGAACGTACACAAACATTTGGGGTGTTTAAAGGAATAAAACTCCCATAAAATTTTTATGTAAATATATTAAAAAGAAGCCGCATCTCGATAAAAACTCGCTTATCGAAAAAATACTAAGAGGAAAAAAAGTTTTAGAAACGTTGTGTTTAAATAACGGTACCACAATAATGAATTAATTGGAACGTACACAAAAGTTTGGGGGGATTTAAAGGATCAAAACCGCCATAAAAATTTTATGGGGTGGACAAACCTCACTATAATTTTGTTTTAAGATGATCCTGCCATAAGAATGATACATGTTAATTTTAAATAAAAAATGTTTAATAGTTTTCGATATAATGAAAAAAATCCATTTTCACTTTGTAATTTCAAAGGGCTGCAACTTTTTTTATGAGCCCATTTGTACTAAGGTAAGTTAGGTTCAATCGAACTATTTTTGACTCCAGAATGTGTGGTATAATTTATGACCAATCTTTTCGGGACACCCTGTATATTGTAAGTAGTTCCCCAATCAGCTTAGTTTCAAACTGAAATTGGTACCATTATATGTATTTGAGTAAACGGTTTTCCCCGTGGGTTTCATCTACCTAACTCTAATCGAAGGATTTCGTATATCCTGGAAAAGATTACGGTGTAATTTGCATAATAATAAAGAAACTAAATTTTTATGAAGTTTATTATATTTGATTGTAATGTTTATTAGTACCTACTGGAGCCTTTCATTATTGTGTTCAAAGCCTTCTGAGAAAAGATTATGGTGATTAGCAGACGTACCGATAGCCAACAAAACCCTTCTTTACAAAGTTACCCTTCTCTATACGCATAAATAAGAAGAATTATTATTGTAATTTTACAAGTTAACATCTTTCTAGGTCGATTTTAATGAAATTTGTTACACGGTTTAAGTAGGTGTGTTACAAAGGATTTCCTAAGCGAATTACTAAGGTTCTGAGTGCCACCAAAGTGGTTAAAAACATTGAATAACAACAGGCATATTTTGACCCCTTATTTTGTATTTATTGCTATATTGCAGAAAAGGTAATACCGTAAGACATTTTTGATCAGTCGTATATCATACAAAATTCAATTATCTTTACTTTATTTCTCTACGACTTTGTTCCAAAACGAATCGTTTTAAAGTTGTAAGCAAAGAAAGCAGAAAAAAAATCGACGTTTTTCGAAATTTTTAAATATTTAAATTTTTTTATTAATGTTCCGGGCATATTTGAGAAGGAGCATAAGTCAGTTATTATTACTGAAGGTGTCACCTAACTTTATCTGCAAAAATCCGAATGCCACCTGTCACATCCAAAAATAGACGTTTTTCACAGATACTTACTGGTCTATTATCAATAATGAACTTTATTAAAAGTCGGTAGAGATCTCACTTAACAGATGAATATCTCAACTCCATAATGAGACTCAGTTGCACTAAACTAACTCCAAACTTCAGACAGGTTGAACATAAAAAATGTCATTTTTCTCTCTGATAATTTAATTTTGTAAAGAGTTTTCCCCCTTATTGTTATACTTACTAATCATTAATTTTGAAATTAAGTAAACCGTAATATAAAATTGTCATGTGAATTTTTTTAAATTCATTTCCTCTCTACTATATGTTAAGTAGGAGTACTTTTCAAATGTGCATTCAATTAAAATAATTTTCAGATTTAATAAGTTTGCAACAAACACCTTGCATTGAAACTTATGTAGAAAATATAACATGTTAATTAGCATTTTGTACTATGATTATTTATTTAAATTCCTCAGTTCCCTTTCTTCAAAATTGAAGATGTCTATAAACTTCATTAGCATTCAAAATATAAATTCCTAATTTTTAAAATATTCTTAGTAACAATTAACAATGCTGCTGTTTTCAAAATATACTGATAATAACATCAAAACAATACACAATGAATTTATATTTTATTTATTGTACCAGGAAAACTTACAGAAAAGTATACAGTAACCAAAAAGCAATCAGATATTATTAGTTTTCCTTTCCATATTAGTCCATGTGTGAGGCCACTTTCGTATGAAAAATGTTTCTGAGTCGATTTCTTTGCGGATTCCTGTTAAAAAATGTCTCCTTTAAACAAATCAGAAGGGTACCGGGTGAAACAATTTTTCAAGCAAATTCAAAATAACTTTTTTGTCTCGAAAAATGTATATTTAGGTTTCTTGGGTAATTATAAACAATAAAGGTCTCTTGTCATATTTCTGAAAAATTGATAGTTTTCGAGTTATAGGCGATTTAAAATCTAAAAAATGCAAAAATATGCATTTGCGATGCTTGAAAACTCTTGTTTTTATAAAATGATAGAGATCTTTTTTATTTAAGATGACCCAAAAATGCTAAAAACACATTTTCTTGGGCAAAAAAGGTGATGTTTTGAATTTGTTAAAAAAATATTAAACAATTTCTACCCAAAAATTTCGCCCGGTACCCTTCTGATTTGTTTATAGGGGATATTTTTTAACAAGAATCCATAAAGAAACCGAATCAGAACAGTCAGACACAGGCAGCATAAATCCGGACCCCGGAAGTGTCATAGGTTTTCGAAACGGACCGTCAGGGAAACTAATTGGTGACCCCTGTGCTAGAATATTCGACTGGGTGTTCCGAACTTTAAGGAAAAAAACACAGTATGATTGTTACACCCGGTTTTAGGAAATTCGAGACATCTAATGGCACGTCCGCATTGGTAAAAATTTGCGTCGAACAAGCTATTCGTCGCAAATATTTGTGTGCTCGAAATAAATTGTGCTAGTGTGGACGTGTTCGTCGCATAAATCGGTCGCAATAATTTTCGACGCACACACCGCACACGCTCCATCAGTTCTCGTTTTCGAGCAAAGATCAAATGATTTGAGCACTGCGTTCTCGCTGGTAAAAATTTGCGAAGCAAATTCTTGGGACTAACCATTAGTTCAATACGCATGAACAATTTACCAATGTGGACGCGCCATAACGTGTAATCGAGTGAGTCGATTTTTTTGTCTTAAGTGTAGTTCCATATTCTCAGATATGTTAGAGTACTTACAATAGCTTATAAACCGTGTCGAGAAAATAGGCAAAGTATTTCACCCAATAATTAATACTGATAAAAAATTTACGATCATAAACAGACAAGAACATAACCATGCCTAAATACTGGTATACATATAGTAAACCTTTCGAAAGGATTGAAAAATAAAAAAATATGAAAAAACATTTTTAAGAAACGCTTTTCTTTAGTTAGTACATACTATCACGGTTTTTGGTCTAAATTTTAAAGAACCGCTTGGATTGACATGAAATTTGGCAGACGTATAGCTTACATGTCAAAGAAAAAAAGTGATATTGTGCCGATGTGTGCTTTTGCCCTGGGGGTGACTTTCGCCCCCTATTGGGGGTGAAAAAATATATGTCCAAAATAAGTCCGGAAATGGATAAACTGACTAATTTTAAGTAACTTTTGTTCTATAGAGTTTTTTCGCCAAGTCAACACTTTTCGAGTTATTTGCGAGTGAATATGTTCATTTTAAAGAAAATAACCACATTTTTAGACAGCTTTTTGCAAATAACACTAAAAGTAAGTATTTTGTCGAAAAAAAAAACGTTCTTAGCAAAAATTAGGCCTATAAAAAAGTAAAAAAAATGGTGTACGCGTTAGGTCTCTGGATCTCGTAGAACCAGAGTTATAGCCAATGAAAAATAGATTCATATTCACCAAATTTCTAATAGAATATTTCGACGTGAAATATTCAAAAAATTAAGCACTTTTTGGGGAAAACCCATTATAACTTTTTTAAAATATTTAAAGAAAGCTTTATTTCTGTTTTTACAAAAAATTTCTAGCATTATATTTAACCTTTAACTACACGCGCTGGATTTGTACGCCAGATATAAGAATTCTACTGCAAATATATTTAAAAATTTAATTTTTGACTTTGTTTACCTCTCTAACCTATCACTGGAATGTGCTTTACAATTTGGTTTTAGCTTCGTTATAATCGGCGTTCTGGGAAGATCGTAATTTACAGTTTATTATTTGTTGTTTCCGGTGGTGGACAATATACGCCACGATTATATTGATATAAGTCGTAATATGAGTACATATTTCAATTGTTTTTTAGTCATTATGGCACAAAATATATTTTTCTTTATAAACAATACTTTTTCTCCTGTAAAAAATCACATTTCAAAAAAATTTTTATTCGTAATTTTATTTATCATGGAATCCAGTTATTCCATGATTCCAGTTATAAATCCCAATTGGCTTACTGAGAAGGAACTCCAAGTATTCACTGATGCCGAATAAGGTTTATAACAAACAACTAAGTGTATTTTTTCAAAAAAAATAATCAAATCCGCTGTTTTTAAGTGTATTTTCTTGTGGCGTATAAAGTACGCCACGCGTGTAGTTATGTTATAACTTGATGCGCGGGTAGTTAAAGGTTAAGCAAGTTACGCTCAAAATAAAGTTGGTCCCTTTTGTTTTGGCAAAAAAAAAATCGGGAAGACCACCCCCTAATTAGTAACTTAAATGAAATTAATCGTTACCGCTCCACAAATTATTTTACTTATGTTGTGTTTATATGATCTGTAAGTTTCATCGATTCAAAGTGCTTATTTTTGAAAAAATTTGGTTTTAGAGTAAAATTTTAAAAAAATTTTATTTTGAAAAATATGCTTTTTTTCAAAATAACTTAAAAATTGTTAGATACCAAAAATCTCGAAAAACAAAAAAAGTCAGCATTGCTTTTCTGAATATCATGTATTTTTTGGTTTTCTGTTAGTCAAAAATTGATTAAGATTTGGGGTTTCTAAATTTGCATACATTCGTGATCAGTGACTCATTCAACCCCTTTTAACTACAGCCTTTTCAATATTAAGGACTTTGAACAGATGAAACTTACAGATCATATAAACAATACATATACGAGTCAAGAAACTTGTAAAGTCGTAACGATTAAGTTCATTTAAGATACTAATTAGGGGGTATTTTTCTCGATTTTTTTACCAAAACAATAAGTGACTAACTTTATTTTGAGCGTAACTTGTTAACTTTTGATGCTAGAAATTTTTTTTATAAAACAAAAATGAAGCTTTCTTTAAACACTTTAAATAAGTTTTAATGAGTTTTCCCCGAAATGTGCTTCATTTTTGGTTATTTCACATTAAAGTATTCCATTTCGAATTTGACGAATATGAACCTGTTTTTCATTAGCTATAACTCTGCTTCTGCTAGGTAGAGAGACGTGATATATACACCATTTTTTTTTAAATTTTTTACAGGATATATTTTGCTAAAAATGTTTTTTCGACAAAATACTTATTATTTGAGTTATTTGCGAAAAACCGTCTAAAAGCGTGGTTATTTTGTTGAAAAAAAATGAACATTATTCACTGACAAATAACTCGAAAAGTATTGACTTAGTGAAAAAACTCTATAGAACAAAAGTTACTTAAAATTAGTCAGTTTATCCATTTCCTGACTTACTTTGGACGAATATTTTTTCACCCCAAGGGGGGGTGAAAACCACCCCCAGGGCAAAAACACATATTGGCACAATATCACGTTTTTTCTTTGACTTGTTAGCTATGTGTATGCCAAATTTCATGTAAATCTAAGCGGGTCTTTAAAATTTAGAGGTTTTGCAATATTTTACCGTTAAAGAACGGACTAAGTTACGAGTGACTAAAATTAAAAATATTATAAAAAAATCAACCAAAAAGCAAAAAATAAAAAAAATTGAAAAATTCTAACACATTCGTTAAAGAAAAGCGTGGCGCGTTTTCATCGAATAAACGGTTTTCGCTCCACGCTTTTCTTTACCGAATGTGTTAGACTTTTTCAATTTTTTTTTATTTTTTGCTTTTTATTTGATTGTTTTTATATTTGTAATTTTAGTCACTCGTAACTAAAGAAAAGCGTTTATTAAAAAAATTTTTTTCATTATTTTTTATTTTTTAATTTCTAGTCTTACACTTTTCAAACATTAAAATATGTCGTCATGTTTATTAAAACTATGATGTACTAACATGAAAAGTAGTCGGAATCGGCAAACAATTTGAAACTTTATTTTTTATTTGTGAAGCATAACGTAAACAATTGACGTAAAAAGTGAAATTATGTATAGTTCATATCATTAGCTACAATCCGTATAAGTTTCAAGTTTTTACATTGTAAAAAAACAAGAGAATTTAAGCATTTCCCATTAAAATTGTTTTTTTTATTTAAACAATTAATAAATATACAAAAAATTTTTTATTGGCTATTCGTGTATTGTTCCCGTGAAAACATATGACTGCAAATTTTCATTAATTTGCATTGGAGAAAAAGAAGTCAAATTAACGTCTAAAAATTTGACGCAAACTATTGAACTAAATAAAAGCGTTTAATAATTAAAATATCTTAGACGCACGAAATAACAAAATATAGAGTGAAGTAGAAATATTGACCACTGACCTTCTTCTTTCTTCTTGTGCCACTCCTATCGGAGATTGGAAATCATCAAGGCTACCCTGACTTTGTTTACAGCTGACCTAAAAAGTTCATTAGTGATGCACTACCTACTGACCTATAAAGGCTTAAAGTAAGAAATATGGATCCAATTTTCCATCGTCTTTCGCAAATCATCTTACAATTGCATAGGTGGTCTTTCTCTGTTTCGTTTACATATTCTTGACATGTTAACTTGTGTGTTCACCTACCATTCTTCATCTTTGACACGTGCTCAGTCCATCTTCATTTCAATCTGCAAGATCTCTCCACAACATCTGAAACTTTGGTTCTTTGTTGTACGTCTTCATTTGTGATCTTTTCTTTTATTGTTACTCCTATCATTGGACGCAACATCTTTCTTTGTACCATTTTTAATTTTGAGGCATTATTTTTTGTTTGGGACAATGTTTCCGCACTCCCTTAACACAAAACATTCCAGGAATGTTCCTAGAAGGTACACACAGGACATTGAAAACATTCCTGGAATGTCCCTAAAAGCACACGAACGTCCCTGGAAAGTCCCAGGAAAGTGCTGTGTCAGCATTTTAAACATTCCTTGAATGTCTTGTTGGAACATTCCATGAATGTCTACGAACGTTCTTTAAACATTCACAGTATATTTTTTAGACTGAATGTCTTGTTGAAACATTCCATGAATGTCTTGAAACATTCCATGAATGTCTACGAATGTTCTTAGGACATTCAAAGTATATTTTTTAGACATTCTCTGAAATATATCGTCAGTGATGTGACAATACCTCCTATATATTTTTTCATGAGTTTTGCAGGAGACGAAAAACATTTTTTAAGTTCACCTCCTGTTTTTATACGTAAGTTTTGACTTGTTTTGTAGTCGAAGATGACCACACAGCGAAGATGACCTCAAAAGGAACCTAATAATGTGGAGAGAGGAGCTGGAAGAGAGAAATATGAAAATAAACATGGAGAAAACAAAGATAATGGTCATGGGGAATGAAGATAAACAAGTAAATATAGAGATAAATAACAAGAAACTAGAACAAGTAACAACATATAAATACTTGGGTGTGAAAATAGAGAATGGAGGAAGATCAGAAGAAGAAGTCAACGAAAGGATAACCATGGCGTCCAGAATGTACCACAGCTTAAACAGAACATTCATTGGAAAGAGAGAAGTAAGCAGCAGGACAAAGATGATGGTATATAAAACAATCTTCAGGCCAATCCTTACCTATGGTAGTGAGAGCTGGGTGCTAACACAATCATCGAAAAGCAGAATAAACTCCATGGACATGAAGTACCTAAGAAAAGTAAAAGGAATTACAAGACGTGATAGAATAAGAAACAGCAGTGTGCGAGAAGAACTACAAGTCGAACCAATAACACAAATACTAGATAGGAACAAGCTTAAATGGTTTGGACATTTGTGTAGAATGAACGATGATAGACAGGTAAAACGCATATGGGAGGCAAAAGTACAAAACAAGAGAGGAAGAGGGAGACCAAAGAAAACCTGGAACGATGTAAGTGGTAGAAATTCTGAGGACGAAAAATACAACGTGGACTGAAGCGAAACGAAGGGCCGAGAATAAGCAAGATTGGAGACGATTGGTATATGATGTAGATGTATGAAATGTATTTTTTAACACCTTACACCGTTAGGTAGAAAGGTTTCTACCTAAGGTTAGGTATATATATATATATATATATATATATATATATATATATATATATATATATATATATATATATATATATATTATGCACAGATATCAAAGTGAGGTCCTGACATTACGCGCACTTAGTGAGGACCGGTAGAAAACGTAGACATAATCGTTTCAACTCTTCATAGTGACCTTGACAAGTAAATAGCAATTAAAAAATGACGAGTATACACAAAAAAAATTACGTATATGTGCCCCGTATTGTTCAAGTATATTGCCACCCAAGTGAGGCCATTATACGCAGCTATTAAAGTGAGACTGTATATACTTTTTCGTTATGCGCACAAAGTGAGGACAACTTTACGTGTATATTTCCTTACAGCTCATCAAGTGAGGACCATACAGTGTTGTCGATAAATATGAAATTAATCGTTTCTACTGCCTTTTTCTGTATAACACAGTAAGAATTATTATTGTTTCGATGTTTCAGTCACTTGTAGTTATAAGAAGATGTGGACTCTTTGTTCTTGCTCGTACTGTTTGTTAATTTTATAACATTTTAGTACCTCAGCATTAAATCACGGTAGCCTTATCGGAGACTAGCGTTAATAAAGAAATAGTTTTATATTTTTTAATAATTTACGTTAAAGATGGATAGGAAAGCAAGAATTTTGAAAATAGCGTTAGTTGAGAACAATAATAATCAAAATGGAGGACACAGTGATAGTTCAGTTATGTGAAATTTATATTGAACTTAAAATATAAATATAAAAGCCCGACTTTTGATCTAAGGGGAACACAGTTTTTACGGTACATACATATCTGTCATTTGTCAACCCCCTCCCTTCCATTTCCCCCACCCCTTATTTTTAAATAGGGAAGAGGGGCGTGTGCTAGCTCATTTGAAAGGATATTCAATTCTCTATCCAGTATTATTAACATTGACATAATTATCTATACAGAGTGTATTTTAGTATAGGTACTGTTGCCCCTGTCGATTTTCATTTTGAAATGAAAATTTTAGAACCTTAATTTTAGTATACAAGATGATTTACTTAATTTAATTAAACTTAATGTACCTTTTTTACTGACTTAATTTTACAGTTATTCCACTAGATGGCAAATACAGTGAATATTTGCATATGTTTTATTTCGAATAATCATTTTAAAATAGTTTTAGTTTTCTATTTTCTCTGAAAATTGTTGCAAGCTTCTTGTTCTTATACTTAAAATCATGTCACTACAAATTTATACGAGACTACATATTAAGAGTATAGAAAGTATTATAATATATGACATACATGCTTTTTTCCATTTATTGAAGATATTTCACCTTATCCTGAAACAATGCAATGTGACCAAGTGTCCTCAACTAAAAAAATATATCCCACTATTTTGATATTAAATGTATATTTTGTACTATAAACCGTATTGAAATAGATTGCAACATGTGTGCGTGGTTGGGATATTGACTGCGAAACCTAAGGCTTCATTCGCCTAATCATATTTACCTTTGATTCTTATAACAATAAATAAAATTGATTAACATTTTATATCAATATTATTAGTGTTTTTAAACAATATCAGTATGATATATCAGTATGATAAAGTCAAGATAAACAATACTATAACAGAAAGCTTTGAGGTCAAACAAGGACTGCGACAGGGTGATCCATTATCGCCTATAATGTTTAGCATATTACTAGAAAAGGTTATACAGGAATCAAACATTAATAGAACAGGTCTGATCTACCACAAAAAACATCAGTGCTTGGCATTCGCAGACGATTTGGTAATCTTGGCTAGGAGCAAAATAGAACTTATAGAAACACTCATGAAACTCGAGGAGAGGGCAGCAACCAAAGGATTGTATATAAATGAAGCAAAAACAAAGTATATGGAATGGACAAATAAGCAATTCGTTCGGGGGCAATACATAACAATGACAACAGCGAAGGGAACACAGTATAAATTCGAAGAAGTTGAGAGATTTGAGTACTTAAGAACTGTCTTCACAAGAGATCCTAACTGTGAAGAAAAAATACAAAAGAGAATTATGTCGGACAACCGCGCTATATTTGCTTTTAATGGGTTGTTAAGAAGTAAACATATATCACGAAGAGCAAAACTAAGAACTTACAAGACCGTAATATGGCCGATAGTAACGTATGCTTCTGAAACATGGGTCACAACAAAAAACATCAAGAGTTGTTATTAGTTTGGGAGAGGAAAATGCTGCGCAAAATCTTCGGTGGGAAAAACTTAAATGGACAATGGGTAAGAAGAACAAATAAGGAACTAACTGAGCTCTATCAAGATCCTAACATACTAGCAGTAATTAAGGCGCAAAGACTTAGATGGTTGGGCCATGTGCAGAGGATGATTCCATCTAGAATTCCCAGAACCCTTCCCAGGAAGACCGAGGTCACGATGGAGTAATGGAGTTAGAGAAGATATGAGAAGAATTAACTTAAGGAACTGGGAAACAAAAGCGACTGACAAAAGGGAGTGGAAAAGAATAGTACATCAAGCCATGGGCCTACTAGGCTCGTAGTGCTTACATATTATAATATCAGTTTTCTAATATTATCCAGTTCCATATCCAGTTCCGAATCCAGTGGTTATATTTCTTCCGTATTGTTTAGTTTCGCTTCCAGTGATTGTATTTTTTTTCTTGTTTTTTTTTTGAAATATTTATTTATTATTTTATTACTATATTTTTTTATTGTGCTCATAATAGATTGCAACATTGTCTACAGACATGAATGCAGTAACAATAAATAAAAAAATCGGAGATCCACACCCCGGATTTGAAATCGAAACCTCTGCTTTACGAATCCGAGATCCGAGGTCTACCCACTAGGTCACTAGGCTATCGCTCTTAGACAATATTTTTTCCTGAAACGGGGAACTTTTAAAGCCGGGTCTAGACTATGTAACAAAACATGCTAATAACAAAGTTGTACAACAAATTTGTTGTACAACTTTGTTATGTAACTTGTTAATAGCATGAGTATCCAGACTATATAACAAAAAACAAAACAACAACATGAGCATAAAGTTTGCAGCATTTTAGATGGATAGCTGGTGGGTTAGGTAGTATATAAAATTGCGTCATATAAGTATGGAGGATCTCTTCATAGCAACAGCAGCTTGTGTAATATTGTGGAGGCGACACCGGCGTGTTAAATTAATATTTTGGATGTGTCCTTCATTAGCAGCTCGAGCAAAATATAGGTAGTGGTACAGCTCTTTTAGCTGATCTGGAAAGAGATAACATAGACCCATCGACAGGAGACATTAAATGTGATGGCAGTTTTAAAAACTTCTTAAGAATAGAAAGTTCTGATTTTGAATTTCTTATAAATGAAATCGGCCATAAAATAGGCAGGAAAGACATTTCGAGATGCAATTCCAGTAAGAGAAAGATTAACAGTTATATTATTAGCAAAGTATTTATTTTTTAAACTTTTTACTCATTGTTTCAGAGAGGAAGTATAACATTTCTGTAGAATTTAATTCCTCAGTATTATCGTCTTCACCTGTTCATGATTGAGTGTCACTGTCTGTTTGAATTGGTGTAGCTGGAGAAGTAGCGGATGTAGGTGTAGTGGACGGAATAGAAAGGCTCAGATATATTGTATGATTGAGTGCCTGTTTGAGTAGCTGATGAAGCAGTCTGCATCTGTGTAGCGAATGAAGTGAATGTTACAGGTTTTATGTCTGAACACTCTGCTCTGTAGAGAATAGTATTTATGTCAAATTTAGAGTTGATTTGCACCGATTTGCTGTTAAGGTTCCGCGTACTGCTTTTCTTTTGTTGGCTTGAGTTATAGGCGTACGTGCATTGCATTAGTTTTAACTACAGTTTCTGTATCTATTTTCACTTCTATTTCAGTCTATTCATCGTGTTTTTTATTTGTTTTTTAAATCAATAAATGTAGCTCATCCCATAGCAATCCCATAATACTCGTTACTTACGAAATAGCTCAATTAAATGAGTAGTCAGTTCTTTCGACAATTTCATCGCGTAAATAACCCTACGTGAACAGAGCAAAGAAAAATCTAGCACAATCACTCCAGAATGAACAAGGCGATATGACTCCAACGGTTGCTGCTCGCGTAGGTACTATGCCAGAGAAATGTTTCAATAACATGTTTTTAGGTGTAGATCAGTCGCGGTGCGGTTTTATAACTTTCTTTGATGTTTACCGACATCTGTTGGATAACATAAAACATGCTATATAACCAGAAAAATGTTATACAACACTGTGTTTTAAAACTTGTTTATTTAAAATTTTGTAACAAGTTACAAAACTTTGTTATTTAACATGTTTTGTTACATAGTCTAGACCCGGCTTAACGGTAACTTCTTATAGGTAATACACTACAATTTCTGAATATTTTTTCTGAAATCTATCGAATGGTACCAAACACGACCCCACGGAGGTGGGGGGGGGGGGGGGTTACTTTAAAATCCTAAATAGGAACTCCTTTTTTTATTTCAGATTTGGATTCTTTGCGTAAAAATAAGCAACTTTTATTCGAAACGTTTTTTCTAATTACGGATAGGTGGCGCTATAATCGGAGAAAACGGGTGTTGGAAATGGAAAATTAAATTAAAAATGGAAAGTCCCCACTAAAATGGAAAATTGTACTTAACTTTTTTGGTTTTAGAACCTAATAATCACAACCCAATAGGTCCCCAAAGCGCTCGAGTGACTGCACATTTAGCATACTTTGCTCCCCTACTATATATGTATTATAAATAATATGCGAAGTAATTATTAACCCAAACAACCATAATTCAACTTTTATTTACTAATAAAGAACTGGACGAAAGTGTCACATCAGCTTTTATGAAACACATGAATATTTACATAAAAAGGTAAGTGATCTGCTTGAAATTGATATTCCCAAAATCATCTAAAAATTGTTTATACTTGAGTACTTTGAGACTCTTGTATGAAATGTGAATACCGAAATACGATTAGGAATCTCCATTATGTAATTTTTAAATAATACATAATTCTTAGGAAATGAAAGGTATTATACAAATGTGTTAAAAAATACTACCTACTGAAATTTTTTGATGGCAATAAATGATGAATTGGTTTATCGAATTTATTTTTAAGGTGATACAGTAGCGATCAACAGGTAGCCAAAACGCGTTCCAAGATTGAGGCTGTAATTTTGAATATTTTTTCGAGATATTTGGCACACGTATTTGTAATATAATAAAGAATGGCGGTACAGTGCCCAATTTGAAAAATATATTAATATGTGGAAATTACTCTGTAAATAAATACAATATTAAAAAAACGAGTCTGTACCGCCATTAAGAAGAACAAAAAAATACACTTTCTTCAAATAAACTTTTTTATCAGATGCCTAGATTTTGTGTCATTTTGGAACTACTAATGAAATAAAAAATTTTAGTAGTTCCAAAATGACACAAAATCTAGGCATCGGATAAAAAAGTTTATTTGAAGAAAATGTATTTTTTTTGTTCTTCTTAGTGGCGGTACAGGCTCGTTTTTTTAATATTGTATTTAATTACAGAGTAATTTCCACATATTAATATATTTTTTAAATTGGGCTCTGTACCGCCATTCTTTAATATATTACGAATACGTGTGCCACATATCTCGAAAAAATATTCAAAATTACAGCCGCAATCTTGGAACGCGTTTTCGCTACCTGTTGATCGCTACTGTTTCCTCTTAAGTAAAATATGTCATTTGGATATTTTTTTAAACTCGATAGATCCTAGGGACATGTCGGTAGATCGGTAGGATCATCACTTTTGGGAGTTTTGGGAATATCCCAATTGACAACGCAATATACACCGACGCCGTCTACAACGAGCGACGAATCAGAGATGCCAGATTGGGGTACTTTCGCCCATTTTTAGGGTAATTTGAAAGCACATGGGAAAATTTTTATAGGTTGAATTGGTTGGGGAATTTTTCGGGAGGAAAATTGAGCAAACTGAATTGCAATATAAATGTATTGTTATGATCTGCTTTTTATTAATTATATATTAATTATTATTTATCTGATTAATTATTTAATTGTCGCAAATCATACATAAAAATGAATAAAAAATCTCAGGGTGCCTTTTTATACTATAAAAAAAATCTAAATTATCTCACGTTATACTTATCTTCTCTCGTGGGTTCAGTATCTCTTAGTTGATCCTAATCGGGATAAAATAGGGAAAAGAAATAAAGCAAAATATTAAAATTAACATACAGAATTGTCTTTTATTTGTCAAAATCAATACTCTAAACTCTATCAAATCTAAAACCTGTGGACACAGATGTCTGAATGAAATCTTTACCACTTAAATTTATTATAGTTAAAAAAAAACAATTTATCGGTTTGTTCCCGATGACTTTGGTAAAACAAACTAAACAAAACAAATTTATGTATTCGCAAGATTAGCTATACTTCCTATTTACTTTTAGAAATATTGGAATTTTAATTCATATGCCTTTTACTCAAAATTTTAGTTTCCGAACATAAAAATATCTTTCACATAAGTTGACTGACCTTTTGCTTCACTCACTCTGATGTCTTCTCGTGACCCAAAACAGCTCTCCCTCGTTGACTATGTTAAAGGCTACTCATCAAAGCCCTCTCCGTTCTCCAGCTTCAAAACTATCAGCATACCAGCACCAATTCTCCAACAAGCCGGACCTCTTTTGACACGTACTCGATTCAAACAAAACTCCAAAAATTCTCTGCTCTCCTTCTCACAATAATACAGAATCAAAGAGGTATTTCGTCTCAATTTGATCTGTCTCTCGTTCCACTTTTCAACACTATTCTCCACTATCAAACAGCCACTGGTATCTGCTAACTATCTATCAACTAAAACGTCGAACCGGTCCTCAGCGATGCCAAAAACATAATGACTTCCCCTTCAAACTCTCTTAATCATTCAAACTACTTTTCCCCTTCCACGTTGCCAAGAATCTGAAACATCGACTTTTCCATTCGACAAACAAAACAGTCACCCTCAAAACCATTCCGACCATCCTAATTACCTTCTGAGAACTATACAACATTTACTCGTGTTGAAACAAAGATACTAAAATTCCAAACTTTCTCCTAAAACCACTTTTCTAGAAATTGATAATTACCTCTACCCTAAACAATCTTTTTCCATTTTAAATCAAAATACATCGTTATTTTCACTTTAATTATTCACAAAAGTCTTTAATGCTTCATCGGAAAACTCATTAAAAAAAGAAATCCACTTGCATCCAAACTAAATTCTAATAAATATTTACAGATCAATATACAGGGTGTATCAAATTTATGTGCCCGCGTTATTAAAAAAAAATTAGTTTAATTTTTATTTTGCCTTTGATTGATAAAATTGAAAACACAATATTATGTAACACATAACATTATATTAACATTATAACCTATCGAGTATTTGCTTCTGATTAAAAAAACCGAAAAATGGTTTTTGGAACAACCGCTTTTTTTGACCAGTTATAACCGCCAGGTTAAACCGTAAGTAAAAAACCGGTATAACCGAAAACCGGTTTTTTGTTCAACAACCGCCATCCCTACCTTGGTTGTTACAAATACAGTTCGCTGGAATAAGTTTTACCCCCCTGATTAACTTATTTATTTTTAGCACATAAGAAAAACGCTCGGATAGGTCGATTTTTAAAATAATCATAGTATATTATAGCGTAAATGTTTCGAACTTTACGCGATCCCTCTTCTTCAGGTGACAGGCACAACTTTGATTTTTTTAAATAGGAAAGTAAGTACATCATGTGACACCTCATTTAAAGGCTTTTTTCTACAACCGTGTTAAAAATGCAATTTTTAGAACTCCATACGTGCGTTAAAAATGCTACTTTAAAGCAGGGCCGGTTTTAGGGTTCTGAGCGCCCCTGGCAAAATAAAATTTGGCGCCCCTTCATATAAGAATATACAAATTTACTGCAAATATAAAAAAATAGGAAAAAATCAAAATTTTACCATAAAGAACTATGTAAAAATATATTTATTTAAAAAATAGTAGGATAGTTATTACTTACAATTTATCCAACATAGGGCATAGCATAGCGAGCACATTTTAAGTTCAAGCGACGAAGAAGCGAGGTAAAAGATAAATGCACATTATCAACAACCAGTAAAAAATGTGATAAATAACTATTTAGATGGAAAATAAGCCACAATTAAATTGAAAAAAATAATTTTATTATCGTTTCGACGCCCAAATCGGGTGTCGTTGTCAAAATACTACTAAATTAAACAAAAATGTTGTTGCTTAGTAAAAAATTCGTCTAATAATTTATTTAATCTGACTCATTTATATCATTTAGTGTGTATAAATCTTCTACAAGACCAAAAAACATGTTGATTGTGCGCAAGATATAGCTGCATCCCCAATAACTAAATTGAGGGAGTGGCATCCACTTAGCATAAAATAACATGCGGATATTCTTTGCAAACGCGAGCTTGTACATCTTTATTTTTTCTCTTCCCTTTAGAGCCGTTGTGATATCCTTGGCCTTACAATCATCTATGCAAATTCAAATAAAATCATTCATTATTTTTTTTTATTATCTCATGAGCTTTTTATTATCTCTATGACTCGATACCTATAGAACCAAGCTATGGTTTTAGGGATCGAGTTACTAGGACAAACAATATGCTGCATACTAAAATTAAACCCGGTACTGTGGGATAAGAACATCAGTATAAAAACAAAAAGAAGAATATAATATAACACCATGACAAAAAGTATTCTGAATAATGGGTGTGAAAATTGAATAAAGAATACGAAAACCAAATGCAAAATAAGAGCAACAGAGATCGAATACCTAAGTAGAAGCTGTAGAAGGGATAGAATAAATAACATAGAGATTAAGAAAATAATGGTAATGAATTCAAGGGATAATAGACAACATAGAACAAAAGAGATTAACCTGGTACGGACATGGCAGAAGAGCAGACCAAAATCGTTGATAAACAGAATAACAGATTGGAGCCCGATAGGAAGAAGGAAGAGAGACAGACCCCGAAAATCTTTTAGAGATAAAATGGACGAAGCAATATTAGAAAAGAAACCTGCAGGACTGGAAAAACAGAAAGAACTGAAAATAACGGTCAAGTGAAATAATACAGGAAAAACTATGGAAATCCAGGGTGGTCAAGAAAAAACAGGATGTTTCTAAATAAATGCAACAAACTTTAAAGGGTAATTCTATATGAAAAAATAATGACAGTTTGCTCTATAAGCCTATGTCAGCAAATACTTCGTTTCCGAGATATGGGGTGTTGACATTTTTCTTACAAACTGACGATTTCTTTATTGTTCTAAAACCGGTTCAGATATGCAAATGAAATTTGATGTGTTTTAAGAGGTAATTATTGCGCATTTTTTGACATAAAATTAATAATTTTATATCTACTGTTGAAATGGTGTGAATTTTTTTAAAGAAAAACATAGTACGCCACTGAGATATTTCAAATAACAAATCATTTTGGAATTACTCGTTCAATTTATGATATATACAAAAATCTATTATTCCTGTTTTTCATACGTCGTTCGTGCCGTTTTTATGCAAAAAGTGAAACATCTTAACGCGTACAAAGTATTCGAAATAAATTTCTATATATTCATATTATTATGAAAAAGAACTTGTCAATTCTAATTCATATAGATATACCTGGTTTGTTTTTTTTTTATTTCAAATTACACACCCACGGACACACGACAATGTTGATAAAGCAAAGTTTACAGAACAGGAAGACAAAAATATCTAACCATTGAGGCTATAATGACAAGTAGCAGTATAATAATATCACTGACTATTCATAAATTTGTTGATACTTCGTAAATCTGATCTTCGTGTATTTTAAGTATGTATGTATAACATTGTAATACCATAAAAGTGATAGGTATTACCTGACAAAAATGACCTTTAAAAGCCATAGCAGTTTTTAGGTTGCATTATTTTTATTAGAGAATTTTTGTGAGCTAGAAATAGTTTTCTTATTGTTACAATTATTTAATATTAATTGTCTTAGGAGTAATCTTAGCCCAAAGATAATCTATAAAGTCCAAAAAAATAGTGAATGTAAAAAATATTATATTTTTTTTTTGTTTAGCTAATGCCTCGACAACTAATGGCCATTGGCATGGTAGGTACGGTAATTTTGAACAGTTAGGTACCTAGTGTCATGTGTAAGTAGTGTGGGTGTTGAGTAAGTGGCTTGTTACTTTGCAATGTCGACGTCATTGTCTTTGCAAAGAGACGCTAATTGTATCCGAACGTCTGCGGTCCCTCCGGTGAGAACCGATCCCACGAGGACAGAAACTATATTCATTTATTAATTTATAATAAATGAAAAATTTCCGACCCTGGTGAGATTCGAACCCACAACCTTTCGGATTTTTTCGATCCAAAGGCAGGCGCTCTTACCACTGAGCCACGGAGGGGGGTAAATATTATATTTATATATCAGCGTCTCTCAAAATTTGGCGCCCCCAAATTCTGGCGCCCCGGGCGGTCGCCCGGCTCGCCCGCCCCTTTATCCGGCGCTGCTTTAAGGCACTAGTGCTTTAAAATTTTTATGGCACTGCAATTCGTATTGATCGTATAGGCAATTTTGATGTAATGTCAAAAAATATAAAAGTCAGTCAAGTTCAAGTAAAAGTTTTTGTAGATATTGTCCTGTAATTACGTTTGTAGAAAAAATATTGCATGATATGCGTGTTAAAAAGTGCATTTTTTAGGCACTCATGTGAATTGCAGAACTCGCTGTCGCTCATTCTGCAAACTTTCACATGCGTGCCTTAAACGTGTACTTTTAACACTTATATCATAAATAACTATTGAAATACTGATTACAAAAATTTATAGTATTTTAAGCCTTTCTGAGAGCATATGCGCAAAAATTTCGCTCGAATTATTTTTAAATGCGTTCATTTTTTTTGAATACTGAGAAAACCTTAAGTATTTTAAAAAAATTTAAACGCAGAAAGAAATATTACTGTATTATCCATGGTCGAAAGTCCTTGAGAACTTCTATAATATTTATTTTAATAAGTCACAGGGGTGAAAAAAAATAGTCTGATATTTAATTTTAAATATATATTACAAAAGAAACTTTTTGTTCATTATAAGGGACTTTCTGCCCTCGGGAATAATGTAGTCTTCTATTTTGCGTTTAAATATTTTAAAAATACCTATTAGTTATCTCAGGATTCGAAAAAAATAAATGCGTTTAAAAAGAACTCGACCGAAATTTTGCGCCTACGCTCTCAAAAAGGATTAAAGTATTAAACATTTTTGTACTGTTTGAATTTATGCGACGATTGACGATCCACTGTTTTAAAGATTGGTTGAACAGATGTTGCCAGTTGTATGGTCCTCACTATGTGTATCGTAAGTTATTCAACAGGGCATAGAATATACATGGTTAGAAAATATACGCCAAAGTCAGCGCCTCTATGCGGAAAATCTCTGAACTAAAAATTGGTGGACCATACAAAGTGAGGTCCCACTTTTTTTTGTAAAAAAACAGTGTTTGCTATCAGTACATGTCTACGAAAAAGTCTTACATTGATTGACTAAGTGAGGTCCGTATACTGGACCTCACTTTGTACAGGACCTCACTTCAACCGCAGTTTCTTTTGATATGTGGCTCACTTCATACGCTGGGAGTAAATATATATATATATAGGTATATATATATATATATATATATATATATATATATATATATATATATATATATATATATATATATATATATATATATATACAAGAAATACTGGATATTAGTGACTGTCGATATAAACAAACAACTAGTTTATTAGGGTTGCAGTCAGAAGGTTGGCCAGGATGTTAAAGAAACACTCTTTTGACTTTTTGTCTAGCTTTCGGAATGGTTTTATTCCTTTTTCAAGACTCTGTAATATAGATAAAAAGAAATATGTAAATTTTTTATAAAATATCACAATTCGTCAGTTCAACTTACTAGTCGTTGAGATTATTTAAAAGCTTTATGACCCTCAACAATACTAACACAAACATAGAATACAGAAAATAATGGACAAAATACATTCTAAAATTTGGTAAGGATGGTAAATTTTTATATTTATTCTATGACATCTTTTGATGGTGTGTTTTAACTCTGATACATAGAGAACAGAAAGAAAAAACAGTCAGATTAAAATGTAATTAGGTGTTTTTAATATTGTATTTATTTTCAAAAAACCAATAGGCCCATACTGGGTAATTTTTATTTTTAAATCTGTCTTAATGGTATGCAACCTGTTATGCACACAGATGTATTGTGTAGTGCATATGTATAAGAAATATTTATTTTATTTTTGATGTTTTTCCAGTAAGTAACAATAAATATTGCTCAGTTTATCTATGTCAGACTTTTTATTTATGCAAGACTTACTGTTTTATCAAACACATTTCCAAGAAAACACGTTTTGAATGGTTTGTTTCTTTGGCCAAAATACATGAATCTTCGAAATTAAACTCATGTTTCAAAGTTAATGCATGTTCTGTAAGTGCACATGCATTTATTTTATTGGTTTTTATATCACTACGATGTGAGATCACCCTACTGTGGAAATTGCGAGATGTTTCCCCGATGTATACGTTGTTACAATTGGAACACGGTATGGAATAAACAACATTCGAAGACTCTTGTCTTGTGAAGGGATCCTTTGTTTTTGAGTATAACTTAGATACCGTTTTCACGTTCCTAGTTGAAATTTTTAAGCCATTAACATTTCTGAATTAGCTTAGGTGTCAGAACTGGAATGTAGGGCAAGGAACCAAAAGTTATTTTAGGTGGTATTACTGATGTGTTGTCGCTGTCTGTCAATGTCAATTGTCGGACCTCATTATTATGAAAATTTTGTTTACCAGAAAATTGAGAAAGAAAAGGAGAACCGAAAATGAGTTTATTTAAAAGCCCTATGGGATATGAGTTCTCTAGTAGTATAGATCTCAACTTTTTTAGTCCCTTGTCCCTGAAATCAATGTGCGACAAGTTTATAACCCTACTATATATATATATATATATATATATATATATATATATATATATATATATATATATATATATATATATATATATATATATGTATATATCAATATTGATAAATATCAGAGAAAAATGAACAGTAAATAAAAATTGTTTCCCCTACCTTTCTCCAAACATGTAGAGTTTCCAATAATAATTTCCTTAAATAATCACTTTACAGTGTGATAAAGTTTATAAAGTTCACAAAATACAGCAAACGAAATCCAAATGAATCCAAAATAGACAAAATACGACGATAAACAATGAAATGAAATGATATTACAAACATAACCTCTGTAACCTGTAACTTTTTGTTGTATGCCAACCAGAAGTCACGTGGTTTGGATTGCCTAAATACATAATATACACGCGCGGCAAATTTGAAAATGAGTGCAAATTTAATAGTAAATGGCCTCTCTTAAAATATAGGACATTGGTAGTATGTTCATAGAATGTTTTGTGGTAACATTCCACGAATAACTTAATCAGATGTTCACCGAATGTTCCTTGAATGTCCAGGACATTCAAACATTAATAGAACTTTGATAGTACATTCCTGGAATGTTTTGTATTGTTAGGGCTGTAGGTCATTACTGGAAGAAGACATTGATCGAAGACTTTTCGCTTAACATTGCTCTCTTTAAATACATTTTTTAGGGACCCATATGCTCCTCATCCATATCATATTCTTCTTGATACCTCAATTTGTATTATTCAAACCTTTTAAAGGAAAACCAAGATGGCGGTTTGTGCTCAAACTCTCTGCTTAAGGACTTAAATAATTTTTGCAATTGCGTTGTCTTACAACTTCTTCTAAGCAAATTTTTTCGTGCGGTCGATATTTTCTAAAATAGTGACTAAGTAGGTATAATTATTGAATTATCTTGTTAAATTTACACGATATAAATGGATAAATGCGCATAAACAAAATTGAGAGAACTAAGTTATACACAATTTTGATTTCATTGATTTTTTGTGCTACATTCAACGTTTAAGGACCTACGTCTATATCAATCCTAACGAGACACAAGCGATTAACGAACCCTAGACGCTGACGTTATCAGCAATAAGTCATAAACAAAAACAAACCTAAGTCCTTAAGTATTGATTTTAGCGAAAAAACGAAAGAGATCAAAATTGTACAAAATATAATTCTCTCCATATTTGTTTATGTACCATTATGTCACAAATATATTAATAAACGAGATTAATTCAATAATTATGCTTCCCCTCCCCTTCCACTATTTCCCCACTTGGAAAATATTGACTGAACAAAAAAAATTGTAAAAAAGAGATTGTAGAAAATCGCATTTGCATCGCATAGTTTCAGTTCCTACCATTTTTGTCGAAATATTGACAATGGCGGATGTTCGAATATTCGACCATGTAAAAAAAATATTTTTTATAAGTAAGTCCATCTTTGAAATGCAACACTGTCAACAGTGTAAATGTAAGGACAATTTAGTGATATGTGTGTGTGTCTCAGCTCAAAAGACATGTGGCTCGGGAAGACTTTCTCTTCGAGACCTCAAGTGCCACCCCCGCTTCCCTCTTGGCCCCATTGATGGACCAGTGCAAAATCGCCTTTTTATGGCAGTGTGCCGCAGGCCGAGGTCCATGCGACATGCCTGTCGCTCCCTCAAGAAATTGGACAGTGCCTCAGTACGAGATCTCAGACTCAGCAACACACCGTTGCCAGACTCGACTCTCAAAAGTGTAAGTTGTGATCCAGTTCAAGGTGGTTGCAACACGCTCGTTTGCTCCCTTAATCCACATAAAAGTGTTTCGATAGGTCCGGTAGGGACCCCCGTTGCCACTCTCTCAAAAACCTCAGAATAACACCCTGTTGCTCGTAGTGCTCACAGTGTGAGCAAGCAGTTACGCTGAAAAATATTGTGCCTTAGTTTCAGCAGCAATCGAGCAGCTTTATGGTGCAGCAATCGAGTGTCAATAGTGCTCATTTTTTTGTGCGAATAAGTGTTTCAGTTTGCATCACCTGCACCTGTGATAGCAATTATTTTTCTATTATCACCAACTGCAACGGTGCAACGTTGCCGTTGCCATACTTCCACAGCCAGGAATTTGGTACCAGCGGATGTGTTGATAGACAGTATAGTGCGCACACACAGACATTTCAAAAGACTCACACTAGTAAGTAATATAGTAGTATATATAGTAGTTTTGATTTCTTTGAATGCTCGTTTGTTTTGATTCTTTTTTATATGTGTTGTTTGTTTTCCCTTCATTTCCATTTGTTATTTTCCAGTTTTTTTTTGTGTTTCTGTACAATAAATTATTTAGTATCCTTCGTACAAACTCTTTTGCACCATAGTTCTAGAAACCCTCTCACCTTTGATTACAGGTACAGGTAGATAACCTCACACTTAATTTAGAACCAGCATCTATAGTAACTACAGTCTCTCTCTTTGTCTAGGACGTCCTATATGAACGTCCTATTGTCATGTTGTGACAGTATTATCTCAACAGCTGATATGTTGAGCAACAACGGTTCTCCTAAAATCAAGATGGTGACTAACGCAAAGGAACAATTCAGTCGCGATTTTAAATTTACACTACTATAGACCCACCCTATAGGTTAGAATAATAAAATTTTGAGCAGCTAGCCATTAAAGGTCAAATGCTATTCCGACTGGACTAGAAGATAAATAGAACCCCTAAAGTACGGAGAACAAGATCTGACTAAAGAACTATTAAAACTAATACAAAAAATAATAGAAAAAAACAGAATACCAGAAGAATGGAGAGCAAGCATCCTAATACCTCTCTTCACAAAAGGAGACAAATCGGTCCCGGAGAATTACAGAGGAATTACCTTATTAAACACAACTTTAAAATTAACAACCAAAGTGATAACAAACAAACTGAATGAAATTATAACATTAGCAGAAGAACAACAAGGTTTTAGGTCGGGAAGATCATGCACTGACGCTATATTTGTAATGAGGCAAGTTCAAGAGAAATCGTTAGAATACAACAAACCGGCATATTTATGTTTCGTGGACCTTAAAGACGCATTTGACAGAGTCAAATTGAACGACGTTATCGATTTGTTGTGCGCAAGGGAGGTACCTCTAGGAATATTTAAAACGATCGAAATCATCCACCAGAACAACACAATAAAAGTAAAAGTAGAAGATGAACTAACTGACCCAATTGAAGCTGGCAATGGGATAAGACAGGGGGATTCCTTGAGTCCTTTACTGTTCAACCTGGTCATGGATGAAATAATAAAAAAAGTAAGAAATAAAAAAGGATATTAAATGGGAGAAAAACAACTAAAATAATCTGCTATGCAGACGATGCAATCCTAATCTCTCAAAGTGAAGATGATTTACAATGTATCCTGCACCAATTTAACATAACCGCCAGAAAATGTACCATGTTAATTTCCCCAAAAAAGTCAAAATGCATAGTTATAACAGCAAATCCAATAAGATGTAAGTTGGAACTGAACGGTGAGATAATAGAACAAGCGTTGGAGTTTGGATATCTAGGAATCACACTATCTAGCTACGGAAGGCTCGAAACAGAAGTGAAAGATCAAGTGAATAAAGCAAACAGATCCGCAGGTTGCCTGAATGACACAGTATGGAGAAATAAAAATATCGGAAAAGAAATAAAAGGCAGAATTTACAAAACAGTCATCAGACCAATAATGACATACGCGGTAGAAACACGACCCGACATGACACAGAGAGGACAAAAAGATTGCTCGAAACAGCAGAGATGAAAACCCTTCGAAAAATCGATGGTAAGACTCTATGGGACAGAGCAAGAAGTGCAGATGATATACGACGGAGATGCAAGGTGGACAATATTAATAACTGGGTAAGAAACAGAAGAATATAATGAAATGAACACATAAGACGAATGGCAAAAAATAGAGTAGACAGGACAGCGAGAGACGGTTCCCCAATAGGAAGAAGATCAGTTGGAAGACAACGAAAACGATGGAACGACAACTTACTAGAGGCACATTGAGAAACAAACAGAGTCATGTCTATACAAAAAGAAGAAGAAGAACATACAGAAGAAAAGAACATCCTTTAATAAAATTTTCTCTCCGGCAATGCAAAAATATTGTATGAGTACAGGTTATTGTCGGTATAGCACTTAATATTCATCATCTCGATTTTATGTTTTTTCTTTATTGAGAACTCCCTGACAGGCAATACAAGAACCAGAATTTTTATGTAACCTTTAAGTGGCTTGCTTTGAACCGGTCATTAAGATTCCTACCTTAGTTGTGTTAAACAGAAAGATAGAACGGAAGTGTGTGTATTTTGAAATGATTTCTTTTACAAGTAAGTAGGTGACTATAATATTGTTTTATTAAATAAACATGATATTAATAGTCGTGACAAGTATGGCTGAAGCGTCATACTGAAACAAAACGAAAATAGTAAAGTTAAACCACCAAAAGTATAAAAGCACTTTACTACTACTACTCCATTGAACAAAATTCATATTTTTTGACATGCTTACCTCGTGTAAAATTAATCGCAATTGATATCAGATGGTTGAATCTTAGATTCTAAACGATGCAGAGCATTTCATGAGGAATAACTTCTTTTCGTAAAATTCATAATAATGAATCTTTCAATAGGTTTCAAATTACGCAGACATACTGTATAAGACCTCAAAAAAATTGTTTTTGAACATTTATTACTGTTTAGGCTTGTTATTAAACATATTTCAGGTAAGTTGTACAGAAAAAAGTTTTGATGACTTTGTATAAACACTTTTTAACTGATAATTTTCGGTTCTTTATTACATTTTTTTTATCTTTCTTAATTTTCTCAAAATGTTTGTTTTATTTTTTAAGTAAAATAATTTAGTGCATTTAAAGACTATATCGGGAGTCTTGTTCTAGTATTCCTACGAGTAAGACGTGTGCCAAGTATAATTAAAATCTAGTTTACCTTATCAGTAGTAATTAGTGTAATTGATTTCGATTTAATGGTGTATTTTAAAAAGGTATTTCTGGACAAAATTTGTACGTATTGTTTTCGTTATATTATTAAACCATTATAAATTATATTTAAATTATAAAAAGTACATACCAGCGGCTGGTTTCACCAGTTTGCTGGTTCTTGCTGACCATCTAACGCTTATGGCGTCAGAAAACCCTCCAGTATGCCATTTCTGCAATACTCTCCTTTCCATTAAACATATAATAATGGACTGCTGTCAGTTTGATTTTTCTAGAAACAAATTCAAGTTAAAAGGGAATCTAAAAGACATCCTCAGTGTTCCAAACGGTTTTGATTGTGTTCTAAAATTCCTAAAATAAACACGTTTATTCCAACTAATCTAACCAGTGCAGTGTTTAATCTATAAGTTTTATTGTTTGGCTTCACTAATAAGAACTGATCATACCAAATGTATATTTGTATTTATAATGTATGTATAATTTGTATCTATATTATTTTAAACTGTTCCCGTGTCAACGACCAGTAGCTGTCCAGACACGTTAATTAAAAATAAAAAAAGACTATATCTTAAGATTTAAAAAACACCTATATAATAATTTAAATATATCCATTTCAACTTGAGTAGTATCCTCTTAAATTGGTAATAATTCTGTAAAACTACGAATTATTGAAAAATTACATTTTTTGAGACGTCGCGTCGCGTCGTGTCATTTGAACTAAATTTTTGAGATTTTTTTTGAATAAAACATCATTTAGTAAGATGTTTGAAAAGTGTATTGTGCAAATTTTAGAGTTTTATTTCTAAACTTTTATAAGTTACACATTTTTAAAACATTTTTAAACAAAATTCATGTTACAGTTTCCGCCACCGTACTTATGCGGTTATGCCTATATTTTTTTTCTTTTTATTACAACTTTAAGACAGTTATGTTTTTTTTTTCATTTCTAATTTGTAAAATTTAATTTGATCTATTAGTTAAATAATTATAATAAATTAACTTAAACACGCACTGCGTCAAACGCTGCTATACAGTGCGCCAATGTTTGTGAGAGAGCCGACTTGAGCGTTATAAATAAAAAATTATGGAAGCTGTAGATTTAATTTTAGAAAATCCTTTATATAAGTTTTTTTTTTGTAAAAGTACCCCGTACAAACCTTATGGAAATTAGGTCCCAGTGGATTTAGTTCATACTTTGGGAAAATACTCTTTGAAGCATTGTGATGAAAAGTTCACATGGGCACAACTCGATCGTATGGAGGATTTTCAAGATATAGAGGCACAAACTCAGAAAATTATAAGATTTACTGGGTATTTCAATTCTCTGAGTTACTGGTTATCTGTCAACATGTAGAAGTTTGGATCAAAGAAAAGTACTAGAAGTCCAGGATTTTTTTCTGGCTATCCAATGGCGACCTTTACTTTGACCTTGACTTTCAACGGACGTCATCTTCTAGAGTTTCGAGGGTTTTCGGTATTTAATTGATGCAAATGAATTACTGGAGGCTTTTTTTGAGGTCGCTAAACACGAATATACCACCAGAACCGACTTCCGGAGCACCTGGTTTCCAAAGTCAATGAAAGGGGCTCCTGGAGTTTCGAGGGTCTTCGGTACTACATTAATGCAAACGGATTAGTTATAGGTTTTTGGGGTTGTTGAACACGAATACGTGATCAGCACAGACACAGGAGCACTAGGTGACTAAGACAGGTTATCATCTGGAGATTCGGAGAAATCAAATGGATGGATCAAATGGATTAATCTTAGGTTTTGGGGTTGCTGACATGCATACACTATCAGATCTGACCCACGAATCACATTGTGCCTACAGCACGTCATCTACTGGAGTTTCAAGGGATTTCAGCATTACATTGATAAAGACGGATTACTCATGGCTTTTTAGGGTCGCTGAATGCTAATACGCCATCAAATCCGACCCACGGAGCACCTAGTGCCTAAGGCTATTCATCTTCTTGAGTTTTGAGAGTTTTCGGCATTAAATTGATACGAATGGATTACTCATGGCTTTTTGGAGTTGTTGAATATGAATACGCCATCAGAACAGACACCGGAGCACCTATACCCTAAGGCACGTCATCTTCTGGAGTTTCTAGAGTTTACTAAATTGATGCAAACGGATTCGTAGATTGGTACACAACGAGTACTCGGAGGCTTTCTGAGTTGCTGTTCAAAGAAAGCGTACAAATTGGTGAAAAGTTTTTTTTCTATTTGTATATTTTTATTAAAATAACTATGTTGTGCTATTCAATTGTTTTAATTATTTATAAATATAAACTCAATTTATATCTGACAATGTTTTTCCTTCATTTATTTTAAGATGGATTTACTTATTCTATTTTGATAGTGTTATTCGTCGTGGTCACTAGATACTCCAGAGTCTTTTATCTAAGTCATATTCGTGTTCAGCAACCCCAAAACACAAGAGTAATCCGCTTGTATTAATTTAGTACCGAAAACTCTCGACACCACAGAAGATGACGTGCCTTAGGCACCAGGTATCCCGGTGTCTGTTCTGATGGCGTATTTGTGTTCAGCAGCCCCAAATACACATGAGTAATACCCATCTGCATCAATTTAATGCAGAAACCTATCGAAACTCCAGAAGAAGACCTGCCTTAGGCACCAATCACGTTCAGCAGCCCCAAAAAGCTGTGAGTAATCAGCTTACATTAATTTAGTACCGAAAGCTCTCGAATCTCCAAAGCATGACGTGTCTTAGGCACCAGGTACTCCGATGTCTATTATGATGGGGTATTCGTATTCAGCAACGCCAAAAACTTATGAATAATCCGTTTGCATCAATGTAGTACCGAAGACCCTCGAAACTCTATTAGCCCCTTTCATTGACCTTGGAAACCAGGTGCTCCGAAAGTCGGTTCTGGTGGCATATTCGTGTTTAGCGACCTCAAAAAACCCTCCAGTAATTCATTTGCATCAATTAAACGTCGAAAACCATCGAAACTCTAGAAGATGACGTTCCTTGCAGTGGCCCTGGCCACCACCTCCTCCGGAGGTCAATTTTGATGGCATATTCGTGTTTAGCAATCCCAAAAACCCATGAATAATCTGTTTATATCAATTTAATGCGGAAAATCCTCGAAACTCTAGAAGATGACGCCCATTAAATTTCAAGGTCAAAGTAAAGGTCGCCATTGGATAGCTAGGAAAAAATCCTAGACTACTAGTACTTTTATTTATTCCAAACTTTTACATGTTGCCAGATAACCAGTAACTCAGGGAATTGGAATACCCGGTAAATCTTATAATTTTCCGAGTTTGTGCCTCTATATCTTGAAAATCCTCCATTCGATCGAGATGTGCCCATGAGAACTTTTTATCAGGATGCTTCAAAGAGTATTTTCCCAAAGTATGAAACTAAATCCACGGGACCTAATTTCCATCAGGTTTGTGCGGGATACTTTTCTGAATTTTTCAATGGTCAAAACAGGATTTTTTTAAAATTTATATTTTCGTAGGTATTTAAAAAACAACCCATTTCGCAGTTCATTTGTTTAATAAAAAGTGAATCATCCACTTTGGAGAACTTTTTGATATGTTGTTTATAAAACATTTCTTAATGAAATTACAAAAAGTTCTATCTTTTCCGGTTTTTTCCGTAATCAAAAACTTCATTGACTACCCTAAATATTAATTTGTGATTGTTGTTAATGTAGTCACCAAAAATGCAGTATCTTTTATAAATTTATGTATAACAAGACACCGCATATAAATCTACATCAACTATACAGGTAAAATTGCTGACCTTCGGAAAAAATTATGCTGAACTAGACAGGTCAACAGTCTGGACTTAAGAATTTATACCAGGTTACACGGAAGTCTGACAAACGATATTTGCTACTGAAATTAATGAACTTTAGTACAAATTGTGTATTACCTTCTTATTTTTTAGGGATAGTTATAATTACCTTCGTAGGTAACGTGGTCGTTTGTTCGACACAAAAACGTGATTTTTCTACTATTTTTAAATGGACCCAACTAGAATTTGATTATCCATCATCATATGAAAGAGACAAAGATATTCTAACAGGTAATTTTTTGCCTGGAAAACCAGCTCCCATCGATGTTGACGTTTATTATAATACAAGTGAGTACCTACCTACACATTTTTTTATAATAATTAATTCTACGTTTATGTGTTCTACGTTAATTAAGTCGCGAAATATTTAATGATTCCTGATTTCTCTTATCATCATCTTCAAATTGTAATTCCTCTTCAACTTATTTAACCCTTTCGCTTTTAAGTCACAGGTTGAAGACGTCTTTCGACGTCATCTGCAGCGAAAGGGTTTTAACATAATCAGACATAATTCAATAACTTCCTTTTTAAGTTTTTCTTGCGTTTCACGAATTTTTAAGTGTTTTAACTGACTTACTTACTTACTTGTTCCCCTTCACTCCATGCGGAGCATAGAGCGTCAACTGTCTGCCTCCATTCTGTCTTATCCTTTTCACTAATCTTTATTTCTTCCCAGGTTTTCCCAATAGCGTTAATTTGTTTCTCAACACTTCTTTTCCACGTTTCTACGGGTGTACCTGGTCTTCTCTTTCCATGTGGCGTGTATTCTAGGCTTGCCTCGCTATGTCTGTGTCAGGTCTCCTTAGTGTGCGCCCCATCCAACTCTATTTCCTTTTGCATATTGTCTTAGATGTAGGTTTCTGATAAGTTCTTGTCCATAACTCTTGGTTTTATATGCGGTTGGGCCAGTAAATGTTAAGAATCTTCCTTACGTATTTATTTATGGACACCTGCATCTGTCCGATACATTTTCTTAACACTTTCCAAGTTTCTGCTCCGTATAGTAACACAGTCTTCACGTTGCTGTTGAATAATCTTATCTTGGTTTTACTTGTCTTCTGACGTGAGGTCCACACTTCTCTTAGAATATTGAATGCGGTTTGAGCTATTTCTAGTCTCCGTTTTACGTCCTTCTCCGTCACTCATTTGTTGTTCAAAATACTGCCCAAGTAGTTAAATTTCTCTACCGTTTCTAATTCCGTGCCTCCCAGTGATATTCTCATTTCTCTTGGTGTATTTATTTTCATTATCTTAGCTTTTCTGACGTTTATGTTAAGTACGACCTTCTTCCCTGCCACTGCTACTTTTTCAGTTTTGCGTTGCATGTGTTGTCTTTTTTCTAAGGCATATGTCATCTGAAAATTCCAAGTCCTCAAGTTGGTTAAAAACATTCCATCTTATTTGTGTCTTATTTCTAGTAGCCTTAGACATGATCCAGTCGATTACTATCAGGAATAAGGTCGGAGAGAGCACACAGCCTTGCCTTACTCCTGTACCAATATCTATTTGTTCCGTTAACTTCCCTTCGTAGACTATGCGTGCTTTCTCGAAGTCTATAAAGTTCAAATATAGCTTATTCTGCCACTCTAATGATTGTTCTATAATCGTTCTTATCGTACAAATGTAGTCAATGCAGGATCTTCGTGCCCGGGATCCAGCTTGGTTTTTTCTTATAACTTTATCAAATTCCTTCTTCATTCTTTCAAGCATGATTCGGGTCATTATTTTGCTTGTTGTGCATACCAGGGTGATCGGCCTCCAATTTTCACATTTGGATGTGTCACCCTTCTTAAGAATTTTTACATTTAAGCCTTGCGTCCATTCTCTGGGTAGTTCTTCGGTTCTCCAAATTTTATTTAAAAGTGTTTACAGTATAGAGATGGACGTTTCGATGTGTGCTTTGATTAACTCAGTAGGGATATTGTCTATTCCGGCAGCTTTTCCTCTTTTTAATTGTTTAATTATTGCCTCTTTTATCTCTTCATGGGTGAATTCTTCGGTGTTCATGTTCATTGGTTGTCTGTTGGGTTCCTCTTCTATTTCGTTTATTATATTCTGTTCTTTATACATTTCTTTGATTTATTCCATCCATCTAGCAATAATTTGTTGTTCTGTTTTTAATACGACACCACCTTTATCTTTTATTTTAGTGGTACCATTTTGGCTTATTCTTGTCAAGGTTCTTGTGGTATCATACAATTTTTTTAGGTTGTTTTCTCTTGCCACATTTTCAGCTTCATTAATGAGTCCGTTGTGGTATGATCTTTTGTTATTTCTTGCACTTCTTTTGACTTCCTTGTTTTTTTTCCAGTATTTCTGTTCTAATCGTTGCTTCTCATCGTCGTCTTTAATTCCTAGTAACTTGACTTTAATTTGTTTACGTTATTGTATGTCCCTAGTTGTTTTTGTCATTCAGGGTTTGCTACTTTTTTTCTTGTATCCAACTGTTTCCACTGCCGTTTTTTTAACGTCTCTTTATACTTGTTCCAGAGTTCCTCAACAGTTGCTTCCTCCATGTCGCCGGCCGTTCTCCAATTATTCTGCAGTGTTCACTACTTGTTTTTAACTTGCTTTTGCTAAACCTCTCTCTCTGTTAAAAAGCTTTTACAGTAATATATATTTAACCCATTTCAGTCTCTTATATATAATACTCTTGTTGGTTTGTGTTCATTGAACTGGCAAGAACCACACGTTCTTATCGAGCAGTGAATCATGTTGTTCTTTGAGCACTCTTAACAAATTTATCTTTTAACATCGACTAAGAGTCGCTACTAACGTCAGGTTATCAACATGTAAATCATATTTCTCGATGTCACCTATTTTATAAGGTTGCTAGTTTCATCTACTAAGCAGAACGTAAGTATTATCCACATTTTTCCTTAACTAGTCATAATTTTTACCTTTTGCATTCATTCTAACGTGGAAATACTTCGTTGTACACAATGAAGATGATCTGTTCTAGATCGGAAACGTTTTGCGAATCCTTTTGGATGACTTTTTAATAGTATTTCAATAAACTTTTTATACCATTGCATTGTACAAACGAAGTTTTTAATTGTAATATACACTAAGGATTTCCACAGTTTTCACTGTATTCCTTTACTCAACCGTTCTCTCCAGCTCTTTCTGTCTTGCCAGTCCCCTTCCTGTAAATTTCTTCTCTCCATTGCTTCGTCTACTTCATCTCAGAAGGATCTTCGGGGTCTGTCTCTCTCCTTTTTTCTTATCGGGCTCCGCTCTGTTATTCGGTTTATCCACCGATTTTGGTCTGCTCTTCTGACATGTCCGTACCAGGTTAATCTCTTCTGTTCGATGTAGTCTCTTATGTCTGAGTTCACTCCCATTCTTCTCTTAATCTCTATGTTATTTATTCTATCTCTCCTTCTTACTCTGCAGCTTCTCCTTAGGAATTCCATCTCTGTCGCTCTTATTTTATTTTTGGTTTTCTTATTTATTGTCCAATTTTCACACATATAAGTGAGGATACTTCTTGTCATGGTATTATATATTCTTCTTTTTGTTTTTATGCTGATGTTCTTATCCCACAGTATCGGGTTCAATTTTCGTATGCAGTCTCTTGTTTGTCCTAGTCTATTTTTTATATCTTCCTCAGTTGTTCCTTTGGTTGATATTATAAAACCTAAATACTTGTACTTATCTGTTCCTCTGATTTGTTTACCTTCGTCTATTTCCAGTTGTTTTATTTCTGTATCCTCCGTTGTTAGGTATTCAGTTTTCTTTAGGTTTATTTTCATCCCATTCTTTGTATATTCCTGTTCCAGTTTTCATATCATAAGACTGAGGTCATCTTCGTCTTGTGCGATCACTATTTGGTCGTCAGCAATACTTAGGGTATATAGATACTCATTCCTTACTGGTACACCCATTCCTTCGCACTTTCTTTTCCATGGTTTCAGGGTCTTTTCCAGGAATATTTTGAATAGGGCAGGGGATGTGGAGCAGCCCTGGAGTAGTGCCTTTGTCGTCTTAAATGGACTGCATATTCGATTGCCCATTTTGATAGCTACTGTTTTATTTTTGTAGAGTGCCTTTATTGCTTTTATTAATATTCGTGGGATTTCGATGTTTTCCATTGTTTCCGATAGCTTGGTTCTAGGTATCGAGTCATACGCCTTCTTAAGGTCTACAGTTTTTAGTTTTAAGTTTTTAATTGTTCTGTATGAAAAATAAAATAAAATACAAATAAATAAAATATTTAATTTAAATACAATTAAATAAAGCTAAAAAAAATTAAATAAAAGTAAATAGAATCTGCTAAAAATAAATAAAATTTAATAATTTGCTGCTTGTTCTTTTCGTGTGTTTAAAATTTTTCCCCTGCTTACGGTTCGTCAGAAAAGTTTCGTCGAAAAAATTCATATTTTGCCCAATTTGAGTTCCAAAGTTAAACTGTTCCACTTCTCTTCTATGAAATTTGTCGATCGTTCTTCTTCTGTCGTCAGAATATTTCTACGGCTTGAGATATTGTATTTCGGACACCGATTGAGCCAGAGAAAAAATTTTAGTAGGTTCTGCTCGGAATTCAGCAAGGCGTCTCCTTACTTAATTTCGTATTTTTCACATCATTATTATGAGAGTTATGGCGTCATCGGCAACCCCCCTTGTGACGTACGTGTATGAAAAATAGATAACAACCTATTCTCAGTCCTGCCGAATATAGACGTAAAATTTCATAAAATCGGTCAAACCGTTTCGGAGGAGCATGGCAACAAACACTGTGAAAAGAGCATTTTATACATATAGATGTAAAAATTTTGGTGGCTACTAAAATGACTATATAAAACCGTATAAACCTTTCCTGAACTTCTACAAATAATTTAACATCAAAATTAGCCAAATCGGTCCAGCCACTCTCGAGTTTTAGCCAGACACACGAACAGCAATTCATTTTTATATATAGTCCATGTGGTGAGACTGCTTCTGCCTGGAAAAATTTCTGATACGGTTTGTTTGTGGATTCCTATTCAAAAATGTCCCCTTTAAACAAATCTGAAGGGTGCCGGGCCGAATTTTTGGGCAGAAATTTTAAACAACTACAAAAAATCACGTTTTTTTGCTCCGGAATATATATATTTTTGAGTTTTGTGGGTCATTCTAAACAAGAAAAGGTATCTAGTAAATTTTCTCAAAATTGATAGTTTTCGAGTTATAAGCGATTTAAAATCTGAAAAATGCGAAAATACGCATTTTCGAGGCCTAAAAACTCATATTTAAATTAGTATTTTTAAGGTTGCCAGGTACTTAAATTGAAGATTAAGCATTCAGCTTCATAATTCCGAAGAGTAATCGCGTCTAACCTTAATTCATACCGTTTTTTTTAATTGTTAAATATGAGTGTTTATCCGATTTTTTTGCCGGTGCGGCGAGCTCTATTTCAAAAATCTCTCATTTTCCTCCGAAAAATGTTTTTCTAGATTCTTTGGGATATTCTAAATAAAATAAGTTTCCTGACATTTTTCTCAAAAGTTAACAGTTTTAAAGTTATAAGCAATTTAAAATCGAAAAATGCGTTTTTTGGCATTTTTCGGATTTTAAATCGCTTATAACTTTAACTATTCACTTTTAAGAAAAATGTCAAGAAATTTATTTTATTTAGAATATCCCAAAAAGTCCAGAAAAAATATTTTTCGGAGGAAAATAGGAGATTTTTTAAAAAGAGCTCGCCGCACCGGCAAAAAAATCGGATAAACACGCATAATTAACAATTAAAAAACAACGGTAAAAATTATGGTCGCACGCAATCACTCTTCAGAATCTTGAATATGAATGTTTAATCTTCAATTTAAGTATCTGGCAACCTCAAAAATACTAATTTAAATATGAGTTTTTAAGCCTCGAATATGCGTATTTTCGCATTTTTCAGATTTTAAATCGCCTATAACTCGAAAACTATAAATTTTTAAAAAAAATTACAAGATACCTTTCTTGTTTAAAATAACCCATAAAATCTATAAATATATGTTCCAGAGCAAAAAAATGTGATTTTTTGTATTTGTTTGAAAACATTGTGTAAACAATTTTTGCCCAAAAATTCAGCCCGGCACCCTTCAGATTTGTTTAAGGGGGTCATTTTTGAATATGAATCCACAAAGAAATCGAATCAGAATTTTTTTCAGACGGGAGCGGTCTTACCACATGGACTATAATATAAGACTAGCTGACCTGGCGAACTTCGTACCGCCTTAAGGTTTCTACATATTATCATACACGCATCGTTTCCGGCACGTAGCGTTAAGTTTCCGAATAATATTATTAATGGATTTAAATATGATCAACTCACACTGTCCGGAACGTATCGTATCAGACACCTTTCAGTAAAATCAGATTTTTCGGAGACTACGCTACGTGCCGGAAACGACGAGTGCATGATAATATTATGTAAAAACCTTTAGAAACAAATCAATAATGTGTAAAAGTACAATAAATAAAAACTAACAGAAATCAAAAAAATACTTAAAAAATATTACGTATTACCCAATATAAAAGTATCAATTTAATTCATTCTGATAAGCAATATTTTTTGCCGTGCGTAAATATAAAACGATGGCGGTTTTTCAGTGCAGGATTAATTTTCCTTGCCTGAAACATGGACACTCACAGTTTATTCCGCAAACTCCCAAAAAACTTGTGATTAAAAACGTCACAACTACGCTTGATACATACATAAACAAATATATTGCTGTTTACTGAGTAAGAAGTGACACCGATAGACGCCTGGCGGAGATTACTGGTCTAGTCATAATCGGTCAATTTATCGAACACGGTAAAAAATTACTAAATTACTGATATGGCTATTAAAAATAGGAATGGGTGATAAAAGGAAGAAAGTTAAGTGTTGTATGTATTTTTACTTACTTACTTACTTAAGCCGTCCTCTTGTACCTTACGGTGTCGAGGTTGTATTTTTAATTATTCTTTTTTTCATAACCATGGATGGGCCTTTGCCTATCTTTCTATGCCATTCCATTTAGACCTTCCTTATGCCCTTCTTATCCAATTGTCTTAAATTCATAGTTTTCAAGTCGTCTTCTATGTCAAACAGCCATCTCGTTCTGGCCTTTCCTTTTTGATCGTCTGCCTGTCAGCTTGTATTGTAATATTTTCGTTATTGTCTTTGTATCTTCTTTTCTCTAGGTAATCCCAGTTATAGCAGTCTTTAACTTTTCACAAATCTTACAATGTCGCACAATTTATTTAATTCTCATAAGTTAATTTCGTCGATCCTCGACCCGTCGCCGCTGCCACCCCCCGCGATAACGACAAATTTGCTTAGGTCATCATATGACGAAATGCATAGTTTGCGAGTCTAAGGTACAGTTACGGCCAGTGAATAGTTCACAGGCTGGCTTATCTAGGAGCCGATTTTTTGAGCCGATTTTTTAAATTTTTACCCCGTTTAAACGCACCTCTTGCGTCAAAGTGACGTTGCCAGTGGTGTACCTAGAACAGGTTGATTAAAATTAAAAAATTAAAATAATAAAAATAAATTTTATAAAATTTATCAAAATGGAAAATATAGAAAGAATTTTTTTACAGACATACATACATACATACATACATACATACATACATACATACATACATACATACATACATACATACATACATACATACATACATACATAATACAAACATTCATTTTCATTTATATAGAAGAGGCAAATTTTAGATGGCTATAAAAAAATAACGTTTGGTGATAAAAAGGTGAAAATTTATCACTGTATGTATCATTTGGTTCTACATTATATAAAATTAAAAAAAAACAGTTTGTACAAAAAAATAAAAAATAATTATGGGGGCCAAGCCCCCTTCTTACTTAGGTTGGTGGTACCAACTCAGAAACCATCCCGAGATCATGTACAACAACTTTGATTAAGGTCATCATATGATAAAATGCATAGTTTGCGAGTCTATAAGGTACATACATACATACAAACATTCATTTTTTATTTATACAGTGCTAGTCAAAAGTCCGTACCCCCCCTCTTATCTTTTGAACGGTTATACCTATAATAGTGAAATTTGGAGGGAGGAAATAAACGGACATAAGCTTCTTAACTATTCATGACAGGTGACGTAATAGTGACAGATGGCGTTACAGAGCCACTGTGACCGATAATTTTAAATGGAACCTTATGGCAAGTGATATTTCGTTTGAAAGGTACTCAAAATACCTATTCAGTCATACTAATTTTTTTGGGTTTAAGTGGATTTTGATTTTGGTGAATAAATTAAATAAATATAATATTGTAGATTCGCATTTAATTAATAAAAATTCAAATGTCCGCTTATGGTTTTTTTTTGTCAAAAAAGTTGACGTTTTTCAATTCTCTAGTAGTTTTACGACAACATCAACCTTTTTGACAAGTAACCATAGGCGGAATTTAGAATTTTTATTAATTAAATGCGAAAGTACAATTTTATATTTATTTCATTTATTCATCAAAATTTGCTTAAACTCAAACAAAATTAGTATGTCTGAATAGGCATTTTCAATACCTTTCAAACGATGTATCACTTGTCATAAGGTCTCATTTAAAATTATCTGTCAGAGTGGCGCTGTAAAGTCATTTGTCACTATTACGTCACCTGTCATGACTAGTTAAGAAGCTTACGTCCGTTTATTTCTTCCCTATAAATTTCACTATTATAGGTATAACCGTTCAAAAGATACGAGGGGGGTACGGACTTTTGACTAGCACTGTATATAGAAGAGGCAAATTTTAGATGGCTATTGGGACCGTGCAAGTTCGGCAAAGCGACCCCTATTTCTACGCTCTATACTAAAATTCGCACTTTTAATTATATTGGCCAATTATATTAGTCCTGGTTACTGGATAATTGTCAAGGCCATAGTCCAAAAAAATAATAAGAAGAAAAAATAAGATTCAGGTTATGTTATGAAAACGTCAACAATTGTATGTAGGAAATAAAATTAGTTATTAAAATGCAGTACTGCAAGCAAAATAAAATTAATTAAATTTACCTCTATATAATAATTGCATATCATATCAATATTGTGGAGCAATATATAATTGTTCTGCTTCACTGACAGAAGGTATGAAATATACGTCAATTTGACAATTTCAATTGACAATATAAATTATTTAAGATAGTTGCAATATTTCCCCGCGACTCGCGCAGCGTCGTTTCTCGTTTCCCCTTCCAAGTACTTGCACACCGCGAATAAAAAAATAACGGTTGGTGATAGAAAAGTGAAAATTTAGGACTTTATGTATCTTTTGGTTCTACATCATATAAAATTAAAAAAGAACAGTTTGTCAGAACAGGATGTCAAAAAAACATTTTTTTAATTAAATTTATTGACATTAAAAGAAGAATATGTGTAATTTATTTAATTCACAATACATTTTAATGCTCTCAAAAAACAGAAAAAAATGCTTTTTTGAAAAAAAAAATCATAGCTTTTCGCTTAAATTAAACACTCAAATTGTCAAGAGGCAGTGAGTGGCTGCTTTATTATTGATTCTGCAAAAAACAATATTTATTTGTCAAATAAACATTTTTTTCTGTTTTCTGATAGCAGTAAAATGTATTTCGAATTAAATAAATTACACAGGTTCTTCTTTTTATGTCAATAAATTTAATTCAAAAAAATTTTTTTTGGACACTCTGTATAATTATGTTAATGTTTATATTACTAAATAGAGAATTGAATTACCTTTCAAATGAGCTATGACACGATCCCTATTCTCATTTAAAAAAATTATCGATGACGTCATCACGCCCAAATGGGTGACGTCACTAGTATGATATATATGGCAAAAAGTCATAATTTGAAAATAATAATTGACCTGTTTCGGGATTTTTTTCCAACATTGTCCATTCTCGAGAAAATGAATTTATTCCAACCTTTACGTGCTCACTGTATAGAAGGGGCAAATTTTAGATGGCTATAAAAAAATAACGGTTCGTGATAGAAAAGTGAAAATTTAGGACTTTATGTATCTATTGGTTCTACATGATATAAAATTAAAAAAGAACAGTTTGTACAAAAAAATAAAAAATAATTATGGGGGGCAAGCCCCCCTTTTACTTAGGTTGGTGGTACCAACTCAGAAACCATCCCGGGATCATGTACAACAACTTTGATTAAGGTCATCATATGATGAAATGCATAGTTTGCGAGTCTATAAGGTACATACATACATACAAACATTCATTTTTATTTATAGATGAAGATATTTAGATGGCTATTAAAAAATAACTGTTAGAGATAGAAAAGTGAAAAATTAGAATTTTATTTATCTTTGAGTTCTACATCATATAAAATTAAGAAAAAAAATTTGTCCAAAAAAATAAAAAAAAAATATCAGGGGGATAATCTTCCTTATGACGTACGGGTATGAAAAATAGATAACGGCCTATTCTAAGTCCTGCTGAATATAGGCATAAAATTTCATAAAAATCGATCAAACCGTTTCGAAGGAGTATGGCAACAAACACTGTAAAAAGAGCATTTTATACATATAGATGTAAAAATTTTGGTGCTACTAAAATGACTATTAGTATAGTATAGTTGATACAAAAGATGGCATAACCCAGACATCCAAAGTGAAAGTTATCCTTCAACACCAAATTGTTCTATATGGTCCACACAATGTCTAGAAAAAAGTCACACTATTTTGAGCGTCGGGTTTGGGGGGGAGAGGGAGGAGAAATCGGTAAATTCGTAGTTTTTTAAGTTTTTCGCCATATGCGGTTTAGCATAACCTTCTATACAAAATTGTTCTACATTAAATTTGAAATAAAAAAGGCCCTACGCATAATCTTTCTAAAATGAATGGTTCCAAAGTTACGGAGGTAGTATAGTATAACTGGTCCAAAAAAAGGACTAACCCAAACATCCAAAGTAAAAGTTTTCCTCAACACCAAAATGTTCTATATGGTCCACATATTGTTCAGTAAAAAGTTACACCATTTTGAGCGTCCGGTTTGGGGGGAGATGGGGGAGAAGTCGGTAAATTAGTAGTTTTTTTTACGTTTTTCGTCAATATTTCTAAAACTATGCTTTAGCGTAAGGAATGTTCTATAAAAGAATGTTCTACATAATATTTAAAACTAAAAATGTTCTATACATAATTGTTATAAAATCAACGGTTCCAGAGTTACGGAGGGTGAAATGTCGAGGTTTTCGCTATTTTTGATATTTTTTGGGCAATATTTATGATACAACTATACCAAAAACCCAGACATCCAAAGTGAAAGTTATCCTCCAACACCAAATTCTTCTATATGGTCCACATAATTTTCAGAAAAAAGTCACACCATTTTGAGCGTCGGGTTTGGGGGGGGGAGAGGGGGAGAGATCGGTAAATATAAAAAGTATCGAAAACCTCCACTTTTCACCCTCCGTAACTCTGAAACCGTTGATTTTATAAGAATTATGTATAGAACCTTTTTTGTTTTAAATCTCATGTAGAATAGTTTTCTATAGAACATTCCTTACGCTAAAGCATAGTTTTAGAAATATTGACGAAAAACTTAAAAAAACTACTAATTTACCGACTTCTCCCCCATCTCCCCCCCCAAACCGGACGCTCAAAATGGTGTAACTTTTTACTGAACAATATGTGGACCATATAGAACAATTTGGTGTTGAAGGAAAACTTTTACTTGGGATGCCTGGGTTAGGCCTTTTTTTTTACCAATTATACTATACTACCTCCGTAACTTTGGAACCGTTCATTTTAGAAGGGTTATGCGTAGGGCCTTTTTTATTTCAAATTTAATGTAGAACAATTTTAAGTAGAAGGTTATTCATGCTAAACCGCTTAGTTTTAGAAATATTGACGAAAAACGTAAAAAACTACGAATTTGCAGATTTCTCCCCCCTCTCCCCCCCAAACCCGACGCTCAAAATGGTGTGACTTTTTTCTGAACATTATGTGGACCATATAGAACAATTTGGTGTTGGAGGATAACTTTCACTTTGGATGTCTGGGTTTGGGTCTAACTATACCATACTATATATAAAACCGTATAAACATTCCCTGAACTTCTAGAAATAATTCAACATCAAAATTAGCCAAATCGGTCCAGCCATTCTCGAGTTTTACCGAGACACACGAACAGCAATTGATTTTTATATATAAGATTTTTAAATGGTGTGTAAATTATTTAAATAGGTATATTGAAAAATATTGTAGTTAAGGATTCCAATTAGTAAAAATATTTTCGGTGAAAATATCGAATGTATTTAGTAAATTCATAAAGCTCCTATAAATTATCTAAAAATAAACATAATTTATAGTTTTTATTGACAATGTTGATTTTTTTTCTCATTTATTATTTTTAGGAGAATGGGAAGGGAACAAAATTTTTGTAACAGTTCCGAGATTCCAGCTTGGAGTCCCAGCGACACTAGGTACTCTATCTGCAAAAACGTTTAACGGAAATCCTGTACTTAAACCATATCCTAATTGGAATTGGCATAGAAATCCAGAACGGTGTAATAGAGATAGAATTATTTCCGTATATCGAGTTCAGGTAAGTTATTACACATGTATCATATTAAACAAATTAAACTGCTCGTCAAAAGTTAAAGATATTCTTCTCCTTTAAGTGTTGCCTCCCAGTCGGAGGTTGGATATCATCGTCTCTATCTTTACTTTATCTACCGTTGCTCTGAAGAGTTATATAGAGCTGCAATTAAACCAGTCCCTTAAATTCTTCAACCATGACACTCTCCTTCTTCCTATACTCCTTCCGCCTCTTATCTTTCCGTCTATCAGACTTAGCATTTCATATCGCTGTTCCCTCATTACGTGTCCCTAATATTGTAACTTTCTCATTTTATCCAGATTTAGCCATACCGCACTCCCTCTAACGGGCAAAATTCACTCATCCCCGATACCTAGGGTATCAAAAGGATTGAACTCTGGTGGAACTCTTTCCGTGTTATCGAGCCCTAGGTGACTTGGTATGCCGGAGTATCTCCCAAAAATTTTCGTACGCATCTGGAAGTCGAGAGTAGCACAGCTTTCTGCATAGTCTTGTAAATATGTTCATTTAAACCCAGCTTTTTGATATTTTCTATGAGGTTCTTCGGAATGACTCCAGTAGTAGAAAGAATAATAGGCATTGTCTGGGTACTTTCCATTCTCCATTGTCTCCTTATTTGTATTTCGAGATCTCTATACTTGGCGATATTTTCGTTGTGCTTAACACGCAGATTATTGTTGTTAGGTATCACCACCTCTGTTAATGTTGTTTGCCTAGTAAGTTTATTAACTAGTATGAGATCCGGTCTATTGTGTTCCACTGTTTGGTCTGTGAGCCCGGTGCGATCCCAGCATAGCTTGTAGTTGTCATTTTCAAGCATTCTATCAGAGACGTATTGATAATAAGGGAGATGGTCGGTTTGGAGAAGTCCAAGTTTGCTAGCTAGTTCTTGGTGAAGGATCTCTCCTACTGAGTCGTGGCGTTCTTTATAATCAGTTCCGACAAACGCCTGGCATCCCCCGGTAAGATGTTGGATGGATTCCTGGGCTTGACATCCATATCGGCATTTGTCGTTTTGGACTTGAGGATCTTTCACAATGTACTTCAGGTAATTTCTAGTTAGAATAACCTGATCCTGAATGGCAAGTAGAAAACCCTCTGTCTCGGGAAACATCTTTCCAGATACCAACCAATAGTTCGACGCTCTATTGTCGACATATTCCTGGTTAACCTCATTGAGATGCCGCCCATGCAGAGGTTTGCCCATCCAGCTGTTCATTTTTTCTTGCTTGATAGGTGATTTATACGCATTTTTTTCCCTTCAGTTTAAGCGGCGTTGAGTCACCTACTGTGCAGATTGCACGATGTAAAGTAGATGTTTCAGCCTGCGCCTGAAAATAAGTTCTGAAGTTAGCCACTTGTTTATCCAATTGCTGAGCCAAATGAGTAGCTAAGCGCGGAAAATGCATATGTATTTAATGCCTTAAACAAATTTTTACTATTGAGATATGACCGATTAAGCTGTCTTACCCTTCGTACAAACTCAGAAGTTAGTTCGGCTTTCATTTGTTTATGATCAATTTTCCGCGCTTGCTTTACACCGAGATATTTATACATGTCATTTTCACCCATGGCCTCAATGTTCTGGCCATTTTGCATATCCAAACCACCGGGCTGAACCTGCCCTTTGACTATATTTAAGATACGGCACTTGTCTAGACCGAAGTGCATACTAATATCATTAGAGAACGTTTCTACAGTTTTTAGCATCTGATCTAAGTGTTTTCTAATGGAAGCCATTAATTATAAATCATCCATATACAACAAATTATTAAGCTTCGCTAAAACATTATTATTATTATTTTTGATGCTAAAGCCTGAGTCAGTGGAATTCAGTAGCTGAGATAGTGGGTTCAATGCTAGGCAGAACCAAAGTGGACTCAAGGAATCCCCCTGGAAAAGCCCCCGGTTAATTGGGATGTCTTCAGTCTCGATATTTTTTTCACCAGGTATTTGGAGGTGAATTTTTGTCTTCTACTCAGTCTTTACATGCTTTAAAAAGGTCACTTTATTATCATCGACTTTATATATTTTCAATATATCTATAAGCCATTCATGCGGAACTGAATCAAACGCTTTCTTGTAATCAATGAAAGCAGTAAAGAGATTTCGTTTTTTGATATATGCCTGGTTAGAAATGACCGATTCGATAATAAGTTGTTCTTTACATCCCATGGAGCCCTTAACGCATCCTTTCTGTTGAGGCTCTATGATATTGTTTAGAGCAAAGTGTTGGTAAATACGCCGGGCAACACAGGATGTGACCAATTTGTACAAAGTAGGTAGACAAGTAATTGGGCGGTACTTGGCTGGATCTTGGGTGTTATTTTGATCCTTCGGTATTAGATAAGTGGTTCCCTTTGTAAGGAATGATGGTATTTCCTGTGGATCAGAAATAACATTAATTAAAATTGACAATCGCTCATGAACACTCCAAAGCTTCTTTAGCCAGAAGTTTTGAACTCCGTCCAGTTCAGGAGATTTCCAGTTGTGAAGCTCTTTGATAGTATTCGAGACTTCTTCAGTCGTGAAGGGTTCGTAAGGAATATTATTGTAATGTTGACAGTTGTTTGTCGTGTCTTCAATCCATCCAGCATTGTTGTTATGAGTAGCTGACGTTGAAAGTTGGTTTCCCCAAAACTCATGAATTTCTTCTTGACTTGGGTATGCTTTATTTTCATTTTCTACAGTGGAGTTAAGCTTCCTATAAGACGCTTTCTCTGAATGCTCAAAAAGTATATTGTCGCATTTTCGGTTGTTACTGACTTTGTACCTTCTTAGACGACCTGAATAAACGGAGAGTTTTTGTTTTAATGTGTCCAGGCAATGTTGAGCTGTGTTGTTTTCTGGATCATGCTGTGAATGCCTCGGCGTATTTCGCATTAGTTCTTCAGCTCTTCTAATTAGTTTTCTACTCGTTGTTCCTCGAATATATTCCGTTATTTGACCAATATCCATACGCAACGATTCAATTTTTCTTTGCAGCCGTCTTTCCCAGGGTGCAATTCTGTCACCAGTCCTTCCGTTGTTAGTACCCCGTCGCATTCTGATCTTAATGCCCATTATATTAGCAATTGCTGTCGCTGCACAGTAGATCAGCATATGCAAATATTCTAATGTTAAAGCTACGACATAATTGGGTAGGACTTCGGTGTTCATAATTTGTAACAGCGCACCTAGTTTCTTACAAGAGTTTATTCTTGGTAGCGGTGGTCTGCTAAGTGGGTTTGTTCCACTAAACACTTGTACGGCTCGTGCCATTTCGTTTAACAGGCTATCGCGCAACTCGTTATTGTTCTCCTGTGTGTTCTCAGGTCGAGTTTCTTGTATGGCAGGCTCAAGAATCTGCTCATGTGTTTCGTTAGGGACTTGATCCACAACTAGCTCTTGGTTATTAATCTCCGATTCGACTTCTTATTTTAATTATTGTGTTTATTATTTAGCATTATTTGATCTTTTCGCAATATTTCCTTGTTCGTTTTCTTTTGTGTCCATGCTATTCTAAGCATCCTTCTGTCACACCACATTTCAAATTACTGTAGCTTATTTATGTGTTCTTGCTTCAAACTCCAGTTTTCAAATCCATATTGAAATATCGAGAACACGTAGCATCTCAAGGCTCTCACTCTCAGTTTTAATCCAAGGTCTTTGTTGCAGAGCATTGTTTTCATTTTTACAAACGCATTTCTTGCTATTTTTATCCTGGTCCTTATTTCTGTTGTTTGATATTTTTTTTAATCCAGGTTCCTAGGTATTTGTATTTATCAACCCTTTCTATCTGTACATTTGTCAAATGTATGCTTATTTGTATGTTTGTTTTATTAGTTATTATCATGTATTTGGTCTTTTTTATATTCATTTTTAGTCCATATTCTTCACAGAAACTGCTTGCTTGGTTAAGTAGTAATTGAAGTTGTGCAGCAGAGCTTGCAATAATCACGGCGTCATCCGCATATATCTTATTTTGTTAATAGATTTTTCGTATTATTATTCCTTCACTTTGAGATAGTAATGGTTCTTCAAAAATGGCTTCACTATATACATTAAAGAATAATGGAGGCATAATATGTACATCCCTGCCTAACTCCTCTCCTGGACTGGGTTCATTATCTATTACAATTTGTGCTCTTTGATTCCAGTAAAGGTTTGTTATTATTCATAAGTACCTTTTGTCTATGTTTTTTGTCTTTAGAATTTGGACTAATTTTTCATGTCTTATTTGTCAAATGCTTTCTCGAAATCAACGTAGCAAACATACACATCCACATTTGTTTCCATCCATCTTTGAGCTAACACATTAAAAGCCAATAACGTATTTACTCCTAGTCCGTTTCTAAATCCAAACTGACTACCATCTATTCCTTTTTCATGTTTTTTATTTATATGACTACGGATAGCACAAAAGGTGGAGGGTAACCATTGTTTTGATATGTTTCCGGTTTTGTACACTGTGTTAACCCTTATCCGGGCAACATATTTTACTTACGTAACCGGGCAACTCGGGTCCGTTAGGCCCACCACTGTTCTTGAATGTGTACTATTCATATTTACCCATATATTTCTAATATTTTTTTTTATTGTTTATTTGATTGATTTGTATTAAAGTTAAATTTAAATTGTCTAGATTAAAAAAATTGGTACTATAGTATGCGGTCTACCTCGAGGGAGCGATTTACCTGAAGGATTTGCACAAAATAATGAAACGCAAGAAAACTTTTGTAGAAAAAATATTTATTCAAAAGTAATAAATATTTGGAGCCAAATAAAAATTTAATTAATAAATAAATAAAAACTTTTGTAAATATACCAGGCTATTTTATTTTTTGAAAATAGGGTTGATGTTTACGCATACGCTGGAAAAAATTACGGTGTTTACTTTGACAAATTAATACTTTGTCATATCGATTTTACTATTTTAGTTGGGACTAAGCCACAAGATTAGCTTATTCCCAAATAGAATAGCAAATTGATCACTATCATCATCATTCAACCCGGATCTATCCACTGCTGGATATAGGGCTCCCTCAGTTTTTTCCATGCATTTCTGTTTTGTGCTGTTTGCATCCAGTTTTTGTCGATCCGTTTTATGTCATCAGACCATCTGGTTGGAGGACGACATCTACTTCGATATGCTTCTTGTCTTAGTCTCCATTATTCGCTGTGTCCATCTATTGTCCGACATTCTAGCTACGTGTCTAGCCCAGTTCCACTTTATGATCATAATTCTTTCTATGGCATCGGTCACTCCTGTTCCACGTCTTATCTCCCTGTTCGTAATTCGATCCCGACGATAAATGCCTAACATTGAGCGTTACATGGCTCTTTGATATGACAAATTAAATTATTATTAAGTATTAGTCATTTATTTTTCTTTATTGCAAACTTACAAACTTTTTTAATTATCGACTTTAATTTTATTCCCGAAAAAACATTAACATCGATATCAAACAACCGATAGCAGATGCATTATTTATTTCAAAATATGTATAGGTACCTACCTAACAATATTATTGTATTCCAACAATGATTATCAGTTTTTAAAAATCATTTAGAATAGATATACCACCTATTGTAAGCATCTCTTTGATGTTCACATGAAAGAGATGTTTACATTGTTTGACCACGTTTAGACTTTGGATTTCCGGAATCATAAAAGTCGTTTAAATAATCCACAAAAACATTACCTGATTACCAGATTAACTTCTGTAGCAAAGATTTAGACTTTAGGTATAAATACAAATAGGGTCCGACGGGCCCGTGCTGACCCTTTACGTGACAAAATTCTTTCGACGTAATTATTTCAACAATGATAATGAATATTTTGAATAGCTCATGACTCTAATTAGTTGCTCTATTCCGAATTTTGTTGCTTAAACCGTTTACCAGGAAATCGCGTTGAAAGTGGGGGGGTGCAGGTTAATGTAAAGCTGCACCCACCCACACCGAAAAAAGCTCAAACTTCTTGATTTTTTTTGGTGATAAATTTAGTGCAATTTATGTGCTAATTAGTTGCTCTATTCCGAATTTTGTTGCTCAAACCGTTTACCAGGAAATCGCGTTGAAAGTGGGGGGGTGCAGGTTAATGTAAAGCTGCACCCACCCACACCGAAAAAGTTCAAACTTCTTGATTTTTTTTGGTGATAAATTTAGTGCTATTTATGTGCTAATTAGTTGCTCTGTTCCGAAATTTGTTGCTCAAACCGTTTACCAGGAAATAGCGTTGAAATTGGGGGGGTGCAGGTTAATGGAAAGCTGCACCCACCCACACGGAAAAAAGCTCAAACTTCTTGATTTTTTTTGGTGATAAATTTAGTGCTATTGATGTGCTAATTAGTTGCTCTATTCCGAATTTTATTGCTCAAACCGTTTACCAGGAAATCGCGTTGAAATTGGGGGGTGCAGGTTAATGGCAAGCTGCACCCACCCACAACGAAAAAAGCTCAAACTTCTTGAGTTTTTTGGTGATAAATTTAGTGCTATTTATGTGCTAATTAGTTGCTCTATTCCGAATTTTGTTGCTCAAACCGTTTACCAGGAAATCGCGTTGAAAGTGGGGGGTGCAGGTTACTGGCAAGCTGCACCCACCCACACCGAAAAAAGCTCAAACTTCTTGATTTTTTTGGTGATAAATTTAGTGCTATTTATGTGCTAATTAGTTGCTCTATTCCGAATTTTGTTGCTCAAACCGTTTACCAGGAAATCGCGTTCAAATTGGGGGGGTCAAGCTTAATGGCAAACTGCACCCACCCACACCGAAAAAACTTCAAACTTATTGATTTTTTTTGGTGATAAATTTAGTGCTATTTATGTGCTAATTAGTTGCTCTAATCCGAATTTTATTGCTCAAACCGTTGACCAAGAAATCGCGTTGAAAGTGGGGGGTTCAAGTTAATGGCAAGTTGCACCCACCCACACCGAAAAAAGCTCAAACTTCTTGATTTTTTTGGTGAAAAATTTAGTGCTATTTATGTGCTAATTAGTTGCTCTATTCCGAATTTTGTTGCTCAAACAGTTGACCAGGAAATCGCGTTCAAAGTGGGGGGGTCGAGCTTAATAGCAAGCCGCACCCGCTCACACCGAAAAAAGTTCAAACTTATTGATTTTTTTTTGTGATAAATTTAGTGCTATTTATGTGCTAATTAGTTGCTACAATCCGAATTTTGTTGCTCAAACCGTTGACCAAGAAATCGCGTTGAAATTGGGGCGGTGCAAGTTAATGGCAAGTTGCACCCACCCACACCGAAAAAAGCTCAAACTTCTTGATTTTTTTGGTGAAAAATTTAGTGCTATTTATGTGCTAATTAGTTGCTCTAATTCGAATTTTGTTGCTCACACCGTTGACCAAGAAATCGCGTTGAAAGTGGGGGGTGCAAGTTAATGGCAAGCAGCACCCACTCACACCGAAAAAAGATCAAACTTCTTGATTTTTTTGGTGGTAAATTTAGTGCTATTTATGTGCTAATTAGATGCTCCATTCCGAAATTTGTTGCTCAAACCATTTACCAGGAAATCGCGTTGAAAGTGGGGGGTGCAGGTTAATGGCAAGCTGCACCCACCCACACCGAAAAAAGCTCAAACTTCTTGATTTTTTTTAGTGATAAATTTAGTGCCATTTACGTGCTAATTAGTTGCTCTATTCCGAATTTTGTTGCTCAAAACGTTTACCAGGAAATCGCGTTAAAATTGGGTGGGTCAAGCTTAATGGCAAACTGCAGCCATCCACACCGAAAAAAGTTCAAACTTATTGATTTTTTTTGGTGATAAATTTAGTGGTATTTATGTGCTAATTAGTTGCTCTAATCCGAATTTTGTTGCTTAAACCGTTGACCAAGAAATCTCGTTGAAAGTGGCGGAGGGGTGCAAGTTAGTGGCAAGTTGCACCCACCCACACCGAAAAAAGCTCAAACTTCTTGATTTTTTGGTGAAAAATTTAGTGCTATTTATGTGCTAATTAGTTGCTCTATTCCGAATTTTGTTGCTCAAACCGTTGACCAGGAAATCTCGGTCAAAATGGGGGCGTCCAGCTTAATGGCAAGCTGCACCCACCCACACCGAAAAAAGTTCAATCTTATTGATTTTTTCGTGGTGATAAATTTAGTGTTGTTTATGTGCTAATTATTTGCTCTAATCCGAATTTTGTTGCTCAAACCGTTGACCAAGAAATCGCGTTGAAATTGGGGGGGTACAGGTTAATGGCAAGCTGCACCCACCCAAACCGAAAAAAGCTCAAACTGCTTGATTTTTTTGGTGAAGAATTTAGTGCCATTTATGTGCTAATTAGTTGTTCTATTCTGAATTTTGTTGCTCAAACCGTTGGCTAGGAAATCGCGTTGAAAGTGGGGGGTGCAGGTTAATAGCAAGCCTGCATCCACCCACCCCGAAACAAGCTCAAACTTCTTGATTTTTTTTGGTGAAAAATTTAGTGCTATTTATGTGCTAATTAATTGCTCTATTCCGAATTTTTTTGCTCAAACAGTTGACCAGGAAATCGCGTTCAAAGTGGGGCGGTGCCAGCTTCTCATTAGACGCACAACGAAACACTTGTATGTTCACTAAAACAATGAGAAATAAAATCAGATAGAAGTATAATTTGATGGTACGTGTTCCCTAAATTATTTTAGTACCAAATAATATGTACGAGTAACTTATTTATTTAACATAGAACAGAGACACATATGTATAGCGCGCAGCCAGGTCGGGTGGGATTAACTAATGCATTTGCAAGTTCTACGGTTAGCAACAAAATCGGATACCGATATATTTCGATAGTACGTATCATTATCATCATCATACAGCCCTTTTCGTTAACCGCTGAACATAGGCCTCCCTCATTTTTGTCCATTGTGCTCTATTTTGAGCACTTTGCATCCAATTTCTTGACATTTTCTTGAGTTCATCAGTCTAACGAGTAGATGGTCTTCCTCTACTTCTTTTGTCTAATCTCGGCCTGCACTCTTCGTCCACTCCCCATCACTGATTCGGGCGACGTGTCCGGCCAAGTTCCATTTCAGGGTGGCAATTCGGGAAATTACATCGGTAACTCTTGTTCTTCGCCTTAAGTCTTTATTTCTAACTCGGTCACGAAGCGACATACTCAGCATTGACCTTTCCATTTTCCTCTGGGCTATTTGCAGCATTTTAGAAGCTGTGCCTGTCAATGTCAAAGTTTCGGCACCATAAGTCATCATAGGCAACACAAATTGGTCAAATATTTTACGTTTTAGAGAAATTGGTATGTCGCTTTTAAATAGGTCTTTGAGTTTTCCATAGGCTACCTATGGTAGGTTTATTCTTCTTCGTATTTTGCATATTTGTTTGTCTCTTGTGATCTTTATTTCGTGTCCAAGGTATATGTATTTTTCCACTAGCTCTACTTCGTTTTCTCCAATATTGATATTTCCGCTAGGTACTAGGTTTGTCATGAATTTTGTTTTGGAGATGTTTATTTTGAGACAACTACACTGGCGTACACTAACTAAAGTTCATGTAGCATGGTACATATCTTCTTGAGGTTGTCAGAGAACAAAACTATGTCGTCTGCGAATTTTAAATTTGTTAATCTTCTACCGTCTGTATTCAGGCCTCGCTCTTCCCAGTTAAGTTATTTACAAGCATATTCTAGTACTGCGGTAAAGAGTTTAGGCGATAAGTTATCGTCCTGTCGGACTCCTCTGCCGATTGGGATATGGTCCGTGTTTTTATGTAGTTTCACCGACATAGTTGCGTTCTTTTATGTATTGTAAATTAACCTTGTGTATCGGTAGTCAATGCGGCATGCTTGTAGTACTTCCAGAATTTTGTCACATTCTACCGTGTCAAAGGCTTTATGGAAATCTACAAAAGCCAAAACGAGTGGTCGATTGTATTCGATAGTCTTTTCTATTACCGTTTTAATGCTCTGTGGGTGATCATTTGTTCCAAATTGGCTGGTAGAAATCAAGTTTTTTCTCAAGACGATTCGTTACTATTCTTGTAAGGAGTTTGTATAAGTGACTAAGAAGACTTATAGGTCTGTAATTTTCTAATTCATGGGGATCTCCTTTTTTGTACAATAGAATTACTTGAGCATTATGCCATTTGTCGGGTATATTGCTATCTAAAAGGCACATATTAAAAAGGTCTTTTATTTTCTTAAGAAGACAAGTGCCTCCGATGTTTTAATTTTTACAATGGGAAATAAGCCACAATATTATTAAAAAGTGATTTTTTATTAACGTTTCGATGTTTATATTGCTATCTAAAAGGCACATATTAAAAAGGTCTTTTATTTTCTTAAGAAGACAAGTGCCTCCGATGTTTATTGCATCAGTAATTACACAATCTTCACCTGGAGATTTTTTATTCTTATCTTTTCTTAGGGCTAGTTTACAATCTAGAAATATATGTTCCAGGGCAAAAAAGGTGGTCTTTTGTATTTGTTTAAAAAAATTGTTTAAACAATTTCTGCCCAAAAATTCCGCCATATATCCTTCTTCTTCTTCTTAAAGTGCCTATCCGTTTCGGATGTTGGCGATCATCATGGCTATCTTGACTGTGTTTACCGCAACGCGGAACAGTTCAGTGGTAGTGGTGTTATACCACTTTCGTAAATTTTGAAGCCAGGAAATGCGTCTTCTTCCCGGCCCTCTTTTACCATTTACCTTCCCTTGGAGAATCAGTTGGAGAAGGCCGTAACGTTCTTGATTTCTCATTACATGTCCTAGATATTCTAATTTTTTTGTTTTGATGGTTATGAGAATTTCACAGTCTTTCCCCATTCTACGCAGCACTTTTACATTATTAATTCGTTCAACCCAGCATATACGTAAGATGCGCCTATAACACCACATTTCGAAAGCTTCGATCCGATTCATAGATGCAACAGTTAGTGTCCACCTTCCATTCCGTAGAGCTGGGCCCGGATTACGTACACTCGATACGCATCGTATCCGCCATGTTTTACCGTAGCGCCTTATGGGAAAACATGGCGGATACGATTCGTATCGAGTGTTCGTAATCCGGGCCCAGAACTGTGAATATGTAGCTTTTCAACAGACGGTATTTTGTTTTTAATGATATGTCTCGACTGTTAAAAATTGGTCTCATTCTAACGTATGCTGCTTTCGCTTTTATTATTCGCTGTTTAATTTCTGTCGAGTGGTCCCATTGGCTATTTAAATTCGTACCCAGATATGTATATTGCTCAACTCTTTCGATATTCTGTTGGTTGACTGTAAGTTGAGCGTTTAATATTGTTTTTTACTAATTGTCATAAATTTGGTCTTCTTCTGTTGCTGACTTCTGTTATACGATTTGTTAATATCTGTAAATCATTCAGATTATCGTCGAAAACTATGGTGTCATCTGCAGATCTAATGTTATTCAACCATTCACCATTTATTAATACTCCCTTCGCACAACCGTCTAAAGCTTCTTTAAATATCCATTCAGAGTAAATATTGAATAGTAGTGGAGATAAAATACAGCCCTGTCGTACTCCTCGTTCTATTGCAATTTTATCGGTTAACTGGTCTTCTATTTTGATTTCTGCCGTTTGATTGTAATATTTGTTTCTGATAATCCGTACCCTTCAGATTTGTTTAAAGGGGACATTTTTTTCAATGAATCCACAAAGAAACCGAACCAGAAATGTTTTCAGACTCACCATATGGACTATATGGAGCGGTCTCACCATATGGACTATATACATACTTCCACATTTTGTAATAAACATACAAACTTTCACCAAGTAACCATCATGTTGATGTAAGATACGAATACGAGTGTGAATTATAAATTTCTAAAAAAAATACAAAATCTTTGTGGCTTGTGAATGTTTTAAAAATAAAACAATTGAATATTAGTCTTAAAGGTGGTGTTGAAGCGGCTGAAGTTTCATTCTTCGGTGAGGTATCTTACAGTCCGACCAGATTCACTTTGTATTTGAGATTTGGATGCGCATTGTTGTTGACTTTCGAATTTTCCAAATTTTGTGATTTTTATTTTGATAACATCTCGTCAAGTAAAATACCTGCACGGTACCAAAATAAAATTCAGAAAATGTGGAAAACCCGAACGCCAAACATTAGTGCACATCCAAAATCTCAAATACAAACTGAATCTGGCCCGACTGTACACTGGTGAGTGTTTTATAGAAATCACTAACATAGTTTTAAAATTTTTTATTACAAAATCTAATACAATATCTTACATTTATTGATTATTATATTAACAGAAATAAAATACATTTTGATATAGCACAAATTATTTGCGGTAAAACTCAAGCAAATCTATTAAATTTTTTCTACAATCACTTGATAAAGAAGACTTTTTCGCTTGTCAATGGCAACGAAAAGTTAACGTTTACTGAGTACCGTCACTTTATAGCGCTAGCGCGTTAAAGTTTGATTACCGCGCGTCGTCCGTAGCAACCGTACAACCATACAATACTCGTACAATTTGAAAATTCAAATTGAATAGTTATTTATGTATTAAGAACGAAAAGTGATACATTATTCCTTGAGAGTAAGAGTTACCACTCGACCGTAGCGGAGAGCGGTAATTACTCGAAAGAAATAATGTCACTTTGCGCTTGTAATACATACATTTTTTCTACAATCACTTAATAAAATGAAACTATTTTTAAATCACTAACTTTATTGTAACTATTTTATATCTGTCGTTATAATGTCATAACATTAACTTTTATATCTTTCAGTTTGAATGTTCAATGTGATTGTATTGTATGGTTGTACGGTTGCTACGGACGACGAGCGTAAAATCAAACTACGCACTAGAGCAGCGTTTCCCAAATGGTGGGTCGCGACCCGGTACCGGGCCACGAAAGCAAAATGCCGGGTCGCCTCGTCTCGCCGTTCCACATGAACATCTTCTTTTAGACTGCGAAGTGCGTTGACTATCAAAAGGGAATGTTTAAAGAAAACTTTTTTGAATTAATTGAATAATTCAAGGAAGAAATTTCAATATTCTTAGAACAACATCCACCAACGGCTAGGGATGCAATATTTCAATTTAAAGACAGTTTTCATGATGCCAATCGGTTAATCAAGGTAGCGTATATTTGTTATATTTTTGACTTCTTCAAGAATTTAAATATGACATTACAAGGTAGCAATGTAGTACAAGAGAAGCTGGAAGCTGCAATAAAGTTTGCAAGTTTGCCATACTTATTTAAAAACACCCTGTATCGATGAAAAATAAGGCGAGTTGTTAAATTATTACCTAACTTTTTTACTATCCAACATAAGCGAATGAATCGAAAAACAGAATGTTAAGAACACATGAGGCTATAGTTGGGTTTTAATTTCAGTATTTTATAAATGCAAGAATATTCCACTGGGTTTGGTGACTTTGAGAAAAAATTACTTTTTGATTGGTACACCCGGTATACAATAACAATGGAAGCCGGAGTGATGACGTAGAAGTGTCAATTTTTATTGACATATGTCATGTCAGAGTTTTCCAAACAAACGTTGTTTAGTGTGGCAAATTTGTATTTTTTATTGTTTTTTTCAGTTTTTACAGAGAATATTTCCGTTTTTTGCAATATTTAAGTATTATTATAATTACTACAACAATTTTACAAGGTTGTGTAAATAATAAAGCATGACGTTTTATATAAATAACAATAAAATGTATGTCTCGGTGAAGTAAGGTTACAATTTATTTGTTTTTTATAAATTTTAGATTTTATATTTTATTTTATTTTTTTAGATTGAATACTAATTAAAAAGTCTTGAGATTCGGTAAAACCTTACTTTTCAACGTGTTTACAATCTTTGTTTGCAAGTGATCATCATAACACTGAATATAGCCGCAGTTGGCTGTGACGTCACACTCCGGTCATCTATTTACCTGTCTAGCAACAATATTATTAAACGAAAATGTTCAAAAATATATCGAAAACAGGTTTAGGAAATATGAGACATAAAAAATGACCAATTTTTAAGGTGATACGTTAATTTCTTGGAGAAATGTAGATATACATAAATACAATAAAGATAAAGAACAGATTATACGAACATACATAATATACCCGAACAATACATACTGTTTCAAATATTCAAAGATAAAGCGATTACAAAAATTGCAATTCGGCATTCTTCAATATACATTATACAATAACTCACACACAGCCAACGGAATTGACAATGAGAGATACCTTGAAAACAATAAAGCTCTGTTGTTATGGGGCAGAGAATAGATAATAGGTAAATATGATTTATATAGGTATATACATATAAAGAATCCACTACACCAAAATGTTGATATCCAAACAACATACACTGTTTCAAAGCGTTTTAATAGTGAAATACCTGCAGAATATTTAGTTCAATCTTTGCAAATGGAATTTTGTTTCGACATGCCGCGATGGGGCCCTTGAATGTCGGGGGCCCCTTGAATGTCGGGGGCCCCGTATAATTGATACGGCTGATACGACGGTAGCTACGCCCCTGGCGTTAAGTAACAATGTATTTTAAATGGGATTTACTTTTTCGCACTGTTTGTAACTTTCGAGTTGTCATGGTGACAATCCTTAATTTTCGCGTTGTCATGGTGATGACAATATGAGCAATGAATTATAACAAGAGTTTTGACAGTTTTGTGGTTTGAAAGTAGTTGTAATTTTTAAATTTCAAAGTTCTAAAAATTGTAGAATAGAAGAGTTACAGCTTTTTTTATTTGTTTATCGTAGATAAAATATTGTATGAAACTGTGCGTGAAGTACTTTTTGCGAACTCGCTCCGTTGTCGCTCGTGCTCTAAAAATCGCGTGCGATCGCAAAAAGCATACTTCACGAACTGTTTCATTAATAACTATTTTAGCACTCCATTGGAGCGTTAAAAATGCTACTTTATAGCACTAGTGCTTTAAAATTTTTAAGGCACTGCAGTTAAAAGTGAATTGTCAAATTGTGAAAAGTCAAAATATTTATATTTCATTTACTAACATTAATATTAATAGTAAAACTTGCACAATTTGAAAACGGTGGTTTAAAAGGTTTTTTAAAATTTAATTTAAATTCTATTATTGCATTTTTAACACGTTTGTAGAAAAAACAAGTTTATATAACGGTATAATATTTTCGCTAAGAATTTTTAGATATTCCCCTCGAGTGTAGACAACCAGTTCTATCTTTTACGGGTGATAGGTTTCATGGTTTCAGCAATTAACAAAAATATTGTATTTTATATATTTATAACGTTTGTAGAAAAAATATTGTATGATATACGTGTTAAAAAGTACATTTTTAAGGCACTCATGTGAATTTCAGAATTCGCTTCGCTCATTCCGACTAAATATATTCTTTATATGCAAAAAATTTGAATGAGTTTTGAATTAATTCGTTTTCAAGTAAGTACATTTATCAGCAATAGTCGTAACGTAATTGTTGTAAACCATAGTTTTATTACTAATTAGCTAATTAGCACATAAATGACACTAAATTCTTCACCAAAAAAATCAAGCAGTTTGAGCTTTTTTCGGTTTGGGTGGGTGCAGCTTGCCATTAACCTGCACCCCCCCACTTTCAACGCGATTTCTTGGTCAACGGTTTGAGCAACAAAATTCGGATTAGAGCAACTAATTAGCACATAAATAGCACTAAATTTATCACCACAAAAAAATCAATAAGATTGAACTTTTTTCGGTGTGGGTGGGTGCAGCTTGCCATTAAGCTGGACGCCCCCATTTTGACCGAGATTTCCTGGTCAACGGTTTGAGCAACAAAATTCGGAATAGAGCAACTAATTAGCACATAAACAGCACTAAATTTTTCATCAAAAAAATCAAGAAATTTGAGCTTTTTTCGGTGTGAGTGGGTGCAGCATGCCATTAAGCTGGACCCCCCACTTTGAACGCGATTTCCTGGTCAACGGTTTGAGCAACAAAATTCGGAATAGAGCAACTAATTAGCACATAAATAGCACTAAATTTATCATAAAAAAAAATCAAGAAATTTGAGCTTTTTTCGGTGTGGGTGGGTGCAGCTTGCCATTAACCTGCACCCCCCATTTTCAACGCGATTTCCTGGTAAATGGTTTGAGCAACAAATTTCGAAATAGAGCAACTAATTAGCACATAAATAGCACAAAACTTATCACCAAAAAAATCAAGAAGTTTGAGCTTTCTTCGGTGTGAGTGAGTGCAGCTTGCCATTAACTTGCACCCCCCCACTTTCAACGCGATTTCTTGGTCAACGGTTTGAACAACAAAATTCGAATTAGAGCAACTAATTAGCACATAAATAGCACTAAATCACTAAATTTTTCACCAAAAAAATCAAGAAGTTTCAGCTTTTTTCGGTGTGGGTGGGTGCAAGTTGCCATTAACTTGCACCGCCCCAGTTTCAACGCGATTTGTTGGTCAACGATTTGAGCAACAAAATTCGGATTGTAGCAACTAATTAGCACATAAATAGCACTAAATTTATCACCAAAAAAAAACAATAAGTTTGAACTTTTTTCGGTGTGAGCGGGTGCATCTTGCCATTAAGCTGGACCCCCCCCCCCCCCCACTTGAACGCGATTTCCTGGTCAACTGTTTGAGCAACAAAATTCGGAATAGAGCAACTAATTAGCACATAAATAGCACTAAATTTTCACCAAAAAAATCAAGAAGTTTAAGCTTTTTTCGGTGTGGGTGGGTGCAACTTGCCATTAACTTGCACCCTCCATTTTCAACGCGATTTCTTGGTCAACGGTTTGAGCAACAAAATTCGGATTAGAGCAACTAATTAGCATATAAATTGCACTAAATTTATCACCAAAAAAATCAATAAGTTTGAAGTTTTTTCGGTGTGGGTGGGTGCAGTTTGCCATTAAGCTTGACCCCCCCAATTTGAACGCGATTTCCTGGTAAACGGTTTGAGCAACAAAATTCGGAATAGAGTAACTAATTAGCACATAAACAGCACTAAATTTTTCATAAAAAAAATCAAGAAATTTGAGGTTTTTTCGGTGTGAGAGGGTGCAGCTTGCCATTAAGCTGGACCCCCCACTTTCAACGCGATTTCTTGGTCAACGGTTTGGACAACAAAATTCGAATTAGAGCAACTAATTAGCACATAAATGGCACTAAATCACTAAATTTTTCACCAAAAAAATCAAGAAGTTTCAGCTTTTTTCGGTGTGGGTGGGTGCAACTTGCCATTAACTTGCACCGCCCCAATTTCAACGCGATTTCTTGGTCAACGGTTTGAGCAACAAAATTAGGATTGTAGCAACTAATTAGCACATAAATAGCACTAAATTTATCACCAAAAAAATCAATAAGTTTGAACTTTTTTCGGTGTGAGCGGGTGCATCTTGCCATTAAGCTGGACCCCCCCCCCCCACTTGAACGCGATTTCCTGGTCAACTGTTTGAGCAACAAAATTCGGAATAGAGCAACTAATTAGCACATAAATAGCACTAAATTTTCACCAAAAAAATCAAGAAGTTTAAGCTTTTTTCGGTGTGGGTGGGTGCAACTTGCCATTAACTTGCACCCTCCACTTTCAACGCGATTTCTTGGTCAACGGTTTGAGCAAAAAAATTCGGATTAGAGCAACTAATTAGCATATAAATAGCACTAAATTTATCACCAAAAAAATCAATAAGTTTTAAGTTTTTTCGGTGTGGGTGGGTGCAGTTTGCCGTTAAGCTTGACCCCCCCAATTTGAACGCGATTTCCTGGTAAACGGTTTGAGCAACAAAATTCGGAATAGAGTAACTAATTATCACATAAACAGCACTAAATTTTTCATCAAAAAAATCAAGAAATTTGAGCTTTTTTCGGTGTGAGTGGGTGCAGCTTGCCATTAAGCTGGACCCCCCACTTTGAACGCAATTTCTTGGTCAACGGTTTGAGCAACAACATTCGGAATAGAGCAAATAATTAGCACATAAATAGCACTAAATTTATCACCAAAAATATCAAGAAGTTTGAGCTTTTTTTGTTGTGGGTGGGTGCAGCTTGCCATTAACCTGCACCCCCCCACTTTCAACGCGATTTCCTGGTAAACGGTTTGAGCAACAAAATTCGAAATAGAGCAACTAATTAGCACATAAATAGCACTAAATTTATCACCAAAAAAATCAAGAAGTTTGAGCTTTTTTCGGTGTGGGTGGGTGCAGCTTTCCATTAACCTGCACCCCCCCAATTTCAACGCGATTTCCTGGTAAACGGTTTGAGCAACAAATTTCGGAATAGAGCAACTAATTAGCACATAAATAGCGCTAAATTTATCACCAAAAAAAATCAAGAAGTTTGAGCTTTTTTCGGTGTGGGTGGGTGCAGCTTTACATTAACTTGCACCCCCCCAGTTTCAACGCGATTTCCTGGTAAACCGTTTGAGCAACAAAATTCGGAATAAAGCAACTAATTAGCACATAAGTAGCACTAAATTTTTTGCCTTGTCCGAACTTTATTCGCCATGGTGGGGGGTGCAGCTTAATATGGGTAAAAATACTCATGGTATAAACTCAAATCAAAATACTCGTATATTCATTTCAATTGAAAACGAAACGAGAATTTCTCATTTTTCTTCAATAGAAATAAGTTTTAAACTTTTTTACCATACAATTAAAACGATTTAAAAAAAATGAATTAGATAGTTCAGTAGTACCTACCAAAATACCTAAACTTTATTAATTATTCCTAACAAAGTTGATAATCTATAGGCTAACATTATTCTTCATCCTATAGGTACATACAGTATATTCTTTTTAAGATATTTTAAAAGTATATACAAGTATGTGTTCAGCATATACTTTGGCATATACTTACGCATATACTAAGAATATTCGATTAAGGTATATTCTAAGAATAAACTTTTACGAACATTCCGAGAAACTACGTACACGAATGTGCTCAGTATATTCGGTGCAAGAATATTCTTTGAATCACATGCAAAGAACATGGAATTTAGAATGTTTTTTATGGTACATGCTATATGCTTGTACTACGCATATACTAAAAAGGATATACTTCAACGAATGTTGGTAGGATATGCTTAGAACATGATACGAACATCATTGTTATGTGGGATAATAACCATTTTGTCTCCGTTTCAGTATTTTGCAGAATTTGTTCTTTAACATTCATAGATCGGTTATTGATTTCATCTGTCAGACGTTGTATTTTGAGTGGCTTTCTTAATTTACTTGTATCGATTTTTACATCTGTTTTTCTTCGTTTTATTGTTTTCATTTAAGCCTAATTTTGGTCACTACTGGATTATGATCTGATCCTATGCCACTTGGATATGTTTTTGCAGATGTAATTGCGTTCCTGTATATTTGTCTAATTAATACGTAATATATTTCTTCTTCTTCTTCTTCAAGTGCCATCTTCGTTCCGAAGGTTGGCGATAATCAGGGCTATACGTATTTTCGAAACTGCTGACCGAAACAATTCGTTGTTGCTACAGCTATACCATTCCCGTAGATTCTTTAGCCAGGAGTTTCGTCTTCTTCCTATGGACCTTTTTCCTGCTATCTTCCCCTGCATAATTATTCGAAGCAGTTCATATCTTTCGCCTCTTGTAATGTATCCCAAGTATTGCAGTTTTCGTTTTTTGATCGTAAATATGACTTCCTTTTCTTTATTCATTCTTCTTAAAACCTCGACATTTGTGACTCTCCGTCCATGATATTCTCAAGATTCTGCGATACATCCATAGTTCGAATGCCTCTAATTTTTTGATATCAATCTTTTTTCAGCGTCCATGACTCCATTCCGTAGAACAGCACAAAAGTACGTAATATCTCATCAGGTGAAGTTTCATTTCAAGGCTCAAATCTGTTCCACAGAACACTCTCTTCATTTTAGTGAATATGGATCTGGCTTTTTCTATTCTTATTTTGATTTCTGCTGAGCTATCGTTGTCTTCATTCATAAAAGTGCCTAAATATTTGTATTTGCTAACTCGATCGATAATTTCATTGTGTAAATATAAATTTTTGGACATTTCGTGTTGATTTCGATAATACCATAAATTTAGTTTTCTTTATCTTCAAAGATAGTCCATATTCTTCACTGCAGTCTGCTATCTTATTCACCAATGTCTGTAGCTCTTCAAGTGTTTCTCCGATCAGAACGGTGTCGTCTACAAATCTCAGACTGTTTAATCTAACACCATTTATTTTAATACCTATGGATTGCTCAGAGAGTGTTCTATTCATTACGTCTTCGGAATAGAGATTAAACAGGGTTGGTGACAGTATACACCCTTGTCTCACACCTCGCTTTATTTCAATTTCTTCAGTGGTGTTATTTTCTACTCTCACTACTGCTTTCTGATTGTAGTACATATTTGCTATTAGTCGGATATCTCGTTTATCTAAATTATTTTCTGCCAGGAGTCTGATTAGATGATCATGCCGCACTTTATCAAAGGCCTTGTTATAATCTATGAAACACATGAATACATCTTGATTTATGTCAAGACATCTTTGAGACAACGTTCAGTGCAAACAACGCCTCTCTTGTTCCGAGTCCAATTCGGAATCCAAACCGGGATATCATTGATGTCCATTTCCAGTTTTCTGTCTACTCTAGTGTGTATAATTTTCAGGAATATTTTCAGTACATGGCTCATCAAACTGATTGTACGGTAGTCACTACATTGTTTGGCATTCATCTTTTTTGGTATATTAACAAAGGTGGATAAAAGCCATTCTTGTGGTATTTTTCCTGATGTATAAATGCTATTGAAAAGTTCAACTAAAATGTGGATCGAGTCTTCTTCTTTCAGTTTAAGGATTTCCGTTGGTATTTCATCTGGACCTGGGGCTTTACCGTTTTTCATTCTTTTTAATGCGTACATTACTTCCTCTTCCGTTATTTCTGGACCTTCGTCTCCTTGTGATGTTACTTAGTTCAGATTTTTGTCTATCATCTGCAAAGAGTTCTTCAACATAGTTTTTCCATATCTTCAACTGTTCTTCTAGTTCTGTTATTATGTTTCCGTTAACATTATACAGGGTATTTGGCTGCTTACGTTTTTGTGTACCTGCAAGTTCTTTCACTTTTTTATGTACATTAAAAATATCATGTTTTGCCTGCAATTGCTCTATTTCTTCACATTTTTTTTATAAAAATCTTCCTTTGCTATTCTGATTTCTTTTCGTATTTCTTTCTGTATTTGTTTATACCTTTGTTTGTTTTTTCTTTCATTATTCTCCGATTGTCCATGAGAAGAGGATTTTATCATTCATCCATCTTTGCTTAATTTTTGGTTTTTCTTTAGTCAGAATTTTCTTCGCAGGACTTGTTATCGCCATTTTTACGTTTTGCCATTTTTTATCTATGTTGTTCGTTGGCTGAGGTGTTTCTTTTTCATGAAGTATTTTCAAATTATTATTAATACATCTTTGCAGTTCCTCCTTTACCTCCAGGTTACATAAATGACTGACGTCTATCTGGTTTGCTCTTCTTTTCTGCTCCAATCTTTTTAGCTTAATACTCATTTGCGCTATTAGAGGGTTATGGTCTGAATAGATCTGCGCCTGGGTAAGCCTTAACCCTTAAACGCCCAACCTTTTATAGGTTCCATGTACGCCCAAGGGTGGGTAAAAATGTCCACCTCGAAAATACCTAATATATTTATTGGGAGTTGTTGGAAATGGATTAAACTTAAGAATCTTACGCTTAATAAACACAGCATCTTCTAAAATATTAATATAAACAATTTACAAACCTTACAACAAAATTACAATGTACATCAAAATTAACATACCAGTAAATGCCATTAATTCAGATTTGTCGATTTTCTCCACATTCTTCCTTTCAGCCTCCTCATTGGCGGATAATTATGTCGATTATGTAATTATACATCGATAATTATATGTATTATGTTCCTACCAACGAGAAATTATAGAGAAACTCTTAGTAACAAGTTTTACCAAGGGTGTACTTTTTATGTCCACCCATATTTAACTCAAGATATTACTTTTATTTTCAAAAATATCGGTAAAAACAAATTAATATTCGATAAAGGGCTGTATTTTTAACAATAAATAATTTTTGAAAAATTTTTAAACGCGTAATAAATATGTTACAAGGGAATAGGCATTAGGTGGACATTTTTTACCCACCCTTGGGCGTTTAAGGGTTAACGGATTTTAAGGAGTTTCTGTATCGTTCGTTTATCAGTAAAAAATCAATTTGGTTTCGAATTATTCTTTGGCCATTGTCCTGGGATGATTTCCACGTATAAAGTCTTCTCTTTGGTAAGTTGAAGAATGTATTAGATACAATCATGTTATTCTCCTGACAGAATTGAAGCAGTCTGTCACCTCGTTCATTTCTTTTACCGAGTCCGTATTCTCCTACATGTTTGCCACTTTTTCCTTTACCAATTTTTGAGTTAAAATCACCTAGAATTACGGTGATGCCTCGTGGTTTCGTCGATTTTAATACTTGATTGATTTCTTCGTAGAATTGTTCAATTTCGTCCTCGGATTTATCTGCAGTAGGTGCATAGATCTGTATGATATTTAGTTTAGTTGTGTTTATTTGTAGTTGGAGAAATAAGAGCCGATCTGATACTGGAGTAAAATTAATGACCGACTGCATCATTGACTTAGATACGAAAACTGCTACGCCGTGTCTGTGTTGAGTACTACTGTTTCCGGAGTAATATGCTATGCCAGTTGTTGTCGAAAAACTGCCATAATTTGTACTGCCAGTAATATATTTAGTTTCTTACAATTCTCCCTTCTCGGTCTGCTGGTGACTTCCAGTTCTATAGTCTTAGCTTTGGCATTTTAAACAATGTATTAGTTATGGCAAAATTATTGTCTTGGCAAAATTCGATAAGCATGACACCCCTTTCGTTTCTGTTGCCCAGACCGTATCGTCATGTACATTCTTCTACGTTTTCTTCCCCAACCTTTGCGTTAAAATCTCCCATTATAATTGTAACATCTTGCGTTTTAATGGATTTTAAAATATTGTCTAGGTTTTCGTAGAAATTTTCAATATCACTCTCTGGTTTGTCCGTAGTTGGAGCATAGACTTGTACAATGTTTAGTTTTGGGTTTATTCTGTTTACTTTTAAGATGATAATTCTGTTGGAGTATGGAGTGAAATTTACCTACAGCTTCATCAATGTTTTTGTTTAGTATTATCCTTATCCCGACACCATATCTGTGTGAACCGTCTTGACTTCCTGAATAGTATATTGTTTTATTGTTGCTTTTCATCTTTCCTGAGTCGGGCCATTGGACATCGCTGATTCCTAAAACATATACATTCAATCTTTCTATCTTTCAATATTTGAAGATATTGGTATTATACAAATAAAACTTTTGCTATCGAAAAAATGTTGTTATTTTTATTATCAAATGGAAGTAAACAGTCCATTAGATCTTTTTTTAATTCACAAAAAGTTATCAGTACATTTTTATAACAATAAGTTAGAAGGCACGGATTAACAATTGTTCAATCTGTCTCTGAACTGTACAGAATTCTAAACAATCCATTCAAATTTTTTTAGTCAAGAGGTATGGAAAGAAGGAAGTTAGAGTTGCAGAGGGAAACATGACTATTGGTATGATACAGGCAAGTGGATGTATGTGAAAGTTTTAAGAAGACGTCTTTAAGAAGAGTTCCACTCACAAGAGCTTGGGCTCTCGAACATCGAAGTTGGCAGGAAGAATGGAAATCTGTACTCTTTACCAGCGAGTGTCGCTATGGAATATATTCCGATAGTCGCCGCTTACGTGTTTGGACCAATAAGTTAATGCCGAGAAATAATCGTTGAGCTGTCTAGGTAATTCGTCCATTTCAAAGAAGTACTGTACAGTGTGGGGTGGAACTTATTTTTGATAGTCGAACAGATATATAAGTATTGAATAGGAATATGACAGTGTAATTTATAGAGGTGAAGTCATCTGTATAAGCCTGATGGAAGGTGTAATAAATAAAACAAATACAATACTATATTAAATAATTATTGTATGTTTAACAAGTATCTTAGTTCACATTTTTACATGCCGGTCACAGGTAACGCTAACCTAACAAGTAACAACCCTGCACCTAAGTCCTGTCACTGTCACCTCGCTGGCAAGTCATCTTGTTACCAACATGAACAATATGAATCCTAACTCTGTATCATACATCCTCTTTTCTTTTTCTTTATAGGTTGAGCTTACAAGGTTTTTTAATTTGTCTCCCTGACCTTGTACAGTAAGTATTAGTAGGATTTGACATTTCAGGTGTATGATTGTCAGGGACTAATACTTCTCTTGATTGAGGGTCCCTACTTTCAATACCCTCATTGTCTGGCAATTCATGACCCACATTAACATCACCACCCAAATGATGGTAGTGGTTACTCCTTATTTGATCATCGCCAAGGTCTACAACATGTTTATTTGCTGATGATCTTATGTGACATCTGTTCCTTCTGATAGAGTTTCCAGTGTCATCTTCCAGGATGTATGATCTAGGTGATTCATGTTGATTCGAGATTTTTGCAGACTTCCAGGTGTTATTACGGTGATCAAGGACTGTTACATCCATGTCTCTGTCCAACGGCTTCAATACTGTTGCATTTTTATTAAAAGTTGTTTCATTTAATTCTCTTTTAGCTTTCATTTTCATTTCAACATTTTCACACAAACATGGATGTAACAATTCAACTGAAATTGGAACCTTTGTCTTACATCTCCTACTACTAAGAAGTTGTGATGGGGAGTATCCCATGCCTTTTAATGGATAATTTCTATAATTTATTAATGCTGACTGAAGGTCTGCATGCTTTCTTTCATCTATGGTTTTCCTTAACATGTTTTTTGCAATTGAGACTGCTTTTTCTGCTAATCCATTTGAACGTGGATAGTTAGGACTACGAAAGATCAAGGTAAAGTTCCAATTTCTGCTAAACTTTCTAAATTTTTCACTATTACAAGGTATGTTGTCAGTTACAAGAAAATCAGGTGATCCAAATCGTGCAAAAACTGTCTTAATTTCATCAATTACTGCCTCAGCACTTTTGTCTCTAATGAGTAATACCTCTAACCAGTTAGAATATGCGTCAAATAAAACTACGTAACTTTTTCCTGCATATGTGAAAATATCAGGCCCTACCCTTTCCCATGGCCTTTTAGGTAGTGGATATGACAATAGGGTTTGTTTTGGGTTTTTTCTAGCAAATTTTTCGCAACTCTTACATGCCCTTATATATGATTCAATATCCATAGCCATACCAGGCCAATAATAAATTTGGCGTGCATGCGCTTTTGTTTTTTCTATGCCTAAATGTCCCTCATGAAGTAATCCTAGAACTTCCTTTCGTAATGAAAACGGGACAACTAATTTATTGTTTAAAAAAAGAAGATCATTAGTTATAAATAGATTCTCTTTTATTTTGGCGAAGTGTCTCACATTCTCTGGAATTTTATATTTTTGCTCTGGCCAGCCACTGATGATAAAGTCAAAAACAACTTGTAGTTGGGGGTCTGCTATTGTCTCTTGTCGAAACTGATTTTTTCGTTCCTCAGATAACGGTAAATCATTGACAATTGAATGAACCGCAAACTCTATCTCTGTATCAACAGATCTTTTATTGTTTTTTAGAAATGCCCTTGACAGTGTGTCAGATATGTACATGGTTTTTCCTGGTTTGTATGACACAACTAAATCATAATCTAATAATTTTAACCTCATTCTCAGGATTCTCGGGGAAACAGACTGTAAATCTTTTTTAAAAATCGATTCCAGTGGTTTGTGATCACTATGAACTTTCACACAAGTTCCATAGACAAAGTAGTGAAATCTCTTTGCTGCAAATAAAATAGCCAGGGTTTTCTTTTCTATGTGAGCACACTGCTGCTCAGTTTTTGTAAGGCTTCTAGATGCAAAGGCCACAGGTCTACCTTCTTGCAACAAGCATGCCCCCAGTCCGTCTTTTGATGCATCTGTTTCAATTTCTATTGGTTTCTTTGGGTCAAATACTGCCAAGATTGGTGAGTTAGTCAACAGATGCTTTAGTTGATCCAGTGAATCTTGATGCTCACTTGACCACTGCCAATCTACATCCAATCTTGTCAAGTTTCTTAACGGGGCAGAAATTTTTGATAGGCTTGGCACGAACTTGGCTACATATTTTACCATTCCTAAAAATCTTGCAACATCTTGTTTGCACTCTGGTGTGGTCATGTCTAATATTGCTTTGATATATTTATCACTTGTTTTCACTCCATCCTTTGAAAATATCTGACCCATGTACTTAACACTGGTTTGTTTGAACTGTACTTTTACTTATTGAACTTTATGTTGTATTTGGTAGCACAGTCAAGAACCCTTTTTAAGTTCCTGTCATGTTCTGCTTCTGAGGCACCAGTGACTATTAAATCATCAAAGTAAAGGCCTACGCCTTCAAGATCTCCAAATATTTCAAAATTCTTTTTTTGGAATACTTCTGGGGCTGAGCAGATACCGAAAGCCAGTCTATTAAATTGGTACCTACCAAATGGTGTACCAAAGGTCATTAACTCTGCACTTTCATCATCCAGCTCCACTTGCCAATATCCATCCTTCATGTCTAAAACAGTGAAGAATTGTCCCCTACCAAGTAAAGTTACAATTTCATCAACAGAAGGAATTTGAAAGTGTTCTCTCTTGATGGCCCCATTAAGTTCTTTTGGATCAAGACATAATCGTAAGTCCCCATTTGGCTTTTCCACAATGACAAGTGGGTGAACCCACTCTGTTGGTTTATCTACCTTTGTTATGACTCCTTGTGCCTCAAGATCACACAGTTTATTTTTTAAACGTTTTCGTAAAGCATGGGGAACCCGTCTTATGGTGCTTATTCGAGGTTTGGTATCTTCCCTCAAGGTTATATGGTGTTTTGTTGGAAATTTTCCTAACCCTTCAAACACATGTGAATATTTTGTTACTAGATCATTTAAACTGTTAAATTTAGAACTTACTAATGAATCAACCCGTTTGATTAAATTTAATTCTAGACATTCCTTAAACCCTAGCAAAGGAACCTGATTTTTTGTATCTGCAACTACAAAAGATATATCTTTTTTATCATTTTTAATAACACAAGTTAATGTAACTTTCCCTACTGTTTTAATTTTAAAATTTGAATCCCCATATGATACTAATGATATATTAGATTTACGGATATGTGCTGTTGGGGCTATTTCTTTGAGAATACATAAAGGCAAAGTGCTTACCTCAGCTCCAGTATCTAATTTAAATGACACAGGCTTATCATTAACATAAATATCAGCTGACCACATATTTGGTCCAAGTTTGTGTTTACATTTAGAGTTTACTGACCTGATAAAATACTGATGTTCACTGCCATCACTTTCACTTCCCGAACTGTGCACATCACTTTCACTGGCTTCTGTCACTTGATGCACTTTCTTCTTCTGCTCTTTCATTCTCTTTCTTGGACTTTCTGGTTTCCTTGTCACACTGCTCCCACTAGGTTTATGGTCTTCTCTGCAAACTTTTGCAAAATGGTTATGCCCTTGACACTTGGCATATGTTTTACCCCAAGCTGGGCATCGATCATCTCTCACATGATTGTATCCACATCTGGTACACACACGAACATGTCTTGGTTCTCTTCGTTGAACTGCGTTTATTAATGACTCATTTTGTAACATTTTAGACTGATCTTTACTTATTAGGGTGGGTCGAAAAACAATAATGTTTCATTTTTTAATCGCTATACCGCGGAAAACTTGCCTTTGGGGTATATAAGTAAAATGCAAAATAAAATAAAGTTATATATTGAACCCCCAGCTAGCGCATCACACTTAAAATTCAGTTTTTTTCAGAAATCAAGACATTTTTCAATAATTTTTACAATTTTTAGCCAATAATATTTGAACGTGCTATAGTGAAAACTGTTTAGTTAATAGTTTAAAAAATAGGAAATAAATTTGAAACAGACAATATCTTTTAATTTGCGGTAGCGCAAAATACTCAAAAATTGTTAAAATTGACATATTAGCACCTTAAAAGAAGGTGTGGTCTAGTATGTTGTGTTGGGTGTTATTAGCACAATCCATTTTTTGTTCTTTTACTTTACACTCCATTTAATTGGAATATAATTATTATAGTGTGTTTAAAGTTATAAAGGATATAAATAAAACAACTTATAATTTTAATAACATATTTAATTGAAACAAAAAAGAAACCAAATTATAGCCAAACAATGTCAACAAATTAAATGAAATTTTGACTTTAGAAATAGTCTTTTACTCACTATTTCTGAGTGGGTACGTTGAAGCTGCGCTTTCTGTCAAACTTTGGCATTGAAGCTCTGGATGCTATGGCAGATCTTATGAAACCATCTCATTACTTAGCACCGACGACTTTTTAGATGCGTCAGTCACTAACTTGACGCAGCGTTTCAGCTTGAGTATGACATGGAAATTTTCCAAAGTTCCAATCCTGGGGTGTTTCAACAGCAGTGATTTTAGCCCAAACGTCATTATCAGGGACTCTCCGTAACAGTGATGGTGGTGTAATTTCACTGGTGATCTAATCAAATAATTCAGTAGAGTCAGTCGCATGAAAGGTGATTTTTGGAGGTGGAAAAACCCTAATTGTTTCTGTTTCTGTAGCTAACATCCTTGCTTTGATTATTCTTCGGAATCCTAATTGTCTTATGTATTTCCTTTCATCCACTTTTATCCTCAGTAGCAAATTTTCTGGGTGGGAAAAATGCATTTCTTTCGATTACAGGATCAACTACTTTAATCAAATTCTCTGGTAGAAATCTGGCTGATTTGATAGCCTCAAAAACGTATTCAGATCCATCTGTTATTTATTTTCTGTACTTTATTTTGAACCATACAGGCATGTATGATTTAAAAATAAAGGATACTAACAATTTATGTTCAACCGAAGACGTTTCCACACTTACATACAGTCTCAAAACTCTGTTAGCTGTAGTCAACCATCGAGAGTGGGAAAGTGGACCCGGTTCTCGAACAGATAAGTCCACAGGGCAGTTGCCTGAGTTTATCGCACAACTTTTGTCTAGAAGATACTACTCATCTTTACTCAAAAGATTGCGATTAACTAACCTCCTAGTGGTTAGGAACATGATGGTTTCATAAGATCTGCCGTAGCATCCAGAGTTTCGATGCCAAAGTTTGACAGCAAGTGCAGATTCAACGTACCCACTTAGAAATAACGAGTATAAGTCTCTTCCTAAAGTCGAAATTTCATTTAATTTGTGGACATTGTTTGGCTACAATTTGGTTTCTCTTTTGTTTCAATTAAACATGTTATTATTAAGTTGTTTTATTTATATCCTTTATAACTTTAAACACACTATAATAATTATATTTTAATTAAATGGGGTGTAAAGTAAAAGAACAAAAAAATGGATTGTGCTATTAACACCCAACACAACATAGTAGACCACACCTTCTTTTAATGTGCTATTATATGAATTTTAACAATTTTTTAGTATTTTGCGCTACCGCAAATTAAAAGATATTGTCTGTTTCAAATTTATTTTCTATTTTTTAAACTATCAACTAAACAGTTTTCACTATAGCACGTTTCAATATTATTGGCTAAAGATTGTAAAAATAATTGAAAAATGTCTTGATTTCTGAAAAAAACTAAATTTTAAGTATGATGCGCTAGCTGGGGGTTCAATATTTAACTTTATTTTACTTTGCATTTTACTTATATACCCCAAAAGCAAATTTTCGGCGGTATAGCGATTACAAAATGAAACATTATGGTTTTTCGACCCACCCTATTACTTATTTCTATCGCTCGACATATGTCAACTGCTTTCATTAGCGTTAAGTCTGACTCTCTAAGCAGTTTTTCTTGTGTTGCTTTGTTGTGTATGCCCATTACTATTCTATCTCTGATCATCTGGTCTTGTTGGTCATACTCTGTTGTTTTAATGGCTTTCCGTAGTTCTGTAACAAATGAGTCAAAGGGTTGCCCTTCTTGTTGGCTAATACTGTTAAATTTAAATCTTTCAAAAATAACATTTTTCTTTGGTGAACAATATTCTTCAAACTTCTTTTTAACACAAGTTACTGTTCTGTCTTCATCTTCGGCAAATGTGAAGGTGTTGTACAGCTCTAATCCCTCATCACCCACCAGACTTAAGAGAACTGCCAGCTTTTTACTTTCTGGTTTGGAGGTTAGGTCCGTAGCTATCATAAATAGATCAAACTTTTGGCTAAATTTTCGCCAGTTTTCAGATATATTCCCGTCTAATATTAGAGATTCAGGTGGCTTAAACGTGGATTCCATGATGATACCAAGAAATAATACTCACGTTTTACAAGCTTACAGTTGAGTATATATCCAAACAAGAAATGGTTTCACCCTGCTAAGGTTATCACACCTGACACCATGTATAAGCCTGATGGAAGGTGTAATAAATAAAACAAATACAATACTATATTAAATAATTATTGTATGTTTAACAAGTATCTTAGTTCACATTTTTACATGCCGGTCACAGGTAACGCTAACCTAATAAGTAACAACCCTGCACCTAACTCCTGTCACTGTCACCTCGCTGTCAAGTCATCTTGTTACCAACATGAACAATATGAATCCTAACTCTGTATCATACATCATCAACAATATTATTCCACATATTCACGCTGCTATTGGACAAGACTTCCTTTTCCTTGATGATCATGCAACTTCGCACCGGTCTGCCACTGTAGTTGAAGCTCGAGAAAATCGAGACGTTTTCATTTCCCATTATCCCCGAGGTTTTCTGGTCTCAACTACATTGAACATGCTTGAGGAACTCCAGTAATTAAGAAACCTATTGCCACAACTTTGGATGCAAATGAGGCAAGATGTGCTTAACAATTTAGTGGAAATAATGTCAATACGTTACCAAGCAGTCATTGAGGCTCGTGGAGGATACACCATCTATTAATCAATATTGTTTGTTGAATTTTGAAAATGTTTCGGGTGTTACAAGAAATTTTGTCAATTTTATTCTTTTATTTTTTTTACGAAACTTTTGAGATGGTAGATCTTTGATAGAAAGAGATGTGATCTTAATTTATTATATAATAAAGAATTTTTATTATTTTTGTTTGAATATATTTGTTTTTAAAGCATTTTATGATAATATATCTAACTTTTGACGAGCAGTTTATCTTATATACGACTTATACTATATACTATTCACATCTACTATATTTATTTAGGTTGACGAATGCGGAAGACTATGGGTTTTGGATACCGGAATATTACTACAAACCATAATATGTCCACCACAGATACTGGTTTTTGATTTACAAACCGTAAGTAACTTATTAAGTATCTTTACACTAGGCATACAGTATATCTTTACACTAGACTACTAGACCTACACACTAGACTAGACATTGTAGTTTCTGCTGTCCAAAAAATTATTAGCCTTTGTTTCTAGCAGAACATTTACCATATAAAACAGCTGGAAACTCTAGTCATCTGATAAATATTATCTTTTCATATTGCACCGTCCACATTCTAAGGTTGGCGATCCAAATGGCAATTGTAGATTTGCAGACTACTGCACGAAAGATTTCTGAGGATAAATGGTCAAACCATATCTTGTATGAGTACTGGCGTTTACTTCTGCTTTTTTGCTACGTAATTTAAATTCTAATATTATTAAGAGTAATCTTTCACATCTTAACACATGACCCGATTATAGTATTTTCCTTTGCTTGATCGTGCTCTGCTCATGCTCACAAGTACCTCATTGATGGTAACGTTTGGATCCGTTTTTGTAGAAAAATATTCCACTATTGCTAGGTATGACCGTCCAAGTTCAGCTCATGGAGGCACCCTAATTATTTCTACAAATAATGATTTTTCGCTGGTAACAAAATATGACTTTCTATTAAGTGAAGCATTCTTTGAGTTTTCCTTAGTTTACAGTAAGAACCTTAATCTTTATATTATTTGCATTTATAGATCACCTGACTCTTCCGTGGAACTATTTTTTCAGAACCTGCTTAATTTGTTAGATGACCTGCCCCATAAAAGCAGAAAAATTTTATGCGGGGACTTCAACATTAATTATGCTGCTGCTTGTGCTACACAAATATCCCTGGTCAACATATTTGAATCATATGGTCTATCAATGCACATTGATTCTCCTACAAGGATTACAAAAACTTCATCTACCATAATTGATTATATTGTCTCAGATTTCTCACCCATTGATGTCTGCGCTACAACTGTTAATGCGGGACTATCTGATCATGAATCGGTTTATACGAAGTTTAACATCTTTAGCAAGTCCTCCTCGAAAACTCGACGTTTAGGCAGGATTTTTTCCGGTCGGAACTTTCGTAAATTCCAAAATTTATGCTTAACCTCTGAGTGACAGTTTCCTTTTATGGACGTCGATTTTAGTTTCAGTGATTTTTTTAATAAGCTGGTCTGTATCTTTAATAAAGCATTTCTTTTAATGACAATTAAGCGAAAACATCGCAAACCTTGGACTACCAAAGGTGTCCGCATATCAGCCAAAAACATGCGTTCACTACTGTATATCAAGAAATTTACTACCAACGTCTCTGTTACTGAATATATCACCAAGTACAGGGCAATCTATTTAAAACTTATAAAATCGGCTAAAAAATTGTACTATCAAAATCGTCTCAGAACAAAAGCTCCAAAAGTGTTGCAAAAGAAACTTGGTCCATAATAAACGATCTTCGAAATAAACACACAGCTTAAACATTTTCCCTTCCAGACTCAGAATATCTAAATGAATACTTTGTTAATGTGAGTAAAAATATAACATCAACTATTGTGTCACAACAAGATCCCCTTTCCTATCTCCCTAATTCAAGAAAGGTTTCGAATTCATTCTTTATAAGACCGGTTGGTAAATCTGAACTGATCCAAACAAGCAATAGTATCAAAAGCAAATCTTCCTGTAGCACCGATGGACTATCCATAAAAATTTTCCCAAAACTCCCAGACAGTGTGTTTGGAGTCCTCATCTCTCTTATTAATGATTCTTTTGAGAAAGGTAAATTTCCAGAGTGCCTAAAAACTGCCATCATTATTCCTCTTCATAAGGGTGGTGAAAAATTTATTGCCTGCAATTATAGACCTATTGCATTACTACCGGTACTCTCCAAAATTATTGAAAGACTCATAAAAGCCCGACTTATGTCCTTTCTCATTGATAACAAGATTTTATCACAAAATCAGTTCGGATTTTTAAATAATAAATGTACCACCGATGCCATGTTTTCTGTACTACATGCGGTATATCAAGCATTAAACAATAATCTCCGCACTGCCACTGTTTTTTGTGATTATGCCAAAGCTTTTGATTGTTATGTGTAAATCACGACATTTTGATAAAAAACTAGATTTCTATGGAATATTTGAGGTATTTCTTTGAACTGGTTTCAATCTTACTTGGATAATAGGAAACAACTGGTTAGAGCAAATGATACAGACTCTAGTCTCAAAAATGTTGTATGTGGGGTACCACAAGGTTCAGTATTGGGTCCTCTACTTTTCCTTATCTTTATTAATGGCATCCCTAGTTTAAAAATCGATGGAAAAGTTTTCCTTTTTGCTGACGATACCAGTATCACTTGGAGCAACTCAAATATCGCAACTCTTCATGCTACTATAACTTCTGATCTACTCACAATAAAATCCTGGTCAGATTCTAATTTACTCTCTTTTAACGTAGATAAAACAGTAGCATCACCCTATAAAGGAACTCTTCAACCCTTACTTCTTCATAACACCAGATCAGTATCGTTGATTCTGTAAAGTTTCTTGGTATTTTTTTATATAGCAACCTTAAATGGTCCCTTCATATCGATATGTTAAGCAAGAAACTATCCTCAGCTTGCTTTACAATAAGATCTGTCTTGAAGGAAATGGATTTAGCCTCTTCCAAAATAACATACTTTTCATTGTTCCAGTCGCATCTTCGATATGGTCTGCCTTTTTGGGGTTCTGGTACAGCTGCCCAATCCGATGTTATTTTTAAATTACAAAAAAGAGCAATAAGATATCTGTTTGGCCTCAGAAGAACAAGACATTGCAGAAGCTACTTCAAAGATCACAGGATTCTAACATTACCTTCTTTATATATTTTAGAAACTGTTTACTTAATTCGTAAACATCTACATGTCTTTCCAGCAAGACCCAGACATGACTATTCCACCAGAAATTCTACTTTTGACATCTATTTATCGATCCCGTCCAGTGAGTTAGTAAAGAAATTTATATTATATTCTGTAAAAAAACTATACGACCATCACCCTCTATAACTTAAATCTGCAGCATCTTTCCCCAAGTTCCGTAAAATGACAAAAGTCTATTTATCTGAAAGACCATATTATTCAATAGCAGAGTTTCTTAACCAATAACTAAGAAATTACAGTATTCTTATGTATAAGTAGAATCTTAATCTATATTTGAATGTCATATGCAGCAGCATAACTTATTAAATTACTTATTAAACTTCTTAAGGTAGATTAGGCAATTTGCAATTTTTTTTTAATTTTGCAATAGATTGTTGCTGATTTTTATTTCACTTTATTATGTTTTATTTATATTGACGATTTGTATAATTTTAGTAAATTGTATTTGTTATTGTTTTTATTTATGATTCTTGTAAGCTTTGTCTATAAAATTGTTAAATTTTTCATGACAATAAAGCATATTTCTATTCTATTCTATTCTATCCACGAAAATCTTAGCAACCCTCTGTATACATACTTTTCAAATACGCCTATTTTTTTCTATTTCTGAATCCATTGTCGAACTTTCACAGCCATAGGGCACGACAGAGAAAACGTAACATGTGATCATTCGGATTCTGATTTGCATACCAAGGTCTGATCTTGTCAAAATACTTTTAAGTTTATGAGTATTTTCCTCGCTTTCGATTCTTTAGAGAATTTCTTTTTTAATTTTTTTATTAGTGTCCTTGAAAATACTAGAAATTAGTTGTGGAAACATTTATATTTAAACCGAACATTTCACTATGGCGAATTACAGAATTTGTTAAGGCACGTATCCATTACGTTGGTGCTCCGTGCTCCGTGTAACTGCTCCACATATAATAGTGGATACGTTGATGCTCCCAGAGCGGCGCTCACCCTCGGGGTTTCCAATCGGGGGCGGTTTATATATAGAGGAGCGCATGCCGTATAGGCGAGCGGGAGATACCCCTAAAATGACCAGGTACTGACCATGACCACGGAGAGGTGAATGGCTAATTTTATTCATACTTTATATTATTGAAGGTGCTGAAAACAAAAATGAGGTTTATATTGAATTTTATGTGGGGGAACATTGTCAAAATCGCAATTTTAACCTAAAAATAAAAAAAAGAAATCACGTTTTTTAGGTTTACCTCGCTACAGCTCTGTTTAATTTTAATATTTTTTTCTAAAGTTTTTACAGTTTATAGATCTAACATTTGTGAAGACAACGGTACCTGCTTTAAGCTTTAATTCTTATCCTGATAAAGGTTATGAATTTTTCAAAGGAAAAGGTGCGGATTTGTGCATTGTAAAGTTTAATCGCAAAAGTTGAGTGACGAAATTTAAAATTTAGCCTTTTAATCACGTTTATGTTAAAGTAGAGAGTGGAGAGAAGTTTTCTGGAAAATTTTAGATCAAAATGTTTTATAGAAAAAAAAAATAGTGCAACTTTTATTATCGACATTAGAAATCCCCAATATAACGGTTATTTTTCGAGATACTGACCATGGGTGATAAATGGGTAATTTTGGTTTTAGATTATGTTTTTAATGGTGCTGAAAACGAAAATGAAATTTATTTTAAATTTTAGGTGGGGAAATATTGTCAAAATCGCAATTTTACCATAAAAATAAAAAAAGTGAAATCACGTTTTTTTGCGTTTAACTCGCTACAACTCTGGTCGATTTTAATATTTTTGTTAAGGTTTGTAAACTATATGTTGCTCACTTTTTTGAAGACAACGGTACCTGTTTTAAGATTTTAGTCTTATTCTAGTAAAAGTTAAACATTTTTTTTAAAGGACAAGGTGCAGATTCGTGAATTGTAAAGTTTAATCGCAAAAGTTAAACAAAATTTAAAATTTTTCTTATTAATCACGTTTTTATTAAAACATAGAGTACAAAAAAGTTTTCTGGAAAGTTTTAGTTAAAAATGTTTAATAGAAAAAATATGGCGCGACTTAATATAGACGTTATACATCCCCAAAATAACGCTTTTTTCTAGATACTGACCATGGAAGGTGAATGGATAATTTTGGTCTTATTTTATGTTTGCGATGGTGCTGACAATGAAAAAGAGGTTTATTTTGAATTTTATGTGACGGAACATTGTCAAAATCGCAATTTCAACCTAAAAATGAAAAAAAAAGTGAAGTCACGAATTTTTACGTTTAACTCGCTACAACTCTGTTCCATTTTAATATTTTTTTACTAAAACTTCTACGGCATATATTTCTTACCTTTTGAAGACTATGAAAGTAATTGTAGTCTTTCAGTCTTTTTTTTTTATAAAAGTTATGAATTTTTAACAATAAAAGGTGCGGATTCGTGAATTGCAGAGTTAAATCACAAAAATTAAGTGACGAAATTTAAAATTTATCTATTTGATTACGTGTATATTAAACCATAGAGTTCAAAGAAGTTTTATGGGGAGTTTTAGGTCTAGATGTGTTATAAGAAAAATATGGTGCAACTTTTAATTTTAAGAAAAACCTGGTTAATTTTTTTTTTATTTTTAGGGCAAAATTGCGATTTTGAAAATTTTCTCCCACCTTAAATTCAAAATATACTTGATTTTCGTTTTCAGCACCGTCAAAAACATAAAGTAAGACCAAAATTAGCCATTCACCACCAATGATCAGTATTTCGAAAAATTAGCGTTATTTTGGGGATTTATAACGTAGATGTTAAACGTTGCACCATTTGTTTTCTATAAAACATTTTGATCCAAAACTTTCCAGAAAACTTTGTACTATTGTTTTATTTTTGAATTTGATTTAAAATCTATATTTCAAATTTTGTCAGTCAAATTTTGCGATTAAAATTTGCAATTCACGAATCTGCACCTTGTACTTTAAAAGATTCATAACTTTTACTAGAATAGGACTAAAAGCTTAAAGCAGAAACCATTGTCTTCAAAAAATGAGCGATATATAGTGTACTGTACAAACTTTAGAAAAAAAAAATATTAAAACGGACCAGAGTTGTAGCGAGCTAAACGCAAAAAAACGTGATTAAATATTTTTTATTTTTAGGGTACAATTGCAATTTTGACAATATTCCCCCACGTAAATTTAAAATAAATTTCATTTTCGTTTTCATCACGGTCAAAAACATAATCAAAGACAAAAATTAGCCATTTTCCACGCATGGTCAGTATTTTGAAAAATAAGCGTTATATTGGGAATTTCGAATGTCGACATTAAAAGTTGCATAATTTTTTTTCTATAAAACATTTTGATCTAAAACCTACCAGAAAACTTTTTCTACTCTTTTAATTTTTAATATTTTTAATAGTTAAATAGTTTTAATAGTTTAATAGTTTTATAGTACCGGGTCCACATATTTGTTCAAGTATAAATTATTTAAAAAGAAGAATACCTTAAAATAATTTGACATAGCCATGTCATACTTGGCAGAAAGTGTAGGCAATGTACACCCTACTAAATTATGTTAAATAATCGTTTTTGACTACTATCAGAGACGTACGACAGGGGAAAGTGAATGGTTGATCCTTCCCAAATTCTACGCCACTGATGAAACTGCTATTTTAGTATAATTTTTAGATTCTCCAGTACTGTCTATGCAAATAATATACTCTTCATTCGTAACGATAAATTCATTAGTTTTCGAGATATTGGAAGTTAAAAATGAAAAGGCACACTCATTTTGATTATTGTATTATGCTCCTTCGTTTTTAGCTTCAAATATCGCGAAAACTAATGGCTTTATCGTTACGAATGAAGAGTATATTATTTACATAGAAAGTACTGGAGAATCAAAAAATTTCACTAAAATAGCAATTCCGCCAGTGGCGTAGAATTTGGGAAGGGTCAACCATTCACGTTCCCCCATCGTACGCCTCTGGTAGTAACCAGAAACGTTTGTTTAACATAATTTACTAGGGTGTACAGTACAAGCACCACTTACCATATTTCGTGTTGTTGTCCCGTGCCTGTCAGGAAATATTCAAAAATAAATAAAATAAAAAAATAAAATAAAAATTTTATTTTTAATTCAGTTGCAATGCGAAGGCAAAACAATCTTACTTTTCAATTAAAATCCGGAGCGCAGTCCAGTCCCTTGAATCGCGATTTTCGGCTCTTATTAGAGCCTTCATCGAAAGAAACGTAGGCTTGTTCTCCACATCCCAATTGATCCGTACTGAGAGGTTTTCCCACCCATTGCAACTAAAGTGAAAATATTAGGTGACTAGCGTCATCTGGCAATTAAAAGATGAAGTTTTCGATCCTAATAGTATTAATAATATTTAGAAAATATTAAAATATTACTAAAATATTTTTAAATCGAAAACTTATTGGTCCATTTCCTTGGTAACACCTCCAAGGCTTCTAAAATTTGCAAGCCAAATGGATGCTGAAGCGAAGAAGACAAGAGGGAATTAAAAAAACTTACAATTCACGACCCCGTCTGTTCATCTGGTAAATTCCAACAGAAAATGGACTTAGTTACTCGAAGGAGTAAAGACCAATATAAAAATAAAATAAAAATTTTATTTTTAATTCAGTTGCAATGCGAAGGCAAAACAATCTTACTTTTCAATTAGAATACGGAGCGTAGTCCAGTCCCTTGAACGCGATTTTCGGCTCTTATTGGAGCCTTCATCGGAAGGAACGTAGGCTTGTTCTTCACATCCCAATTGATCCGTACTGAGAGGTTTTCCCACCCATTGTAACTGAAGTGAAAATATTAGGTGACTAGCGTCATCTGGCAATTAAAAGATGAAGTTTTCGATCCTAATAGCATTATTAATAATATTTAGAAAATATTAAAATATTACTAAAAGATTTTTAAATCAAAAACTTATTGTTCCATTTCCTTGGTAACACCTCCAAGGCACCTAAAATTTGCAAGCCAAATGGATGCTGAAGCGAAGAAGACAAGAGGGAATTCAAAAAACTTACAATTCACGACCCCGTCTGTTTAGCTGGTAAATTCCAACAGAAAATGGACCTAGTTACACGCAGGAATAAAGACCAATATAAAAATAAAATAAAAATTTTATTTTTAATTCAGTTGCAATGCGAAGGCAAAACAATCTTACTTTTCAATTAGAATACGGAGCGCAGTCCAGTCCCTTGAATCCTTGACTAAGAGCCGAAAATCGCGATACAAGGGACTGGACTACGCTCCGTATTCTAATTGAAAAGTAAGATTGTTTTGCCTTCGCATTGCAACTGAATTAAAAATAAAATTTTTATTTTATTTTTATATTGGTGTTTACTCATTCGAGTAACTAGGTCCATTTTCTGTTGGAATTTACCAGCTGAACAGACGGGGTCGTGAATTGTAAGTTTTTGAATTCCCTCTTGTCTTCTTCGCTTCAGCATCCATTTGGCTTGCCAATTTTAGAAGCTTTGGAGGTGTTACCAAGGAAATGGACCAATAAGTTTTCGATTTAAAAATCTTTTAGTAATATTTTAATATTTTCCAAATATTATTAATAATGCTATTAGGATCGAAAACTTCATCTTTTAATTGCCAGATGACGCTAGTCACCTAATATTTTCACTTCAGTTGCAATGGGTGGGAAAACCTCTCAGTACGGATCAATTGGGATGTGGAGAACAAGCCTACGTTCCTTCCGATGAAGGCTCCAATAAGAGCCGAAAATCGCAATTCAAGGGACTGGACTGCGCTCCGTATTCTAATTGAAAAGTAAAATTGTTTTGCCTTCGCATTGCAACTGAATTAAAAATAAAATTTTTATTTTATTTTTATATTGGTCTTTACTCCTTCGAGTAACTAGGTCCATTTTATGTTGGAATTTACCAGCTGAACAGACGGGGTCGTGAATTGTAAGTTTTTTGAATTCCCTCTTGTCTTCTTCGCTTCAGCATCCATTTGGCTTGCAAATTTTAGAAGCCTTGGAGGTGTTACCAAGGAAATGGACCAATAAGTTTTCGATTTAAAAATCTTTTAGTAATATTTTAATATTTTCTAAATATTATTAATAATGCTATTAGGATCGAAAACTTCATCTTTTCATCTAATAAAATAAAAGTTTAACTTTGACCTGTATTTCGGTTATTATCAATTTTTGTACTAAGGTAAGTTAGCTTAAATCGACCTATTTTAACCTCAAGAATCTAAGTTATGGCTCATTCCTTACCAAACACCCTGTATACATACCTTAATTGTACAGGAGTAAAGTTAGACCAGGGTAATAAGCTAGAAATAGACCACGTTCAGGACACTCAAAGGTCCAGGTAGCTGACTACTTTTTTAGTTATTGTATACCTACAGGGTGAAAACCTGCCTGTTTTCTGCCTAGAGTTCACGTCAGTTTTTTAATTATTAACAATTTAGTGTAAAAATCGCGATTTTTTCGATTTTTTGCACCCCATTCAAAAGCTAAATAGTTGACATAAAATTACAATATTTAATTTTTTAGAACATTAAAAAACCTTCAAAATGCAGATTTTTGAAATTTAAAAAGTTAATTTGTTGCTACGCAAACTGCAAAATAAGTGAAAACCGTTATTTGTTAATAACTTTTACAAAAACTACCCTAGAACTTTATTGTTTCACCCAAAGTTGGGTATTGGGGTACTTAACAAACCCTCAAAATTTGAGACCGATCCATTAATTAGTTTAAGAGTTATTCTAATTGTTTATCCCAGAGACCTTTATTTTGCAATAATATAAGACAGAAAATAATGAAGATAGGGTAATTCTGAGTATGCCACATGAAAGTAGAAAACTGATACTATCAAAATGTATTAAAAAACGATAAAAAGATTATAGGTCTGGATCCCGCGTATAAAAAAAATTTGACTAATAGCAAGCTGAAAATTTGATAATAGCTTAAGGGTGTCTAGTCGGACAAACTTTGATATATGGGAACACTGGAATAGGGGAAGTTTAAATTGTGGAACAGGTTAAACATTTAGAACGGTCAGACCACGAAAACGGCACATGTATTTTGTCCGACAGAACAGACTTAATCTCTCCGAACAGAGATTAAACTCTCATGCAAAAATCAGACTGCTATTTATCGCCAAATGGGCGTTTTAATGAGTGGAACATGTAGAATATGTTAAATGACAGGAACTATGACAGGTGATAAATAGCAGTCTGATTTTTGCATGAGAGTTTAATCTCTGTTCGGAGAGTTTAAGTCTGTTCTGTCGGACAAAATACATGTGCCGTTTTCGTGGTCTGGCCGTTCCAAATTTTTAACCTGTTCCACAATTAAAACTGCCTATGTTACAGTGTTCCCATATATCAAAGGTTATCCGACTAGACAACCTTAAGCTATTAACAAATTTTCAGCTTGCTATTAATCAACTTTTTTTTCATACGCGGGATCCAGACCTATTATCTAATAAAGTCAAAAATCCTAATGCCAAATTTGTGAAATTTTGTAGTTTAAAATTATTTAGATTTTTCCCAAAAATCCATGATTTTAATCATATTATCCCTATTAATCATAGAAAAAGTTAAGGTATACTTTAATAAATAAATTATCTTCAATAAATAATTATCTAATAAAAATCATTTATTTATTGAAGTGTACTTTAACTTTTTCTGTGATCATTAATGATACTGCGATTAAAAAATAGATTTTTGTAAAAAAAATATTTTTTCAAGAATGGTTTAAACAAATTAGACAGTTTATTAATTAATACACTTATAAATAAACAAATTGCATATTTGTAACATACGTAAAAATTATATACCAATTAAAAAAGAAAGATCAAAATCCATTGAGTTGATCCGGAGATACAGCAAATTATATTCGTTTGAAATTGCTTTTTCGGTATTTTAATTCGCTGGATTTGTAGATTCCCCCTAGTAATCGTTTGCACTACATTTTTGAAAAATCGTAGAGGGTGCTGTGAAGGTATAATGTTTGTGCAAATTTAAAAAAATACAAATCCCATTCTTTAAAATGGCATTAATGAGTTTCCTTAATTATTATAAACAAATTAGCTGTGATTTAAAAAAACATATGGCTAACTTTGTCCCAAATGAGCCCAGGCTAAATTTTTTTATTTGAAAATTCGTGTTAAAATTATATCTTTTCGATTGTATATAAAAAGATTTTTTCGACGGACAACTTTTTTAAAGTTATTCTAAATGTTTATAAGCTATAAAATTTTGAAAATTTGGCATTAGGATTTTTGACTATGTTAATTATTTTTTATCTTTTTTAATACATTTTGATACTATCACTCTTCTACTTTTATTTGGCATACTCATAATTGCACTATCTCCATTATTTTCTGTCTTATCTTATTGCAAAATAAAGGTCTCTGGGAAAAACAAATAGAATAACTCTTAAACTAATTAACGGATCGGTCTCAAATTTTGAGGGTTTGTTAAGTACTCCAATGTCCAACTTTGGGTGAAACACTAAAGTTTTAAGGTTGTTTTAGTAAAAGTTATTAACAAATAACAATTTTCATTTATTTTGCAGTTTGCGTAGCTACAAATTAACTTTTTAAATTTCAAAAATCGGCATTTTGAAGGTTTTTCAATGTTCTAAAAAACTGAATTTTGTAATTTTAAGTCAACTATTTAGTTTTTGAATGGAGTGCAAAAAATCGAAAAAATCGCGATTTTTGCACTAAATTGTTAATAATTAAAAAACGGACGCGATCTCTAGGTAGGAAACAGGTAGGTTTTCTTCCTATATGTCTACAATAACTAAAAAAGTAATCAGCTACCTGGATCTTTGAGTGTCCCGAGAAAATCCTTATTACTAAAGACTAAGTGTTACTTCTCCCTAAAAAGAAAGAAGTCTAATCGCAACCGCATAAAATATTTACCTATTTTCCCGTGGTAATCTTGGTGATTGGGAAATCAAGAGTGCAAAGAACTTAGAAGTACACCTTTGGGAGTGCAATTAAGACGAGTAATATATCATAAAACTTTGTCAATATTTTGCAGCATAGAATAGTAAATTTTATAATTTTTTTAGGACACACTGATTCATAGATACGAAATACCAAGTAATCAATATGAATCTCGCTCTATCCTCGTTACTCCAGTTATTGAGATTCTTGATTCATACAATTATTGCCAAAACACATTTGCATATTTTGCAGACTGCCAGACATATTCAATTGTTGTTTATGATTTGAAGAACTACAGGTCTTGGAGAGTAACCGATAAGACTATGTATCCTTACCCTGATTATGGAACGTACAATGTACAAGGTAAGCATCACAGTTATTCACAGTTTGGTTTAATGTTTAACCCGGCAGTGGTCGCTATATAAGATTTTCTCTCACGGTTTCTCTAACTATCCTCCTCGACAATCTAAAGCGCGTGATACACACGCAAACTTTAAGTACGCGGGTTTAAAGATCGCGGAATTACTCGGCTCGCCGTCGGTGATACACGGCAGACTTAAAGTACGCGGTTTTAAAGATCGCGGTCGCCGTCGGTGGTTTGTGCTATTTAGGAATTTTATCGTATTATATACTTCGTATCGTATCCTATCGTGTTATATATTTTTAATACTAATAAAAAAAGACGAAATCGAAAAGTGTGGGTAACAAACAAAATATCATAGATAAGAGGGTAATATTTTCATCAGGAGGATAAAACAGCCTAAAAATAATTAGGTTTACTCAAAAACAAATAGGCTCAGATCATAACCCGGTAGTTACTGTGATAGAGGCGATACCAAAAAAGATTAGGAGACCACACAGAAAGACACTAGATTTAGATAAACTTAGCAACAAAAATATACGACAAGAAACAGGAGAAGAAATAAATGAAAACCTCAGTTCAGTGCAACAACAAATTAACGATACAGATAACGTTAACCAAAAAAAAAGTAAAAGAGATAACAGAAAGCATAAAGAAATGCCAAATAGGTAAACTTAAAGACAAAGATGGAAATCTTATTGTAGATCTAGAGAATAAAATAAAAAGATGGACAGAATACCTGAATGAATTATTTGAAGACGATAGAAGCAACTTGACTCAGATAATCAATGCAACTGGGCCAGACATATTGAAAGAAGAAGTAGAATACGCAATAAGAAACGCTAAAAATGGAAAAGCAAACGGACCTGATGAAATCCCTACAGAACTGCTGAAGCTTTTGAATGATAAATCCGTAACCATAATATTGCGTATATTCAATACAATATACAGTACTGGTATAATACCGCAAGAATGGTTGCTGTCTACGTTTGTCACCATACCGAAGAAAACTAAGGCAATGCAATGTTCAGATCATCGAACAATCTCCTTGATGAGTCACCTGCTTAAAATATTTCTTAGAGTCATCCACAACCGAATCTATCAAAAACTAGACATCGATATTGACGATACACAGATGGGATTCAGAAAAGGATTAGGTACAAGGGGTGCTCTCTTTGCCTTGAACGTTCTAACACAGAGATGCCTAGATGTTAACCAAGAGGTACACGCCTGCTTTATAGACTTTATAGAAAAGGCCTTTGACAAAGTACGCCACAGTAAACTCAAAGAAATCCTGGAGAGTAAGAACATTGACACCAGAGACATATAAATAATATTAAATCTGTACTGGAATCAGCGAGCTAATATAAAAATAGAAGACCAAACATCGGACGAAATAGAAATACGTAGAGGCGTTCGACAGAGTTGTATATTGTCACTGCTCTTGTTTAATATCTACAGCGAACAAATATGCCAAGAAGCTCTCTCATATGCAAACGAAGGGATAATAGTCAATGGAGAAGTTATCAATAACATTCGATATGCTGATGATACTGTGATAATATCAAGAACAGCGGAAGATCTACAACATCTAGTTGAAAGTATGAATGAGATATGTAATAACTACGGCATAAGGATGAACGTCAAAAAAACCAAATATATGACCTTCAGTAAGAATCCAATAAATGACACTAGTATCACAATAAACGGTACCCAACTTGAAAAAGTAAACGAATACAAATACTTGGGAACCCTTATCAATGAAACAGGTGACCAAAATCACGAGAAGACGTATTGAAATTTCCAGGTCTACTTTTATAAAAATGAAAAAATTATTTTGTAATCTTGACATTAGTATTCATCTACGAAATAGAATGTTAAAATGCTATGTATTCAGTACTTTGCTCTACGGTGTTGAGTCATGGACTCTTAAACAGAGGAATATTAAAAATCTTGAAAGCTTTGAGATGTGGTGCAACCGGCGTATACTAAGAATAAGTTGGGTGGATAAAATTACAAATGAAGAAGTAATACGCAGAATAAATAACGAGCCAGAAGTTCTACTGAATATAAAAAAGAGAAAACTTGAATACTTAGGCCACCTGATGAGGGGACAAAAGTACACATTCCTACAAAATATAATGCAAGGAAAAATCGAAGGACGAAGAAATCCAGGCCGTAGAAGAATGTCCTGGATGAGAAATTTAAGAGAGTGGTTTGGCTGTACCACTAAGGAATTGTTCAAAACAGCAGTAAATAAAATTAGAATCGCCCTAATGATATCCAATCTCCGATAGGAGAGGCACTCAAAGAAGAAGAAGAAAAACAAATAATTAAAAATAATTTAGTTTAGCTTAAAATAGTGTTTTACAGTTTTCTCAAAACTTATAAAATGTAACTCGTCTCTTTTCAACAATAAACGATTGAATTATTTCTAGGCAATTTGCTTAATTAGTGAAAATATAAGTGTAACTTTAAAAGCAATAACATAATGGCTCGAGGCTCGGGCTCGTGGTAGTGATACACGTACGGGTTACGAGTAAGATTTCAAACTTGTTGGATCGACGGCGTACTTACTCGGCGGACTTAAGTACGCGTACTTGCTGTGATACACGCGCGATAAAGGTCGTCGAGCCATAAGTTCGCGTACTTACTCGCGTGTGTATCACCCCTTTAATAGACTCGTGCACTCAGATAGTGACTCATTTGACTTAGTATTGCCAGATTGTTGAATAAGTGCGCTTTATGTGAGATATTCTCTCATAGCGCAACCACCGGCGCCACCAACTTTGTATAAAAATTAATTTTATTTTTCCATTTAAAACCTGAAATAATATTTTTTTATAATGTAATAAAAGGCGCCGTGGATGTGGTCGATGAAATGAAAACCCTATATTCTGTTTCACGGGTTAGTTGTAGATGGCCACTTACCATATATTTTTCAATGTTAAATATTGGCGGCATCAACAGTCACATTGTATATAAAGATAATAATAAAATAGAAGAACGTCGTGTCTTTTTAAAGGAATTGACTTTATCGTTGATGAAACCTCATCTTATAAATCGTTCGACAATTCCAAACTTAACATTAAGCCGTCGGAATTCTATTGCAAGAATTGCCAAAATAACATTACCGAACTCATCACAACCTGAACCATCAGATATTGAGTAATGTTTATTTTGCCCTCGCTGCAAAAATAGAAAAGTAAAAGAAATTGTAATTCTTGTCATCAACCAATTTTTCCAGAGCATTCTTGTTATAATTGTGTAAAGTGCGGTGCCGTAAATTATGAGATACGGAGATTTATTGATAATATTTTTTTAATTACGATTATTTTTTTTGTATCTTATGATAAATATTATTATGTATATTATGTTATATTACTATTTTCTTATTATTGAAGTTATACTTCTTTACGCGCGATATGAGGGTGAATTTTTATATGTTAAAACCTACGATCCGGGTGCATGCGCATTATAACTTTGTTCTGATTGGATGTTCAAATGACATGTCAAAAATGATCCAATATGGCAGCTGTAGCGCAGCTGTGGTTTGGACGGTTGACGGTTTGGTTATGTATGGTTGTTGCGTTTTAAAATTTGTGGGAAAAGAAACAACAAAGGTTACTTAATAGTTATACTGCCTTTTTAAATAGTTTTCATATTATATTTTTGAAGTTATACTTCAAAATGTTTTAATTTATATATGTATCAGTGCATAAAAGGTGTGGAAAGAATACATTAGTGTTTTTAAATATATTTTTCCGCAAACGTGTTAAAAATGCAATTTTTAGGACTCCATAGGAGCGTTCAAAATGCTACTTTAAGGCACTAGTGCTTTAAAATTTTAAGGCACTGCAGTTAAAATGAATTGTCAAATTGTGAAACGTCAAAATATTTATATTTCATTTATTAACATTAATATTAATAATACAACTTGGGCAATTTGGAAAAGGTGGTTTAAAAGGTTTTTTATTATAATTTTGTGTCTTTGGATTTGTCGTCCTTGGGCGTAAAATAATAAAACATCTATTTTTATATTTCACTTGTCACCGGGATGTATAATTATGTACCTATATCTGAAAGGTAAGTAGCATGCGGCTTGATGGCCTTGTTGGTAGAGCATTGGACCAGAGATCAAAAAATCGCGAGATTGCGGGTTCAAATCCCGGATGATTTATACATTTTTCTTTTTTCTTTTTAATATTTGGCATTGAAGTTTTGGTTCATTTTTGGTAATTATTGTTAATTTTTTGTATTGTAACTGTTAAGTAAGTATATTTATTTCGTTGAAATTATATTATAATAGAAGTATAACTTCTTACGTGCGTACAAAGTACACACTTCTTCTCCTTCTTCTTCAGGTGCCGTCCTTGTTCCGAAGTTTGGCTATCATCAAGGCTATGCGTATTTTTGATACCGTAGATCTAAATAATTGGCAGCTGCTGCACTTGTACCAATCTCTTAAATTCTTCAACCATGAATGTTTTCTTCTGCCAATGGACCTTTTACCTATTATTTTTCCCTGAATAATTAATTGTAGTAGCTGGTACTTTTGTCCCCTCATTATATGTCCCAAGTATTGCAGTTTGCGCTTTTTAATAGTAAGCGCAAGTTCTTTTTCTTTCTGCATCCTTCGCAACACTTTCATGTTTGTCACTCTCTCCGTCCACGATATCATCAGTATCCTGCGGTACATCCACATCTCGAATGCTTCTATTTCCCTTGTATCGATCTTTTTCAGTGTCCAAGCTTCCATTCCATAGAAAAGAACTGACAGCACGTAACATCTCATCAGGCGAATTTTAAGATTTAAAATTAGCTCTCTTCCGCACAAAACTGTTTTCATTTTGGTAAAAGTAGCTCTAGCCTTTTCTATTCTGATCTTGATTCCTTCAAAGTACACACACATTCTTTTAATTAATAAAAAAAAGTTTAAAATCTGTTTTAAAAATTTTATTTTGTAAAGAAAGGCAAAAGTTGGATATGTGAGAGAAAATCTCACGCGCGACAACTCGCGTACAAACCTACCTACCGACCAATGACGGGTTAAGAGAAAAATGTAATATTTATAAATTATTTCTATATATAGGTCACAGAAATACATTTAGATTGAAAACATTCCTGTAAACTTTGAAAATGAACCGATAATCAACTAATATTTCTTAATATTAAGATTAACATTCATTGTATTTATAGATAGGCCTAAACGACCCACAGCTTGAGAATGATTCTCCAGACGGCCAGTGGCGACGCGTGACTTTTAAAAGATCTTAAATTAAAATTAAAAAGATCGAAAGATTTTAAAAAATCTTATTTAAAAAAATGAAGATATGGCTAAATGTATATATACACTCACCGGCACAAAATTCCGCCACCCAAAATTTTTGATTCAGTTTGACAATCTATAACTTTATTATTTGTACTTCGATTTTAAAGATTCTTGCACGAGTTTGTAGGTACATGTATTGATGTCAATTGCTATTATTCCGGTAAGAAAAATTTTTTGCTTAGATGGCATTATACGGGGGTGAATATAAGCGTTGTTTTTTCTCCTAACTTTAAAAAATTCTGTGGAACAATTGGAGGGCTGATTTTGTTTCATACTCCTTTTGTATTATCCTGGAGGTATCACTAAGGTCTTGTTTTTTTAATTATCTGAATATCTCTTTTATTGTAAGAGCTGTAATTAAAAACACTGCTTTGAAGGTTTATTTAATTAAAAATATCAAACGCACTAAAATTAACAAAACAAAACCAATTTAACAACAAAACAAAACAATTCAATAGCGGTTATGTCCACCTCTTGCAGCAACGACTGCTCGAAATCTGTTAAGCATCTAATAAAGATGTGTTTTTCTTGCCTGGGGAGTAGCCCGATATTCCTCTACCAGGGCCATAACTGTACCAAATTTTTTAGAGGCCTAGGATGACGGCAAATAGCTGTTTTTATTCATCCCTTAAATGCTCAATATTATTGAGATCTGGGCTGCATGCGGGCCATTCTAATCTTATCAATCCAACCTCAATTGTATGAGTCAATCCGTGTTTTTATTTACAAAAAATGGTACAGCTCTTACAAGAAAAAAGATATTCGGATAATTCAAAAAACAAAATGTTGGTGATGCCTCCGGGAAAATATGACAGGACTATAAAACAAAATCAGCTAATCCATTTTTCCACAGGTTGCGTTGCTACGAAAAAATACATTCAGTGACATTAATGACAATTAATGTTTTAAAAATTATAAAAGTGATGACTGTCAATCGTCAAATATTTATAAAAACTTTGTGTTTAATTGTACCAATTTGTACTTACATAAATAAATTACAATAAAATTTTGGTTTTGAACAGTTTTATTCATGAAATAATCGCAACAAATTGCACTCGAACTCTAAAATTAATATAGAAGTTTAGAGCTCTTGTGCAATTACTACTGATAATTTTTCGATAATATTTAAATCGATAAAATACTTATTTTTTTGACATATTTGCGAATATGCGCCTATATACCTACGTAGTTTTTTTGTTGAAAAATAAACATTTTCACTTGCAAGTCACTTGAAAAGTATTGACTTAGATAAAGAAGCTCTATAGAACAAAAGTTGCTTATAATTAGTCAATTTATCCATTTCCGGACTTATTTTAAACGTATATTTTTCACCCCCGAGAAGGGGTGACTTTCACCTCCCAAGTAAAAGCAACCAACGGCACAACTCCAACTTTGAAGTGGAGGATAAGTAGAATTTATATCCAAATTGCCAAGCAAATACGTCGTGACTCCAAAACGGTCATTTACTGTGCTATTAGTGTATGCATGCACTGTTTATGACAACTTACATTTGATGACTACATTATTACATTATAGTATTATTCTATGAGATGAACAACTTTCTTCGTGCACTACTAACAGCAAAGATACCTACAATTTTATTAGTACACACAATACATACATACGATACATTGTATCTATCTGATGGGCAACTTCATTTTCAATAATGGATTGCTTAAAAACCGTTGTGTATGTATGCGCAAAATAATATAACAATAACATATTTTTACATATTTTAGACGACAAGATGGGGCCCCTGACATATTGGGGCCCCTGCAAGCTTCATGCTGCGGAGGTCTTTGTTACGCCCTTGCTGAATAGCAATGGCTGGGAACTCAGTAATAGCTTCACAATTAAATGAATTATTAGAAGAAAATTAAATAAATTAAAAGAGAAAAATAATATCTACTGTTTTGAGTCATTTATAGCGTGTATCACTCTTAATATACTCCCTAACAACAACGCTGCGTCGTTTTCGTTTACTAAAGCTATCAGAATAATTATCTATTAAAAAATGATTTGCTAATTGAGATCCTTTCTTCCTTATTTCCGTATTCTTTTTTTCAATAGCTATACTTTCTTTTATCATCATCAAACAGCCAATCGCGTACAGTGCTGGATATAGACCTTCTCCAGTTCTTTCCAGTGTTCTCTGCACTGGGCCGCTTCTAACTAGTCTCCCGCTATTTTTTTATATCGTCGGTCCATCTAATCGGTGGTCGTTCCCAGCTTCTGGGCCTCCATTCCATGATTCGTCTTGTCCACCGTCCATCTTGTTTTCTAGCTAAGTGCCCTGCCCAGTTCCACTTAAGCGTCGTAGCTTTTCGATGACATCTTGAACTCCTGATCTTTGCCTGATTTGTTGGTTTGTTATGTGGTCTCGAAGGCTCACGTTCAGCTTTGCACGTTCCATGGCTCGTTGTGCAACTCTGAGTTTATTCGCGGATTTTTGCGGCAGTGTTAAAGTCTCTGCTCCATAAGTTTGTACTGGTAAAATACATTGGTTATAAACCTTTCGCTTGAGACACATGGGAATTGAACTTTTTAGAATATGGCAAATTTTACCCATGTCAAGCCTACTCGCCTCTGTATATCGACACCTGATATGAAAAACATTGTAACTCTACTTACAATGTTTTTCAACTATGGTTTAAACGACATCTATAAAGGATAACCTTCATTTTGGTCTAAAAGAGTTTATCCTATCTTATATAAATATAAAGTTATTTAACAAAATAATCTCATTGTAAGTGCAAATTTTGGATCACTTGATAGAAAAAACATTGTAACCAATCAATGAATATTTTTTATAAAAACATTGTAAGATCTATATCATTTACGACCGAACTAACTTCAACTGATGTTCACAGTGGATTGCGCGCTCAAGAAACGTCGATAGCGGAAACTTCTACATCTACATGCATCAAAGGTACAAATTTATCATTAGATACTTTTGCTAAGAAAAAACAGTACAAAAAGAAGAAAAATCTTGTAAGGAAGAGACAAAGGGATCCAAGTATTGCAAAATGAATATCTTTAAGAAAATGAGGAACACTGAACACAAAATGAAAGAATTGGGACCTGAATGTAACTATAAATGCAACAGAAAATGTAAATCGGAATTATCTGAAAATAAATAACTCAATTTATTTAACATTTTTTTGGGCAATAGCTTTTCATGTCAAAAAAGCGAATATTTATGTTGATATGACTCAGATAAGAAAGAAAGGTTGAAAAGTTAAAAGAGTCCAGAAAAAACTGGATACATGAATATAATTTGCAGTTAACAGAACATCGACAGCGACTTTAAGTTTGTAAGAAAACATTTTTGGACACTTTCAGCATAACAGATATTATGTGGTTAACTACGCCATTCAAGAAAAAATCAGACAGGAAGGTGGAGGGCAGGAGCGTGTACCTGGAGATATGCGTGGTCGCCATAAGAACAGAGCAAATACTGTAAACAGGAAAATGCACAGCAAAACCATACGGATTAAAAGAGCTAAGTCAAAACGATATCTAGGATTTTAAATCAATATTAAACAAAATACCGGATCGGGATTTAGACATAGATAAATTCCAAGTTTTTTCTATAAAAATATGTAAAGAACAACCGCATATTCTCAATTTTCACTAAATTTTATTTCTGAGCAATTATCATTTCGAAACTTAGAATACAAACCAAAATTGAGCAGAAGGGCTACCAAATCCGGGAATAAAAATATACAATGTTTATGGGAACTTTAAATTCTTCTAGAATAGAATGGATTACTTCCCATAACAACTTCAAAATATAAAGATCTTGTTGCTTTGTGCTCTAGTAAAACTATACCAGAGCAATATTGCAGTTTTTATTTTATTTATGACTCTGAATTAAAGTTTGCTAGTGATCAATTTTGTTTTTTAAATAAAATAATATAAACTGTTTTATAATTTGTGAATGTTTATTTTGTAGTTAAAAAAATCTAACAGATATTATTTTATTTACTTCTTGTTAATATGTATGATGTGAATTTTTAGATACTTGTTTGAGTAAAAAAAAACGTTTGTAAAACTAAAAATTAATCTCTTTTTTTGGACATTTACTCATTAGTTAACATTTATATGCACCTAATCAAAGACAAATACTTTGTTGAAATATCATTGTATATACCACTTACAATGATCTTCACCTAAAATTCTTAAAAAAAGTAGTATTGTAACTAGAACTAAATCAGGACCAGTAATGTTAACAACAATATGATACGTAAAAGTGAAAAGCTGAGAAAAAGTTATACCATATCGATTAAGAACATTACAAAAAATATAAAAGCTGACTCGATAAAAAAATAAAAAGTTGTGTAATAGTTATTTATGATATAAATAAGTGTTAAAAGTACACTTAAGGCCCGCATGTGAAAGTTTGCAGAATGAGCGATAGCGAGTTCTGCAATTCACATGAGTGCCTTAAAAATGTACTTTTTAACACGCATATCATACAATATTTTTTCTACAAACGTAATTACAGGACAATATCTACAAAAACTTTTACTTGAACTTGACTGACATTCCATTTTTATATTTTTTTGACATTACATCAAAATTGCCTATACGATCAATACGAATTGCAGTGCCATAAAATTTTTAAAGCACTAGTGCCTTAAAGTAGCATTTTTAACGCACTTATGGAGTGCTAAAAATTGCATTTTTAACACGGTTGTAGAAAAATTTCTTTAAATCGCTCTCCTGTAAACTAAGCAAGTGAGTTACAATGTTTTTCATATCAGGTGTCGATATCATGCGTTTGATTGTCTATGCGTATTTTGATCTCATGTCCCAGATATATTTTTTTTAATTATAACAGCATCAACCACTTTAAGTTATTAGCTGTACACTATAATTAATACATGGTTACTTAAACCTAATACATATAGTATTTTTGATTATTACATAATATGTTCACAGTTAAGTAACAATATTATAATTTACAAATTAGAAATGGGATTTACAAAATGTTAACAGTGGTTACAGTTTGATTAAATCATTAATATCTTTCAAATAAATTGTAAGCTTATACAGTGTGGTCTTAAGACTGCTTTTAGCTTGTTAAGTATTGAGTGTTTTCCCGTTTGTTTATCACTTTTTCTTTAAGGAACGATTTGTAGTCGGAAACAGACACTAAGTTCACTAACACTGAAAACGCACTTTGTATTGCTTCTCTGGTATGAAAAACTGCTTTTTCGTTTCCTTGAAGTCTAATGTATGATGGAACCCATATAAAGCCTACATGCTGCCTCATGTTCTTTAGTAAATGTAATTGTTCTTTTATTAAAATGCCTATAAGATTACTTGTATATAACTGTTCTATCGTATGTAATGCCCTAAGAGAGTCGGTAATTATAACAGATTTTGGAAATTTTTGAGTTCGAATATGAATAAGGGCTTGCATAATTGAATATATGTAGTTCTCCGGAGTAAATACTGCAAGTGGAAGATAATTTAAATTGTAATATAGTGTTCGAATCTATAACTGCTGATCCCACACCATCAATAGTTTTGGATGAATCTGTATAAATATGACAATGATCTGGGAAAGAAGCAAGTATGTTGAGAAACGATTGAACAATTGTTGCATGGGTGGTATCAAGATTATTGTATTCAGAAAGAGTTAGATCACATATTGAAGGGCGAAAATCCAGGGAGGAGAAGTGACTGTGTTTGTCTGATCAAAAAAATTTTGGGAATTAAATATTAAGGAGAGAGAGATATTTTTCTAGAGGGGGATAGAAACCGTTAACATTCCATTGAAGAATCGGATTGAAGATTTTAGTTTATTTCTTGAGTTGAATTTGTTGTACCATCACTTTCTTGATTATCGGCATCGTCTAGCATTTTGAGGATTTTGTTTATTAATTTAGTGCATTTGGTTTTCATGCTTTTTTCTGTAAGATACGGCTTAATTGTTATCATGCCAATAAAGTTGGGTACATCCGTTGGTATGTTTGTAGTAAACTTAAGGGATCAGTTGAGCTAGTACAATTTTCAAAAAAGTCAACAGTTTGTTCATATGTTAAGTTAAAATTATTTAACATATCGTGAAATATTGTTTTTGTGGGCATCATCATTTCTTGAATTGATGTGGCAGCCTCATTGTTTAGTATTGCGTTAGTAAGACGGTACTACTCAAGTTACTTTGGATTAAAAAAAATGAAGAAAATTGCTCTATAATACCTAGAAAGCCGAGAAAATACATTTTTTAAGGTATACCGATGTTGAACTTTGAATGATTTTTATAATGAATGGTGATTATTGATCATTACATGATGATGAACGTAGTTTATTTTTGAATACTCGTACCTAAGGTATCATTTTTTGCAATGTGATAGCAAAAGAACCAAAAAATGAAATCTACCGAAATTTGACCGAAATTTGAAAAAATAGGAGCAGTCTCCCGAAATTTTGTCCAAGACCTGTGAGTGGCAACAATGCTCAAATATTATATTTTCCAGGTTTAGCCATACGACTCACACTTACTCTAAGGATAAAATACACTATATAATCCCAGATACCTACGGTATCAAAAGGATTGTTAGACAGTTCACGACTATTAATCTCACTGGTCGTTCTTTACCATAAAGGTTAACCTTCCTACCATCAATGGGTAGGTACGCATTGATTTCATCTAGTAAAATACAAATTTTTATATCTTTATTGTATCGCAAATTTGAAACGTGACTTTTTTTCATGAGATAAGGTTTATACCCAGTGTAATGCATTTGCATTTTAAAATATAAATTTTGTTATTTTTTGAATTGAGAAAAATATGTCCGTTGTTTATGGTTCCACCGGTACCCAAACAAATGCACCTGCAGATTATTTTTCAGCGAAGGGTGTTTTATTAGATTTTATGGCTTCTCTCAATTCTTTGGAAACGGTTGTCGTGTAATTTAGTGTTGTACTGATGGCTTAAAGTTTAGAGTTAACAGAAAAAGATAATAAATAATAAAAAAATACTTATAGACTAAATACAATAGGGGGGTACATCGACCCGTTGACCCCCCCTGTATCCGCGCCTGTTGGACCGTCACTTAACCTTACAAACGGTATGTTTTGTAATGTTTTGAATAAATAAAATAATATTAACTTACTGTTTTATTCCATAAGGTAACTGCACTATATAATATTACTTTTTACGTATTTTAAAGTTTATTTGGATATAAATTACTATTAGTACGTTCTTTAACGGTAAAATATGCGTAACCTCTAAATTTTAAAGAACCGCTTGGATTGATATGAAATTTGTCATACACATAGCTAACAAGTCAAAGAAAAAAAGTGATATTGTGCCGATATGTGCTTTTGCCCCGGGGGTGGTTTTCACTCCCTCTTGGGGGTGAAAAAGTATTCGTCCAAAGTAAGTCCTGAAATTGATAAACTGACTAATTTTAAATAACTTTTGTTCTATAGAGTTTTTTCACTAACTCAATACTTTTCGAGTTATTTGCTTATTTGCCAGTGAATATGTTCATTTTTTTTAACAAAATAACTACGCTTTTAGACGGTTTTTTGCAAATAACTCAAATTGTAAGTATTTTGTCGAAAAAAAAATTCGCAGCAAAAATATAGCCTGTAAAAATTTAAAGAAAATGATGTATATGTCACGTTTATATACCTAGTAGAAGCAGAGTTATAGCTAATAAAAATAGATTCATATTCGTCAAATTCCAAATGGAATATTTTAACGTGAAATAACCAAAAATGAAGCACATTTCGGGGAAAACTTATTACAACTTATTTAAAGTGTTTAAAAAAGCTTTATTTTTGTTCAATAAAAAAAATTTCTAGCATCAAAAGTAAACAAGTTACGCTCAAAATAAAGTTAGTCCCTTTTTTTTGGTAAAACAATCGGGAAAATCACCCCCTAATTAGTAACTCAAATGAACTTAATCGTTACGACTTCACAAGTTTCTTGACTCGTGTATGTATTGTTTATATGATATGTAAGTTTTATCGGTTCAAAGTCCTTATTTTTGAAAGGGCTGTAGTTAAAAGTGGTTGAACGAGTCACTGATCACGAATGTACGCAAATTTAGAAACAGTAAATCTTAATCAATTTTTGTCTAACAGAAAAACAAAAAAAATACATGATATTCAGAAAAGCAATGCTGACTTTTTTTGGTTTTCAAGATTTTTGGTATCTCTAACAATTTTTAAGTTATTTTGAAAAAAAGCAAATTTTTCAAAATTAAAATTTTTAAAAATTTTACTTTAAAACAAATTTTTTTCCAAAATAAGCACTTTGAATCGATGAAACTTACAGATCATATAAACACAACATAAGTAAAATAATTTGTGAAGCGGTAACGATTAATTTCATTTACGTTGCTAATTGGGGGTTGTCGTCCCGATTATTTTTGCCAAAACAAAAGGGACCAACTTTATTTTGAGCGTAACTTGCTTAAGTTTAATGCTAGAAACTTTTTATAAAAACAGAAATAAAGCTTTTTTAAACACTTTAAGAAAGTTAAAATGGGTTTTCCACAAAACCACAAAAAGTGCTTAATTTTTTGGATATTTCACTTCAAAATATTCTATTCGAAATTTGGTGAATATGAATCTATTTTTCATTGGCTATAACTCTGGTTTTACGAGGTCCAGAGACCTAACGCGTACACCATTTTTTTTTCTTATTTACAGGCTATATTTTTGCTAAGAACGTTTTTTTTTCGACAAAATACTTACTTTTTGAGTTTTTTGCGAAAAACCGTCTATAAATATAGTTATTTTGTTGAAAAATGAACATATTCACTCGCAACTAACTCGAAAAGTGTTGACTTGGCGAAAAAGCTCTATCAAACAAAAATTACTTAAAATTTGTCAGTTTATCCATTTCCGGACTTATTTTGGACTTATATTTTTTCATCCTCAATAAGGGGTGAAAGTCACCCCAGGGCAAAAGCACACATCGGCACAATATCACTTTTTTTCTTTGACATGTAAGCTATGCGTATGCCAAATGTCATGTCAATCCAAGCGGTTCTTTAAAATTTAGAACAAAAACCGTGAAAGAATGGACTATATGAAAATGATGATTTTTTGGGACTGAAATGTAAACACTGTTTGTGTTACCATGTTCAGGACCGGCCTCCGTCCCAGATATTTGTAAGTGTCTGTTTGTTGTATGTTATTATTTTCAATAGTTATATTTTCACTCATTACGAGATTTGTTATAAGTTTATTTTTCTTAAAGTTTCTTTTTATTCCTATTTTTAATCTCTCTCAGATAGAGCTATAAGCGTATCATAGAAACTGTATCCTGTAAGTTATCTGCGATTAATACAACATCATCCGCAAACTTCAGTGGTACTTTCTCAAATCTCAGATCCGCAAACCTCATAGATACTTTTGGAGATAATTACTTTTACACCAGGACTAATTTGTAAAAAAACGTGTATTTTTGGATGTGAGAGGTGGCATTTGGATTTTTGCAGATAAAGTTAGGTGACATCTTCAGTAATAATAATTGACTTATGCTCCTTCTCAAATATGCCCGGAACATTAATAAAAAAATTAAAATATTTAAAAATTTCGAAAAACATAGATTTTTTCCTGTTTTCTTTGCTTATAACTTTAAAACGGTTCGTTTAGGAACAAAGTCGTATAGAAATAAAATAAAGATAATTGAATTTGGTATGATATACGACCGGTCAAAAATGTCTTAAGGTATTACCTTTTCTACAATATAGCAATAAATAGAAAATAAGGGGCAAAATACGCCTGTTGTTATTCAATGTTTCTTAACCACTTTGGTGGTACTTAGAACCTTAGTATTTCGCTTAGAAATGTCTTATAACTTAGTTAAATGGTCTATCAAATTTCATTAAAATCGACCCAATATATTTTGCATAATAAATTTGCAATATAAATATTTTTAAAAAAGTTCAAATTTTTTAAAATCTTTCTGAACAAAAAGTAGACTATTTAGAACTTGGCTAATTTTTTTACATATAAAGAGGTGCTCTACCTATCTAATACACTTTACAGAATTAAAATCAGATTATTTAAAGGGCCTCAGCAATGTTTTAAAATAATAAAGAATTTTTTGGCTTATAAAAAAATAGCTTTGTTTAATAATAAAAAAAATTAATTTTTAGCAATGCAAATAATTAAAACCGGTATAATTTGACTTAAACTTTCAAATGCTGTCAGCAGAATTGCTATTTTATTTTTTAACCTTCGGATGACCAAGCGGGGGATAGTGACCCCAGCGTATGTTTTTCTTTAATAAATTCAAAAGTATTTTCAATTTTTAACTCATTATTTTTTTATTTGACTTTAATATTATTCTAGATATCCTCATATTTTGAAATAAAAAAAAAATTCCCTATATTTTACGAATAAAAAATATATTCTGAAGTTGATGTTTAGTAAAATAGCGTCTATTATGTGTAATTACAAGTAGTTTTACGCTAATGACGTCGACTTTGCAATGTAACAAGACACTTACTCAACATACACACTACACATGACACTAATACTCATGTTGTGACTGGCTGAATGATATAAAGTCCATGCCAAAAAAAAAATTTAAAAATTAAAAAAAAAAAAAATTATTTTTTTGTTAATTGTCATTTTTCACATTTTTGACCTGGGTCATTTTTCCCCCCTTGGTCATCCGTCTAACAAAAAAAGGTTGGTCATCGGAAGGTTAATCAAAAGCTATTCTCGTTCAGAAATTGCAATTTTTCGATTTTTGAATGTTCCACCTCGTTTATCTCGAAAACTATGCATCCTATGAAAAAACTTGTAAGAACATTGTTTGCTTAGAATTGCCCAAGAAATGCAAAAGAATGTTTTATTTTGCGAAAAATCGATGTTATGTAATTCCTCAAATTCTTTGTTTATAACAATCTTATCGACATCCGGATCAACTGTTACCCAAAAAATTCGTGTTCTACGGGTCAAAATACATAAAAAACTTGGGTAAGTCCATCTAAATAAAGGAGCCCGTAGCACCCCCCCCCCCTGGACACAGCACTAATTTGATTATAAGCCAAAAAATTGTTTATAAATTTAAAACATTGCTGGAGGCTGCCTAAATAATCCGATTTCAATCCTGTAAAGTGTATTAGATAGGCAGAGTGCTTATTTATATGTAAAAAAAATTGACAAATCTTTGTATGATCCAGTGTTTGTTGGGCAAGATTTTTAAAAATTTTAATTTTTTAAAAAAAGTTTAGATTGCAAAATTATTATGCAAAATCTAGTAAGTCAATTTTAATGAAACTCGTTGGACGGTTTTAGCACATTACAAAAATTTTCTAAGCGGATTAGGAAGGTTACAAGTGTAACCTAAATGATGGAAAAACATTGAATAAAGACAGGCTTGTTTTGCCCCCTAATTTTATATTTATTGCTATTTTGCAGCAAGGGTGTTAAATTAAGACATTTTTAACCAATGGTATTTGATATAAAATTTAATTATCTTTGTTTTATTCGTATACGACTTTGTTCCAAAATGAATCGTTTTAAAGTTATAAGCAAAGAAAGTAGAAAAAAAAACGAAATTTGTTGAAATTTTTAAATTTTTTTTTTTTTTTATTAATGTTCCGGGCATATTTGAGAAGGAGCATAAGTCAATTATTATTAAAGAAGTTATCACCTAACTTTATCCACAAAAATCCGAATACCACCTCTCACATCCACCTAAAAACAGATCCTTCCTGGTCTATTTCTTTAGTATTTTTTATCATAATTTTGTGTTCACAGGTACTTTATTAGTATTTATATTACCAATCCAACCTAACATGCTTATTTACAACAAACAGTAAGAAAAAAATGGATACTAATACTGCAAATAGTTACCATATTTTATTTAAATTATACTGTCATAATAAACAAAGATATAATAAAAAAGGTAATCAGAAATAAATAATTTTAGGAGATTCTTTTGAACTTATGGATGGTATCTTGGGTATGAGTCTTTCACCATACTCGGATGGAGGACAAAGAAAACTATTTTATCATGGAATGTCTAGTCCTACTGAAAACTGGATATATACAGCTCACCTTAGAAATGAAAGCCTATCGCGTATCCCACAACCTCAACTGTTCCATGTGAGTATTTTGCATAAAGTTATTGATAAGTAACCTTTCATCTATTTAGGGATGTAGTATGTAGTTTTATTCTCTATGTCATCTCTTTTTTTCCTAGTGAAACATATATTGTAAACAATAACCAAAATACCTTTTTTCCGTCTTGTAAAAACCTATTCAAATCAAAATGATATCAAAAAGTACAAAATAATAAATACAGCCGATAAGGTCATCATCACACAGCCAAATTTGTCCACTGTCGGACATAGGCCTCCTTAAGGTGTCTCCACCCTTCTCTGTCTTGCAAAACTGCAATCCAGTTTGTCGCTATTCTTCTAATGTCGTCGCTCCATCTGGCAGATAAGGTAACAACAGCCAAACACGGATCCCAGCGCAAATAACTTTTAATTAAACAAACTGGACCATGAAGTAAAACCACTTCTATGTAAAAGGTATATTTACTAAAATTTTTAAAAATCCCAATGGATTGAATAAAATGTGTTCATCAGAACGTTTTCGAACCTATCGGTCCATCATCAGTGAATTAGAAATACTTGCAAAATAGCCCCATCACCAAACAATGGTTGTGATTTTAAATCAATCTACATTGTGTTATAATAATATTGTAAAGGCTAAACGCCGATGTTCAAAGATATAACCTCTGGGAGCATGGTGATGCTCTACCCGAGGACCCAATCAACCATCTTAGGTCAACGATGACTACCAAGACTTGATAGTCATAGTCATCGTTGGCCTAAGATGCTCGGGTAGAGCACCACCATGTTCCCAGAGGTTATATCTTTGAACATCGGCGTTTAGCCTTTACAATATTATTATAACACAATATAGATTGATTTATAATCACAACCATTGTTTGGTGATGGGGCTATTTTGCAAGTATTTCAAATTCACTGATGATGGACCGATAGGTTCGAAAACGTTCTGATGAACACATTTTATTCAATCCATTGGGATTTTGAAAAATTTTAGTAAATATACCTTTTACATAGAAGTGGTTTTACTTCATGTTCCAGTTTGTTTAACTATAAGGTATACAGCCAACCCAGGGGACTACCCCTTTTAATTTTAATTATATTAAGTGTAACCGAGTCGAAAATAATAGGTATAGTAATTATTCATATGTAGACAGAAATTCATATTTTAGAACGCAGATATTCCATATAAATTCAATGGATGAAAGTGAGATAATGGCCGGTTTCGCCAACGACAAATATAGTAGTTTATTCTATGAATAAAGTTATTTGACCAATAAACTGACATTTTTACATTTTACTTACGTCAAATATAGCCCAATAAATGACCGTTTTGGAGTGTAATTTCCAGGGGCAACTCCGAATTGCATGAAAATTTGGATTTAGCTTCTACTTATTCTCCACTTCAAAGTTGAATTTGTGCCGTTGGTTGCTTTTACTTGGGGGGTGACATTTACCCCTTCTCGGGGGGTGAAAAACGCGTGTTTAAAATAAGGCCGGAAATGGATAAATTGACGTATTTTAAGCACCTTTTGTTCTATAAAGTTTTTTACGTAAGTCAATACTTTTCGAGTTATTTGCGATTTAAAATGTTGATTTTTCGACAAAAAAACTACGTTTTCAGACCTTTTTTCCCAAATAACACAAAAAGTAAAAAAATGTTTTCAGCGAAAGTGTAGCCTATAAAAAAACGAAAAAATTGGTGTACCAGTAAAGTCTACAAATTGAGAAGAAGCAAAGTTGTAGCTCATGAAAAATACGTTCTTATTCGTCTAATTCCAAATCGAATAATTCAACGCGATATCACCGAAGAAAGAAGCGTTTTTCGGGAAAACCTTATTAAAATTTTTAAAGTATCGAAAAAAATCTTAAAAATTGTTTTTCACAAAAGTTTACAGCATCAAAAGTAAACGAGTTACACTGAAAAAAAAGTTGGTCCTTTTTTTTTGTTAAAAAAGTCGTGAAAACCTCCCTCTATTTAGCACCCTAAATGAAATTAATCGTTTGGCTTTACCATCTATTTTAACTGTATGTGTACTGTTTATATGATCTGTAAGTTTGATTGGTTTGATGTGCTTATTTTGGAAACATTTGATTTTATAGTAAAAAATATTTTCTAAAATTTTAAATAATTTTATAATAATTTTAAAATAACTTAAAAAGTATTAGTGATAAGAAAAATCTTAAAGAGTAAAGAAATGTAGGTTTTGCTATTATAAATATGCCAGTTTTATTCTGTTTCTCCGTAAGACAAAAATTGGTTAAGTATGGCTGTTCAAAATTTGCATACACTCTTGACTAGTGATCCATTCAAGCTTTCTCAATTATAACCCTTTCAAAAATAAACATTTTAAACCGGTGAGACTGACAGATCATATAAAAAATAGATAGGTAAGTAAATTGTTTGTAAAGCGGTAGCGAATAATTTTATTTGGCGAGCTAACACGGCGAGATTTTCATGATTTTTTACAAAAAAAAAGAGGGCCAACTTTATTTTGAGCTTAACTCACTTATTTTTAATGCTAAAACTTTTATTAATAATTAAAACAAAGTTTTTATAAACACTTTAAAAAAGTTTAAATGGGTTTTTCCCGAAAAGTGCTTAATTGTTCGGTGATTTCACCTTGAAATATTCGATTTGGAATTAGACGAATAAGAAAGTATTTTTCATGAGCTACAACTTTGTTTTTATTTGATTGAAAGACTTTACTGATACACCATTTTTTGGGTTTTTTATAAGCTACACTTTTGTTAAGGATATTTTTTTCGATAAAATATTTACTTTTTGAGTTATTTGCGAAGAACCGTCTGAAAACGTAGTTTTTTTGTCGAAAAATCAACATTTTCAATGGCAAATAACTCGAAAAGTATTGACTTACGTAAAAAGCTCTATAAAACAAAAGTTGCTAAAAATCAGTCAATTTATCCATTGCCGGTCTTATCTTGAACGTATGTTTTTCCACACCCGAGGAGAGGTGTGTGTCACCCCCAAGTAAAAGCAACCAACGAAGTGGAGGGTAAGTAGAACCTAAATCCAAATTTTCATGCAATTTGGAGTTGCCCCTGAAAATTACACGGTATCGCCGAAATTCCCGTTCATTTACTGGGCTAATAAGACTTATTTTATTTATCAAATAATTAGTTACTTTTCGAATAAATTGGCAAGTTAATCTCGCTGTAAATATCTGTAAGAAAGTAAATTCGTTAGTTTAACTCGAAATTATCAAAAATATGTTGAAACAAAATAAAACTATAAACGTCTAATAAATTTTATTCGACGAATAACTATTCATTTATTTATTTGTTGTTGGTGAAACCGACCTAAGCGGCAAAATTAACGGAACACCACCAGATGGGACGTGTTAGATGTCTCGAATTTCCTAAACCTGTTGTCCGATTTGAGTGATTTTTTTAGTATGTTATAGCCTTATTAAGAAAATCAATGCAATAATTTTGTTGCCAGACAGGTGAATGTCATTTTATACCGGGTGTCAATCATACTGTGTTTTTTTTTAAGTTCGGAACGCCCTGTGGAATATTGTAGCATATATAAAATATTGAAATTAAAACTCAATTGTAGCCTTAAGCTTTATTAAAATTTTCTTTTTTGATTCATTTGCTTATGTTGGACAATAAATAAGTTTGGTATGTTAACAAGCTGTCAGGTTTTTCATCAATAAATCCTTATTTTCTGCTTAGACAAGCCTAAAGTAGGCTATGAGAAATTAACAATTTAATAGGTGTCAAATTGTTAACAGTCAAAAAGTGACTGGTTTGTTTTGAAAATTAGTAGATTTATTATTTAAAGTGTCAATTGAGTCCGTATTTTTTTGTTGTTTGTGGAAATCGAACGAACTACAAGGAATTTGACCCGCGATGAGTTTGTTCAAGCAGTGATCTTTATAGCGAAGGACTTAGCTAAAATACCATACTATCTGCTCCTTATATTGGTAACAATTTTTTGCTAATGCACGATGATGCAAGACCTTACGTTCACGAACTGTAACCGAATATTTACAACAGGTAAGTAACTCTAGAGATTTGGAATGGTATTGATCAAGACCAAATAGAATCAAAAAACAAAATGTTAAGAAAGCCTACATTGAGTTTTAATTTAAATTTTTTATATATGCTAGAATATTCCACAGGGTGTTCCAAACTTTAAGGAAAAAACACAGTATGATTGTTACACCCGGTATAAAATGACATTTACCTGTCTAGCAACAATATTATTACATCGATTTTCTTAAATAATAAGGCTATAACATACTAAAAAATCACCCAAATCGGACAACAGGTTTAGGAAATTCGAGACATCTTTTAAGTCCCAATCTTTTTAAGTTAAATCTTCGAGTCTCATTTTTAAGGTGGTCCGTTAATTTTGCCGCTTAGTGTATAAACTGAGATTATTTATTTCACTTAACTTCTGTCTTTTTTAGATGACCTACTATATAGGCAACCTAACATACATTTTTTATGCAAGCACAATTTTTGTTAAAATTTTTACTATTTTTATTCTTCTTTTTTTGTAGTTAGATAAAATAAACAATATATGTTACAATTTTTCGATAACAAAGTCACATCAGCAAATAAAAAAAGGACGAATTTTAACGTATCGTAAGGAAACTAGGTAAATGAAGAATGCAAAAAATGGAGCTTGGAGATTTTTTTTTGTTCTGATTCTGGCTTGGTTTGTAACCTTTAGCCACGTAATTAAATATAAAATTATTATTCATTCATAAGTACAAAATTGTCCAGTATATACTTAAAAATAAAGAATAATAAAAAATAAAGCTTACAAATAACAATGTCTACTTACTCTGTTAAGAGCTTGGAGTTCAATACAAAAAAAATCCTTCCCATATGAGCACAATCGGCAAATATTCTACTAAAATTATAACGAATATTCACATATGTATGACCATTGGACATGTTATTTTTATCCATTATTTCCGACGGAGGCGTCAGAGTTTCTAGACCCCTGTTGCGCTGCCCACTTACAGAAATTCAAAAACGAATAGCGCTGATTTACGAGCTATACTTAAAAATAGGGATATTGAATCCGTCTTTGCGGCAGAATTATTAGCTATTTATGAGCTTTCGAAGTGATATAGTTTTGATTTTTGAGCTCATCCCCTTCACCCCCAAACAACCCTTTAATTCATTCAACTTAAGAAAAAAATGCTGAGGAGATTTAAATATATTGTATAGCGAATATAATTTTTATAGCGTATAAATTCTAAGCATCAACTCTTATATCACGCGTCTTTCGATTTTTGAGCTACAACCACTTCGCAAGAAAACCTTACCCAAGTAGCAATTTGTCGACGCGACAACGTTGTCTACCGCGTGGCAACGTTTTGTTACAACGTTGTTATTGCCTAGAAGACGACCCAATTCTGCACTAATTTGGTGGACGATTTTTTGAGTTGTCTTGACGTTGCCTAGGCAACCTTAAGCGTTGCATAAGACAACGGAAGCGACTATAAAAGTGCCTGCGTGCAATGGTTGCTCAAAGAGTCGGGACTGGTTATGTTTTTTTACCTATATAAAAAGTAAACTATTTTGACATTATATCAGGTATTTAAATTTATATAAATACATAAATAAGGACTAAAACAAAATTACCTGATGTGAAATTTATAAACGCATCTCAGATTACCGTCAAATATGGATATTCCACCTTTAAAAAAACACATGCGCTCACTTTTTATCACCTTTTTAACAAAAAATATGTAAATTTAAAAAATCTAATTTTAATATAAAAGCCAGAATTTATGTTAAAGATGTTTTGTATAAATTTAATGTATTGATGGTGCTTTTAAAGGTATTAGAAAATGCCTGCATTTTTTATGTTTTGTGTTTTTATTTTCTTTACATCCCAAAAAAACCAAAATGGTGCATTAAACAACATTACCAATATTACTTAAAATATACCTTATTACCAACCATAGACGGATGAGACAACCGAGAAGTCCAATCGCCGACCAAACACGGCCTGGACCGACTATCCCAACCACTTTAGAACGCACCCTCTTATTGGGTGACAGAGGTCATGTGACCAGTGCAATGAAGTGCATCATTCTCCTTAACAGCGTTGCCACATTTAGTAGATATCTACTGTTTTGGTATATTTTTGATATTATTTAAAAAATTCTAGTAGGCAATGTTTTTTATTAGATGTTTGGTATATTTCAATATTTTGTTATCACTAAAATAAAATTTGCTTTTTAATAGTATTCACCCCATTTCTAAATTAATTTTCAGACATTTTGTTACAATTTCCCCAATGTCATTACCGAATATAAGATTCAGGACGTAGATGATGATAATAGATGGACAGAGAAATGAAACTGGTAAATACCAGATCTAAATAAGGAAATCTTCATATAATTGGTTTGGAGAATTTTCAAAATGATTGTAACGCTCGGTTTCATAATCAGTTTTTTAAATTTTAAGTTGGTACCTACCTTTATCACAATTCATATATGGGTAAATGTCAACTTTAAAGTGAACTTTACTTCACGGTTATTAGACTTTATTACGGTTGTCTTGTCCGACGGTGGTGGGGAGACTTATATTTTTCACTTTACGTCACAAGAGTTTACATTCCCATATTTTTAAATTATTTTCGATCACTGAATGTGTGTTATTGTGTATATATGTGTATTATTTGTGTTATTATGAAATAATAAGACAAATAGTACACATTTTATCTTATACCGGGTGGTGAATCGTAAAAAGGGCCATAGGAAACTCAATGTAAAATTCTGAATTGTTGAATTCCTGCTTCCCTAATTATTCTACATCAAAAGTCATGAGAGAATACTTGTAGAGAATTAAAATCTGTATTAAAATCAACAGTTAAAATTGTTCTACGATTTAAATGCATTCCAAAATTTTTAAAAATATGATACATTTGCCACAATAGGTATGCGTGTAAAAGTAAGGCCACACGTTACTATTTAACTGACAGTGCTCACACCATTGACTGAATAAAAAAATCTTTATTATTAATCCTTTCTCCGCAACTGAGGGTATCAACTGTATTGTTTTTAAACAATAGATGATAAAATAAAAATATTGACAGTTCAAAAATGTGAACATTATTGTATTGTGTGTGGCCTAAGTTTGGGCTGAAAACTAAAATGTATTACATTTTTACAAAATTTTGGAATATGTTTAATTACGTAGACCAATTTTAACAGTTATTTCCAATACAGATTTCAATCCTCTTCAAATAGTTTCTAATGTCTTTTGATGTAAAATAATTATTAGGGAAGCTGGAATTCAACAGTTCAGAATTTTACATTGAGTTAATGCAAAACTTTGACGCATGTCAAAATTCTCAATGTGTTTTAATTGTATTCATTTTTTTCGAATCCTGAGAAAACTAATAAATATTTTTGAAAAATTTAAACTCAGAATGAAAGACTACATTATTACCGAGGGCTGAAAGTTCCGGAAAACTTCTATAATGTTTATTTTAATAAGTTACAGGGCTGAAAATAAAAGAGAAGTGTGATATTTTATTTCATATATTTCATTCAATAGAATCTGCTTGTTTATTCTAAGAGGCTTTCCGCCCTCGGTAATAATGTAATCTTGCAACCTGCGTTTAAATTTTTCTAAAATACGTGGTTTTCTCAGGATCCGAAAAAAATCATATTACGATTCAAATGACAGTAAACTCTCGTGACGTAATCTCACCCTTAATGTTCATTGGTTAGTCGATTTTGGCAACAGTAGTAATGTCTAAGAACCGTGACTACTTAATGTTTACTTTAAGTGATTATGAAACCGGGCGATTTTGACAGGTAACCGTTAACATAGATTTTTACTGTATTTACTGGGCCTAAAAAGAATCTACTGATTTCTATTGATTTTTTTGAAAGCAAAACTACTATCCGCTGCAAGATAATTCGGATGGAATTCAGACAAAATATGTACAAAAAGTACATATTTTGTCGGAGTTTCAGCCAAATTATCTTGCAACGGATATAGTACTGAAAGAGTAAGAACTTGCCTGGCAACCCTGTCTAGCAAAGCTGATACAAAGATTTAAGCTTATCAAATCTACTGATAAAACAATGGACAATGGAGAAACCAGCTAATAAAAAACAAATAAACAGGTTGTTAAATAAATCGAAAATTTCCAGCAAAATAAAATATAAAATAGTAAGAAAAAGGTAAGGTTATAAAGTAAATTTTTTTTGCTCCTGAAGTTGCCGTAAACGTGTCACACATCTATAGAACTATACGTAAAGGCCCTGGGGTCGTGAGAGACAACTACCTAGTCGGCCAGAAAACCCATGGGCGTAAATTAGTTTAGCATTATGACGTTTTTAAGTAGTTGCGATTGTTGAAAAAACTTAACTGTGATATGTACTTGTCACAATAGTAATAACTTAGTTGCCCATATAACTAAAGATATTACTTAACGTTGTAACATCGTAATGTCAGTCGGGTTAGGGGTCGTTGGCCGAAACAACTGAAAGTCCACTGTGGCAACGTTATATACAGTGCATTTGTTTGTACTGACAACCAATGCGTCGAAAAATTGCTACTTGGGTAAAACCCCGGCTAAGAGAGAATTGTACTTGAAATGAATAAAATTAATTATTTTGCGATTACATATCGTTTAATAATTTATGAGCTCGCAAAATACGCGCGTTTTGATCATTGAATTGCAATTACTTTTGTATAGTGCAGTCACTGAAGGTAAAAATCAACTATTACCTTCGATTTCGGTGAACCTCCATCGATTTTCACGAAAATTTGTAAGTCGTTTGAGGATACCTTAAGAAACAAAAGTGAGATGATGCCAACTTGCGCTTTTACCCTGGGGGTGGATACCACCCCTTCTCGGGGGTAGAATCATTTTAATAATAATCCCACAAATCAATATAAAGACAAATTTTAAGCAAAATTTTTTATATAAAGTTATTAAAATAAATCAATACTTTTTGAGTTATTAAAGATCGAAGATTTTAATTTTCGTGAAAAATTAGAGTTGCAATTCGAGTCTAGTGGCCTGAATTATTTTAGTTTGAGTTTAGAGATAGTTTTAATATACCTATGCATTCTCTGATGATATACTAACAAGTTTTGAAACCGATTAGAGTGCTTATAGCGCTCTCTAAGCGAACTGAAATATAAAACTGCTATGGTTTCGTTTTGCAACGAAATGAAAATGTTTATTCAGTTTTATTTTTAATTTCTATTTGCTTACTCCTATTTGAGTATGGGGGTCCATTTTTCGTTGGAACTTTTCCACGCTGGACAGGTGAGATGTGAATTGCAAATTTTAGAATTCCCTTATGTTCTTTTGCTCCAGTATCCGTTTGGTTTGCATTTTTAGAAGGCACGGAGGTGTAACCAGAAAAATTGTCCCAATAAGGTTTTCAATTTAAATATAGGTTTTCAATTTAATATTACATATTTTAAATTTTGTTCGATTGAAAACTTTGACTTGTCTTATTAAATAATTTTAAAAACGTTATTTTTTTTTTAATTTTTCGTATATTTTTTACACGGAATTTTTTTTGAAAAATCTCCTTTTTTATCATTATTTGATGCTATATATGATATAACATTTGAACCCAAAAACCCCCCTGGTTACGCCACTGAGTCGGCCTTCGATTACTCGAAAATCCGGCTATCCCGGACCGATTTTTATACGACAAAACAAACATTTTTTCAGTTTGACAGAGTTTTTTTCCAAGAAATGAACAATACTGATAGTGCAGTCACTGGAGGTGAATATGAGTTATTACCTCCGATTTCGTTGAACCTCCATCGATTTGCATGAAAATTGGTGAGTGGTTAGAGGATATATCAAGGAACAAAGGTGACATGGTACCAACTTGCGCGTTTACCCTAGGATCCCACCCCTTGTCGGGAGTGAAAATTTTATTAAAATAACCCCATAATTCGATAGAGGGACAAATTCTAAGCAAAATTTGTCATATAAAGTTATCAAAATAAATCAAAACTTTTTGAGTTAGGTATTAAAGATCAAAGATTTTAAGTTTTCGTGAGAAAAATGCATGTTTTTAACTGATTTTTCATAAATAACTCAAAAACTATAAATTTTTACATAAAAGGTATTATTACCAAAATTGAAACTAATAAAAAATGACATAAACTCCTTACTAGAAAAACCTTTTAATGTTAAAAAGTGAGTTATAGGTAATTGAATGTATATTTTTTCTACGTTTACCCAAATCTAACTATTCAAGCTTAAATAACGGGAAAATGATACATTTTATAATATAAACTTATTAAACATTTGTTAAAGTACCTAGAATTATCTATCAAATTAGCCTCCGAACAAGTTGATAGCATTAAAATTTATCAGCATTTGATGATAACAGTTTCGATTGAAGGTAAATTCAAATAAACTCTCACCTTCATCAGATTGTAATTTGGGTTGTATAGCCGTGATGACAATGTAAAAAAAAACCATGTCATTTTTTATTTTGAAAAGTTTATTTTTAATTCGTATAAATTTTTCGTTAAAATGTACTATTCTCGAATTATTTTTTAAAAATCACCAAAAATATGCATTTTTTATGTAGCAAGTGAAAAATTTCAAAAACTACCGAGAAAAATCTTTATAGCATTTTGAATATTATGTTATTTAAAGGTTAAATAATATTTTCATCCCATAACTTTTATAACATGTGTGCTATATAACTTTTTGTAATATGTTATGCACATGTCAAATTTCATATCGATCGAAGCGATTCTTTAAAAATTTTACCAAAAACCGTTAAAAAATGGACTATACTAAATTTACAATCAAGAAGCAGTAGAAATAAACAAAAACGAAGACACGTTAAATGCTACTAGAAGCACCCCTGAATATCATAATTTACAGTGTATATTATACACTGTAAATCCCAAATCATGATTTCCAAAGTTTATACATTGTAGGAATTATGATTCGGGGGTCCTCCTAGTAGCATTTAAATTATCTTGGTTTGTTTATTTCTACTGCATCTTGATTGTAAATTTAATATAGGTACTTCTAATTTATGTACAAGGTAAAAGTTTCCGTATATAAACATAGTTTTAAAAGTTATGCATCACTTCAAATTATGCTCATTTTCATACTAGTCGGAGAGATAGAAGCGGATTTTGCTCGTGCTAAGTAATAATGAAAAACTATACGAGGATATGTTGAATCAGTTGTGTATATGACTTTCCCCAACAGGCGGAAACCAGAGTGGGGGACGAGGGTAGTTATAAGGGATCAAAGTCGCGGTTTTTATAATTTTTTTGTGACGCTCATGATCGAGATAGTGCACCAAAATTTGGGAATAAGTAGGTCATGACGTAACTTAAGTAAAATCTCCAGGGGCGGAACGCTGCGTGGCCGACAAAGGAGTGAGGGCAGAGGTGAACATAAAAATCCCCTTTGGGGATTTTACTTAGTTATGTCATGCTCTACTTATTCCCAAATTTTGGTGCACTATTTCGATCAGGAACTCACAAAAAACCCCTTATAATTTTTATATTCACCCCTATCCCCCTTTATCGGCCACGCAGCGTTCCGCCCCTGGACATTTTACTTAATAGTTACGTCATGACCTACTTATTCCCAAATTTCGGTGCACTATCTCGATCATAAGCGTCAAAAAAATAATAATTACCGCGACTTTGACCCATTATAGCTACCCTCATCCCCCACTCTGGTTTCCGCCTCTGAGGGTTTTACTTAGTTATGTCATGGTCTACTTATTCCCAAATTTTGGTTCAGTATTTCGATCAGGAATGTCACAAAAACCCCTTACAATTTTTATATTCACCCCTGCCCCCACCCCTTTTTCGGCCACGCACCATTCCACCCCTGGAGATTTTAGTTAGTTATGTCATGACCTATTTATTCCCAAATTTTGGTGCACTATCTCGATCATGAGAGTCATAAAAAAATAATGAAAACCGCAAATTTGACCCCTTATAACAACCCTCGTTCCCCACTCTGGTTTTCACATCGTTGGGGAAAGTCATGTACACAACTAATTCCGCTAATTTTTTTTACTATCTTAGATTTTTCTTTGGTATTTAGGTACTCAGTCGAGCAAAAGTTTACTCAAACTCCTTTTTTATACTTGTTGTTTTTCTTATGTTTTTCTTATGTGAACTTTGAGATACTCTGTAGAAGTTTGCATAACTTTTGAAACTATGTGTATTATTACTGCATATAGTGAGGTGTAACTAGATCCAAACCCAGACATCCAAAGTGAAAGTTATCCTTCAACACCAAATTGTTCTATATATATGGTCCACATAATGTTCAGAAAAAAGTCACACCATTTTGAGCGTCGGGTTTGGCGGGGAGAGGGGGGAGAAATCGGTTAATTCGTAGTTTTTTAAGTTTTTCGTCAATATTTCTAAAATATGCTTTAGCGTAAACAATGTTCTATACAAAAGTGTTCTACATCACATTTAAAACAAAAAGTTCCTATACATAATTGTTATAAAATCAACGGTTTCAGAGTTACGGAGGGTGAAAAGTGGAGGTTTTCGATACTTTTTATATTTTTTGGGCAATTTATATCTTTACTGATTGAAAGAAACTTTCTTTAACAGGATTTGCTATTTCAGTGGCCGGTGATATGTTAGTGATAAGCCCCTGAAGAAACGTCAACCTCACCACCCAAAATCATCATCAATTGCCCAAAAAATATAAACAGTATCGAAAGCCTCCACATTTCACCCTCCGTAACTCTGGAACGTTGATTTTATAATCTTATAACAATTATGGATAGGACCATTTTTGTTTTTAAATTTTATGTAGAACGTTTTTGTATAGAACATTGTTTACGCTTAAACATAGTTTTAGAAATATTGACGAAAAAACATAAAGAAACTACTAAATTTACCGACTTCTCCCCCATCTTCCCCCCAAACCGGACGCACAAAATGGTTGTAACTTTTTACTGAACAATATGTGGACCATATAGAACAATTTGGTGTTGGAGGAAAACTTTTACTTTGGATGTCTGGGTTTAAGCCTTTTTTGGACCAATTATACTATACTACCCTCCGTAACTTAGGATTATGTATGGGCCTTTTTTATTTCAAATTTAATGTAGAACATTTTTGTATAGAACGTTGTTTATGCTAAACCTCATAGTTTTAGAAATATTGACGACAAACCTAAAAAACTACGAATTTACCGACTTCCCCCCTCTCCCCCCCCCACCCAAACCCGACGCTCAAAAAGGTGTGACTTTTTTCTGAACATTATATGGACCATATAGAACAATTTGGTGTTGGAGGATAACTTTCACTTTGGATGTCTGGGTTATGTCATTTTTTTAATCAATTCTATCATACTAATAGACAAATAGTTCTATTTATCATATTTTTATGTAGTTTACCGCATGAACTGCCAAATTAAAATTTTTATTTTTTACTTCAGGCTCCATGTTCAGAATCTCAATGTTAATGGAATCATATTTAACTCAGATAACGCCTGGTCCAAACAGGGTGTGAGTTAAAAACAACTCACGTGGCGTTTAATGTGTTAATATGCATTGTTTTGACAAATTACTTTAAGAAAATAATAGTATTAAGTTACATTTCTGTATTCTAGACCTTTAGTGGAAAACGACGAACTCAAGCTGTGGCTGAGGCCATCGATTCTAACGGTATAATGTACTTTGGATTAGTCGGTGAAGTTAAAGTAGCTTGTTTTAATACCAGAGTAGGCGACTATGGTGGTCAGGGTTCCGGTACAGTTGCAGATAATCCTGTAACTTTGCAATTTCCTACTGGCGTAAAGGTAAAGCACATATTCTATTTGTTATAATATTTTTAAACAATTTTAAGTAATTTTTACATTTGCATATGAATTATCAATTCGTACAGCACACCAGAAATCATGTGTCACAAAACCAACTTTAAAAACAATCACCAACGAAAGATTAAACACTATGAAGAATATTATTACTGTTCCATGAAGTGGTTGAGTTGCGTGTAATAACCTTATTGTCCACGGAAACAAATAAAATTAAAATAAATGTAAAATAACAAACTGTCAACAATATACACTGCGCATCATAGAAAACGGGCACCCAAAAAAATGTTGTCATTTTTGATGTCTCGTATCTCTTAAACCTGATGTCTTATTTAAGTATTTTTTTTAATATGTTATAGCCTTATTCTTTATCAATATCGCTGTAATAATATTGTTGCTAAATAGGTACATTGTCATTATATACCGGGTGTACGAATCAAACTGTGTTTTTTCTTAAAGTTCGCAACATCCTGTGAAATATTCCAGCATTTATAAAATACTGAAATTAAAATCCAACTGTAGCCTCAGGTTTTCTTAACATTCTGTTTTTTTATTCATACGCTTATGTTGGACAATACAAAAGTAAGATTCTTTAACAACTAGCCATGTTCTTCATTAGTACAAGGTGTTTCTAAATATGTACAACACACTTTAAGGGGTAATTCTGCATGAACAATAATGACCGTTTGGTTTATAAATATATGTCCGCAACTGCTTCGTTTCCGAGGTATACGGGATGTTGAATTTTTTCTTACAAACTGACGATTTATTTATTGCTTTAACCCTCGTAAGGCGTTGCTTAAATTCTTACGTTAACGACGGTGCGGGGTGCATTTGCACCCCATCCGTATATCCATTGTTTTTCATATGTGAACGTCGGGGAAATTGATTTAAAAGATAAATAGGACTTGCTTATTATACTATGAAACATAATTTTACAAACAAAGTACTCATTTCTTCTTAAAAAAATTACTATCGTTGCAAGACAAACACATGAAACTTTTCACAGCGTGAGCAACACAAAGTTTTTACACACAATACAGTTATGTCGGGATCTTCTGTCTTTTTTCTGTGACAAAAGTAACACCGACCTCGTCCCGTAGCTCTATTAGTTCCAGGTAGAACATCAGAAAGGTCCAATTCAGGATATGAAATTTTCATCATTTGCACCCTACAGTCATTTTTCCAAAAAAGCACTTAAACGCAAAGAGTTTTAAATGCTGTAATGGGTGGAGTGCGTTTAGAATTGAATTTAATGCGAATAAAAAAATGGGCCAAAATCAAAAAAAAAAATTATTAAAAAAGATAGGTGAGAAAAACGAGGTCTGGGGTGCAGCTGCACCCCGCACCGCCTTGCGAAGGTTAAAACCGGTTGAGATATGCAAATCAAATTTGGTAGGTTTTAAGAGACAGTTATTGCGCATTTTCAACGAAAACATTTCGTTTATAAATTCGCAAAAGTTTGTGTGTTATTGCGTTGCCGCTCCTGCAATACTCAGATCAGATTTATCGATGGATTCTCATGTAGTTTTTTTCTTCTGAATCCAAATCTGAAAACGGCATTTCGATATTTCTAACCGTCTTCGAGATAATCGACCTCAAAGTTTAAAATGTGACGTCACAATCGTTTTATTTTTCTGCTGACACACTACACGTCCAGCTGAAATCGTTGCTATTAAGTAGGCTAGTTTTCAACGAAAACATTTTGTTTATAAATTCGCAAAAGTGTGTGGGTTATTGCGTTGCCCCTCCTGCAATACTCAGATCAGATTTATCGATGGATTCTTATGTAGGTTTTTCTTCTGAATCCAAATCTGAAAACGACATTTCGATATTTCTAACCGTCTTCGAGATAATCGACCTCAAAATTTTAAAATGTGACGTCACAATCGTTTTATTTTTCTGCTGACACACTACACGTCCAGCTGAAATCGTTGCTATAAAGTAGGCTAGTTTTTTAATCTCGATTTGTTAAGCAAAGCATAGGTTATTTACATTTGAGTTTGACACTTTGTGAATGTCAAAAAATTTTTAAGTTAACCCGGCACCTGCCACGTGGCTTTGCAAGGCGCCAACTGCCACGTGGGGTGCTCACAGCACCCCTTAAAAATTTTCTGTGATCTACTTGTTTAAAAAACAAAATAATGTGTTGAGTAACACAAGAATATAAAAAAACATGTTTTATTAACTTATTAGCCACTAATATGTTATAAAAGTTAAAAAATAAAATGAAAAAGGTGTTATAAGCAAATTAGCAAGTACCAAGCCATAATAAATGAAGTCAAGTAAAATATCTAAAAAAATTAAGATTTAGTGAGTATAGGGTCTATATTAATAATTTAAATCAGTTATTTCAATAAAAAATGTAAATTTGACTTGTTTATTAAAAATACAAAAACAATTTAAAACTTAAAGTGCCAGATGATGACATCCCAATTCGATTTTAGTGCTATAAGTTCAGAATAACACTAAATAACCACTTCAAACACTAACACATCTATGCTATATAATATTATAGAAAGCTACTATGACGCACAGCTCCGTTACCAAACTTGAAATACCAAATATTTGATAAAAATGTGTTATGGGGTGCTGGTAGCACCCCACGTGGCAGGTGCTGGGTTAAGTATTAATAAAACATCAATTATATTTAATAGTGAATTTAATTATTATATAAAATAAATAAGATGTTCAAAAATACAATTTAATTATATTTTAAAAGCAATAACTTATTAACAGCTTTAAAAAGGTTTATACGAGTACACGCTCTCCCCTTTATGATACATGGACTGTTCCATTTGCTATGAAATTAAAATATAGTCGGTTCGCTAAACTCGACAAAACTGGCTAGTGATTTTAGTAGGTAATTTTTTTGTTTTTTGCGAATTTTGCCAAAAATTGGCAAAATTACTAATTATTTAGTAATTATTAACTACTTAGGTAGTAATAATTTTTTTGCCAAATTGGCAAAATTATTGACTAAAATCACTAGCCAGTTGTGTCTGAGTTTAGCGAACCGACAGTATATGAAATAATATCTAGTACGTTCTTTAACGGTAAAATATTCCAAAACCTCTAAATTTTAAAGAACCGCTTGGATTGACATGAAATTTAACATACACATAGCTAACAAGTCAAAGAAAAAAAATGATATTGTGCCGATATGTACTTTTGCCCTGGGGGTGAGTTTCACCCCCTATTGGGGGTGAAAAAATATATATGCAAAATAAGTCCGGAAATCGATAAACTGATTAATTCTATGCAAATTTTGTTCTATAGAGTTTTATCACCAAGCCAATACTTCTAGAGTTATTTGCGAATGAACATGTTTATTTTTCAACAAAATAATCACGTTTTTAGACGGTTTTTCGAAAATAACTTAAAAAGTAAGTATTTTGTCAAAAAAACATTCCCTGCAAAAATTAAGCTTGTAAAAAAGGGAAAAAAATGATGTATATACTAGCTCTCTATGCCTAGTAGAACCAGAGTTACAGCTAATGAAAAATAGGTTCATATCCGTCAAATTCCAAATCGAATACTTTAACGTGACATAACCAAAAAAATGAAGCACTTTTTTAGGAAAACTCATTACAACTTTCTTAAAGCGTTTAAAAAAGCTTTATTTTTGTTTTATAAAAAACATTTCTAGCATCAAAAGTAAACAAGTTGCGCTCAAAATAAAATTGGTCCCTTTTTTTTTGTAAAAAAATCGTGAAAATCACCCCCTAATTAGCACCTAAAATAAACTTAATCCTTACCACCTCACAAGCTTCTTTATTCGTGTATGTATTGTTTATATGATCTGTAAATTTCATCGGTTCAACGTCCTTACTTTTCAAAGGGCCGTAGTTAAAATGGCTTGAACGGTTCTCTAATCATGAGTGTATGCAAATTGAGAAACACCAAATCTTAAACAATTTTTGTCTTACAGAAAAAACAAAAAATACAAAATATTCAGAAGAGCAAAGCCGACTTTTTTAATTGTTTGAAATTTTTGATATCTCTAACAAATAAATTATTTAAAAAAAAGATTTTTTTCAAAATTAAAAATTTTAAAAATTTTATTTTAAAACCAATTTTTTTCAAAAAAATAAGTACTTTGAACCGATAAAACATTATAGATCATATAAACACAACATAATTAAAGCAACTTGTGAAGCGGCAATGATTAATTTCATTTAATTGGCTAATTAGGGGTTGATCTTCCCGATTTTTTGTGCCAAAACAAAAGGGACCATCTTTATTTTGAGCGTAACTTGCTTACATTTGATGCTAGAAAGTTTTTATAAAAACAGAAATAAAGCTTTTTTTAAAACACTTTAAAAAATTCTAATGAGTATTCCCAAAAATTGCTTAGTTATTTTGATATTTCACATTGACATATTCCATTTGGAATTTGGCGAACATGAACCTATTTTCATTAAACATAACTCTGGTTCTACTAGGTGTACCTCATGCATACACCATTTTTTGTACTTTTTTACAGGCTATATTTTTGCTAAGAATGTTTATTTCGATAAAATACTTACTTTTTGAATGATTTGCGAAAAACTATCTAAAAACGTGGTTATTTTGTTAAAAAATTAATATATTCACTCGCAAATGACTCAAAAAGTATTGACTTGGTGAAAAAACTTTATAGAACAAAAGTTGCTTAAAATTTGTTAATAAATCCATTTCAGGACTTATTTTAGACATATATTTTTTCACCCCCAAGAGGGGGTGAAACTCATCCCCGGGGCAAAAGCACACATCGGCACAATATCACTTTTTTTCGATACCATGTTAGCTATATATGGGTATTTGGGTATGCCAAATTTCATGTCAATCCAAGGGCTTCTTTAAAACTTGCAGCAAAAACCGTGAAAGAATGTACTAATTGTTTGGTATAAAAATTATGGTCTGATATGTGCAATTACATCCTTCTAATGGAAAAAAATATTTGAAGATTTTTCTCAAATTATGGATACCAACAACATTTTCATGTATAAATCTTTTATTTTTAATTTGACGAAGAAAAGTTATTCTTCATAAAAAGCTCTTCATGTTCTAAATCTTATGATGCAACCATCATATGTCAAATTTTATTAATTTTATACGAGGTATATAAAAAATATGAATTTCGATCAATAGTAAACTACCTTTATAGTTTAAACTAACATTTAAATTAGAATGATATAATTGCACATTAAAACATAATTATTAATTATAGACTACTTTTCATAATAGCAATTTTCCATATTATGAATTAAAATACGTAAATAAACAAAGTTTTCGTTATGACAATGCTCGCATTTTCAGCTTGTTTGACATGCAATTAAGAATTTTATATTCACCATTGGTGCGCATACGGGTAATGATCATAGTACCCGTATGCAAGCCAGTGGTGAATATAAAATTCCTAATTGTGTGTCAAAAAATGCGCAATAACTGTCTCTTAAAACCTACCATTTCATTTGTACATCTCAACCGGTTTTAAAGCGATAAATAAATCGTCACTTTGTAAGAAAAAATTCAACATCCCGTATCTCGGAAACCAAGCATTTACGGACATACGATTATAAAGCAAACTCTCATTATTTTTTAATGCAGAAATGCCCCTTAAAGTTTATCTCACTTATTTAGAAACACCCTGTACTGATAAAAAATATGTCTAGTTGTTAAAGTACCTAACTTTTGTATTGTCTAACATAAGCGAATGAATCAATAACAGAATGTTAAGAAAACCTGAGGCTATAGTTGGGTTTTAATTTCAGTATTTTATAAATGCTAGAATATTTCACAGGGTGTTGCGAACTTTGAGAAAAAAACACAGTTTGATTCGTACGCCCGGTATACAATGAAAATTTACCTGGCTGGCAACAATATTATTACAGCGATATTGTTAAATAATAAGGTTATAACATATTAAAAAATTGCTTAAATCGAACAACAGGTGTAGGAGATACGAGCCATCAAAAATTACCCATTTTTTGGGGTGCCCGTTTTCTCTGACGCGCAGTGTATTTATTTATTTCGGCAAAAAGGCGTTCTTATTTCTCGAAGAGGGTAGGTATGTTACGGACCGAGGCTTGTAAAAAGACTGAACTAAAAACATTTATGTTGACACATATGGTTTTAAGAAGTTGACGGTGCGAATGCATTTAAAAAGTGATTTATTGACATAAAGAGGCTAGCTGGTCTGATACGGTAATTTATTAAATGTGGAATTTTTGTTTCCCGTACATAAACTGGACAGGCCATTAACATCTGGTTTTGTATAGATATTATGAGCCGAAAAAATGTGAATTTTAAATGGGACGTATTATTTGGGATTGAGAGAAAGGTTATTAAAAATTTAAAATTAAAATTAGCAAAATAGTAATTGAAGCGTGTCGCCACGTTACGTTAAAACAGATGTAGGTAATTATGTATATCGACGGTTGAAAGGCAAAAGTTACCAAACGCCAATTTGGGCGATATTGACATATATATATCACTGAAATCAGAAAATTTTTCTGCGTCGATTGGTTGTATCCTCATGTGGCTACGATGAAGTTTTTGTCGCTTGGTTACTTAAAATAATTGACATTTTTAACAATTTTCGGCGACCAAGCGACTAGAATTTTGTAAATTTAAGAACAACTTTCATTTGGCACCTCTTCCATTTTAATCATTTACAGTTAGTAAGCTTTTATTAGATTGTATTTTAAATGTTTGGGCGCGTAGTGATTTTTTACAAACAATATCTAGAGTTTTTAAAATGCTTAAGAAACTTTACCCTACCCGAAAATTTTGTTTTTGTCATTTATTACTTTTTTCGCACATTAATTGAATACCATTTGTGTTTAGTTAATTATATCGAGATGTAACTTTCTTAAAAAAGATCAATAGTTCCTTCTTTCTACCGAAAATAAGTCGAAGTTGTCGCTTGGTAATAATTTACCTTCCGTTTTTTTATATTTTTGTTGCTTAGATTTAATATTATATTTCTTTAAAAAGGAAATTTTAAAAGGAATTTTATCATTATTGCACGTAACCTGTTCCGCCATTTAGAAGGGCTCCAAATCATTTTTGATTTGTAGTTAGTACTAACAGAATACCTGTCAGTGTGCTTCGAAATTGTGGAATAGCTAAAATCGATATTTTTTACTATTGGGTATTACAATTATAACTTATTTTTGAATCAACAGTATTGTTTTATTAATTTAATGGAGAGTAGAAATCGAATACATAACATCCTAAACCTAGCTTTGGCAAGAGCAGGGGCATCTACCAAAGATTTACCTTCGGTAAGTACCCATATTTATAATATTTTAGTGTTTCTTATACTATATTAGTGTTTGGTGTTACTAACTTCTTCTTCTTCTGTAAGTGCCGTCTCCTAATTGGATGTTGGATATCATCATCACTATCTTTACTCTATCTACCACTGTTCTGAAGAGTTCTATAGAACTGTTTTTAAACCAGTCCCTTAAATTCTTCAACCATGCCACTCCCTTCTTCCTATACTTCCTCCGCCTCTTATATTTCCCTGTATTATCAGTCTTACAGTCTTAGCATTTCATATCGCTGTCCCCTCATTGCGTGCCCCAGATATTGTAACTTTCTTATTTTTAATGTGTTTATTATTTCGGATTTTTTAACCAATTCTCGCAATACTTCCGTGTTCGTTTTCTTCTGTCTCCATGCTATTCTAAGCATCTTTCTGTAACACCACATTTCAAATGACTGTAGCTTATTTATGTGTTCTTGCTTTAATGTCCAGCTTTCAAGTCCATATTGCAGTATCTACATAAGCTAAAGTCTTTGTAGCAGATAACTGTTTTCATTTTTATAAACGCTTTACTGTTATATAAATAGGTCACTGGTATTTAATTGAAATATCTTAACATTTGCAAGTGTAGCAGTATGCCAAGAAATCAGTAATTATTTTAAATAAGAAATGTATACATTTCACTAATCATGCATGTCGTACAGATAAAGACGACACGATTCAAAGTAAGATTTGTTGTTAATGTGATAATTACTGTATATTTAATTTTTTAGTTTTCTTGTTCAACCATTTTACCTGTTATAAAACAGGAATGATTTTCGGATAGGTCATATTTCTGAAAATACATTCAAAAATTTATCAGGTTTAGTCAATTTTACCAGTTCCGATAATAAAAATTATTCACTTTGAGTATTTTTTTCCAGTTGAAGTTAAAAAAAGATAGTCGGTTGGTAACTTTTTTCTGGTTGCGATTTAGCAGAAAATATTACTAACCGACACTATTTCATAAAGTATTAAAAAAATACATAGTCTACAAAGGGTAGTTTATAAAGTATCTAAACTGGATTTAAAGTTCGTTGGAATTATGACAATAAAACCACTTAATCATGTTTTATGAATTTTTTTTCAAAATTTCAAACTTTAAACCGCTCTAGTGTAAAGTTAGCCAAATGTCGCTTGGTCATTTTTGCCTTTCAGCCGTCGATATATAAAAAATAAGGCTACTTAAATGTTACGTGTACTCAGTGCTTCTAAACGGAGTGGAAACGTGGACATTGAAGTCGGAAACTCTATCAAAACTTCACGCTTTTGAGCTATGGTTGTACAGAAGGATCCTGAAGATACCATGGACAGACAAATTCACCAATGAAGAAGTGATACGGAGGATGCACACAACCTCAGATTTGGTCAACATCGTGAAGGGGCGTAAGTTGCAGTACTTGGGACATATAATTAGAAATCAAGGCAGACACGAGCTACTCCAATGCATTTTGCAAGGTAAAATTGAAGGAAAAAGGGCCCCAGGATGAAGAATATCCTGGCTTGTTAACTTGAGAGCATGGTATAGAAAGACCTCAACACAATATTCCGTATAGCAACCAACAAAATCATCATAGTCAGAATGATCGCCAACGTTCGGAACGGACAGGTACCCTAAGAAGAAGAAAAAAATGTAGACAGAATCAGGAAAGACTTGATTAGGGGAAGAGTCGAGGTGTCTAAAATCTCCAAAAAGATTCAAATACTGCAATAGTTTGGGCATATTTGGGCTAAGGAAGAACAAGAAAAGACTGTATTAATGCAAGTGGAGGGTCTTCTATATTTATTAGCGGAAACTTGTATTCAGGCCATTCCTACTTAACAACTAACTTGCATAAATAGCAATTTATATTACACTTGATCATAAACTATTAGATTTACAACAGAAAAATTAGATGATTTTAGCCGTAAATTTCAAAAATATTTAGTAGGGATAACATTACCGAAAACATATTAAAATGTAATAATATTTATAAAACATTATACCATTTTTATTCATTCAGTTGCGGTGCGAAACCAAAACTGTCTTAATTTTTACTCAGATCAGAGAGTGCAGCCAGCACTCTTATCGACGATTTCACCTCTCTTTAGAGGTTCATCAGAGACTGCATAGGCTGCTTTTCTCTGGCCCAGGTAAAAATCTTCGACATATCCATCTCCCACCGCAACTGACGAGATGGTAGTAGGTGCCTAGCGGCATCTGCTAAATAAAAGACTAAGTTTTTCAACCTAATAAAAATATTTGTAAATTAAATATTTTTAAAAGATTTTTAATTGAAAAACTTTATTGGCCCATTTCCTGGTGACAACCTCCAAGGCTTCTACAATATGCAAGCACATGGGTGCTGCAGTGAAGACTAAGGGGAAGGAATTCTACACTATGCAATTCACAACCCCCGTCTGCAGCGTGGTAAAGTTCCAGCGGAAAATGGACCTAGTTACTCTATAGGAGTAATACTAATAAAAATAAAAATGTATACCATTTTTATTCATTCAGTTGCGGTGCGAAACCAAAATTGTCTTAATTTTTACTCAGATCAAAGAGTACAGCCAGCACTCTTATCGATGATTTCACCTCTTTTTAGAGGTTCATCAGAGACTGCATAGGCTGCTTTTCTCTGGCCCAGGTAAAAATCTTCGACATATCCATCTCCCACCGCAACTGACGAGATCGTAGTAGGTGCCTAGCGGCATCTGCTAAATAAAAGACTAAGTTTTTCAACCTAATAAAAATATTTGTAAATTAAATATTTTTAAAAGATTTTTAATTGAAAAACTTTATTGGCCCATTTCCTGGTGACAACCTCCAAGGCTTCTACAATATGCAAGCACATGGGTGCTGCAGTGAAGACTAAGGGGAAGGAATTCTACACTATGCAATTCACAACCCCCGTCTGCAGCGTGGTAAAGTTCCAGCGGAAAATGGACCTAGTTACTCTATAGGAGTAATACTAATAAAAATAAAAATGTATACCATTTTTATTCATTCAGTTGCGGTGCGAAATGGATGGATATGTCGAAGATTTTTACCTGGGCCAGAGAAAGCAGCCTATGCAGTCTCTGATGAACCTCTAAAAAGAGGTGAAATCGTCGATAAGAGTGCTGGCTGCACTCTCTGATCTGAGTAAAAATTAAGACAGTTTTGGTTTCGCACCGCAACTGAATGAATAAAAATGGTATACATTTTAATTTTTATTAGTATTACTCCTATAGAGTAACTAGGTCCATTTTCCGCTGGAACTTTACCACGCTGCAGACGGGGGTTGTGAATTGCATAGTGTAGAATTCCTTCCCCTTAGTCTTCACTGCATCATCCATGTGCTTGCATATTGTAGAAGCCTTGGAGGTTGCCACCAGGAAATGGGCCAATAAAGTTTTTCAATTAAAAATCTTTTAAAAATATTTAGTTTACAAATATTTTTATTAGGTTGAAAAACTTAGTCTTGTAATAATATTTGCCTACTAAACCATGGCTTAAGCGCTCATATTTTAACATATCATCGGTGTCGGGCACCATATATATAGCCAATTATGGAAAACCACAAATTAAAGGCACCACCAAATCTAAAAAGCTATTCGCTGTATAGTCCAATCATTTGGTAGTTTTACCTGGAAAGTTTTCGGGGAATTTTGAAAATTGGTAATATTATGGATTTCGGTATTCTCTTTTCGAATTTCAACTTTGCTACCTCGCATCTCCTCCGCTCGCGCCGCCATATTGAAAAAATAGCGCCTAAGAACAGTTTTTTGGGAATATATCCTTTCCGACGCATTTTACGAAAAAAATGTAGGTATGTACAAAATTAAACTAGATGGATTTATAATTTTTTTATTAAATTAATTATTTTTGCGTACGAGCGCCGCAAAGTATATTTCAATAAACGTTTTGAAAATTAAATTCATTTCCACACCACCTGGAGGTAGAGTAAGCGGCGCGTTTTTTTTTTGTGGTTTCCTTCTTTGTTTTGCTGTTCCTGATGGACCAGGTGTTACGAATTCGTCCTGAGCATCGATCGAGACATCGCATACCGGAACGTCCGCATCATCTGTGATGTGAGATGTGACTATCAGACTCATCACACGTCTTTTCGTTTTCGATTTCATCCAAAGCTTTTTCAAAAATAGTCGCCGTTTCTTCCTCCATCGTAATTATATGATGCAATTTGCGAATTATTACAAGTACCACTACAATTTGTGCGTATAAGGGAGCATTTTAATCCAGCTTTTCTGCATCCACAGGTTTTCTAACATCCTTTTTTACACTTACAAGTAGTGTTGCCCAAATGCAAGACCAAGACGAGACTTAGATAGTCTTGGTCTTGGTCTTGCGCTAGTACACCTGGTCTTGGTCTTGGTCTTGGTATTGCACTCCCGGTCTTGGTCTTGGTCTTGGTCTTGGTCTTGCAGCAAGAGTCTTGCAAGTCTCGCAGTTGCCCATTAGCCTATTGCATATCTTAGAACAACGTAACAGAGAGGTACATTTTATGCTTGAATATCATAGCTATAGTAAAGACCAGCCAAATTAATAAATGTCTAAACAACTGACACCGGGTGGGGTTTGAACCCACGATCTAAGTGATCCCTGCCTATGTTCTAACTAACTAAAGTTAAAACTACCTCTTAAAACCCACAAAATTTTATTTGCATATATCAACCGGTTTTAGAGCAATAAATAAATCGTCAGTTTCTAAGAAAAATTTCAACCCCCTCTATTTGGTAAACAAAGTATTTATAAAGTAAACGTTTATGAAGCAAACTGTCATTATTTTTCATGCAGAATTACCCATTAAAGTTTGCCATACTTATTTAAAAACATTCTGTATTGATGAAAAACATGGCTAGTTAAAAAAGTAGCTAACTTTTTTATTATCCAATATAATGAATGAATAAAAAAACATAATGTTAAGAAAATGTGAGGCTATAGTTGGGCTTTAATTTTAGTATGCTATTGCATGCTAGAATAATAAGTTAGCATAATATTAGAATATTCCACAGAGTGAGAAAAACAATGTTTGATTGGTACACCCGGTATACACTGACAATAATTTACCTGTCTAGCAATAATATCTATTATTACTGCGATATTTATAAAGAATAAGACGAAATTAATAAAAAAATCACTTAAATTGGACAACAGGTTTAGGAAATTTGAGACATTAAAAATGAGCCGTTTTTAAGGTGGTGCGTTAATTTCTTGGAGAAGTGTATATTATCGTTAAAATAATATTTCGGTATTATGTTTACACGATATCCGGCATAATCTCTATACTTTTGTCTGGTTATGATACCTAATATAATAGCCGCGCTATTTCGGCAAATTTTGTTTAGGCGAGTGACCTCATAACACAGGACACAGTCAGTAGAAACAATACATAATAGTCTTACTATAATAATGTATACTGATAAAAGATTTCTGGTTTTTAGGTTTTAAGATTTCTGGTGTTTAGATTACTAGAAAACTAATATTGAAAAAAATTATTTATGTAAATTTATATGTGCTAAGGTGACATATTTTTAAAAAGTTTGGAAACGATATTCGATATTACTGTAGGAAACGCAACGCAGGAATGTTGTGTTATATGAATATGATTAGAAGACGACTATTCTCAAAACCAGGACAATTAATTTCAGAGTAAAGAAGTCGGCTGCTGAGAAAGAATGTACTAAAAATTTTATTTTTACATTATAATAATGACCTCTGAGTACATGTCAAATATGTCGAGTGTTCTTTTAATGGATATTTTGATTCGCTATGTATGTTTATGGTATTGTTCGTAATGCGCATAAGTCCAATTTTCAAAAATTTTGTTACAATTTTTTCTGTTTCTCATAGAGTATCTAAGAATATAGCCGGACATATATACTCCCTAAAACGACCCTCAGTTCTAACTGCAAGACGCAAGAGTCTTGCAGGCTTAGTCTTGTTCTTGCTCAAGACTTGCACGCTAAGTCTTGGTCTTGGCCTTGCTAAAATTAGGCGGTCTTAGTCTTGGTTTTGGTCTTACGAAAACGCAAGACCAAGACCAAGACCGATTTTGGGCAACACTACTTACAAGAAATAAGTTTCAATAACGATTCGGGAGAGAGACGTTGGAGCATCGTAACAGAAATTAGTCCATTTTTGTTTCTTCTCCAACCCCATTGTTCTGCATTTTTTTTTCATTCTCGTACCACTGCTGAACCTGGTGAATCACTGTAACCGTATAATTGAAGGAGGAAACGTTCTTCTGCTTTAGCAATGATCTCTAGTTCAACATTTGGATAACCTCGTTTAAATCAGGATTTTTTCGGACTACATTAATGAATTTCATTTTTCCTTGGTTAAAGAGTGCACATCTTGTATCACAGCCACTGAAGGCATGCAAAAATAAAATATGATCTGCAGCTGTTTTATATATGATGCTTTCAGTGGAATAAAGGACCCCGCGACACTCCTTATGGAAAAGTGGTCCCGGTCAAATTTAACGAAACTTTGGTCAATGATAGACCTCAGTGAGTAGATTAAAAATGTCCATGGCACCTAGGTCTGAAAAACTGTTATTCTAGAGCGACAGACTTCTGAAATTCCTAAATTCAGGTACCCGGTTTACGTTAAGTGCACTACTTTACGGTCAAGTGAATGAAAATATCTATTATTGAAAGAAGGGAGACTCATTTTCTTCATGCATATTTGCTTGTTGCATATGAATTTGTGGTCAAAAATAGATGCATCGTATTTTAGTCTTCAGGAAACCTCTGAAAAATCCTCAGAAAACTGAGGAAGTGCGACAGAACATGTGCTGCTAGAGTGACATAACAATTATCATGTTTTCATGAATGCTTCACGTGTATCCAATACCAGCGTAGCTGCAGTTGCACCATATCTTTAGAAAACTACTGAACAGGGCCTAATTTAGGGGGAATAGGGGAATTTCCCCCGTAACACGGTCCAGAATTAAAGAAAAAATTGTTGAAACATGATTATTAGACGTTGAAATATGTTAGTTTACATGCAATTTACTACAGACAGACAATAGTCGAGGAAATGAAGCTGAAAAATGGCAAAACCTCGCAATTTTTTCGTCCAGCATAGATTTGTACAAAAATTTGGGATTAGGCTCATTTCACCCTCTAGTTCATTTTCTATATTTAGCCGTTGTAAGCTTTTGGTTTTTTAAGGGTGAAAACTACCCCTAATTGTAAAAAATTATAAAATAACATTTTAAACTTAAAGATTGTCAACATTTGGTTCTTATTAGTTACATAATGATTGTTTTATGCTTTAAGATATACTACCATAATATTTCAACCCCTAAAACCACCCTTGTTGGAGCTATATATAAAAAATTTACTTATCCTAAAAGAATAATTTCTACTTGCATCGATTTACATAAAAATTTAGGATTAGGATTATCTCACCTTGTACTTTATATTCTATATCATGCTCAAGGGCGTTGATTATTTTTAGGGGTGTAAACTACCCCTTATTATCAAAAATTATATAAAAACATTGTAAACTATAATATGTGTAAAATTTGGTGTTAATTGGTTAAATAATGATTGTTTTATGCTTTAGAATACAATATCATAATATTTAAACCCTTAAAAACCACCCTTAATAACATTACAATTTTTATAAATAGATAATTTAATTGATCTATATAGAAAAAAAAGTAGAATTAAAGAATTACAAAAACATTTATTTACAGAAAAATATGAATTTACAAATGTACACAAATACAAATACAAGTGGTTTTTAAGTCATCTTCCAGTATACGAACCGGTTCTGTGGTATTATACATACATTGAAAATGTAAGCGGACTATTCGAATTTTTCGAAAAAGAAAAGATCGTTTTATAAACATAGCTCCTTCATTTTTGGCGGCAAAAAGTTTTTTCAAAATCGATTTTGTAGAATTTTTGAAGAGATATAAGACTGTGTAACATAAATTCCGTAAGATCCCTTAGTTTTTAATTGGGGTGGGTTTAAAGAGCTCGAATAAGGGGATGTTTGCTCGTAAATAGAGGTTTTAAACAGCTATATCTCGCTAACTGTCCACTGTTATGAAAATCTATGTAAAACTAAATTTTAGATATTAAAAAAGATACAATTTAGTAATCTATTATTTTTTTCGTAACTCCAGTATTTTCGGAGATATTTTTAAGTAAAAGGTGAATAATACGAAATTGCAAAAAATAAATTTTCTTTTAAACTCCAATTTTTCTAAAATTGGGCCTTTTAAATAGGTCAAACTTTTTGAATGTGTTGGTAATACAAATATACAAGAAATTACAGAAAGGTTAAGATTAATTATTAATTAGAAGGGTAGTTAGGGGGTTGTTTTCACTGATTTTTTCGTAGAGAAAAGCAGGTAGCTAAATTTTCATGCTAGGAACTTTTTATTATTTTTTTTAAAGAACTAATTGTATGCTTAAAAAAAGATTATTCAAATTTTCCTCAAAATATGCAACGGATTCCCGGTATTTGGCTTTGAATATTTCAAATTATATATTTGACGAATAAAGCTAACCTTTAATGTACCGTATCTCGGTTTGTATTAGTCTTAAGGATATTATAGAAAAAGAATTTGATTGGTGTTACTAAAAGATACAATTTTGATATCTACAGTTTTTTTGATTATATGCATATTTTCCGAGGTATTCTCAAAAAACCCTCTAAAGGAGTCGATTTTTTCGTCGAAAAACTGTTACTTTCAAGCGCGAATAACTCGAAAAATATTAGTTTTACGAAGAAAATGCAAAAAAAAATTTTTTTAATAGAATTACTTTTTACATCGATTTACATGGTAAAAATTTAATAAAAAATTCCCACCTCCGAAATGGGGTGGCAACCACCCCCAAGATTTTAGCGTACAGCGGGATGATATAGAAAATGATCCTTGGACTATTGCCTACCTTCTGTGAAAATTTCAAGTAAATCCATGCTGGACGAAAAAATTGCGAGCCAAAATGCTTCATTTCCTCGACTACAAATTCAACTGAATTAACTCGAAAGTTAGGAAAATAAAGGGAACTTATTGCACGTGTTACTACCTATGTCTTTTATGTTGTTTGAGTTTATCTATTTTATATATTTTGGGGTTGGTATTTTATTGGAAGTCGCCCCCCTCCCCAAGGCAAATGTTCCGCCATTGTTACTGAAGTATCCTGATAGGTCGTTAGTTAACACGACATATGATGCATCTAACCAAAATCAGCAAAATCTTAACGTGCAGATAGTCGAAGATGACATAAACCCGATTTTTCCATAGGTAATTAATATTTCGCGTTAACCTACTACCATGTATTTACTTTGTTTTTCCTTTTCGTATTGAGACCAAGTCCATTTTCTCTACTCACATCTGATATGCTGGAGATTATTCATTGAAAATCATCTAAGCGTCGAACCCGCTTATTAGAATACCGTTTAAAGGAATATCCCGGTTTAAGGAATAGAAATTTGAGGACCAGAAACGTTTCTAATAGCCACCAGTGATCGGTTATTAGAATATCCCGGTTATAGGAATACTTTTGCTTGGCACGAAGGCTATTCCAATAAGCGGGTTCGACTGTGTTTGCAAAAACTACTGCTTCGTCGGCATATCTAATGATTTTTAGAGGCATTCTATTCTGCATGCGTAAAAACGTGAGATGTCTTGTTCTGCTCTAGCAGCACTTATTGTGGTTGTTCCTCAATTTTCTGAAGGCGCTTCAGTAGCAATGGCGGAACATTTTATTGGAAGTCGCCCCCTTTCCCAAGGCAAATGTTCCGCCACTGCTACTGAAGCGCCTTCAGAAAATTGAGGAACTACCAAAATAAGTTTTGCTAGAGCAGAACAAGACATCTTACGTTTTCACGCATGCAGAATAGAGCGCCTCTAACAATAATTAGATATGCCGACAAAGCAGTAGTTTTTGCAAATATCTTAGATGATTTGCAAGAAATAATCTCCAGCATATCAGATATGAGTAGAGAAAATGGACTTAATTTCAATACGAAAAGAAAAAACGCTAGACGGAAGGGCCGCCCGAGAACTTTATCGTACCTATCTATTATCGTTATCGTACTAGTTACCTGGCATTGTATAAAAATAGCAAAGTTACTCGTTATTTTGATATTTTAGAAACACCTGAAAATATTTTATGGTTCTACGCATCATTAATTCCTACATTTGAGAAAATGTTCGATGCCATATCTCAGGGTCACACTATAGATGTACAGATTATTGCATAAATCAATAGAATATTATAGTCATGCTTTCATTTCAAATTAGTTGATTTTTCTGAGAAATTAATAGTTTACAATATTTGCATTTCACTCTATTTCTATTACGCCAGTCAATGCGCGAGATTAAGAACAAGATATTACCTCCGAATTCTATCCTACTGCATGGATTTTAATGAAATTTTGGGAGTAACCCAATCTCCTGATTCAAAGTCAATCCTATATAGTATAGCGCTTTTATCATGGGGGCGGTTCCCACTACTTCTCGGGGTGGAACATTTTTATTTTCGAATTACATGGAGAAAAAGAAGATTTTTAAGAAAATTTAGAAATGCATTCTATAATTTATTTACATTTTTTACAAAAACCATTCATTTTAAACCCGTTCAACTTTTTGAAAGTAGAAATAACACTATATTAAAAGGTATTGCAGAAGAAAAACAATGCATTTAAATTCTGGTGGATGAGGGGTTAAATGTATGTACTTTTCATTTTTCCTTTAAGTACATTAGTCATATATTTTTTTGCACCATATCTCGCTTAGTTTGAATGTAACCGGAATTTAATGGTGCTCGTTTTAAAGGCCTTTTCAAACACTACAAAAGGCGTTGGTAGCATTATACACCTAAACCTACCGATCCTTTGTTATTTCAAGTTGAATACACCAAATTGAACATGCACCAAAAAACAAACTCTTTTCACCTACCATATCTCTTTTAGTATTATAAATAGCACAATTACGAAGGAACGAATCTCTTTGTTATTTATAATCTAAAAAATGTTTTATATAGTGTTTTTAGTTCGATGCATAGTTTTTAAGGTATCCACAAAAAACCGTCCGAAGAGGTGTCACTTTTCAATGAAAATGCCAATTTTCAACTACGCATAACTCAAAAAGTATTGAGTTCTCAAAAAAAAGTATGGACCAGTTTTTGTTTAGAAATAGGTTCTCTTGCCACTTCCGTGCTTATTTTGACCAACAAATTTTCCACCCCCTTGAAGGGGTGGGAACCGCCCCAAGATAAAAGCGCCATAGTATATAGGGTAGATTTTGTTTCTTGAGCTATTCCCTACTTACTGTGAAAATATCTAGTACATCGATGTAGTAGGATGGAATTCTGCTATGATCTCGTGAGAGAGGACACACACAAGATTATAGCAAAATTTCTATTTACTGTAACTTTTCGAGTTTTTGAGCTATAGCAACGAGTTTTATATCATTTGAAAGGTAATTTTGCATTATTTCAAAATATGTCAAAATATACTATATATCTGAAAAACTTAAGATTTTTTTTCATTTCCGGTTCAACCGGAAGCCACATTTTGTGTAAAATTTATGGTGATAATAGATAATAAAGTACCATATACGTCTACAAAATTTCAAATTCTAGTTTCTATTACAAAGGAAGTTACGGGCACTCCAATATTTTTTAATAGAAAATTCATACCTCCCGTCAGCATATTTACAGATGCTTGCGTGTGTAGACACCAGGGTGTTGAAATCAGTTAGGGTTTGGAGAAACGGTACATTTACAGATGCTAGCGCGTGATGACACCACGGTGTTGAAACCAGTTAGGGTTTGGAAACACAGTACGTGTACAGACGCTAGCGTGTGTTGACACTAGGGTGTTGAAATCAGTTAGGGTTTGTAAAAACAGTACATTTACAAATACTAACAGATTTGGACACCAGAGTGTTGAAACCAGCTAGCTTTTTTAGTGGTTATACATGCATAGATGCTAACGGCTATTGACTTTGATTTTATATACCTACTGTTGTGGAAAAATATTTAAGTAATTTAGGTATTAATAAATAATTAAACGTTGTTGGGATATAAACAATAATATATTAACACAAAAAACAACATAAAAAATAATGTTGTTCTGAAGCTATGTACTTGTGGCATTTTTATAATTAACTATTTAGATGGGAAATAAGCCACAATTAAATTAAAAAAAATAAAATAAAAATGTGTGTGTACCATTTTTATTTATTCGGCTGCAATACGAAGGAAAAACAATCTTACTTTTTAATTAGAATAAGGAGTGCAGCCAGTCCCTTTAACTGCAGTTTTCTGCTCTTATTGGAGCGTCATCAGAAGGAACGTAGGCACTGTTCTCCTTAATCCAATTAAATTGCATCGAAATGTTTTCCCAAATATTGCAGCCAAAATAATGGTAATGGGTGGCTAGCGCCATCTGGCCGTACAAAGACGAAGCAAGTTTTCAATCCTAATAGCAAATAATTAATATTGAAAAATATCCAGTACAATTAATATTGTACTGGATGTACCAGTAAGTTTTCAATTTAAAAATCTTTTAGTAATTTTTGATATTTTTCAATATTAATTATTTGCTATTAGGATTGAAAACTTGCTTCGTCTTTAAAAAAAATAATTTTATTAACGGTTCGACGCCCAAATCGGATGTCGTTGTGAAAATACAAAATACGTACTACTAAATTAAACAAAAATGTTGTTGTTTAGTAAAAAATACTTTAAAATGTATAATATATGTATGAATTGCCAATATAAATGAGTCAGATTAAAAAAATTATTAGTAGAATTTTTTACTAAGCAACAACATTTTTGTTTAATGTACAGGGTGTTTGGTAAAGAATGGGCCATAGCTTAACCTCAGGTTCCCGAGGTTAAAATAGGCCGATTTAAGCTAACTTACCTTAGTACAAAGTTTATAATAACCGAGATACAGGGTGTCAAAATTAAACTTTTTTTTTTATTTATTTTTGAATCTTTCCTGACAGATAGGAGATAACAACATGAAATTTGGTATGTGGGGATTTTTGGGCCGAGAAAACTAAATTCCCTACCAAAAATTATATATTGCCCAGAGGGCGCCACATACGCCTTTCAGAACTTATTTATTACGTTAAATTTTTTTTATCCCTCACTCTGTATAATTTTGACATTAAAATTTTTATTCTCCTATTAGTTTTATTTAAAAAAGCTATACTTCTTTCATCTCTCTAAACTCAACGGTTTTCGAGATAAACGCATTTTAAATCTGCGATACACCATCATTTTTGCGAAATAAAAATAAACTTCTAAGTGTATAATAATAATATTTATATTAGTGCTGAGGTTAACATTTAATTTAAAATGGCCAGTGGCGGAACAGGAACAATCCGAAAGGAAACCTATAGAAAGAATGAAGAACTATCTGATAGTGGCGACGAAGAATCTAAGAAGAAAAAATATAAAGAAGATAAATTATATTTTGAAAAGAGTAACCTGACGAGACGAACACCGAATAAAAGCAACGACACAAATGAAGAGATGATAAAAATGATGCGGGAAGTTATGTGGAAAAATGATGAAATGATGGCAGAAATAAGAACCATACGGAAAGACCAAAAAGAAACGATGGAATATATTAAGGAGCTGAAAGAAAAAAACGAAAAATTGGAAGAAGGTTTAAAAATGGCAAACAATAGAATAGAACAATTGGAAAAAGATAGACGGAGAAATAATATAGTATTAAAAGGCCTAACACTAGATGCTACCGACGGAAAGCCTGTAAAGGAGTCAGTAGAACACTTCATAGGAAGAAATCTGAAATTAGAGGTCAGACTGAGAGGAGCGGTGAAGATCGGCGACCAAATCTTTGTAGCAGAAATGGAAAACCTAACGGATAAGATGAGTGTACTAAAAAACAAAGGAAAACTGAAAAATCTACAGGGACAAAAGGTGTATATAGAATCAGATTTAACAAGAAAGGAAAGGGAAATACAAGCAAAAATTAGGAAAATGGCAAAAGAAGAAAAAGACAAAGGTAATACTACGAAGATAGGATATATGAAACTGGAGATTAATGGAAAGGAGTGGAAATGGGACCATAATAAAGAGAAACTTATACTAACTCACAGAAATATCGGGGAAGGGACTTCAAAAAACTAAAAGAAAATAATGAGACCGGACCCACAACAATGACAACCAAGGCAATGAATGGGAAAAGCGATAGGGAAAAAGATGATGCAAAGGTAAACAAGGATGAAAATAGGAAAAAGGGGAAAGCTAGATTGCAGAAAAAAGGAGAGATAAAAATGGGAACATGGAATGTGAGAAGCATCAATGGAAAAGAGGAAGAACTGGTAGAAGATATGATAAGACAAAAAATAGAAATACTAGGAATAACAGAAACGAAGATGAAAGGAAAAGGTCTTAAGAAAATACACAAAGGATATTGGTTACTTTGGGTAGGAGCGGATACAAAAGAGAGAGCAAAAGAAGGAGTCGGGATAATAATTGCACCGAATAGACTACAACACGTTATAGAAGAAACATATGTTAACCAGAGAATATTATCGGTGAAAATTAAACTGATGGACGAAGAAATATGGACAATAATAACAGCCTACGGAGTAAATGAAGATGCAAGAAAGGAAGAGAAAGATAAATTTTTCGAGGAGCTCCAAATGCAAATTGATAATGGGGAAGAAAACATAATTGTAATGGGAGATCTAAACGGTAGAGTCGGAAACAACAACAGCGGAATAGAGGAGTGCATGGGAAAAGAAGGAGAAGAAATGCTAAACAGAAATGGTGAAAGAATAATAGAAATATGTATGGAGAATAAACTAGTTATAACAAATACAAAATTTAAACATAAAGAAGTACACAAATACACGAGAGTACAAGACAGCAGAAACGAAAAATCAATCATAGATTACTTTTTGGTAAGCAGCAACAAATGGAAAAGAGTACAGGATACGAAAGTGAAAAGAGGCTCGGAGATTGGCAGTGACCACCATCTAGTAATAATGAGAATGAGAACAACAGAGGAAAAAGAAGAAAAGAGAAGAAAGGTAGTAAATGAAAAAATAAAAAGTTACAAATTAAAAGAGGAAATATATAAGAAGAAATTCCAAGAAAACTTAGATAATACTTTGAAAGGTAGGGCAAAAAATACAAATATAGAAAAAAAATGGGAATATCTAAAAACCAGCATAATCAAAGCAGCTGAGGAAACTTGCGGGAAAGCAAAAATAGCAAACACTAACATGAGGAGAACAGAATGGTGGACGGAAGAAATACGAGAGAAAATAAAGAACAAAAAAGACAAATGGAAAAGATACCTAAGCACAAAACACCCGGAAGATTACGAAGCATATAAAGAAAAAAGGAAAGAGGTTAAAATAGCGGTGAAAGCAGGAAAGGAAAGGTCATGGGAGATATTTGGACAAAAAATGACAAAAAATTATAGGGAAAACCAAAAACTCTTCTACGGCGCATTAAAACAACTCAGACAAAAGAAAGAGCACACGATGCCGAATATAAAAGACAAGAATGGAAACGTACTAACAGAAGAAAAACAAATAATGGAAAGATGGAGAGAACATTTCAAAGAGCTAACTCATGTAGACAAGGACAACATAGGGGAGATACAAGAAAGGAATGAAGAACAACAAGTGGAATCCATAACAAGAGAGGAATTAGAGAAAGCAATAGAAAGAGTAAAACTGGGCAAAGCACCAGGCAAGGATCATATCACCCCGGAAATGATAAAATTCATGGGGACAGAGGGAATGGATAGCATGAAAGAACTAATGAATGATATCATAAATAGAGCAGAATTACCAAAGGACTGGAAGAAAGACATTATATTACCAATACACAAAAAGGGAGACAAGAGAAACTGTAATAATTACCGAGGTATCACCATATCAAGTATCCCTGGGAAGGTATTAGCAAGAATACTAGAGACAAGAATAAAAACACAAATAGAAACAACTATGGAAGACACACAGTGTGGATTCAGGAAGGACAGAAGCACGCAAGACCTAATATTCACATTAAGACAAGTAAGTGAGAAGGTAATCAAGAAAAATAGAGAGATACATATGTGCTTCATTGACCTGGAAAAGGCGTTTGACAGAATCCGAAGAAAGGACGTTTGGAAGACACTAACAGAAAGGGGAGTCGACAGACACATAATAGAAGTAATAAAGGATATGTACAAAAATAATACAAATACAGTAAGAACCAATAACGAGGAATCCAGAGAATTTTCTACAAGTCAAGGCGTCAAACAGGGATGCGTGCTGAGTCCACTGCTATTCTCAGTGGTACTGGATGAAGCGATAAAGAAAGCCAAGAGAAGAATGAGAAAACTAACATTAGGATACTGGCAAATGAAACAGACTCAACTATCGGAGCTACTATTTGCAGACGACATGGTATTGATAGCAGAAAACAGAGAAGACTTACAGAACAATCTTGAAATCCTAGAAGAAGAACTATCAAACATAAATATGAAAATTAATACAGAGAAAACAAAAACAATGATAATTTCAAATACGAGGAAGACACACGCAATAGAATTAGACGGGAAACAACTAGAGCAAGTGGAATATTTTAAATACCTAGGAGTAATAATCGAATCAAATGGTAAACAAGACATGGAAATAAACGAGAGAATGGGACGAACAGGAAGCTTATTTAACACTATGAAAACAACATTTTTTGGGAAAAAAGGGATACCGGAAAAAGTAAAAACGGCAGTCGTTAAATCAGTAGTTAGACCAACAATCATGTATAGCAGCGAGACATGGACATTGACGGGGAGACAAAAATCCAGAGTCAATGCTATGGAAATGAGGTTCCTGAGGAAAATAGCAAACAGAAAAAGGACAGACAAAATACGAAACGAAACAATTAGACAAAACCTAAAACTAGAACCAATCAATGAAAAAATAGTAGAAGGACAACTTAGATGGTTCGGGCACGTGTGTAGAATGTCGAACGAGAGGCTAACAAAACGAGTGTTCGAAACGAGAGTGCAGGGGAAAAACAAAAGAGGGAGACCAAGAGTTATGTGGGTAGATGAAATCAGGAAAGAAGTCGAGAAGAAGGGATTGACATTGGAAAGTGCAAGAAACCTAGCGCAAGATCGGAAAGCATGGAGACTACAATGCCAAACTCAACTCCACCAGCCTTACACCTAAAGGTAGAAAGGCTTAGGACTAAGTAAGTAAGTTTTAGTATAATTTCATTGTAGTTACACCCGAAAAATAACTTAAAACCATAATAATTGTGCCAGTTCTCAAATTTATGGCATTGCATCGCAAATTTCATTTGAAGAAATTTGCGATACATTTTTGGATAATTTTATGGTTTTAAGTTATTTTTCTGATGTAACTACAATGATATTATGCTAAAAATTATGTTGCACCGCAGATTTAAAATGCGTTTATCTCGTAAATAGTTGAGTTAAGGGAGATGAAAGATGTATACCTTTTTTAAGTAAAACTAATAGGGGAATACAAATTTTAATGTCAAAATTATACGGAGTGACGGATAAAAAAAATGGAACGTATTAAATGAGTGCTGCAAGGCGTATGTGGCGCCCTCTGGGCAACACATAACTTTTGGTAGGGAATTTAGTTTTCTCGTCCCGAAAAACCCCCACATACCAAATTTCGTGTTGATGTCTCATGCCTGTCAGGAAATATTCAATAATAAATAAAAAAAAAAAGTTTAACTTTGACACCCTGTATCTCGGTTATTATAAACTTTGTACTAAGGTAAGTTAGCTTAAATCGGCCTATTTTAACCTCAGGAACCTGAGGTTAAGCTATGGCACATTCTTTACCAAACACCCTGTAGTAGTATTTTTTATTTTGACAACGACACCCGATTTGGGCATCGAAACGTTAATAAAATTATTTAATTTAATTGTGGCTTATTTCCCATCTAAATACTTAATTATACAAATTCCTCAAGCAAATGTTGTTCTTTTGTGTTAATATATTATTGTTTATATCCCAACAACGTTTAATTATTTACTAATACCTAAATCACTTAAATATTTTTTCACAGCAGTAGGTATATAAAATCAAAGTCAATAGCCGTTAGCATTTATGCATGTATATTATTTACTAAAAAAGCTAGCTGGATTCAACACTCTGGTGTCCAAATCTGCTAGTATTTGTAACTGTACTATTTTTCCAAACCCTAACTGATTTCAACACCCTAGTGTCAACACACGCTAGCGTCTGTAAACGTACTGTTTTTCCAAACCCTAACTGATTTCAACACCGTGGTGTCAACACGCGCTAGCATGTGTAAATGTACTGTTTTTCCAAACCCTAACTGATTTCAACACCCTGGTGTCTACACACGCAAGCATCTGTAAATATGCCTCCCGTCATATGGGGAGTTAAGAAATCTGGCTAATGTCATTCAATTTACCGATAGGATATCAAAAATATATCAAGAAATAAACAAATTCCTTGGAGCCATTTTTGAGACAATCTGGTTCAAATTTATGTCAAATTTTGACCCCTTAAAAATAGGCAACCCATAACTTTTTCTGGAAAACGATAACATTCTTCTTATACCCCCATCTTTAGGCTATATAACGGTATTTTCAAATTACACTTATCTTAAACAAGTTTTTAGATAGGTAGGGAAATGTGTCGGGTGGGCGGTTGGAAATGTCAAATTCCGTATTTGTATTTACCTATCGATGAGCTAACTTTGAGTTAAATTCCATTCGTTTCGGTTAAAATTTGCAAAAATGGGCCCTAAATAACCCCCCTATTTAGGCCCCCCTTTGAGAGGTTTTTTTAAAAGCTTACTTTCTCGACAAAATTCTCTTAAACTTATTCATACCGAATTTCATCGAAATCGGTCCGGTAGTTTTTGCTGCGCAGTGGCGACATATGTATTTACGTACATACGTACGTACATACTTCCGACATGTTTTTTTTATTTGCTTTTTAGACTCAGGGGGACTCAAAAGGCCGAAATAAAGTGAAATCTGAAAAAAAAATTTTGCACGATCCTTTAACTTTATCTATTATACTATACTACGTATATAGTACGATAAAGTAAAACAAAGTAAATACATGGTAGTAGACGCGAAATATTAATTACAATCTTCTATGAAAAAATCGGGTTTATGTCATCTTCGACTATCTGTACGGTAAGATTTTGCTGATTTCGGTTAGATTTATCATACCTATGTCGTGTTAACTAACGACCTATCAGGATACTTTAGTACCAATGGCGGAACACTTGCCTTGGGGCAGGGGGCGACTTCCAATAAAACACCAACCTCAAAATATATAAAATATATAAACCCAAACTACATAAAGACATAGGTAATAACATGTGCAATAAGTTTCCTTTACTTTCCTAACTGTCGAGTTAATGGGGTTGAATTTGTCTGTCTGTTGTAAGTTGCATGTAAGCTTGTAAGCATGTAAGCAACATACATATTTCAACGTGTAATAATCATATTATGATTATTACACGTTGAAATATGTATGTTGCTTACATGCTTACAAGCTTACATGCAACTTACAACAGACAGACAAATTCATAATATGATTATTACACGTTGAAATATGTATGTTGCTTACATGCTTACAAGCTTACATGCAACTTACAACAGACAGACAAATTCAACCCCATCAACCCCATTTAAATATTATTTCAACAAGTGAACAAGTTTTGCTTTTTATTATTCTGAAGCTATTTATTTGTGGCATTTATGAAATTTATTATTCTAAATAGGAAAGTAGCCACAATTTAACTTAAAAAATGATTTTATTGACGTTTCGACTCTGCCACCTTGGACGTCTTTTCTAATTTTTTCTAATTTTTTCATTTTTTCTGTAATTCTGGACCGTGTTACGGGGGAAATTCCCCTATATCTCCCTAAATCCGCCACTATTCGGTTGTTTTCTAAAGATAAGGTGGAACTGCAGCTATGTTGGTACAGTCGAACCCGCTTATTGGAGTACCGGTTATAGGAATATCCCGGTTTAAGGAAGAGAAATTTGAGGTCCCAAAACGTTTCCATTCAATCCTTAATAAATTTATCCGCTTATAGGAATTGGGTTTAAAGACATAATATTGCTTATTAGAATTTATTTTTCAAATAGACGAACAACTTTTCATGTATAATTTCCTAAAAATTGAAATTATGTCTGGTTTATTTGGTCTTTCAGGTAATAACTACTTTATTACGCACCGCACCAGTTTGACCCTTCTCCGAAATATCCAACAGACCATAAAAATACTTCTATAAAATGCTTTTTACTTTTCTAAAAATTTCTATTGACACGCACATCGTTGCAGTTATAAATTTTATTGGTTAATGGTTTATTGACTTCAACGAGGAAATAGCAGACAATAGAAACGTTCTGTAGTTGTTGATAGATAACCACACTGTTCATAAACCTGACGAGTTTAAATTCATTTTTGCCTGCCATGCCAATTATTCACCTTAAAACCCAGACCTCGATAACATGAAGAACCGAAAATTTTTAAAATTTGTTTCTTTTGACGGTAATTGATTGTTTTCGATGATACAGAATATTTAGAGCAAAACAATGAAACCACCCAGCTCAATATTAAAGCGAAAGATGAGAAAAAGATGAAGATTTTTTCGATGTTGTGGATATTCCATCCAATTCGGCAAGTCTTAACCACTTGTAATATTATAAGTTTTCTGGAGGGCCAATTAAATGTATATTTTTCTAATTTGTCTAACAGAGACTCTTTAAGAAAAACTAAGAAGTTAGTCTGGTGTATGCATTTTAAATAAGAGAATACATACAATGAGAGACCCAGAATATTTACATATTGCACACATTTCATGCTTAATAGTGGATGCATGCACAGAAAATGTAATTTGGTTTTTTAATAAAATAAGTTACACGACTGTATTATTGACATAAAAAGCCTAAAACCATAATACTTAAACATATGTATGTAAATGTAAATGTAGGTACGTAGTATGTAGGTATTACTATTATTATGTATAGTCAGTAGGTTCACTTATTTCTACTAGCCATCAATGATTGGTTATTAGGTTAATGATTGGAATATTTTTGCTTGGCACGAAGGCTATTCCAATAAGCGGGTTTGACTGTATTAGATAAGTGTTAAGCATTCATAAAAACGTGATAATTGTTATGTCACTTTAGCAGCACATTTTTTATCGCACTTCTTCAGTTTTCTGGGGAGTTTTCGGAGGTTTTCTGAAGACTAAAATATAATGCATTTATTGTTGACCAGAATTCATATGAAACACGCAATTATGCATGAAGTTAATGAGTCTGTTTTCTTTCAGTAATAGATATTTTTTCATTCACTTGACCGTAAATTAGTGCACTTAACGTAAACCGAGTACCTGACTTTAAGAACTTCAGAAGGCTGTAGCTCGAGAATAATAGTTTTTCAGACCTAGGTGCCATGGACTTTTTTAATCTACTCACCGAGGACTATCATTGACCAAAGTTTCGTTAAATTTGACCGGGAACACTTTTCCATAAGGAGTGTTGCGGGGTCCTTTCTTATTAAAATTTTTACTTTTCCTGGTTTGAGAATGTACACGTTTGATCGCGTACATAGAACTGGGAAAATAATTGTCTATTCAAAAAGTATGCAGGGCCCCCGTAAGAACTACTGGCGCCTGTGTGCAAAAAAGGATTTTGGTGCCCCGTAGGGCATCTTAATAATGTTTTTTATTTATTTTTTTGAAAGTAGGTAGGTAGGTGCTTTAAATAAAGCAAAATAGGTACAAATAACACCGTAGCAAACCTTAATTGAATAAGGTTTAAGCGGCTTTATTGAATAAATTCGGCTGGACCATCTTGTCACACTTAGAGGGTTTAAACTTAACACAAAAACATCTTTTCTCACCCCACCCACAACATCCCACCTTTTTGTGGATGACGAACCCAGAGTACCGCGATTTTCAAATTTTGTCCATTTAGACGGGTCTGTATCGTCGCCCCCGTTGGCGAAATTATTCCGATTCGATTTTTTGCACAAACTTACTCAAAAAGAGGTCCCTTATAACAAATCCACAGGGTGCCAGGCGGTGCTGTAGTCGAAACATTGTTTAAACATTTTTTTTTAACAAATTTACAAAAAAGAAAATTCATTTCGAACAAATTTTTTTTAGATAACTTGTAGGCCTGAATCTGGCGTACCAAAAAAAGTTGATTAATAGCAAGCTGAAAATTTGTTAATAGCTAACGGGAACACTGGAACAGGGGATGTTTTAATTGAGGAACAGGTTAAAAATTTGGAACATCAGACTATGAAAACGTCCCATGTATTTTGTCGGACAGAACTTCCAATTGATTTGTTGCCCTTTCATTAAACTCTCATGCAAAAATCAGACTGCTATTTATCACCAACATAATTCCTGTCATTTAACATGTTCAACGTGTCGGACTTATTAAAATGCCCAGTTGGTGATAAATACCAGTCTGATTTGTGCATGAGATTTTAATGAATGGGTAACAAATCAATTGGAAATTCTGTCCGACAAAATACATATGACGTTTTCGTAGTCTGGCGTTTCAAATGTTTAACCTGTTCCACATTTTAAACTTTCCTTGCTCCAGTGTCCCCATACATCAAAGTTTATCCAACTAGACACCGTTAAACTATTAACAAATTTTCAGCTTTAATCAACTTTTTTTGGTACGCGGGATCCAGGTCTATTGGGTCATTCTGAGTAAAAAAAAGGTCCCTTGTCATTTTTCTCTAAAATTGATTGTTCTCGAGTTATACGCGATTTAAGATTTGAAAAATGCTAAAATAGCCATATAACTCGAAAACAATCAATTTTAGAGAAAAAATGACAAGAGACCTTTTTTGTTCAGAATGACCCAAATTATCTAAAAAATTTATTACAGTATTTTTGTGAATTTGTTGAAAAATAAATAATTATGAAACAGTTCGTGAAGTATAATAATTTTTGCGAACGCACGCGATATTTAGACGCGAAAAACCCATTGAAAGTGTGCGAAAAAGTAAATCCCATTTAAAATACATTGTTACTTCACGCACACTTTAAACCCTTCACGCAATGCTATCTATAATGAGAGTTTTCACAAACTATACATAATATGGCAGAGAGTACCTAGATAAAATTGTTTAAACAATTTTTCGACCAAGGTACCGCCTGGAACCCTCAGAATTTTTTATAAGAACGTCTTTTTATGTAAGTTTTTTGCAAAAAATCTAACCGAAATAATTTCGCTAACGTGGGCAACGATACAGCCTGGACTACTTATTACTTATAGCGTTAACTGTTAATAATTAAAAACGACAGCTTTATAATAAAATAATGACAAACATTTCTTCAGGATCTTCATGGAGGGTTTTAAACTTTCATTTCACTTTATAATTCACTTTTTGACTTTCATAATTATAATTTTTAATCGAGTTATTAAGTCTTGAAAATAGCCATTTTCGCATTTTTCAAATATTTAATCGCATATAACTCGACAACAATCAATTTTAGAAAAAAATGACAAGAGACCTTTTTCGCTCAGAATAAGCCAATTTATCTAAAAAAATTTTGTTCGAAATGAAAACATTATTTTTGTGAATTTGTTTTAACAATTTTTCAACCACGGCAACGCCTGCCACCCTGTGGATTTGTTATAAAAACCTCTTTTTGGGTAAGTTTGTGCAAAACATCGAATCGGAATAATTTCGCTAACGGGGGCGACGATAGAGCTCGGTCTAATTAGTTATTTGATAGGTATGCGATTTTTAAATCTTGTCGAATTATCATTTGAGCGCCACATAATCGTTCGCTTATCGATGAGATAGAATTACCGCCTACAGACTATTGCACTACGTCTGGAATTTTTCCACGAAATCAGGGTATAATTAGGTATTTGTTATCTACAGAATGGGTGTTTGTTATTTTTATAGCCGGATTTTTTATTTTATATCTATAGAGAGACTAATAATGCCATATGTTATCCAAACAAAGTAAAACTGAACTATTTAATTTCTCAATTTTTGTTTTAAAATTAATTTTTCCTTTTTGATTTTTTTTGTAAATACTTTTGCAATTTTTGACCCTCTGTTTTTGTGCCCCTAAAGGATGGCGCCCGTGTGCATTGCACACTTTGCACATATGGTAGCGGGGGCCCTGAAAGTATGTCTACTAAAGCGGCTATTCGTGATTGTCGGGATCGCTTGCAACTACGGTTGGCTACATCTTTCATTATAATATTACCTTGCAATTTCAATGCGAGTCATGATTTCTCTACCTTGATCATTGTTTTCATTTACCCAGATTCCCAGATATTTGTAGTTATTTACTCTTTCTACTTGTTTTCCCTCGACATCTAGCCTTCCTACTGTATGTTGCTTAGAAATAATCATAAACTTGGTTTTATTAACGTTCATATTTGTAGTCCTGTGATAAGTAGCTCTTTCAGGACGACAGACTCAGTAAAACACATGTTAATTATAAAGTAAATATATTTAGGATATTTATATACAGTTGAAAAATAAAATAAAATAAAATGTAATTCCATCTTCGTCCCGTTACGGACAAAGTTTCCTTGATGGACGTCTGCAAAAAAATAAGATTATATTTATTATCATTAAAAAAGATATCCTTACAATTCACTACAGTGTAAGGCCCAAACGGTCCCATAATCAAAATATTAATAATTATACCGACACACATCTTCTTCTTCTTCTTCTTTTGCCCTTTAATTCGTCCAATTCTGAACATAGGCTTCCCCCAGTTTCCTCCATTCGCTTCTGTTTAGTGCTTTCTGTTTCCAGTGCGTTCCTCCTATCTTTTTAATGTCGTCTCCCCATCTCATCTGGGGTCGCCCTCTTGCTCTCTTTCCTGTCCATGGTCTCCATTGTTGTATCGTGCTATTCCACCTATTGTCCGTTTGTCTAGCGTTATGACCTGCGAAGCTCCATTTTAGCCTGGTTATATGTTGACCTGCGTGTTCGACTTTTGTTCTATTTCTGATCCAGTTGTTTTGCTTTTTGTCTGTCAATTTTACTCCTAACATTGCTCTCTCCATGGCTCTTTGTGTCTTTATTATTTTATCCATGTTTGCCTTGGTAAAGGTCCATGTTTGGCATGCGTATGTGAGAATTGGGAGTATGCACTGGTCAAACACTCGTGTTTTTAAGTATTGTTGTATTTTTTTATTCTTTAGGACCCATTTTAATTTTCCAAATCCTGCCCAGGCTAATCTGACCCTTCTTTTTACCTCCGCTGTTTGGTTTTCCTTATTTATTTTTATAATCTGTCCCAAATATATATAATCATTAACCGCTTCTATTGTGGTGTCGTTTAGTATTACGTTTCTATTGTCTTGTGTGTTTGTCATTGTTTTTGTTTTGGCAAAATTCATTTTTAGACCTATTTGTTCGGATTCATTTGCTAGTTCGGTTAGCATGGTTTGTAGTTCCTCAAAACTAGACACACATACAGATTTTAATTACCGACTATAGTCGGAGAAATAGAAGCGGATTTTGTGCGTGATAAGTAATATGGAAAAAGTATACGGCGATATGTTGAATTAGTTGTGTACATGACTTTCCCCAACGGCCGGAAACCAGAGTATGGGACGAGGGTAGTTATAAGGAGTCAAAGTAGGTCATGACGTAACTAAGTAAAATCTCTAGGGGCGGAACGCTGCGTGGCCGACAAAGGGGTGAGGGTAGGGGTGAATATCAAAAATATAAAGGGTTTTCTCCGACGTTCATGATTGAGATAGTGCACCAAAACTTGGGAATAAGTAGACCATGACATATCTAAGTAAAATCCCCAGAGCCGAAACCAGAGCGCGGGACGAGGGTAGTTATAAGGGGTCAAAATCGCCGTTTTTATTATTTTTTTTGGCGCTTATGACCGAGATAGTGTACCAAAATTTGGGAATAAGTAGACCGTGACATAACTAATTAAAATTCCCAGAGCCGGAAACCCGAGTGAGGACGAGGGTAGTTATAAGGGGTCATAGTTTTTATTATTTTTTTTTGTGACGTTCATGATCGAGATAGTGCACCAAAATTTGAGAATAAGTAGGACATGACGTAACTAAGTAAAATATCCAGGGCTGGCACGCTGCGTGGCCGACAAAGGAGTGGGTCAGAGGTGAATATAAAAAATGTAAGGAGTTTTTGCGACGTTCGTGATTGAGATAGTGCACCAAAATTTGGGAATAAGTAGACCATGAGATATCTAAGTAAAATCTCCATAGCCGGAAATCAGAGTGGGTACGAGGGTAGTTATAAGTGGTCAAAATCGCCGTTTTTATTATTTTTTTTTTGTGACGCTCATGATATCGAGACAGTGCACCAAAATTTGGGAACAAGTAGGTCATGACGTAACTAAGGAAAATCTCAAGGGATGGCACGCTGCGTGGCCGACAAGCGGGTGGGGCAGGGGTGAATATAAAAATTATAAGGGATTTTTTGTGACGTTCGCGATCGAGATAGTGAATCAAAATTTGGGAGCATGTAGATCATGACGTAACTAGGATAACATTCCGCCTCTGGGAATTTTACTTAGTTATGTCATGGTCTACTTATTCCCAAATTTTGGTGCACTATCTCAATCACGAACGTCGCAAAAACCCCTTATATTTTTTATATTTACCCCTGCCTACCACAACTTTGTACCCCAAGCAGCGTTCCGCCCCTGGAGATTATACTTAGTTACGTCATGACCTACTTACTCCAAAATTTTGGTGCACTATCTCCATTATGAGCGTCACAAAAAAAATAAAAACCGCGACTTTGACCCCTTATAACTACCCTCGTCCCTCACTCTCGTTTCCGGCTCTGGGGATTTTACTTAGCTATGTCATGGTTTACATATTCCCAAATTTTGGTGCACTATTTTAGTCATGAACGTCGCAAAAAACCCCTTATATTTTTTATATTTACCCCTACCCCCATCCCTTTGTCGGCAACACAGCGTTCCGCCCCTAGAGATTTTACTTAGAAATGTCATGACCTACTTATTCCTAAATGTTGGTGCACTATCTCCATCATGAGCGTCACAAAAAAAATAAAAGAAACCGCGAATTTTACCAATTATAAATACCCTCGTCCCCCACTCTGGTTTCCGCCTCTGGGGGTTTTACTTAGTTATGTCATGGTCTACTTATTCCCAAATTTTGGTGCACTATCTCAATCACAAACGTCGCAAAAAACCCCTTATATTTTTTATATTTACCCATACTCCCACCCCTTGTCGGCCACGCAGCGTTCCGCCCCTAGAGATTTTACTTAGTTACGTCATGGCCTACTTATTCCCAAATTTTGGTGCACTATCTCGATCATGAGCGTCACAAAAAAAAATAATAAACACCGCGACTTTGACCCCTTACAACTACCCTCGTCCCCCACTCTGGTTTCCGGCCGTTGGGGAAAGTCATGTACACAACTAATTTAACATATCCCCGTATAGTTTTTCCATATTACTTATCACGCACAAAATCCGCTCCCAGGTCTTAGACTATAGTTTAACTAACTTAAGTTGATTGAAGTTTTTGATCAAACACGTTTGTCTTGCAAAAAATTAAAATAAAAAGTTTCTAGAAACATCTCTTTTTATATTACATGACCATCTTATCTCTTTTTGTTTTAGGTTGTGAAAAGTGAACATGGCGATGACGAATTATGGATCCTAACTTCTCGATTTCAAAAAGTTATTACAGATACGCTAAATCCAAATGAAATTAACTTTCGAATATTGGCAGTAAAAACTAAACATTTAATACCAGGGACATCCTGTGGCCTTGGCTATATTGTGGATCCCAGTCACGGGTCCAAAGGATCACAAAGAACCTTTGACATACAAAAAGCAGAAGAATACAACGAATTTATTACATAATATGGTGCACCTAGGTAGTAATTTTACAATATACTTACTCATAGACAAATTTCTGTATGAAGTAAAATAAAGATTTTTAAGACTGAATGTACTGTTTTTGTCCTGTAAACTACCTATAAAAAACAAAGGTAAAATCAACTCATCTGAAATCTCTTGGTCTCCAGTTTTAAGAAAATTCTGGTATAATGTATCACTATTTTGACATCATCCAGGGATATATCCTTTTCGATAAGTTCTAGGCAAAATATACAGGATATTAAATTTTTTAGTGTACACCGAGAGAAAAAAATTTTTGACATAAAGAAACTTTATTAATATTTAAGAAATATCGACTTGGCATATTGCCTAAGAAATATATCTTTGTATATAAGATAAAATTTTCTAAAATATTTCAAATAAATTTTAATATACCCAAAGAAATATATCTTAAATATGATTGAACTATCACTTTCTTGCAAACTGCAAACCCATTTGTCAGAAAGAAATATTAAATAAACAATTAATAATATTATCAATATTAATAATAATAAATATTATTAATATTGTCATAAGAATATATTTTCTTGACATTACAAAACTCTCCTTTCTGAGCAATAATATTTCTTAGTAAGGAATATTGTTATCTTACCATTATTAATTAATATATTTAATATATATTTCGCAGATATAATTGTATATTTAGAATTAAGTTACATTTCTTAAAAACAAAGTGATATTACATACGGCGAAATAAATCATTAAGGCGGGCATGTTTTCGACGCTAAAGTACCTGAGGGTCTTAAAAGTACCCGTGTTTTGGACGCTGCCAGAAAGTAAAGTTAGGACCGAAGGGTTGGGTCTTCCTCCTTTGGGTCTTTTAAATTTAGCGTCCAAATCATGCACATCCAACGGGTTGTATAAATTCCACTGATGTAGAGTAAGAGGTAGAATAGGATTTATTCGGTGAGACATTCTGTATAGTAACATCTGATGACATATTGATAATTTATTTACGGTACTACCGAAACTAATTACTTTCGTTTCCCGCAAAAAACAAACTGGTAATTTGTTTGTAATCCATAAACCTGTGTCTATTTACAATAACTCATGTACTAGACAGGAATATAAACTAATAGTGAATATGGAAATTTCAACGTTAGTAAGTAATCGTGGTAAAATTTTGCTCAAAGTGAACAGTTTTACTTTTTCTCAAGATAAAGTACTAAAATCGGGAGAAACGTATTGGAGGTGCGTAAAATGGTCGTTAAAGCGAAGATATTCACGAAAGGGCCAGAAAAGTTAGTGATTCGAAGTAATCTAGAACATAATCACGAGTGTGATATCAAGACGCTTAATAGACAGATTGTGCGTAGCATTGCCAAAAGGAAGGCTAAGGATAATTTGACCGAAAGGCCGTCCAAAATCATACATAGTGCGTTGAAAGAAAATGTAAATTGCTTGAGCCACATGACTGTTAAAGACGTTAATTTAATACGAAATCAAATATACAGTGAACGGCGAATGGCTCAACCGAAACTGCCCAAAAGTAAAGAAGAAACTATTGCTGCGGTAAATATTATGAATATCAAAACACTTAAAGACGAGAATTTTATATTTGCGGTTGAACCAAGTTCTAACATTATCATCTTCTCGTGTAACACTAACATGCGTTTTCTGTGCGGCAGTGAAACGATTTATATGGACGGTACATTTAGTTACTGTGCTCAATATCTCAAGCAAGTTTTTACCATACCTACATGTATTTATCAACGGACATTATATACCATTGTGTTATTGTTTACTTCCCGACAAATCGGAACAACCTATATAAAACTATTTAATGCTTTGAAAAGCAAATGTGAAGTAATTGGTCTGAAATTCAATCCAAAAATCATTTTCTCCGATTTTGAAATTGCTATCCACAATGCTGCGCGTTTTGAATTTCCAAATGTGCACATTAAAGGGTGCCGTTTTCATCTTATGCAAGCTTGGTATCGTAATATCGGCAGTTGTGGCTTAATTCGGGAATATAAATTGGCAGACAGTGAAATATCTAAATGGCTGAAATATATTTTTGGGCTGCCATTTTTACCTCCCTCAGAAGTCGAAGAATCTTTCATATATGATTTTATGGTTATTCAACCAAAGGATGCAAAAATTGAAAAGTTTTCCGACTACTTATTGGACAACTACATTGGCGACCACGCAACATTTCCGCCGGAGATGTGGGCTACGATGAGTGAGAGTTTAGAATTAACAACTAATGCTTGTGAATCGTTCCACTCGCGTTTTAATGATAATTTTTACCATGCTCATCCCAATATTTTCCATTTTATTGATGTTTTAAAAAATTTTCAAACTGAAACTTATATTAAAATTAATAGTGTCCATGAAAGTAATAGACTTAAAGATCCAAAGAGTAGAAAAAAAAATTATGTTCGTTAGAGATAGGATACATGAGTATCAAACTAACTGTATCGATCGATACCATTTCGTAAAATGTATGTCGTATTTATTTCAAAGTGACAAATAAACCTTATTAAGATTAATCTCTAGAATTTTATTACGTGACTTTCCATTTACATTTCAATTAGACCCAGCGTCCAAATCATGTATGCAGAAACAGGTAATTTTATTTTTCAGCGTCAAATTTTAAATTTAGCGTCCAAATCATGCACGCCCAATCATTATGTTAAGGTAAAATTATTCTTTATTAGATAATAAAAAAAAGGATATAAAACGTTAGATATTAATACATACAAATAATTTCTTCACTCTTAAACCACTGGCTTCTATACAATAATAAAAGGATGAAGAGGCAAATACATATCCAACTTCCTTAATTTTTCTTCTTTTTGTTAATAGCACTTTGTATATCAGATATCAGCAATTACCTAAAACAAAACCGTTTTGTAGAAAGAGTAAACTTATTTTAATAAAAAAATTTTTATAAGGATATAAGTACATAGTTATTTTGACAAAAGGAAATACAAAAAAAAACAAATACACCGGCCCACATAAAAACTATTAATTTTTTGGTATAAGAACGGTAGGTATCAGTAAAACAGTCTACAATCGAAAAACATTTCTTGGCATTTCAACAAATAATAATCAATCATATTTAGTTCAAACATGGCTTCATTTATCCTACCATCTTTGTTAATTTGTTTCTTTTTGTATATGAAATATTAATTATTTATCTGTATAATATTAAGTCACACAATAGATATTGTTTAGCTAAAACAAGAAGAATACAACCAATATAAAACATTGAAGATTGTAATTTTATTTATTTATATAATCTAAAATATACAGCAAACCTAATCATTAAGAAATTTTATTACAGGAAAGTATTATTAGTTTACATCTTAAGTTATTTTATACCTATTAATTTATTCAGTTTTCGGCAATAAAATTTCTTAAAAGCTAAGATGTTTCTTTTAGACTGACTAATATTTCTTTATGACAAATAAAGCACACGCCATGATTGATATAACGTTAAATTGTTGGATTGTATTTAGAAGACTATACATTCAAGAAACATATTATAGTTTATACATAAGTATACACATTTTTATAAAGGAACTTACATACCTGTATACAGTTCTACCATTTATGGAAGCCCCTAGTTGGTTAATAGCTACTTTCAATATTGTTCTGAAGCTTTATATTATATTATTCTCTCCGAGGTGGAAGTCGAAACGTCAATAAAATAATTTTTTAAGTTAAATTGTGGCTTATTTCTGCTTATTTCCCAGTTAGAATAAGATCCTTTCTTTCAGGGTTGTCCATCCTTATAGATTTCTAAAATGCATATAAAGATACTAATATGTTTCTTTTAGAACTACATATTCGGATATGCAACAATATTATTATTACATCTTAAATTAATCAATTTACTTTTATATATCTACGTACGTACCTTCAAACTATCCCTTAGATATTAAAGAAAACCAAGAAATCCAAAATCCATCTATGAAAATGAACTAATGCCACGCCATCTTGTCAAACACTGAGATTGAATCACAAATAGTGAATTATGGTTACTGCGCAATTCTTTTGTGGAAGAAAATCTCTTTGCAAATAGCATTTCGGCGTTAATGATAAAGTTTTTATTTAATAACCACAGTTACTACAGAGGGTATTTCTGAGGAATTATTTCTTGTGGTTTAAAATATTTATTTAATTGCAAGAAAATTTCTTGTTCACAAATATAAATATGGATCAACTTAACATATATTCCTTATACTGCAAGATATTTGTGGTTTTCAATTTAAGAAATAAAAACTTTGGGATAAGAAAATTAAAATGTAACCATTAATGCATTTCTTAGTATTGAAGAAATTATCTGTAAGAAATTATTGAGTTGTGTTTAAAAAACTCGTCTTTATATGTGAAGCGGTATGTTTAAAATAATATGATATGGTAACTTTTAAGAAAGATAGTTCAAAGAAATCAGTGTTTTAGGAGAAAAGAGATTGTTCTCTCGGTGTACTTATTTTTATTAGTATTCTTTTATTAATGTAATAATAAACTACACCGTCGCTATTTTATTTGTAACTTTTTGCTTTCGTCGATAAACGTCACCTTTTTACGTCTGTGTAATTCCACCCTGACATTTTTTTAACTCCATCTCTGCATTAAGGGCACGTTCACATGACAAGCGCTTAACGCGCGTTTTGATAACGCGCGATTACAACTACATACATTTTACATACATTTTATTCAGACCGTTCACATGCTAACGTTCATTAAACGCTGGTCATGTGAACGTGCCCTAATAGTAGATACTTATTAATAATATCGACTGTTGAAAGGCAAAAATAAACTATTTTTAATGGGAAATAAGCCACAATTTTACCAAAAAAAATGATTTTATTAACGTTTCGAAGCCCAAATCTGGGCCCGGATTACGTACACTCGATACGCATCGTATCCGCCATGTTTTACTGTAGCGCCTTATGGGAAAACATGGCGGATACGATGCGTATCGAGTGTACGTAATCCGGGCCCTGGTTTCTTTGTCAAAATACAGAATACTAAATAAAATACTAAATAAAATAAACAAAAATATTGTTGCTAAGTAAAAAAATTCTTCCAATAATTATTTAATCTGACTCATTTATATTGGCAATTCAGACGTATATTATACATTTTAAAGTAGAAGACTTTAAAATGATATCGCCAATATTTATGAGTATCGTTCCTGGGACGACTTTACTACAAGATAGTTCATTTGATTACATGAAATCAATCCCAACTCAAGAATATCCGTCACAAAAAAATCATAGCATGTGATCTGTCTTTAAAAAGACAACCAAATGCAACCATGACAGTAAAATTCTCGCGTTAGAGATTTCATAGTAAATCACCAGGGAAAACCAGGAAAAAACCTCGTGATACTATCCCGACATCGTAGGTATTTGGTCTTACATTTAATTTACTTTCAAAAAACTAATACCAAATTCTGAATTTAATATGTTTAAATTATAAATAATATTAATAATATATAGACATACAACAAGTAATACTAAAATATAAAATTTGTACTAACTCGATATGTTATTGACTTACTAATCGTGGTATTTTCTTTCTGTTGACTTTCTCTTTCAGTATGGGTAACCACATCCTACTGCATTCTACCGAGGAATTTGCGACACAATTGGTTTCATTTAGCATAATTAGAGCCGCTTCTGTGATTTTTCTCTTTTTACTAGCTGATTCTTTCAGGACTATACTTGAATCTCTCCACTGAACTCTATGTTCATTATCCCATGCGTGTTGACATATTTGACATCTCTCAAATTCTCTATTTATAATATAAGACTGATGTTCACTTATTCTAACGCTCAATGGTCTTGATGTTTCACCTAAATAAAATTGTTCGCATTCACAAGGTATTTTATAAATGCAAATATTTGTTCTTTCTTGTTCATTGTTAGGTTCAGTTTTAGATAGAATAGATCTCAATGTGTTTGATGTTTTGAATGTTTTTGAAATGTTGAATTTATTTCCTATTGTTTTAAGTTTCTCGAATAGTCCTTTTATATATATGATATTGATATTTTCCTCGTATTATTTCTTGTGAATGTTAAAGGATCCCGTTCTAAGTTGTTCTGTTCCATTCGATCCAATCTTGACAATTCCTTATTTATAAACGAAAAATAATGGATCGAATGGAACAGAACAACTTGGAAGGGGATCCTACAACATTCACAAGAAATAATACGAGGAAAATATCAATACCATAATATATAAAAGGACTATCCGAGAAACTTAAAACAATAGGAAATAAATTCAACATTTCAACAACATTCAAAACAACAAACACATTGAGATCTATTCTATCTAAAACTAAAACTAACAATGAACAAGAAAGAACAAAGAATTGCATTTATAAAATATCTTGTGAATGCGAACAATTTTATTTGGGTGAAACATCAAGACCATTGAACGTTAGAATAAGTGAACATCAGTCATATATTAAAAATACAGAATTTGATAGATCTCAAATATGTCAACACGCATGGGATAATGAACATAGAGTTCAGTGGAGAGATTCAAGTATAGTCCTGAAAGAATCAGATAGTAAAAAAAGAAAAATCATAGAAGCGGCTCTAATTATGCTAAATGAAACCAATTGTGTCGCAAATTCCTCGCTAGAATGCAGTAGGATGTGGTTACCCTTACTGAAAGAGGAAGTCAATAGAAAGAAAATACCACGATTAGTAAGTCAATACACATATCGAGTTAGTATAAATTTTATATTTTAGTATTACTTATTGTATACCTATATATTATTAATATTATTTATAATTTAAACATATTAAAGTCAGAATTTGGTATTAGTTTTTTGAAAGTAAATTAAATATAAGACCAAATACTTACGATGTCGGGATAGTATCACGAGGTTTTTTCCTGGTTTTCCCTCGTGATTTACTATGGAATCTCTAACGCGAGAATTTTACTGTCCTCGTTGCATTTGGTTGTCTTTTTAAGGACAGATCACATGCTATGATTTTTTTGTGACGGATATTCTTGAGTTGGGACTGATTTCATGTAATCGAATGAACTATCTTCTAGTAAAGTCGTCCCAGGAACGCAACTCATAAATATTGGCGATATCATTTTAAAGTCTTCTACTTTAAAATGTATAATATACGTCTGAATTGCCAATATAAATGAGTCAGATTAAATAATTATTAGAAGAATTTTTTTACTTAGCAACAATATTTTTGTTTATTTTAGTAGTATTTTGTATTTTGACAACGAAACCCGATTTAGGCTTCGAAACGTAAATAAAATCATTTTTTTAGTAAAATTGTGGTTTATTTCCCATTAAAAATAGTTTATTATAAAAATGCCACAAGGGAATAGCTTCAGAACAACATGAAAGGCAAAAGTTACCAAACGCCAATTTGGGCGAAATTGAGTTAGATATATCACTGAAATCAGAAAATTTTTCTGCGTCGATTGGTTCTATCCTCTTGTGGCTACGATGAATTTTTTGTCGCTTGGTAATTTAAAATAATTGATATTTTTAACAATTTTCGGCGACAAAGCTATGGTAGGGGAGCCCAAGCGGGGATTTTTGCAGTTACTCGAGCGCGTCAGATTATCATATGGGGAGAAACCTGGTACCCTGCAGATGTACCTCTACCATATATTGGCTCTTAACACAGGGGAGTTCGTTAAGGGGGGCCCGAAAAAAAAATATCTTTAAAAAAACTCGAAATTGTCAGATTAAGATAATGTAAGTTAAGTACATGCAAAAGAGTGTATATTTCAAAGGTCTGACGATTTGAGCCGGGCGTAAGGAAATGGGTGAGTCCCAAAATTTCACAAGAAAAAAGCGAATATTTCGCGAAATGAATGACAGATCGAAAAACTAAAAAATAAGTGCTCAATATTTTTTAAAAGTCTATCGAATGATAGCAAACACGACTTCCCACGGAGAGGGGTGGGGGGTAAATTTAATATTTTAAATACGAATCCTGCGATATTTCGCGAAATGAACATCAGATCGAAAAACTGTAAAATACACTTATATAATATTTTTAAAAAATCTATCGGATGGCACCAAACACGACCCGCTACGGAGGTGGGGTGGGGGGCTACTTTAAAATCTTAAATGGCAGCCCCCATTTTTTATTGCAGATTTTGATTCCTTACGAAAAAATAAGTAACTTTTATTCGAAACATTTTTTCGAATTATGCATAGATGGCGTTATAATCGGAAAAAACGATTGTTGGAAATGGAAAATTAAATTAAAAAATGGCAAGCGCCCACTAAAATGGAAAATTTTACTTAACTTTTTTTGGTTTTAGGACCTACTCTTCACAACCCAATAGGTCTCCAAAGCGCTCGAGTGACTGCACATTTAGCATACTTTGCTCCCCTACCACTACTAGAACTTTGTAAATTTGAGACCAACTTTCATTTGGTACATATTCCATTTTAATCCTTTACATTTAGTAGGTTTTTGTTAGATGGTATTTTAAATGTTTGAGCGCGTAGTGATTTTTTACAAACAAAATCTAGAGTTTTTAAAATGCTTAAGAAATTTAATCCTATACAAAAATATTTTTTATCAGTTAGGTATTACTTTTTTTCGCACATTAATTAAATACCATTTTTTGTGTAGTTAATTATATCTAGATGTAACTTTTTTAAACAAGCTAAATAGTTCTTTCTTTCTACTAGCGGAGTCAATGAAGGTGGATATGAGTTATTACCTCAGATTTCGTTGAACCTCCATCGATTTTCATAAAAATTGGTGAGTGGTTAAAGGATACCTCAAGGAACAAAGGTGACATAGTGCCAACTTGCGCTTTTTGCATTTTAGGGGTGAAATACACCCCTTTTTTAAAAATTATTTTTTAGATTTCTTAAAGTGCAGTCACTGTAAGTTTTCACTTCCTATTTCGTTGAACCTTCATCGATTTTCATGAAAATTGGTAAGTAGTTAGAGGATACCTCAAGCAATAAAAAATATATAGCATCAACTTGCGCTTTTGCATTTTAGGGGTGCAATACACCCCTACTTTTTAAATTGTAAAAAATGCAGATTTCCGCATTATGGCGCAAGTAATCTTTAATTAAGAAAAATAAATATTTGTTTTATATTTATGTGCATGAATTACATTTTTTTTTTAATTTTTCAAACCTTATAGTAACCAAAAATCCGAAAATTAACAAGTCGAAAATCATGAAAACCTTATTCTTCTATATTTCTGAAAGTGTAGTCACTGAATGTTTTCACCCACGATTTCTTTGAACCTTCATCGATTTTCATGAAAATTGTTGATTAGTTAGAGGATACCTCAAAAACAAAAGTGATATGGCACCAAGTTGCGCTTTCTGCATTTTAGGGGTGAAATCCACCTTTTTTTTAATGATAAAAATGCAGATTTCAGCATTCTGGCTCAAGCAATCTCGTTTAATTAAGTAAAATAAATATGTTTTTACATTTATGTGCATGATTTATAATTTTTATTAATTTTTCAAACCTTATAGCAACCAAAAATCAGAAAATTAGCAAATCGACAATCACGAAAAAAATTATTCTTTTATATTTCCAAAAAGGCAGTCACTGAAGGTTTTCACCCCTGATTTCGTTGAACCTCCATCAATTTTCATGAAAATTGGTAAGTAGTTAGAGGATACCTCAAGAAACAAAAATGATGTGGTACCAACTTGCGTTTTTATCCTGGGGGTGGATGTTACCCCTTCTCATGGGTGAACACTATTTTATTAAAAATAGCCCCATAATTAGATAGAGGAGTAAATTTTAAGCAAACTTTCTTTTATCAAGTTTATAAATTTTTTATTTAAATAATATTTCATAATTTAATAAAATATTATTGGTACAGTAAAACCTGCCAATAACGGCCACTAAAAATAGAAAACAATTGGCCGTTATAGAAATGTGGCCGCTAATGCTAGGTTTCCTTTTCCACAAATACATAAAATATAATTGAAAATTTATTTATTTTAGTAATTAAAGCAAATCTAATTAAATATAATTCTACAAACAAACGAAACATACTAAAACTAAATTCAATTTACTACAATATAAAACAATATCTATACGAAAAAACAACTACAAGAAAAACAGAATTTTTGTTTGTTTTACATTTTTTTAGATAAACGAAACATACTAAAACTAATTTAATATAGGTAATACATAATATAAAACAACATACTATAGCTACTACGAAAAATACACTTATCACTAAAGTATCGTCGTGCTTTCATGCTATATTCAACAAAACCCACTTGGTACGGCCTTTAATTAGATATCGCAAATCACTTTGGCTGATTTTGTCTGCATATATATTATGTTTGAAGAATCCTTTTTTTTTGTGAGACTGGATATAGGACATTTCTCAAGTATGAATTCACATTCATGGTATATCGTTGCTATACAGGGATAATAATCTGTGCAATGTTATGGTACAGGCTACGTTAAATACGAAGTAAACGTGGAAGATATACACTGGTTATTCATTTCAATTTAATTGTTTTTTAATCGTTTACAATATTTAAAATAATTACAGACATAAAGTTAGGGATTTCAAAAATAAATTCAGTTCTCACTGGCAGGGTGGAAATAATAAAGTGCCATACAATAGCCTTTCATTATAATGCTCATTACAGACATTACTGCTGCTCCGTTTGAGAAAACTCATACTCTCAAACTTTGAGAAAACACTCATTCAGTTTCGACCAACCCTGTATTAGCTAAAATTAAACGTTTTGCTAGATTAATAATTTTTAACAATAATAGACTACATTAAAAATCACTTGAACATAAACCGATTTTCTGATGTCAAATCACTACAATTATACAGGGGGTGAATATTGCTATGAAATTTGAAAAAAAAACGTAATTATCTTTTAAACTACTTCGTATAACATCACAAAACCTGATATTTTAAGAAATAAAACAGAGAGGAGAATCTAAAAATGTAAAAAATATACAAAAATATACAGGGTGTTCCATTAAACAAAAGATAATTTTGTTTCACCCCGTCAATATGGGTGGCCCTGTATATTTGGAAATGTATTTAAATTCTGATATAATCTATGCCCCAATGTCACCTAAATAAACTTTTTTCGTATCTCCTACAACAAACGACTAATTGGACTTCCCACAACCTGTATACATACAAAATCTCCGCTATAAAATTTTTTCAAAGAAAATGTTATTGGTTTTTTTAAAATAACTCAGTTAATTTTTGAAATATGAGATTTATCCAAAAACCATTACAGAGCTTAGTAAAAGGTCTATAACACTGTATTAAACATAATTTTCTAATTCCTTTATTTTTTTTTAAATACAAGGGGAAAGGGCCCCGGTTACATGGTTCTCGCAGTAAAAGTTAGGTTTTAAATGTTTCTATCTCGGTTATTTTTTGTCGTAAAAAATATTAAAAAAAGAAAAAGCTTAAATAAAGTTAAAACTAAAATTTTGTTCTCTACCATTTTTTAAGTACATCGAGTATTTTTGGAGTTATTATCAAAAGAAAATTAAATTCACGAAAATTTGAAAAATTCTAATTTTTTTAATCTTATTTTTTTTTCAAAAATATGCATTCTAAACCGGTCAAAATTGTTGAAGTTATTACTCATGTTAAAATAAATAAAGTTTTAAATGGGTTACTATAAATTTTAATTTTTGTGGAAATGACGTATGTTTCATTTTTCATTCTTCCCTAAAAAATCTGAAAGGGTCCTCTTATTTCCATCATAACTTGCTTAATTTTGATGCTATCGACTTCTTATATAGCTTTTTGATAGTTACCTTTAAGTACTTTATTAAAATGTTTAGTATATATATTTAACAAGGTGCATCGTTTTCCTGTTATTTAAGCTTGAATACTAAGATTTGAGTACTCGCGAAAAAAAATATACATTCAATTGCATATAACTCACTTTGTATATGTAATTAAGGATTTTTCGAATAAGGAGCTTATTTATTTTTATATTATCTTCGATTTTGGTAATAACAACTTTTTTGAAGAAACTTATGGTTTTTGAGTTATTTATGAAAAACTGCTTTAAAACATGGATTTTTTTCAGGAAAAATCGAAACTTTTGATCTTTAATAACTCAAAAACTATTAATTTATTGGAATAACTTTATATAACAAATTTTACTTATAATTTGTCGCTCTATCGATTAGTGGTATTATTTTTAATAAAATAATTTCCACCCCCGAGAAGGGGTGGCATCCCCCCCCCCCCCCCAGGGTAAAAGCGCAAGTTGGCACCATGTCACCTTTGATTCTTGAGGTATCCTCTACATACTTACCAATTTTTATGAAAATCGATGGAGGTTCAACGAAATCGGAGGTGAAAACCTTCATTGACTCCACTATACCTAAAATAGGTGGAATTTGTCGCTTGGTAATAATTTACCTGCCGATTATTTTTAATGTTTTTGTTGCTTAGATAATTATAATATATTTCTAAAAAAGAAATTTTAAAAGGAAGCTTATCATTTTATCATTATTGCATGTAACCTGTTTCGCAGTTTAGAAGGGCTCCAAGTCAGAGTTTCATTTGTAGTTAGTAACAGTTAGTAACAGTTAGTAACAGAATATCGGTCAGTCAGTGTGCTCCGTATTGTGGAATAGTTAACAGCTATATTTTTACTATTGGGTATTACTTATTATTATAAGTCATTTTTTGGATCAACGTAATCGTATTGTTTTGTTAATATAATGGTATGACCTTTGGGATCCACGGGGATCCCATAGTTATGTATAATATTAACGTTTTTAATTTTTTTACATTTGACAGGATTTTTTGTCCGAGGTTTGTTTAGAGGTCCGTTGTATCGAGGATTTACTGTACGTATTTGAAATAAGCAATTTATACATTTCACTGATCATGCATATCGTATAGATAAAGACGACACAATTCAATGTAAGACATTGATATTAATAAGATAATTACTGTATATTATATTTTTTAGTTTTCTAGTTCAACCATTTGACCTGTTACAAAACATGAATGATTTTTGGATAGGTTATATTTCTTAAAATACAGTCAAAAATGAATCAATTTATAGGAATAAAAGGCAGATTTCGAGCATATAGTTTAATCAAATCTTGACCAAGTATACTTTCGCTAACTTAGAATTCATCAGGGGCATTTCATCAAAACAGGAAGATATCCCAGCAAAATGTAGATAAAATTTGTATGGCAAGAAAGTAATTTAAAAGATTTAGCAACTAATAAATAACATTAAACACACACTGGACGAAGGACAAACAGATCATAAATTAATTAAAATTTGCCGGATACTCATTTTTAATTAATTTTTGATCTGTTTGTCCTTCGTCCAGTGTGTGTTTAATGTTATATATTAGTTGCTAAATCTTTTAAATTACTTTCTTGCCATACAAAAAATGTTATCTACATTTTGCTGGGATATATTCCTGTTTAGACGAAATGCCCCTGGTGATGCTAAGTTAGCGAAAGTATACTTGGGCAAGATTTGATTAAACTATATGCTCGAAATCTGCCTTTTATTCCTATAAATTCCATATATTCGAGCATTCAACCTATTTCTATAAAAATGTATCAGGTTTAGTCAATTCTACCAGTTCCGATAATAAAAATCAATCACTTTCAGTATTTTTTTCCAGTTGAAGATAAAAAAATATAGTCGGTAGGTAACTTTTTCCTGGTTGTGATTTAGCAGAAAATATTACTAACCGACACTATTTCATAAACTACATATTAAAAAAATACATAGTCTACAAATGGTAGTTTATAAAGTATCTAAACTGCATTTAAAGTTCGTTGGAATTATGACAATAAAACCACTAAATCATGTTTTATGAATTTTTTTTCAAAATTTCAAACTTTAAACCACTCTAGTGTAAAGTTAGCCAAATGTCGCTTGGTCATGTTTTAGACCAGGGCATTTAGCACCAAAAACACCCAAATAAATCAATTTTTAAATACAGCACCTGGAGACCTGCAGTTTTTTGCATTATGTTCAGAATGACGTCAGGAAAAAAGTCTACTATTCAAAAATGGGTGGAAATGCATAATTGCACTGTAAAGTGCATAAAATGCATCCAAAATTGCATAAATATAAAAATAAAGTCAAAATCAGTATACTAACCCTTAACTACAGAGATCCGGTATTTTTTACCGGCGGGCATTCCCAAAATGTGGATTTCGTGGTAACCTCACCACTTACAAGTTCATATATGTCTCTGTACCTCTCGGGCAGTTTGTATAACAATGCTAGTCAAAGCGTGTATTGTGTATTGTCAATATTTTCTTTTCTGGCACACATCAAAAATCTTAAGCGGTAAAAATTACCGGATGTCTGTGTTAAGTAAGTATTTTTATATGAGTACTATATTTGTAAATCTGAAATGTTTATATTATTTTTTTTTGTGTTTTTGGGGAAAAAGTAAAGAAATGGACTGTGGAAGACATGCTGGACCTTGAATGAAGGTTAAATTTAAAGATAAAAATTTTGAGGCCACTTTGCAAAAGTGGAATTGCCATTTAATTCTGTGATAGTTTTACCCCTTGCAGATTTTTTTTCATGGATGTAAAGATTTTCGTGGATGCTATTTTATATTTCCTTTGTGATTCTATGTTACGTTTATTTGTTAAAAAAAAAGTCTAAATGTTTGTCCATAGCATTTATGGCCGTTTGTTTCAATAGACCAAAAATGTTACCAAAATTCTGGTTTAATAGATTATTCTTCAAAAATCTTTTATTATATTATTAAAATCACTCATTTTACCATTTTTCCCATATCTAGAGACTCCATAAAAACACATAATGCAAAATGTTTTTGTTTTTTAGTATTAACTTTATATTTTGACTCTATTTTATAATGACCGGTAAAAAATACCGGGGGTCTGTAGTTACGTGATAATATTGGGATGTCTGTAGTTAAGGGCTAAGGAACAAAATTTATTATTTGGGGGGTTTTTGGGGTAACTGAATACGATTACGCCATCAAAACTGACCCACGGATCACCTGGTGCCCAAGGTCACGGCAAGAGACGTCATCTTCTGGAGTTTCGATGGTTTTCGATATTAAATCGATGCAAACGGATTGCTCACGGGTTTTAGGGATCGCTATAAATACGAATGTGCCATCAGAATTGACCTCCGGAGTACCTGGTGCCCAGGGTCGCTACTAAGGCACGTCATCTTCTGAAGTTTCGAGGGATTTCGGCACTAAATTAATGTAACTAGACTACTCGGGGGGTTTTTGAGGTGGTTAAACACGAAGATGCCATCAGGGCATACCTTGGGATCACCTGGTGCCCAAGGCCACTGTAAGGGACGTCATCTTCTGGAGTTTCGATGGCTTTCGGTATCAAATTGACGCAAACGGATTACTTGCGGGTTTTTGAAGTCGCTAAACACGAATATGCCATCAAAACCTACTCTCTGTGCACCTGGAGCCCAAGCTCACTGCAAGAGGCGTCCTCTTCTTGAGTTTGAGAGATTTCGGTATTAAATTAATAAAAATGGATTACTCGGGGGTTTTTGAGTCGTTAAACACGAATATGCTATCTGAAAAGACCATTGGATCACCTGGCGCCCAAGGGTCACCACTGCAAGGGACGTCATCTTCTGGAGTTTCGTGGGCTTTCGGTATTAAATTGCTGCAAATGGATTACTTGCGGGTTTTTCAGTCGCTAATAACGAATATGTCATCAAAATTGACCTCCGGAGTACCTGGTGCCCTGGGTCGTTACAAAAGCATGTCATTTTCTGGAGTTTCGAGGTATTTCGGCACTAAATTGATGTATCTGGACTACTCGGGGGGATTTTTGAGGTAGTTAAACACAGACCTTATAGGATCACCTGGTGCCCAAGGCCAATGTAAGGGACGCCATCTTCTGGAGTTTCGAGGGCTTTCGGTATCAAATTGATGCAAATGAATTACTTACGGGTTTTTGAGGTCGCTAAACACGAATATGCCATCAAAACGGACTCCCTGTGCACATGGAGCCCAAACTCACTGCAAGGGCGTATTCTTCTAGATTTTGAGAGATTTCGGCATTAAATTGATGAAAATGGATTACTCGGGGATTTTTGAGTCATTAAACACGAATATGCCATCATAACAGACCACCGGATTACCTGGTGCCGAAGGTCACTGCAAGGGACGTCATCTTCTGGAGTTTCGAGGGTTTTCGGCATAAAATGGATGCAAATGGATTACTCGCGGGCTTTTTGAGGTCACCAAACACGAATAGGCCATTAGAACAGACCCACTGTATTAAATAGTGTGTTGTTACTGCCTTCTGGTTCTAATTAATTAAAAAGACTAAACACGTCTTACTATACATTATATTTTATTCACTGGTATCCAATATCTAAACAATAACATTAATGATTCATAGCGCCTCGCCTTACTACATACTAACTTCTAATAATTATTTGTATATCTATCCATACTGATTGCTCAGCGTGTTTTTATACCTATCTGAACCATAACAAATATAGTTCAAGTTCACTCGTAATAAACATGTGATACAAACTATAAGCTATTGTTTTTATGTGTGTTCAATACCCTAAAGGTTAATAACATCATATTTAAATTATGATTTATACAGAGGGTTCATAATATACCACATCTCCGCCGTTTTTAAAAAGAAAGTCCTAAGAAGAGAAGAAGAATATCTGACGGTATATTCCTCTTTCCCTTTTAGAAAATGTTTATGGTTACCTAATATCCTGGCAGGATCGCCATGTATTAAATAGTGTGTTGTTACTGCCTTCTGGTTCTAATTAATTAAAAAGACTGAACACGTCTTACTATACATTATATTTTATTGACTGGTATCCAATATCTAACTAAACAATAACATTAATGATTCATAGCGCCTCGCTTTACTACATACTAACTTCTAATAATTATTTGTATATCTACCCATACTGATTGCTCAGCGTGTTTTTATACCTATCTGAACCATAACAAATATAGTTCAAGTTCACTCGTAATAAATATGTGATACAAACTATAAGCTATTGTTTTTATGTATGTTCAATACCCTAAAGGTTAATAACATCATATTTAAATTATGATTTATACAGAGGGTTCATAATATACCACACCACGGAGTACCTGGTGACCATGGTCACTGCAAGGGACGTCACTGTGAGATTCAAATGTCTTATGTATATATAAAATTTATACTAAATAAAATATAATATAATATAATACTATAAATCAGTACACAGAAAGCTTCCGATAAGGTTTTATACAAAGAAGCACAAGCAAGAGTGTGGAAAAAAATCACACAGACAAAAAACGAAACGTGGACAAACAAATGCAATCAACTTAACGCCTATATAGGGGGGACAAGAAACACAGAGAGCTGGAAATTCCTTAAAACGTTGAGAACAGCTACCAAAAGGGATATAATATCACCGATTACTCTGGAAAAGTGGGATGGCTATTTCAAGCAGTTACTAGTAGAAAATAGAGAAGATTTTATTAAAAACGAAGATCACGAAAGTTTCAATCTACCCATTCGGCTCACCGATTCGGTTAAGACTGGAAGAAGTACGAAATGCATGCAAATCCCTAAAAAATAGAAAAGCGTCAGGGCCTGGCGACATAGCACCAGAACTGCTCAAATACGGTAGCAACACCCTGTATGAATACCTAAGAGATCTATTTAATAGATGTATGAATGGCGAAGTCATACCAAAAGAATGGCAATTGTCTGTAATTTCTACGATACACAAGAAAGGCAGTAAAAATATATGCGATAATTACCGGGGAATATCTGTCACAAGCACCATCAGCAGAGTTTACGGAAAAATTATCAAAAATAAAATAGAAGAAGAATACAAGGACTTAGAGGCCGAAGAGCAAGCCGGTTTCCGCGCTGGCAGATCCACCACTGACCACCTATATTGTGTAACACAGTTAATAGACAAACAAATAGCCTACAATCAAGAACTGCATTTAGTGTACATAGACTTAAAAAAAGCATACGATACTGTACCACAAAGTAAACTTTGGGAAGCCCTCGAAAAAAATAACATCAGTCTGAACCTCATTAAAGCTGTAAAAAATCTATACCAACATAATATAGCAAAAGTTAAGCTAGGCAAGGAAATCTCGTCAGGATTTGAAGTGAATAAGGGTCTTAAACAGGGCTGCTGTCTATCGCCGACACTATTTAAAATATATTTAGAGCAAGTTTTGAAATCCTGGAAAAGGAAATGTAAGAATATGGGTATACCGCTAAATGATGATAACATGCTATACACTCTATGTTTTGCGGATGATCAGATTCTTATGGCCCAGGATTATCACGATATTGAATATATGACCCGAAAAATCATAGAAAAGTACCGGAACTGGGGTTTAGAAGTGAATACCAAGAAAACGGAATATATGTGCGTTGGAGGTATACAGCAGGATCTAGCGTTGGAAAATGAAATAACTATTAATCACTGTCAGGAATATAAATACTTGGGTCTTACAATTACACAAGATGGAACGTTGGACAAGAATATCCAAGAAAGGTGCACACAAGGAAGGAAAGCTATCGCATTATTGAACAAAATCCTATGGGACCAAAGTATCTCCAAAGAAAATAAACGTAACATCTATAACAGCATTGTTAAGAGCATTATAACATACAGCAGCGAAGTTTGGCCACTTAAAGAAAAATCCGAAAATATGCTCAGAACAACTGAAATGGACTTCTGGAGAAGATCTGCTGGTATATCAAGAATACAAAAAATCAGAAATACAAGAATATTGGAGATAATGGATGTAAAGCATAAAATAATGGACGATATAAAAACAAAGCAACTAAGATGGTTTGGCCACGTACAACGTATGGAAGAAGACAGATTACCCAAGCAAGTGCTACGATGGGCACCAAAAGGACGGCGGAAGAGACGAAGACCTAGGAAAAGCTGGATAGAAGGAATCCATAGGGAAATCGGAGAAAGAGGCTTGAACGAAGACATGTGCTACGATCAAGAGCAATGGCGATTGGGAATCGGAAGACGTCGTAGAACGTTATGAACCGATTATATATATATATATATATATATATATATATATATATATATATATATATATATATATATATATATATATATAATACTATAAATTTATATATTTCCAGATCGCTTTACTATATTCTCATAGGACAATGTTATTATGCATTGGCGTTATTATTGATCATCGTAATACTCGTGTTCAACAATCCCAAAAACCCAAAAGTAATTTGTTTGCATTAATTTGGTACCGAAAACTCACGCAACCTCAGAAGATAACGTGCATTAAAACCAGGTGCTAAAGTGTGTGTTCTAACGGCGTATTCGTATTTAGCAACCCCAAAAACCAGGCACCAGCTGGTCCGGTGTCTGTTCTGATGACATATTTGTATTCAGCAACCCAAAAAACCCATAAGTAATCGGTTTGCGTCAATATAGTACCGAAAAACCTCGCCCAGAGGATGACGCCCCTTGCAGTGACCACGGATACCAGGTGTTACGATGGTCTGTTTTGATCGCATGTTCGTATTTAACGACTTTTAAAACCCCCGAGTAATCCGCTTTCATCAATTTAATGAAGAAATCCCTTAAAACTTCAGAAGATGACCTGTCTTGCAGTTACCTTGGGCACCAGGTGCACAGGGTGTCGGTTCTGATGTCATATTCGTGTTTAGCGACCTCAAAAACCCTCCAGTAATCCATTTGCATCAATTAAATGCCGAAAACCTTCGAAACCCCAGAAGATGACGTGCCCTAGTAGCGATCCTGGGCACCAGGTACTCCGGAGATCAATTCTGATGGCATATAAGTACTTAGTGACCCCTAAAACCCGTGAGTAATCCGTTTGCATCGATTTAATGCCGAGAACCATCAAAACTTTAGAAGATGACGTCTCTTGCACTGACCTTGGACACCAGGTGATCCGGGGGCCAGTTCTGATGGCGTAATCGTATTCAGTGACCCCAAGAACCCCTAAAGTAATAAATTTTGTTCCTTAGTATACTGATTTTGACTTTATTTTTATATTTATGCAATTTTGGATGCATTTTATGCACTTTACAATGCAATTATGCATTTCCACCCATTTTTGAATAGTAGACTTTTTTCCTGACGTCATCCTGAACATAATGCAAAAACTGCAAATCTCTAGGTGCTGTATTTAAAAAATTATTTATTTTGTGCTAAATGCCCTCGTCATACAACATAAATATACTTAAATATTTTTACATTCATTCTTTGGTTTTTGTCTATTAGGTAGTTTAAAAATACATTAAAAATTCATTACACTGGTAATTACCAAAATAAAGAAAATATTAATGAAGTCCATTGTCTTTTTTCCAAAATGTTATACTAGTTGACTAAGTATATAGTGATATATGGTTTAAAATGGTTTACTTGCAGGGTACGTCATTTTTTAATTTTTTTTGTAAATTTTGGTGTGCAGATTTAGATGAACTTTTATTTCCAAGCAAGAAATCAATAAAAAATGTTTTTATATTGTGGTTTTCTAAATTTGGGGGAATTATTTCAGAATAGTAGGTTAACCTAATTTCATTATAATGCTGATTAAAATATTCGTTATTTATTGTCATTTTCTTGATTATTCCAAGTATTCCAAAGTGGAGCTATTACAATTTAGCTGGAGAAAGTTGATTGATAAGTGTAATAACCACTAACGAAGGTAAGAACACGGAACCAAAACAAAGGTGTTCTATGGAGAATTAGTATCAAACAGAAAGACAGGTTCATCTGAGTCCTTGATATTTCATTGTGTTGTTCATCAAGAGACGCTGAGCGGCAAGATTTTATCTTGGAAATACATAATTGCCACGTAGTACATTCTTTCACGGTTTTTGCTCTAAATTTTAAAGAACCGCTTGGATTGACACGAAATTTGGCTTACGTATAGCTTACACGTCAAATAAAAAAAGTGATATTGTGCCGATGTGTGCTTTTGCCCTGGGGGTGACTTTCACCCCCTCGTATGGGTGAGAAAATATATGTCCAAAATAAGTCCGCAAATGGGTAAACTGACTAATTTTAAGTAACTTTTGTCCTATAGAGCTTTTTCGCCAAGTCAACACTTTTCGAGTTATTTGCGAGTGAATATGTTCATTTTTCAACAAAATAACCACATTTTTAGACGGTTTTTCGCAAATAACTCAAGAAGTAAGTATTTTGTCGAAAAAAAAAACGTTGTTAGCAAAAATATAGCATATAAAAAAGTTAAAAAAAATGGTGTACGCGTTAGGTCTCTGGATCTCGTAGAACCAGAGTTATAGCCAATGAAAAATACATTCATATTCACCTAATTTCAAAAAGAATATTTCGACGTGAAATATCCAAAAAATTAAGCACTTTTTGGAGAAAACCCATTTTAACTTTTTTAAATTGTTTAAAAAAAGCTTTATTTCTGTTTTTAGAAAAAGTTTCTAGCATTAAATTTAAGCAAGTTACGCTCAAAATAAAGTTGGTCCCTTTTGTTTTGGCAAAAAAAAATCGGGAAGACCACCCCCTAATTAGCAACTTAAATGAAATTAATCGTTACCGCTCCACAAATTATTTTACTTATGTTGTGTTTATATGATCTGTAAGTTTCATCGATTCAAAGTGCTTATTTTTGAAAAAATTTGGTTTCAAAATAAAACTATTAAAAATTTTAATTTTGAAAGATATGCTTTTTTTCAAAATAACTTAAAAAAATTGTTAGAGATACCAAAAATCTCGGAAAACAAAAAAAGTCAGCATTGCCTTTCTGAATATCATGTATTTTTTTGTTTTTCTGTTTGACAAAAATTGATTAAGAATTGGTGTTTCTAAATTTGCATACATCCGTGATCAGTGACTCGTTCAACCCTTTTTAACTACAGTCCTTTCAATAATAAGGACTTTGAACTGATGAAACTTACAGATCATATAAACAATATATACACGAGTCAAGAAACTTGTGAAGTCGTAACGATTAAGTTCATTTAAGATACTAATTAGGGGGTGATTTTCTCGATTTTTTTACCAAAACAAAAAGGGACTAACTTTATTTTGAGCGTAACTTGTTTACTTTTGATGCTAGAAATTTTTTTTATAAAACAAAAATGAAGCTTTTTTTAAACATTTTAAATAAGTTTTAATGAGTTATCCCCGAAATGTGCTTCATTTTTGGTTATTTCACGTTAAAGTATTTCAATTGGAATTTGACGAATATGAACCTATTTTTCATTAGCTATAACTCTGCTTCTACTAGGTATAGAGACGTGATATATACACCATTTTTTTAGTTTTTTACAGGCTATATTTTTGCTAAGCATGTTTTTCGCCAAAATACTTACTATTTTGTCTAAAACCGTCTAAAAGCCAGGTTATTTTGTTTAAAAAATGAACATATTCACTGGCAAATAACTCGAAAAGTATTGACTTAGTGAAAAAACTCTATAGAACAAAAGTTACTTAAAATTATTCAGTTTATCCATTTCCTTACTTTCCTTACTTTGGACGAATATTTTTTCACCCCCAAAAGGGGGTGAAAACCACCCCAAGGGCAAAAGCACATATCGGCACAATATCACTTGTTTTCTTTGACTTGTTAGCTATGTGTATGCCAAATTTTATGTCAATCCAAGCAGTTCTTTAAAATTTAGAGGTTTTGCAATATTTTACCGTTAAAGAACGGACTAACGGTCATATCTACTGCCTGTTTTAGAATAAAAATCTTTGGTGATTTGGTATATTAGTGTGAAGTGTGGTGGCTTAGAAGAAGTGCCGTTTTAAAAGAATTTTGAGATTGCATGAAGACTTTAGAAAATCCAGGTAAAGAGCTTTCCAATAACCAGTGCAATTTAAATTTTGGTTTTCTAATTTAATCGGCGAACTAAATCAGCTTAACAAACGCTTGCAGAGAAAAACAAGTTGAAATCTGAGATAATACATATATATTATGTTCATGTGTAAAGTTTATATGCAACTAAAACTATTTTGAAAATGGATTAAATGGTTAATTATTTTTAAAACTATTTATTAGCACATTGATGAAATAATGCGCGACCATATTCTCAACTGCAAGAAATTTGCTGAAGATGCTGATTACAGCTATTGGATGGCAAAACATAAAGAGAGAGATTTTGTAAAAGTTTAAGTTAACTTCAAAGAATTAAAAAAATTGGCCTAACAGATGATTACAATGGTTGTAGTATGTACGTACAGGGTTATTCAGTATATTTTGACCCCCCTGTAAACTGCTTTATTTACAGAATTAGAAAAAAATGTAAAATACAAAAGTTATTCGATTTTTATATTATGATTTTTTGACATATATATATATATATATATATATATATATATATATATATATATATATATATATATATATACATTCATTTATAGTACAATCCTGAGCCTTCGATAGTAAAACTTAAACACAAACCTGAACCACGTTAACCATCCTGAACCTGTATATTGGTTCAGGATTGTTTTCCTTTTATAACTGACATATATTTTTAAACTTACAATATAAATAATTTTTTTAAACTAGTGGTGTCATCAGCGGACAAAACTGATTAACTTTTAATTCAATATGTCACTTGGAATCCGAGAGAAACCTGTTTGTAGTATGGTTCAGCATTGTATCTTTTAGTTCAGACATTTGCCACTTTGGCGCTGGAAACAATTTCTCGAATATACATGATCTTTATGTATATATCACAATTAATACCATCCTGATCCATACCATGTGGCAACATTGCTTTGTCGTTATTTTGTCTAAAGATTCGGCGAATTCTATTTTTAGCCAGACAGATTTGTTAATAGGTATATATATTATATACTTTAGTTTTGCAACTTTGCAAGATTCGTTTGTTTTGGTTCAGGAACGTCGCTGTGTGCGCTCGATGTAAAAGTGAATATGAATAATAAAGGACGTTGTAAATTGATTTTAACTATTTAGAATGGGAAATAAGCCACAATATTATTAAAAAATGATTTTTATTAACGTTTCGACGCCCAAATCGGGTGCCGTTGTCAAAATACAAAATACTATTAATATAAACAAAAATGTTGTTGCTTAGTAAAAAAATTCTTCTAATAATTTATTTAATTTGACTCATTTATATCGGCAATTCAGATACATATGATACATTTTAAAGTAGAAGACTTTAAAATGATATTGCCAATATTTATGAGTTGCGTTCCTGGGACGACTTTACTGAAAGATAGTTCATTCGATTACATGAAATCAACCCCAACTCAAGAATATCCGTCACAAAAAATCATAGCATGTGATCTGTCTTTAAAAAGACAACCACATGCAACGGTGACATTAAAATTCTCGCGTTAGAGATCTCATAGTAAATCACGAGGGAAAACCAGGAAAAACCTCGTGATACTATCCCGACATCGTAAGTATTTGGTCTTACATTTAATTTACTCTCAAAATTAATACCAAATTCTGACTTTACTATAATTTTGTTTAAATTATAAATAATATCAATAATACATGGGTATATAAGTAATACTAAAATATAAAATATGTACTAACTCGACTATTGACTTACTAATTGTGGTATTTTCTTTCTTTTGACTTCCTCTTTCAGTATGGGTATCCACATCCTACTGCATTCCACCGAGGAATTTGCGACACAATTGGTTTCGTTTAGCATAATTAGAGCCGCTTCTTTGATTTTTCTCTTTTTACTGTCTGTTTCTTTCAGGATTTTTTAAATAATATTGTGGCTTATTTCCCATTCTAAATAGTTAAAATTGTAAAAATGCCACAAGAAAATAGCTTCAGAACAACGTTGTAAATTGATGGTTGATATGTGTTTGTAAGTTAGGTAAAGTTTAGTTATACAGAAGGGATTAAAATAAATTCTCACTTTGAGAATAATGGTTTAAGGATTAAATGTATATTAAATTTATTTCTAGACAAAACATAACAGAAAATTTAAATCTTATTAACAAAACAAAAACAACTTTGACATTTATTAATGTCAAAGGAACAAAATTGGGAACAAAAAAATTGAAGAAAATTGCTCCATGGGAAGCCGAGAAAATGCAATTTTTTTTAACATATACCGATTTTGAACGTTGACATTCCATTTTCTCCAACCTGATGTTTTATTGAAATTTTGGTATTTTTGGTATTTTTCACTCGTAATACCGATAGTTTTTATTATTATAATATATGTTATGAGTCTTTTGACGATATGAAAATTTGTGCGGAGAAAGAGAACCGAAATAGAAAGGTGATGATTCGAAAATTACCATCCTATTATGTATATCTTCGCCGTACATGCCGGTCAACTTTGACCGGTTGTATCTCAGGAACCACTCATCGCAATTAAATAGTTTTTCTTTTAAAAGAAGCGTCCTGCCGCTTTCTTCCCAAGACCGTTTTCATAATTTAATTTAATTTAATATTTTCCGAGATATTATATTTGTTTTTAAGGCAAAAAATTGTTTATAATTTTAAAATATTCCAAAGGCCGCTCAAATAGTCCAATTTCAATTCTGTAAAGTACATTAGATAGGTATAGTGCCATTTTATACAAAAATCATAGTTATTCTTATGCATCATAATTACTGTGGTTATTATGGCGACCCTAAATTTTTAATTAACAATTTAATTGTTGCTAAACTGTAAAAGCTCTTTTGGTAGATAGATCTATTTATTGATAAATAATTACTAACCTAAAATTTTAGTTGAAATTAAAAATTTTGTTGAAAAAAACCAGCATTTTCCGAAAAAAAATTTCGTCGAAGTAAATCGAGAAAAATCTGTCTCTATGCAGAATTTCATTACGGTGAATTTTTATTTGGGTGTTTTTGGTGTAAAGTTAAAATCTTTGGAATTGTAGTGCAAAGATTGAAAAAACACGATTTTCGGGCGCCATTTTGTTTATAGAAAAGTAGCACACTGTCTGTGGACTTTGCCTACCTATATTATTAATATATAGGATCATAAGATTCGATTCCAGCAATAAAATTGCTGGTAAATAACTTTTCCCAAAAATTGCTTATTCTCCGATAATCTGCCCAGACTATTCTTGCAGTTCTCAAATTTAAATATTCTACTAAGAAAGAGCCATCCACATAATATATGTGAAGAATTGGTTGACAGCAAGCAGCGTGAGAACGATTCGTTAATATTTGAAGAAGTGGTTGATAGAGCGGATCACGGGAATAACGTTTCTTCAATATCATTTGAAAAACCGGTTGAAAGAGAGAAGCGCGAGAAGGACGAATCCCTAATAATAAAGAAACTCTTAAATTTTGATAGTAAACAAAAAAGTGAACAGACAAGCAGCAGTTCTGTAGCTAAAAGGATATCATCTCTTGTTTTAGAAGAGAAGGTAATAACTCAATTAAATTACGATCATCATCATCATTCAACCCGGATCTATCCACTGCTGGACATAGGTCTCCCTCAGTATTTTCCATGCATTTCTGTTTTGTGCTGTTTGCATCAAATTTTTGTCGATCCGTTTTATTTCTTCAGACCATTTGGTTGGCGGACGACCTCTACTTCGATATGCTTCTTGTATTGGTCTCCAGTGTATTATTTGCTGTGTCCATCTGTTATCCGACATTCTAGCTATAGGTCCAGCCCAGTTCCACTTTAGTATGGCATCCGTCACTCCTCTTCTCCGTCTTATCTCCCTGTTCGTAATTCGATTCCTACGAGAAATGCCTAACATTGAGGCTCCATTCCATGGCTTTAAATTACGATATAAGCAGTATAATATGGCATCCAAAACAATTTGGTACTTTACGTTTTCCTAAACTCCAATAATTGTCAAACTAATAATCTGTGAGAAAGCCTATAACGTAAGGAAAGAAGCAGAATTGATTTTAATCCATTAGACATGACATACCCTGGTAAGATTGTTTTGTCGTTTACGGCTCGTAAGACGGTTTTTTGTGTCCAACAAAACAAACCAAACTCAGCTGCATGTATAAAAAGCCTATATGACAAGTCGTAAATGACGAAATAACTTGGTCACAAGATTCTGTGTCTAATAAGTTAAAATCAATTATGATTATTTTTTTAATGTTACTTTACTTAAATCTTTCCTATTTCTTTTAACGTGTTCGATTCATTGTACATTTTTTTAGCCACTTGTTGAAAAAACGTTGAGGAAAAATTACAAAGATCCAAGGGATTTTTGCTTCTATTGCGAAAAGGATGTACAATCTCATTTTGCTAGACATATTTCTAAATGGCACTCAGAAGAAATTGAGGTAGTTAAAATATTATGTCATAAAGTTAATTTGAAAGAGAGACGATTGTCTTTATCAAACTTAAGAAGGGAAATTTTATCAGAAATCGGGCAGACGCCGCATTAAGACCTGTTAAAGGACAAACCTTACTGATAAGTCGTCAAGTGCAGATATATATCTACCGTGCAAGTATTGTTTGGGATACTATAATAAAAAATGTTTACTTAAGCATACCAAAATTTGTCCGTCTAATAATTATGATAAGGATAATAATAGAAGACAAACGTCCCAAAGCGACGGACAAACTACTTTGTTTCTACACCATTTTCTTAAACATGACGATTTATTAAAATCAAAAAAAAATTCAGGATGCACGCAGATGACATAAATATTATTGCCAAAAAAGATCCCTTAATTTGTCAGTATACATATTTGTACATAAAAGGCCGTCAAATTAAAGGCAATATGGATTTGGTAAGAAAGAATATGCGAAGACTTGAAAAACTCTTACACTTTGCAAGACTACAAAATCCAGAGATTAAGAAACTTATAGGTATTCCTCGCCTAAAGCATTTTCAACTAATAATTTTTGGAGTTAATAAACTGGCAAAATATAATCCAGAAACAGAAAATTATGAGTCACCAACGTTGGCCATAAATTTTGGGACACTTATAAAAAAAATCTTGCTACTTAGCAGATATTAATCTTGTTCAGATTGAGGACACAAGCGATGAGAGAAAAGACCTTAAAATATTGAAAAATCTTATAGAATCCCAATGGTGCAATGAAGTTTCTGCACAAGCATGTACCAACTTCAATCAGAATAAATGAAACAAGGAAGAACTTCTGCCGCTTACTAACGACCTCAAGAAACTTAACATTTTTTTGCAAACAACTGCAGAAGAATTATTTGACAAATTGAAATCAGATGAGTATGATTTTAAGACCTATAATTCATTAAAAGACACACTGTATGCGCAAGTCATTCTTCTTAACAGACGAAGACCAGCAGAGATGACTCAGCTAAAGATCCAAACGTTTAAATGTATTAATTTAGGGGGTGAAAATGCTCCGAATTCGAAAAATGTTTAACTCAAGCTGAAAAATATTTATTAAAAACTTACAGTCGTTTAGTTATAGGAGGTAAGCGTGGAAGAGGAGTAACCATGTTGTTATCACTATCAATGAAAATGCATTTCGATTATATTTTACACTGTAGAAATAGCTTTGTAATTGAAAGTGACTTTGTATTTCACACCACTGGAAGAGGATTTGTTGATGGAACTAAAATTACTCATAAATATGCCAAGAAATGTCAGTGCGAGTATAACAGCAACAATACTTTGAAAGCATTTGGCCACCATTACTCAACTTCTCCAATTTTACAATAATGATATGGAGCAATTAAGCAAATTCATGGGACACACATTACAAACGCATTGCAATTATTATCGTTTGTCTGAAAAAGTATATCAAACTGCTAAAATTTCTAAACTTTTACTTTTAATGATGGAAGGAGCTGAAAAATACAAAGGTAAAACTTTAGACGAAATTGACATTAACTTACCTCCTCTCTCTGACGCGCAAGGTGAAGAAATGGAAAATATATATTGGATGATAATCTAAACGCCGATTACCAGATTCCATCTACTTCAGCTAACTTAGATAATAATAAAGAACCACCAAAAAAAAGGGCCATTTAAAAAAGAAAATCTTTATTGATAGGAGACAACCATGGAGAAAGCAACAAAAAAGCATTATCGCAGAATATTTTTCCGACCATATTAAAAACAGAAAGCCTCCCGTTGAGGTAGAAGTGCATCAACTTATTGGAGTCTCGAGGTATTTAAAGAAAGAAAATGCACAAGTATCAAAGCTGTCGTTTATAATATATATACAAAGGAAAACATTAAATATTAAACACTATTTTTCAAATATTTTTTAGTTGATGTTTAATTTTTTTTTCACTATTTTGAAAGACATTATTGTTTTATTTTTGATCTGTATCACATTATTCTTACGCTTGCAGGCAATTGAAATTGCCATTACTTAAGCTATAATCAATAATAAAATCAAGTAATGTACAAATGTACCTACTTTTGATAATAAATTATTGTACCGAAAACTTTCCTGATTTATTCCTTTTTTGTTAATCTGCATAAATTGCTGTCAACATAGGTACGTCATATTTTTGACATTCATTTCTTTATAATAAGAACTGGAACCTGGAACCTATAGTTTATAGTAATATGATGCTGCCATTGCTGTTAATTCGGTGGCACATAATATCGTTTTGCAATATTATGATGGGTTCGCCTTCTTTATAATATTCATTATGTGGGACGGATCTTTTGCAGTAATGTGATACCTTCACCGACAAGTTTGTTACTGTTTAAAACCCTTTTTTTAACTAATGAGTTTTATATTAGGTATTATTTTTAAATACTATATAACGTTACTGTGCAATCCACTATGTATTTCATTTTTTTGCATTTTTAAACATTTGTTGTTGTTGAGATACAATCAAAACTTACGCCAACGAGTTTATCATTTTGTTTGATAAAAGAGGTTGCTTTAATTTCTTATATATAATATTTTATTACAATCAGTTTAATAGTTTGTTTTTTTGAGATATTTATAATTTGTAATTTTTTAAAGCCTGTATGTTTATTATTTTGAAAAATAAACTAACTAACTAAATAACTAAATAAATTACTGCTGTCATTACTCCACAGGCGAGTGTTCTTGTAATCTGAGATCCCAATCCCAGGGACCACCATTATAAGACACTAAGTTTTATTCAATTTATTATTCTCCGGAAAATAAATAAACAGAGGGGTTTGTCTATTTGTTCACTTCATGAACAATACAAATAATTTACTAGATAAATTGTAACTATCCAAAAAGGTGTAAACTTATGCATATGTAAAAGATAATTCTTGCATTTCTTTTGTTAATTTTTATTTTGACTACTTACTTAAGCCATACGAAAATTTCCCTAAGAATCCCATTTCACTTAAAACTGGCAACATCTATTAGGCTCAGGTTTGTATATATACACATATGTTTGGGTTCAGAATTGATTGAAATAACAAGGGGATCAGGATTATGTCAATAATATGTAAAATCCCTATTTATATATCTTTAAAAATATTAAAAATTTCTTTTGTATATATACATTTTTGAAATCCCCGCTAGAATTAATGAATATAATCGTGCCGTGGGCAACTATAAATACTCTAGATAATTGAGGTTCAGGATTGTACGGTTTTCCAGATGGTTCAGGTATGATATAAAGATGTATATATATATATATATATATATATATATATATATATCATACTAGTGACGTCATCCATCTGTGCGTGATGAAGTAATCGTCTACTTTTTTAAATGAGAATAGGTTTCGTGTGATACCTCATTCGAAAGAATACTGAATGCTCTCTTCAGTAATATAAATATTAAGATAATTAAGGGGGAAAGGTAGTTTTTGTTTTCATTTGATTCAGAGTTGGACCACCATCTCCAGATAGCTATTTCTGCATCTCATGCGCCATCGGTGGAGCTATGCAGTAGGGTGGAACGAAAAAAATGTTTTTATAATTTCCATGTGTAACAGTGATAGAAAGTTGCCTATAGCCATTGTTAATGTCAAAACTGTCAATATGCAGTGCGTGAAAAGTTTAAAGTGTGCGTGAAGTAACAATGTATTTTAAATGGGAATTACTTTTTCGCACACTTTCAATGGGTTTTTTGGGCACACTTTCATATAATCAAATATCCTTAAGTTTCGCGTTTTCATGGTGATGACAATATGAGCAATGACTTACAACAAAATTTTTGATTTTGTGGTTTGAAAGTAGTTAGGATTTTTAAATGTCAAAGTTCTAAAAATTGTAGAATAGAAATGAATTCCAGTGACGAAGAGTTACAGTTTTTTTATTTGTTTGTCGTAGATAAAATATTGTATGAAACTGTGCGTGAAGTATGTACACTCGTGTGTACTCGTTCCGTTGTCGCTCGTGCTCTAAAAATCGCGTGCGTTCGCAAAAAGGATACTTCACGAACTGTTTCATAAATAACTATTGCCAAACAAAATATTTTTAGAGGTGCCGCAACAGGATTGAAAATTAGAATTTTTAGTTAAATTTTGCAAATTTTGATGATTTTGGTTTGGCAAAAAATAGTTATTGTAATGTCTTAATACCTATTTTAAATGATAAATACACACTCTAAAACTACTCTTTAAAGATAATTTTAATTTTAACTTACAACAATCCAATATTTATTTTTACTAAAACTGGCAAAGTTTGAACTAGAATTCCACATTTAAAGAAAAAATATTTAGTAGTAAATATTTATTTCATTCCTTAATATAATTTAACATTCCAACTATAGTAGAAGAGCACATTTCAATAGTAGAGGAACCAGGATCGACCTTCCTAGGGCATATACTCCTGCTTCCGGAACAGGTGAAGCTATAAAAGATAGTATAATGGAGCATTTTCAAGGTGACAATCCACTGAACATTTTCAATATAACAGCTGTCGGATGCGATGGAACTGCCACTAACACTGGTGTTAGCAATTGTGTAATTGCTTTGATAGGAAAAAAACCTAAATAAGCCGCTGCAGTGGCTGATTTTTTTTTCGTACCAATGAATTGCCTTTGCGTCATTTGTTTTGCACATTGGGTGGAAAAACTAAAGGCCCTAATGAATTTGGAGGGGTTTTATGCAAATAACTTAAAATATGTAACCATCATCCTGTAGTTAATTTTGCTCCCATGCAAAACAACCTGCCTGTTCTAGAGATTAACGATGATCTAAGCACAGATAAAAAATATTTACTTGAAATGTGCAAAGCAATCTCCAGTGATGTACGACCTTCTGATCTTTCTTTAAACCCCCTGGGAAATTAGCTCATTCACGATGGCTTACGTTGGCCATTCGTAATCTTCGGTTATATGTGGTAACAGAGAATCCTTCAGATAATCTGAAAACTTGTATATGATGTGATAGCTATGTATGTGATGGAGGTGTATGCCCCAGTCTGCTTTCACATCAAACTGAAACCATGTTGTGTAAATAGATCAAAACATCTATGGAGACTCATCAAATTTTCACGTTATCTTTGTGAGGAACATCTCCAAATAACTGATCCAATAATTCAAAGGAATGGTTACTCCTCTCACCCAGAAAATGTGCTTCTCTCCATGTTATGCGATAAGAGAAAACACATAAGAGAGCTAGGTCTGCGGCAACTTTTGAAGACAAGATCGGAACTCATAAATGGTGTAATGAAGTTTGTTATCCCGAAGCTTACTTAACTTTAATGCCAATGACTACATTGATATTATTAACTGGACGGAAAAAGAAATGACCGAGCCTCCTATGACAGAACATATAACTGACCAGGACTTAAAAATGTATACAAGTGATGCAAGAAACCCTAGTTGTCATGTGCAGTGTGTGGATTTTCCGTGTTTTCCCTGTCATACACAGGCAGTGGAAAGAGTAATAAAGCTCGTGACTGAGTCATCTCTTAATGTCTGTGACTTAAAGTAAGAAATGGCTTTGTTAGAGCAAAGATTGCTTCCCAAAATATTATACTCAAGTTTGAGATAAAAAAACAATTTATGTAAGTATCAAGAGGAACATTGTAACTAAAAAAATCATATAGCAATGTGTACATATAGCAATGGTAGCAATGTTAACTGTTTTTAGAAACAATATTTGACTAAGAAATGTTTGCTATGGCACCAGGTTAAATATATAAAATATTTTAAATTGGCTGTATTTTTTTGTTAAAATCCTAACTTTTCAAAGCCCTTGCGGCACCTCAAGATGTAAACCTAGAACAAAAAGATTTTGTAGTTTTATTGTATACATGAAAAGGCAACTTTCGTGTGCTATTAGAAAGTTCTTTGAAGAAATTTTTTTTTCCTCTCCTTTCGTTCCACCCTACTAGGCAGTCACAACTCTGAATCAAAAATCAACAAGCCTGCCTTTTAAGGGAAATCACCGCGAAGCAATAATTCCACTTTTGAGACGCAAAACAGCGACATATCCAGTGGCGGCCGGTGAGGTAGTGCCATGGAGCCATGGCACTACCATATTTTTATGCAGAAATATATTATTTTTATCTTTAAACCGTTTTAATATCTGTTAATTTTTTGTGTGTATTTCTTTTTTCTTTATAAATTATATAAAATCTGGCAACTGTGTAGTGCAATACAACCCTCGCCACTCACAGCAGACGGAATGACCGTGCCAAATGCTTATGTGCCTCGTCTGAAAAGAGAAAGATTTTACGGGCATTCTATGTAAGTGACAGAGATAGATATTGCACTTTTAATATACGTTTAAATGAGACTATTCGTGCCTGGCTCGACTAATATTTTTTACTATGATCATAGTGGATAGTGGATCGTAGATCCAAAAAGATTGTCGTACAGGGTAGTACATTATATTTTCGAGTTTCTTTACGCGCTCTCTCGCCCGTTTTTGTATTTATAATTATTCCATTTTTAAAGTTAAATTCAGCTTATCGTGATAGTCTAATTAAACACAATGAACAAGTCAATAAGAATAGATATGTTTCGAATCAAATTATAAATTGTATCCATATGGTTTTGTGGAGCTTTAAAGTTAGTTTTGAGAAATCACGACGAAAAGGAAAATTCAGAAAATAGAGGCATCTTTAAGGACCTATTCAATTTTAGCCGAATTAGACAACGACTTAGGTTCATATTCAAAGTTCCAAATCTTTTAAAGGTAGGTACCTACCTCAAAGCATCCCAAAATGAACTCCTTCAGTGCATGTTAGATGTTTATCGTGAGGAAATAAGGAAATAAATTGAAAATTATCTTTGTGTTGCAGTGATTGCCGATGAAACGTCAGACGTCGCTGGTGAATTTCAGTTAGTTATCGTTTTCCGATATTTGTGTAAAGGGCGATAAGTTGAGAGATTTTGGAGATTTTACTTGCTGGACGGGCATGATGTCAAATCAATCACTGAATGATCATGACTGAATGCACTTTAAATGTTTAAATTTCTTGACACCCCAGAAATGGTTTATACCTATATCGCACCCTCAGTGCAAGACTGCAGTAAGTCAAAATAAGTAAGTTTCGAGACAAAGACGATTTTGTTTATTTTCATGCTAATATCGGTGAAATAAGACACAAGTTTTAAGAAAAATTAACAATTAATTATGATTTTGCATGCTTTTTAGCCTATATTACATTAACCAAAAATAGAAATTTAAATAAAATAATATTAATGCAAAAAAAATTAGGAATTTCAAAGTTAAAACACTTTTGCACGGAAAAAATTGTTAATCACTACACATTTAGTATTAGAATTTCAAAGTTACAACAGTTTTGCACGCAGAAAATTGTAAAAAGTGTAGAAACATTTACTTTTACAGTAAAACCTGTGTTACCGGCCACCTGCCAACATCGGCCACCTGTACTAACGGCCAGTTTAAAAATTCCCCAAATCAATTATGTATATCTAGAATACAAAAACTGGCAATACCGGCCACCTTTCTATATCGGCCAATAGTTCTTTAATTTTTAGTGGCCGTTGCTGACAGGTTTTACCGTAGTTGTTTTCCTCTTCTCGTACATCATCTTGTGCCAAAATATTTTGATAAAAACTATGATGGGCTTTTGGTATAATACCCGAATGGCATAAGTATACCAAATCTTTCTTTTTGGCCATTTGAATTTCTGGCTGTTCTTTGGCAAGTTTTCTGAGAATAGATTTTTTTGACCTCTCAGTATTGTCAATACACAAGTTTTAAGATAAATGTTTTTCCTTTCATGAGAAAAAATACTTTTTGGTCGTAAATAATTAGTCTTAATTTATGTGGTTTTAATCCAATCTAACAAATAAATGGTCAAACGACATCGCACACATCTTATGGAAAATAAATATAATATCAGACAAAGGACATAAAATTTACATGAATAGATTGGTCTCGAAAATCTTTGTTTATTGTCTCAGCCGTTAATGGATTGCGTAGACGCGCTGTATATTAAAATTAAACACCACAGATATAGATATTATAGTAACAAATATCTTACTTTTTTCATTGCTTGTTATTGCTGGTTATCGAATCCGTTGCAATGTTCCGTGCAAAACTGTTGTAACTCTGTTACATTAGAGTTACAACAGTTTTGCACTGAACTTATGTTCAAAAACGCAAAATAGTTAAACTGTTGTTATTGTAATATTTAGCCCATTAAGCATTTGAAAGTTACTAAATTTTTCCAGGGGATAGATATGAATGTTTAAAATCGAATTCCATGATTACAGTAGAGCGTCGATTATCCGAACTAATTGGGGGACATGGGTGTTCGGAAAACCGATTCGTTCGGATAATTGAACTGTATTGAGATTGTCATACATATTTATCCACAAGTGAATAAAAACCATATTTATTTAACTGTATATTTGTTTGTACCTTGATAATGACAAATAGCAATTAAACAAAAAAGTGCAGTCTTTGCAAAAACATATTTTTGGATACACAATTGAAGAAAATTGAAGATATTTTAAGCGTTAATTACTAACGCTTGCTCAGTACTCGAGGGCGGGACGCGTGAGTCGGGAGTTCGGATAACCGGTCGTTCGGTTGATCGACGTTCGGATAATCGACGCTCTACTGTACTTCATTTTCATAAAATTTTGAGTTACTGCAGTCTTGCACTGAGGGTGCGATATAATGTAACAGTATCCGTACCTATATTTTTAAATTTCTATTTTATACCTTTTTTGACAATATCGTGAACCCGTCACTAAAAATTTAGACAGCTGCCCGAATTCTGGCACTACCTACTTAAAGTGATACGAGCCGCCACTGGACATATCTAGTAAAAACGAGGAAGAAGAAAAGACCCAGGTACAAAGATTACTGTAATAAAACAATTAGTAAAAATAATTGAAATAAAATAATAAACAATATTTTAAATCTAAAGACTTTTCGTCAAAAGAGACTGCTTTCTGGTTATATCCTGAATCTCCGGCTTTAACAATAATTTATAGGCACGGAGACGACGAATATAGAAGAAAGCATAAAGGACAACGGTCACGTATCTACTCTCTTTTCGTCCAGGAAAAATGCCGAAAGACAGTTTCGAGTACTCAAAAATCTGATTAAAGATAAATAAGAGGCAAAGATAGTTTTTGTTTTCATTTGATTAAGAGTTGGAGTTGCATGAGATGCAGAAATAGCTATCTGGAGATAGTGGTCCAACTCTGAATCAAATGACAAACACCCCTTGTTCATCTTTACTCAGATTTTTGAGTACTCGAACCAGTCTTTCGGCATTTTTTCTAGACCAAAATATAGTAGATACGTGACCGTTGACCTTTCTGCTTTCTTCTATATTCGTCGTCTCCGTCCTTATAAATTGTTAAAGCCGGAGATTCAGGATGTAACCAGAAAGCAGTTTCTTTTGACAAAAAGTTTTAGATTTAAAATATTGTGTATTATTTTATTTTATTTCAATTATTTTTAATTGTATAATTACAGTAAACTTTTGTATCTGAGTCCTTTCGTCTTCCTCGTTTTTATTAAGATAATTATTTATACAGGGTGTCCAAAAACTTTTTTTAACTAAATTAAATGACACAAAAAGAAGAATGTATGTAATTTATTTAATATAAAAGATCTTCTACTGCTGTTAGAAAACAGAAATAAAAGTTTATGGCACAAATAAACATTGCTTTTTGTTTCAATGTTCAAACCGCCAAGAGGCAGATAGGTGGCAGCTTAAACATTGAATTTAAGTGAAAAGTATTGTTTAATAAATATTTATTTCTGTTTTCTGACAACAGTAGAATGTATTTTGAATTAAATAAATTACATAGATTCTTCTTTTTGTGTCAATTAATTTAATTAAAAAAAAATTTGGTGGACACCCTGTATAAATAATTATCTTAATGTTTATATTACTGAATACACAATTGAATAACTTTTCAAATAAGCTGGCACACGACCCCTATTCTCATTTAAAAAATGGATGACGTCACTAGTATGATATACAGGGTATTTGGTAAAGAATGGGCCATAGCTTAACCCTAGATTCCTGAGGTTAAAATAGGTCGATTTAAGCTAACTTACCGTAGTACAAAAGTTGATAATAACCGATATACAGGGTGTCACAGTTAAAGATTTATTTTATTTATTTTTGAATATTTCCTGACAGGCATGGGACAACAACACGAAATTTAGTAAGTGGTGCTGGTACTGTACACCCTACTAAATTATGTTAAACAAACATTTCTGGCTACTACCAGAGGCGTACGACGGGGGAACGTGAATGGTTGACCATTCCCAAATTCTACGCCACTGGCGGAATTTCTATTTTAGTGCAATTTTTTTATTCTCCAATACTTTCTATGTAAATAACATACTCTTCATTCGTAACGATAAAGCCATTAGTTTTCGACCTATTTGAAGCTAAACGCGAAGGAGCATAATACATTAATCAAAATAAGTTTGCCTTTTCATTTTTAACTTCAAATATCTTGAAAACTAATGACTTTATCGTTACGAATGAGAAGTATATTATTTGCAGAGAAAGTATTGGAGAATCTAAAAATTATGCTAAAATAGCCGTTTCCTCAGTGGCGTAGAATTTGGGAAGGGTCAACCAATCACTTTCCCCTGTCGTACGCCTTTGGTATTAACCAGAAACGATTGTTTAACATATTTTAGTAGGGTGTACAGTACCTACACTTTCTGCCAAGTATCATAAGGATATGTCAAATAGTTTTATAGTACCGGGCACACATATTTCTTAAAGTTTTAAATAAAGAATAAATTATTAAAAAAAAGACTTTTAAAATAATTTGACATATTTGTGTCATACTTGGCAGAAAGTGTAGGCACTGTACACCCTAATAAATTATGTTAAATAATCGTTTCTGGCTACTACCAGAAGCGTACGACAGGGGAAAGTGAATGGTTGACCCTTCCCAAATTCTACGCCACTGATGAAACTGCTATTTTAGCATAATTTTTAGGTTCTCCAATACTTTCTTTCCAAATAATATACTCTTCATTCGTAAAGATAAAGTCATTAGTTTTCTAGATATTTGAAGTTAAAATGAAAAGGCACACTTATTTTGATTAACGTATTATGCTCCTTCGATATTAGCTTCAAATATTTCGAAAACTAATGGCCTTATCGTTACGAATGAAGAGTATGTTATTTACATAGAAAGTATTGGAGAATCAAAAAATTGCACTAATAGAGCAATTCCGCCAGTGGCGTAGAATTTGGGAATGGTCAACCATTCACGTTCCCCCGTCGTACGCCTCTGGTAGTAGCCAGAAATGTTTGCTTAACATAATTTAGTAGGGTGTACAGTACCAGCACCACTTACCAAATTCCGTGTTGTTGTCCCATGCCTGTCAGGAAGTATTCAAAAATAAACAAAATAAAACTTTAACTTTGACACCCAGTATTTCGGTTATTATCAACTTTTGTACTAAGGTAAGTTAGATTAAATCGACCTATTTTAACCTCAGGAATCTAAGGTTAACCTATGGCCCATTCTTTACCAAATACCCTATATACTTATGTAAAAAAATCATAATTTAAAAATCGAATAACTTTTGTATTTTACATTTTTTTCTAGATCTGTAAATAAAGCAGTTTACAGGGGGTCAAAATATAGTGAATAACCCTGTATATAATCTGCCTGAACAGACATTTTAAGTCCTTCCTCTTCTTTTGGTATCATAACCCTGGATGGGTCTTGGTCTGTCTGGTTATGTCCTTTGATTCAGACCTCTCTTGTGCCTTTCTCCTCCATTGTCTTACATTCATAACTTTCAGGTCGTATTCCACGTCATCCAATGATATTATTCTGGGCTTTCCCTTTATTCTTCTTTCTATATGCTTCCGTTGTAACATTTTCTTTGCTGCTTTTGTTTCTTCTTGTCTCTGAAAATGTCCCAGCTATGATAATCTATGACTTTTCACAAATCTTATAATATCTTAGCCTTAATTTAACTTGTTAATTTCATTTCTCCTGATTCTCCATGTGCCGTCTTCCTCTTGCACCGGTCCATATACTTTACTGAGTATCTTTCTCTCGAATGTCTTGACTTGGCGTTCATCTATTTTGTCCTTATACAGGTTTCACCAGTGGCGGCTTGTGATTTTTACCTTAGGGGAGGCTATACCTAACTGTAAAATATCTAGAAAAATTTGCACTAGCAAAAAAAATCCGCCAAAAAAATCTAATTTAAGGCCCCATTTTTTTGACCATTTTTTATTTACATTTTATAATATCATAATAATTCATAATTTCATAATATCATATCATTTTAAAAATAGTAAAATTGTAAAAGTGTATTACCAAAGTTTGTGTCGTTTATTTGTTAACAATTATATCTCTATAAGTAGATATGCATATCAAAATAAATACAGATTTGAACTTTTGCAGTCCATACAGGTTGAAGGTTCACATATTTTAAGATACTGAACTGACTTTTTTTAATTCTAAAATCGGCCTACTGCGAATCCAAAAACACGGTAAATTACCGATATTTTGCTTTGCATTACAGATATAGGAAAAAGTTATTTGAACAAGTTGTTCCAAATATTATTCTAACCCCACATACCAAATTTCATCACAAAATTCGCAATTTTAGTTTTTTCATTATTTGTAGTCCTCATTTGACTTTCGTCAAATGAAGATCGTTTCGACAGCAAATGAGTGTAAAAATTAACATTAACATACGATAGAAAAAGATAATTACAGTATTAAGGTTTTTACCTTCATTAACTAGTTAAATTCAATAAATAGTCCGGGCGCTTTAGTGAGAATATGTGCCATGGGAATGCAGAAATACCAAGAAAGGTGAGCAAATAAATTAAATAAAATGGAAAATTCCTACTATTTTCAACCAGGACAACAAATACAATCACAACTTAATTATGTAGATCCTAATAACCAATATAATCAACCCAATTATCGACAAATACAGGGTCCCATACTACAGCAAATGCAACCTACGGTTTCCCAATATACTCCTTCAATACCCATCATGCCCAGTCACAGTCAATGTCTTTCACAAATCTCACAACCACCACAAATATACTATAATCCTAACATGGTAACCCCAACAGAAAAAGAACCACATGACAAAAACGAATGGCAAACAGTACAAGGTAAACAAAGTAAAAAAAGATTAAATTCTCCAGATGAAGACAAAATATACAGACAAACTAAAATAACGAAGTACTGGCTTCAACAACCTATTGAAACTAAAAATCGTTTTGAAAATCTGAACAAAGAAGATGAGGAAACAATGGAACAGGGAAAAGAAACCAACGAAACTAAAAAACCTCCACCAATAACCATATATAACGTAGGTACTGTAAATCCTATACACGAACTACTTAAAAAAATTACAAATAACGAGTATACAATAAAGAGCCTAGGCACAGACACAGTGAAGGTACAACTTAATCAAGCTGACCATTATGAGCCTGTAATAAAAGAGTTAGAAGCGAAAGAAACCCAGTTCCATACATATAGATTAAAACAAAATAAAACATTTCGAGTAGTCATAAAAGGTCTTCACCATTCAACCGATGCTAATGACATTAAAACTAGCTTAAAAGAATTGGACCATGAAGTGACTAACATATATAATATCAAACACAAAATAAATAAATCACCACTACCTATGTTTTTTATAGATCTCGAGCCTAAAGACAATAATAAAAAAATATACGAAATTACAGTTTTAGCAAACAACAGAGTGAAAATTGAAGCTCCTTACACAAAAAGAGAAATCCCTCAATGAGCAAGATGCCAGGGATATGGCCATACAAAAAATTACTGCAGAAAAATTGCACATTGCGTTAAATGCTCTGGACTACACCTAACGAAGGAATGCTCAAGAAAAGTAAGAGATGAAAACGTAAAATGCATAAACTGCAAGGGAAACCATCCAGCTAACTATAGAGGATGCGAAGTGCATAAACAACTGCAACAACAACTGTACCCCACACTTAGGCAAAAAAACATAGAACAGCAGACAAGAGCCGACTCCAGAGTAAGACAAGGAGTGAACTTCGCGCAAGCTACCAACCAAAGTAATATAAGCAACAGCCCCATCACAATGCCTTCAAATCCAAACCCGCTCTCACAAAGTACACAAGTAGTGTCCCCGCACACAGCTAATCAAAACTATCTGAGCAAATTAGAAAATATGATAGGAAAACTTACCGAACAAATAGGAACCATACTTAATCTACTAACCACAGTCATTAATAAAATTGCATAATGGCATCGCAATATAAGTTTAAAATAGGAGTCTGGACTGCTAATGACCTTCAACAACATATTGATGAAGTAAAGTCATATATAAATAATGAAAACCTTGACATGCTGCTTATATCTGAAGCTCACTGTACAGAAAAACACCACTTCCGTATACCAAAATACAAAGAGTACACTACGAAACATCCGAGCGAGAAGGCACATGGAGGAACCGCAGTAATTATACGGGATAATATTCAACATTTTGAGAGAGAAAAATTTTCTAAAGAACACATACAAGCCACGAGCGTAACTATAACAAATGACTCTAGTCCACTAACCATATCTGCAATTTACTGCCCGCCTAAACACAACAATAAACAAGAACAATACGAAGAATACTTCAAGACATTGGGCAATAAATTTTTAGCCGGCGGAGACTACAATGCCAAAAATACTTCAACCATCAACAAACTTCCAGACTTATTAGACTTCGCAACCATCAAAGGCCTAGATATTAAAAAATGCAAGGTGACCACATCTGACGACCTGTCCTCCGATCACTCCCCGATAATAATCACAATACATTCAAAGATCTTAAAAAAAATGCCACCTACATTATATAATAAAAAAACTAATTGGGATGAATACAGAAACAATTTAGATAACCTAATATCACTAAATATACCACTTAAAACAGAAAATGATATAGACGTCGCGACAGAAGACCTAACGACAAAAATTCAACAAGCTGCATGAAACGCAACTCCAATAATATACCGAGAAGGAGAAGCAAACGAACTACCCCAATCAATTAAAGAGAAAATAAATATTAAGAGAAAACTGAGAAAACAATGGATGAAAAACAGAACACTAGAAAATAGAAGAAAATATAACGGAGCTACCACAGAATTAAAACAGACATTATCGAACAGTAAAAATGAAAACATTAAGAATTATTTAGAATCTCTAACCCCAACGGAAGCCTCAGACTACGCACTATGGAAGGCTACAAAAAAGCTTAAACAACCTCAACAGTTTAATCCTCCAATTAGAAACGGAAATAAATGGGCAAGAAATGACAAAGAAAAATCAGAAGTCTTTACTGAACACTTAAGAAAAGTATTCCATCCATACGATCCAGAGCAGCATTCAGAAGATAAAGAAATAGACGAAATACTTAATGCACCCTTCCAAATGGACCTGCCTGTAAAAAAACTTCTAGTAAGTGAAACCAGAAATATAATAATGAATGAACTTGACATTAAAAAAGCACCAGGATATGATTTATCACAGGAAAAGTGCTTCAGGAATCAACACCCAAATGCTTTAAATTACTAACATATATCTTTAATGCCGTCCTCAAACTAGGGTACTACCCAAAGATCTGGAAAGTAGCACAAATAATAATGATCCCTAAACCAGGCAAAAAATTAGAAGAAGTTACCTCTTATCGACCTATTAGCTTGCTACCAACTATCTCCAAAATTTTAGAGAAAATATACGTCAAAAAGCTGAAGTCGATAACAGAAATGATACACTTAATTCCAGACTACCAATTTGGATTCCGAAACAAACATGGCACTATCGAACAATTACATAGAATAGTTAACAAGATTAACGATGACTTCCAACAAAAACGTTGTTGTTCTGCTGCATTTATTGATATGTCACAAGCATTCGATAAAGTTTGGCATATTGGACTCTTCTACAAAATTAAGAAGCTACTTCCATATCCCCACTTCCTGTTACTAAAATCATACCTAACCAATAGACACTTCCTTGTCAGACAAAACCAAGAATACTCTTCTCTGAACGCCATAAAATCAGGGGTACCACAGGGCAGTGTACTCGGACCTATCCTGTATTTGTTGTACACAAGTGATCTTCCTACTACACCGATGGTTACAATAGCCACATTTGCGGACGATACAGCTGCTTTTTCTTCACACGAAGACCCAAAGATGGCATCAAGACAACTTCAAATCTGCCTTAACAAGATACAAAAATGGCTGTCGAAATGGCGCATGAAAGCTAACGAACTAAAATCTACACATGTAACATTTACACTCCGTAAAGAAACTTGCCCACCAGTACAACTTAACAACAACAATTTACCTCAAGCCGAAGATGTAAAATACTTGGGAATCCACCTAGACAGAAGACAAACATGACGAAAACATATTTTCACTAAACGCAAACAGTTAGGACTAAAACTAAGCCGTCTATATTGGATTATCGGCAGAAACTCGAAGTTGTCTCTAGAAAACAAACTACTGGTCTACAAAGTACAAAGCCATTATAAAGCCCATTTGGACCACCGGTATCCAGCTCTGGGGAGCAGCTTCTAATAGCAACCTAAATATAATACAGAGGTTCCAAAACAAGACGATAAGGCTGATTCTTGATGCTCCATACTACGTACCCAACTACGTGATCCAACGAGACTTAGCAGTTCCAACAGTGCAAGAGGTGATAAGTGAATATAGTGCAACATATCGCGAAAGAGTGTCTGAACATCCTAACGAGTTAGCCAAGCGGTTGTTTGAAGACTTACATGAACATGAAGAAAGAAGATTAAAAAAATTCAAACCAAGAGACTTAATTAATAGGTTTAAGTAATTAGTAATGTACATATCTTTGTAAATAATAACATATTGTAAATATTAGAGGTAATGCCACAAAGTTAGCAATAGCTACATTATAAAACAGGGTGCTTAATGGTGCATCCTGTACATGTCATAATTATTTATCAACAAAGACGCTTATTGTCATTACTGATTGATTGCAGAATAAAGGAGTTAAAAAAATATTTGTAGTCGGATCCTAAAATTGTAGAGGAGGCTGCAGGCCGATCAGCCGCCCTTGCCCAATCTCCTGGCAGCGTGTGCGTTAAACTATATGCGGCTCTGAGCAGACCGGGTCTCCGTAAACGCTGCTGGGCTGCGTGGAGCATTAGCAAGTGAGATTTTCCGGCCAGCAGCCTCCGCTCCAGTTTTAGGACCCTGACTACAAATAATGAAAAAACTAAAAGTGCAAAGGACACATCTTATGAAAAATATAATGTCACTCAAATTCAATAAAATTTATACGGAAAGATTCGTTTTAAATTAACGGCAAATTCTTATCATTGCGCCAACTCTTAATTATGATTAATTACGGCGCAAATTGCAATTAAAGTTTATCGAAATCACATTTTTGGACTCCATAAACGTGTCAGTTACAATCACTATTGCTCTGGGTGCTATTCAAAACAGCTTAGACCCGCTGGGCCTAAGCGGATTAGTGAAACTATTATAATAAGATGCTTAAGAGCCCGAGAAGATCTATGAAGTACCGATAATTTGGGTATTTTAAAATATTTTTTCTCTCTCTAACTTATGTACCTACCCATTTGATTTCAGATTGATTTATATCAATTTCTGCTCTTATTATTGAAAATTAAGAGTTGGCGCAATGATAAGAATTGACCGTTAATTTAAAACGAGTCTATTCATATAAATTTTATTGAATTTGAGTGACATGATATTTTCCGTAAGATGTGTGCAATGTCCTTTTGTGATGAAATTTGGTATGTGGGGTTAGAACATTATTTGGAACAACTTGTTCAAATAACTTTTTCCGATATCTCTAACGCGAAGCAAAATAGCAAAGTAAACAAGACATTGTAGCATGTGTAAAAAATTTATGGAAGGCTAAGCCTCCCTTTCCTCCTCTGACCGCCACTGGGTTTCACAACCATGGGTTAGTACGGGTCAAATTAATGTTCTGTAGAGAGTAATTTTGGTTCTTTTTCTAATAATTTCGATGTCATTAATCTTGCATTAGCATAGTATGTACGATTCCCATTGGAAATACCTATGTGCATTAATTTCGCTACTTACGGAATTCTTTTGATTTATTTCTATGCCCAGCTATGTGAAGGCTTCCACATGTTCGATAATGTAGTTGCCTATTGCGATATTATTTTCAGTGTCGGGATCAATGTCCTTGAACGCATCCATTAGTCGTTGCTTGCTTCAATTTTCACTAGTTAACATTGGTGCAAAACAAACAAAAGACAAGCGTTGTTCTCGATTTGCCGGTGAACCTTTGAATACGATATACGAACTTCTAACTCTAAAATGGAAGCAAACATATACAATTATACAGTGAGGACGTTTGAGTTGGAATAAATTCATTTTCTCGAGGATGGGAGACTCTGGAGATAAATCCCGAAACAGGTTGAGTTTTATTTTTAAATTGTAGTTTTTTGGCAGTAGAAGATCAGTGGGCCGTCCCAGAAAAAGATGGAAGGATGATGTTGAAACCGATCTATCTAGGATTGGGGTACAACAATGGCAAATCGAAACGCAAGATCGCAGACGATGGAGGGCCATAGTGGATGCGGCGAAGACTCACCCCGAGTTGTAAAGCCAGTCAAGAAGAAGAAGAAGAAGTTTTTTGGCATATATATCATACTAGTCACGTCATCCATCTAGGCGTGATGACGTAATTGATGATTTTTTAAATGAGAATAGGGGTTGTGTGATAGCTCATTCGAAAGGTTATTCAATGATCTATTCACTTATATAAACATTAACATAATTATTTATACAGGGTGCTAAAATTTTTTTTTATTAACTTAATTGAAACAAAAAGAAGAATGTATATAATTGATCAAATTCGAAATACATTTTACTGCTGTCCTAAAATAGAAAAAATGTTTATTTGTTAAATAAATATTGTTTTTCGCCTTAATTCAATATTAAAACTGCCACCCACCTGTCTGTTAGCAGTTTGAACATTTAATTTAAGCGAAAAGTAATGTTTATTTTTCAAACTAACATTTTTTCCCCTTTCTGACAGCAGTAAAATGTATTTTGCATTAAATAAATTACATACATTCTTCTTTTTGTCTCAATTAATTTAATTCAAAAAATTTTAAATTGAAGAGTCTCAGATGCAGAATCCACCAATTTAATAAAAACTAAAATGGTATACTTCGCGTCAAGATATAAGAAATTTAGTCTGGCGCTGGTGGGTTGTCCCTATCGACTTAGTATCATAATAAATAGTTGATGTTACTAATCCCTCAATTATCTTTGCGACGGGTGGCAATCATATTGGAAGAGCTTACTAGGGCCGGACTTTATATTATTTACAGAACTGACTCGTTACCTGCTGTACAAGAATTCATCTGTACTCATTGATATCTTTTAAAAACACCCTTTAATTATCTACGCTAATTTCTTTCGGTTATTTAAATGTCATCATAAACAATTCCAACCTTCTTTCGTTACATAAACATTGTTGACCTAGATCGTGAGGTGTAATTATACATACAGCCACTATAAACACTTTTCAGGGTCGACGCTGACTTTGCACTTTTAAATATATTTATACAACCAAAACATAATAAGGGAATCCTCATTACACATTACACATTCGTCATTCTATTTTATTAGATGTAAGATTATTCAAATTAAAAGATAGTGTCATCTACACTCCGCGAGACGACGTTACGTAGGTTGCTACCAGCTTGTACTCATGCGAGTATAATAAAACAACTTCAACAGTGAAACGACTATTAATCATTCCACCCCTCGGATAAGGGTTAACCACCCTTACCGAGAGAAGATAGCCCTAGTAATCCTGGACTATTATATGGCGATCCTGCCATCTCTCACCAAGACTGAGCATTAGGGCCAAAAACAAAATAAAATGCAGCAAAAGCATAGCCACAGGATTGGATCATTTCGATTTAAACCAAGCGTTGGCACAGCTTGATAAGCTGGCGGTAGAGAATGCAGTACGTAAAGTAAAGATATACGTAAATGATATTATTTTTAAATTGTGCACAATTGATGAATTTATTAAAGAAGGAAATAAAAAATTGAAGAATATAGAAATATACATATGTGAAGTACCAGAAACAATAAAAGATGACAAAGAAAAACACAGATTAATAGAAGAATACCATAATCACCCGATGTTCGGAGGACACGTAGGGAATAATAGACTAATAAAGAAGCTAAAGGCAAGATTCCGATGGAAAAATTTGGAAAAAGACGTAAGAAAATACGTTAAACAATGCCACAAATGTCAAATTAACAAACCGAAAAGAACACATGTCGAAAAGTTCGTGATATCGGACACATCTTCCAAACCATGGGACATAGTATACATAGATACAATAGGTCCATTCACTAGAAGTAATGAAGGTAATAGATACTGTATCACAATGTTGTGTGAACTGACAAAATACGCGGTCAGCATACCAGTGTGCAATAAAGAAGCAGAGACAATAGCAAGAGGAATATTTGATCATTTCATACCAACATACGGACTCATGAAGCAAATAAGAACAGACCAAGGCACAGAGTATAAGAACGAAGTAATGCAGGAATTAACAAAGCTATTAAAAATAGAGCACAACTTTTCACCGGCATACCACCCACAGTCCATTGGAAGTTGCGAAAAACTACACAGAACGTTGAACGAGTACGTAAGAGCATTCATAGACGAAGACAGAGAAAATTGGGATGTGTGTTGCAGAATGTTCACATACTGCTACAATACAACCCCTAACGCGTATCATGGATACACACCGTTCGAACTGCTATATGGCAGGAAGGTTAACCTACCGGAAGACCTTACACAGGAGATTCAACCATGTTACAATATAGATGCCTACTACAATGAGTTACGATACAAACTACAAAGCGCACACGAGAGAGCCAGAACCTTCTTATTAAAACACAAAAAAGAGCGGCAAGAAAAGAATAAGCTCAAAGCAACACCTCAAAACTTTAAAATAGGAGACCTAGTCCTGGTAAAAAGGGAAGAGAATGGTAAGTTTGATAGTCTTTATGTAGGTCCTTTCACAATAACAGAAGTAAATAACGTTAATTGTAAAATCAGAATAGAAAACAATAAAATCAAGGAAATACATAAGAATAGATTATATGCTTACAATCCGAAAACACAGTGAGTGACAAGTGTGATGAAACAATGTTGTTAAACGAACATTTTTATTTTTATTTATGTATTTACGTAGTTTTAGGCAGTTTGTATATAAAATAAATTTTTTGTATTGATTACAACACAGTATGGGTTGGTAGCACTACTTGCAAAATTTTCTGCCCGTAGTCAGAAAATTCTAAGGAGGGAAAGGTGTACAAGAATTCATCTATACTCATTAGATATCTTTTAAAAACACCCTTTAATTATCTACGCTAATTTCTTTCGGTTATTTAAATGTCATCATAAACAATTCCAACCTTCTTTCGTTACATAAACATTGTTGACCTAGATCGTGAAGTGTAATTATACATACAGCCACTATAAACACTTTTCGGGGTCGACGCTGACTTTGCACTTTTAAATATATTTATACAACCAAAACATAATAAGGGAATCCTCATTACACATTCCACATTCGTCATTCTATTTTATTAGATATAAGATTATTCAAATTAAAAGATAGTGTCATCTACACTCCGCGAGACGACGTTACGTAGGTTGCTACCAGCTTGTACTCATGCGAGTATAATAAAACAACTTCAACAGTGAAACGACTATTAATCATTCCACCCCTCGGATAAGGGTTAACCACCCTTACCGGGAGAAGATAGCCCTAGTAATCCTGGACTATTATACTGCCAATGCAAATAAATTATTAAAATTAAAATTTCTAGACAATGCTTCGTATTAAAAATTTTGTTTGCTGTAGACGAATTAGTTTACTCATCTGAAATTAACTTGCTTGGATTTAGTTACAAACGATCACAAACAATTTTTATGTCCAATGCGCACAATAATTATTCTGAACATTGGATCCAAAAATGGCTGGCTTGGAGGGGAAAGTTTTTTACTATCGGCAAAAAACATTAAAGATTCAAAGCTGGATTACCATAAAAATATGACGAGTAGCTTGTTTAAGGAATGGTTTGAAAAGAAGGTGTTGCCAAATTTGCCTCCAAAAAGTGTCATTGTAATGGATAACGCGACGTATCATAGCAAACAAATTAGAAAAATCCCCGGTGTAGGTTTGACAAAAAAACAAATATCTGATTTTTTGTATGACAATGATTTGTACTTTGAAGAAACATATACAAAAAAAGAAATGTTGGAAGTTCTTCACACAAAAGTGTAGTTACAACCGATCACAAACAATTTTTATGTCCAATGCGCACAATAATTATTCTGAACATTGGATCCAAAAATGGCTGGCTTGGAGGGGAAAGTTTTTTACTATCGGCAAAAAACATTAAAGATTCAAAGCTGGATTACCATGAAAATATGACGAGTAGCCTGTTTAAGGAATGGTTTGAAAAGAAGGTGTTGCCAAATTTGCCTTCAAAAAGTGTCATTGTAATGGATAACGCGACGTATCATAGCAAACAAATTAGAAAAATCCCCGGTGTAGGTTTGACAAAAAAACAAATATCTGATTTTTTGTATGACAATGATTTGTACTTTGAAGAAACATATACAAAAAAAGAAATGTTGGAAGTTCTTCACACAAAAGTGTTTGAGAAACAGTTTGTTATAGACGAATTAGCCAAACGTGATGGTCATAATGTATTGCAATTACCTCCTTACTACTTTGTCTTCAACCCCATTGAATTAATCTGGAGCCAACTTAAGGAAAGTTTACGGCGAAACAACTGCTGTCCCAAATTTAGTAGCCAATCGGTGTCACATGTTGTAGAAGAAATAAAAAATATTTCCCCAACACTGTGGCAAAATTGTGTTTCACATGTTATAAAAGCGGAAGACCATTAGAGAACATTAACCTCACATATTAAACCAATAATTATAACATTAGATGATGACGATTCTAGTGAAGATGACAGCGATAGTGACATATAATTGTAATTTGTATTTATGTTTTTCCGTCTAAACTTCAAATTTTATTTTTCTATGTTATTTTCTATGTTATTTTTTATAACGTTATCTTTTTAATTCTGATTTTTGCTACCACTCTTTTAATCTTTTACTGTTATTATCATTATTTTCCTTAATTTCTTTAATTTGTTCATTTCTCTTATTTCATTGTACATAATATTATACCTATAACTACATAGATATAAATACGTAATAAATATAATGATATGATATTTAAATTTATATTTATTATTCCAACCCAATTAAAATATTATATCTACTTGAAGACTTGAACTTTTTTTAAGAGGATGGGTACAAACTTTCGGCTTTAAGCCGTTACGTTATTACCGAGGGCCGAAAGTCCCTGAAAACTTCTATAATGTTTATTTTAATAAGTTACAGGGGTGAAAAACTAAGAGAAAGTTTAGTGTGATTTTTAATTTCAAATATCTCATTCAAAAGAAACTTTTAATTCATTCCAAGGGACTTTCGGCCCTCGGTAATAAAGTCATTTTTCATTCTGCGTTTAAATTTTTCAAAAATACTTACATATTAGTTTTCTCAGGATTCGAAAAAAATGATTACATTTAAAACACATTGAAAATTTTAACAGGCGTCAAAATCTTGCATTTTGTTCCTTTCCCCTTAATTTTAGCGAATCCGCTCCTGGAGGGTTTGTTGTTTGTTATTATGATACTAAGTCGGTAGGGACAACCCACCAGCGCCAGGCTAAATTTCTTATATCTTGACGCGAAGAATACATAGTAATTTAAACCTGAGACTTCTCGCGTTGAAAGTTCTTACTGGTACATCCTTAATCTGCGACTTTTTCAATTAATAAGACAGCAGACGACGAATATAGAAAACGAAAGGGAAACGATCACATTCCGCCTTCATCCGTCTAGGAAAAGGACAGCAGAGGAACTTTTAGTACTCAAACCGAGTAAAGGAAATAAAATAACAAAATGATAGTTTTGCTTGTTTTCGATTCAGAGGGTTGCACACCAGCTAGACAGGCTGTTTCTACCATTTCAGGCGTCTTCAGTAGCTTTTATTAGCGTGCACACCTCTGAATCGAAAAACAGCTCCACTATCATTTTAAAGGGAATCTGAAAAATAATTCAAACTTCCCATTAGACGCGATACAGCGACATCTCATAACAAATTGAAGAGTCTCAGATGCAGAATCCACCAATTTAATAAAAACTAAAATGGTACATAGTAATTTAAACCTCAGATTTTTCGCGTTGAAAGTTCTTACTGGTACATCCTTAATCTGCGACTTTTTCAATTAATAAGACAGCAGACGACGAATATAGAAAACGAAAGGGAAACGATCACATTCCGCCTTCATCCGTCTAGAAAAGGAAAGCAGAGGAACTTTCAGTACTCAAACCGAGTAAAGGAAATAAAATAATAAATGATAGTTTTGCTTGTTTTAGATTCAGAGGGTTGCACACCAGCTAGACAGGCTGTTTCTACCATTTCAGGCGTCTTCAGTAGCTTTTATTAGCGTGCACACCTCTGAATCGAAAAACAGCTCCACTATCATTTTAAAGGGAATCTGAAAAATAATTCAAACTTCCCATTAGACGCGATACAGCGACATCTCATAACAAATTGAAGAGTCTCAGATGCAGAATCCACCAATTTAATAAAAACTAAAATGGTACATAGTAATTTAAACCTGAGATTTTTCGCGTTGAAAGTTCTTACTGGTACATCCTTAATCTGCGACTTTTTCAATTAATAAGACAACAGACGACGAATATAGAAAACGAAAGGGAAACGATCACATTCCGCCTTCATCCGTCTAGGAAAAGGATAGCAGAGGAACTTTCAGTACTCAAACCGAGTACAGGAAATAAAATAATAAATGATAGTTTTGCTTGTTCGTCGTCTGCTGCCTTATAAATTGAAAAAGTCGCAGATTAAGGATGTACCAGTAAGAACTTTCAACGCGAAGAGTCTCAGGTTTAAATTACTATGTACCATTTTAGTTTTTATTAAATTGGTGGATTCTGCATCTGAGACTCTTCAATTTGTTATGAGATGTCGCTGTGTCGCGTCTAATGGGAAGTTTGAATTATTTTTCAGATTCCCTTTAAAATGATAGTGGAGCTATTTTTCGATTCAGAGGTGTGCACGCTTACAAAAGCTACTGATGACGCCTGAAATGGTAGAAACAGCCTGTCTAGCTGGTGTGCAACTTTCTGAATCGAAAACAAGCAAATCTATCATTTATTATTAATTCAAAAATTTTTGTTTTGGGCACCCTGTATAAATAATTATGTTAGTGATTATATTAGTGAATAGAGAATTAAATAACTTTTCAAATGATCTATCACACGACTTCTATATGGACTCATTTAAAAAAAATCATCGATTACGTCATCACGCCCAGATGGATGACGCCACTAATATACGATATATAGGTATGCCAAAGAATTATAACTTAAAAATAAAAACCGACCTGTTTCGGGATTTATCTATCCAGAGTCGAAATCTATCTATTCACGAGAAATAGTTATTTATGTACCAAGTCAGTAAAGTTACTCTTTATTGAACGAGTCTGATATTATGAGCAGAGCGAGCCTAGCGAGCGAGGCGAATAACAGACGAGTTCGATAAAGAGTATTTACTGACGTAGTGCATACAAAATTTTATCGCCAGCAATTTGATATTAGTTTTAATACTTACTTACAATTTACAATTTTAAGAATTTTTTAAAATTTTAGACGTAATAAAAATTTCATGACAGTAATGACAGGTGACTTCTGCATGATGGCCGCTTTCGATTTTTAATCGATAGTTATCAATATTGAATAATTCTAAATCGGTAAATTGTTGATTTATTTTATATAAATATAATTACAAAATACTACAGAATTTCACTTTTCGACATCAATTTAATCAACAATATCGTAAATTTTGTACAATATTTTTAATAATTTAAGTAAATAAATTGTAAGTTAACTCAAATAAATAATCGATTACTGCCATCGACCACTTACATTCAATCTCGATTAATCGCGGCAGGTAAAATAAATTTCTTCTTTCAGTACAATAAAGTGTTACTTTACTGTCGCAAATGAGGGCAAATGAGTACAATAATGAATGACTTTAGTGATGATTGGCGATAAATTAATTTATTCCAACTCAAACGTCCTCACTGTTTAAAGCTCGTGCTTTGGAAAACAGGAGAACCGAAAGATAATAAATACGAATCACTTTTGTATAGTACACTTTCTACTTTTCTTCTTTACTTATTTTAGGCTTACTTCCGCTTGTTATTTTATGTGACACAGTCTTTTCTAAACAAGAATTTACTACGGTTTATAAATGGAAACAATTGGAATTCGACTATCCATCAGCACTTGAGCGGGAACAGGCAATTCAAAATGGGAATTTTGACCCTGCTAAACTGGTTCCCATTGACGTAGATGTTTATTATGCACGTAAGTAAAAATGAAAATACCATAGGAATTTATGAATGAATTTATTAATTTACGTATTAAAGCGTATTCATTAATAATACTAATAAAACTAAACCCAATTCCAACGACGCGTGAAGCGCGTGTTGGAGCGCGCTTCACCAGTTACCAATTTACAATGATATTACACAGTGTTAGACCAGGGTAATAAGCTAGAAATAGACCATGTTCGGGACACTCAAAGATCCAGGTAGCTGACTACTTTTTTATTTATTGTATACCTATAGGATAAAAATCTACCTGTTTCCTGCCTAGAGTTCGCGTCCGTTTTTTAATTATTAACAATTTAGTGCAAAAATCGAGATTTTTCGATTTTTTGCACCCCATTCAAAAGCTAAATAGTTGACATAAAATTACAAAATTAAATTTTTTAGAACATTAAAAAACCTTCAAAATGCCGATTTTTGAAAGTATAAAAGTTCATTTGTTGCTACGCAAACTGCAAAATTAGTGAAATTCGTTATTTGTTAATAACTTTTACTAAAACTACATTATAACTTAAGTGTTTCACCCAAAGTTGGGTATTGGGGTACTTAATAAACCCTTAAAATTTGAGACCGATCCATTAATTAGTTTAAGAGTTATTCTAATTGTTTTTCCCAAAGACCTTTATTGTGCAATAACTTAAGACAGAAAATAATGAAGATAGGGCAATTCTGAGTATGCCAAATGAAAGTAGAAAGCTAATACTATCAAAATGTACTAAAAAACGATAAAAAGATTATCTAATATAGTCAAAAATCCTAATGCCAAATTTATGAAATTTTGTAGTTTAAAGACATTTAGAATAACTTTAAAAATATTGTCTGTAGAAAAAGTCATTTTACATATTAGAAAAGCTGGTATTTTACACGAATTTTTAAAAATGTAGTTTAATTGGTGACTAGTCGTGGTAAGTGAAGGGGGTGCTGGGAGCCGACAAATGCACGAGTTCAAAAACTATAAAAAGCAACTTAAAACTATTATTATTTTCTGTATCTCGGGATCTACTGAATATATTTTGATCGTTATTTTTTTAATTTGTATGTAATTTTTCTGTACATTAGAAATATGCAATTTGTCTAGACATTTATTAATTAATAAACAGTCTAATCTTTTTAAACAATTTTTAAAAAAAAATTTTTTTTCCTAAAAATCCATGATTTTAATCATAAGTACTATCCCTATTAATCATAGAAAAAGTTAAGGTATACTTTAATAAATAAATTATCTTCAATAAATAATTATCTGATAAAAATCATTTATTTATTAAAGTGTACTTTAACTTTTTCTGTGATCATTAATGATACTATGATTAAAAAAATAGATTTTTGTAAAAAAAAATATTTTTTCAACAATTGTTTTAACAAGTTAGACTGTTAATTAATTAATAAATTTATAAACAAATTGCATATTTGTAATGTACCTAAAAATTACATACCAATTAAAAAAAGAAAGATCAAAATCCATTGAGTTTATCCGGAGATACAGCAAATTATATTCGTTTGAAATTGCTTTTTCGGTATTTTAACTCGCTGGATTCATGATCATCTCCAGAAACTTGGATGCATTTGAAAACTCCACCAAAACACTGAATACTAAGTCCATTGAGAGAGTGAGCAAATTCAAATACCTAGGAACGTGGCTATTTGAAGACTGGGCATCGGACAGGCAAGTAAAATGTCGCATTGAGCAAGCTCGACAAGCTTTCGTAAAATTCAGGAAGGTACTGGGCTGCTCAGAGTTCGACCTTACACTGAGACTAAGGTTTACTAAATGCTACGTGTGGTCGGTGCTGCTATATGGCATAGAGGGCTGGACACTCAAAACGAGGGATATAAACAGATTAGAAGCCTTCGAAATGTGGCTTTATCGCCGTATCCTAAAGATACCATGGACGGCGAAAGTCACAAATGTGGATGTCCTTAAAAGAATCAACCAAGAACGTCAGCTTTTCGAAAACATCAAGAAAAGAAAAACGGCGTATTTGGGTCACATCATGCGAAACGAAAAATACCAGTTCCTTCAACTTATAATCCAGGGTAAAATTGAAGGCAAGAGAGGAATAGGACGCAAGAAAATGTCCTGGCTCCGAAACATAAGGCAATGGACAGAGATTACCGACATACAATCACTGATCCACATTGCAAGAAACAGAGAGTTAATGGAAAATGTGATCGCCAACATCCATTAGTGGATTTGCATTTGAAGAAGAAGAAGAAGGATTTGTAGATTCCCCCTAGTAATCGTTTGCACTACATTTTTGAAAAATCATAGAGGGTGCTGTGAAGGTATAATGTTTGTGCAAATTTTTTAAGAAAAAATACAAATCCCATTCTTTAAAATGATATTAATGAGATTCCTTAATTATTATAAACAAATTAGCTGTGAATAAAAAAAAAACATATGGCTAACTTTGTCCCAAATGAGCCCAGGCTAATTTTTTTTATTTGAAAATTCGTGTTAAAATACTATATTTTCGAATATATAGAAAGATTGCTTCTATAGATACTAGACAAAATACTAGCTTTTCGAATATATGAAAAGATTGTTTCTACGGACAACATTTTTAAAGTTATTCTAAATGTTTATAAACTACAAAATTTTAAAAATTTAGCATTAGGATTTTTACTATCACTCTTCTACTTTCATTTGGCATACTCAAAATTGCCCTATCTTCATTATTTTCTGTCTTTTCTTATTGCAAAATAAAGGTCTCTGGGAAAAACAAATAGAATAACTCTTAAACTGATTAATGGATCGGTCTCAAATTTTGAGGGTTTGTTAAGTACCCCAATGTCCAACTTTGGGTGAAGCACTAAAGTTCTAAGGTAGTTCTGGTAAAAGTTATTAACAAATAACGATTTTCATTTATTGTGCAGTTTGTGTAGCAACAAATTATCTTTTTAACTTTCAAAAATCGGCATTTTGAAGGGTTTTCAATGTTCTAAAAAACTGAATTTTGTAATTTTATGTCAACTATTTAGTTTTTGAATGGAGTGCAAAAAATTGAAAAAATCGCGATTTTTGCACTAAATTAAATTAAATATTAATAAATAAAAAAAAGAACGCGAACTCTAGGCAGGAAACAGGTAGGTTTTCTTCATATAGATCTACAATAACTAAAAAAGTAATCAGCTACCTGGATCTTTGAGTGTCCCGAGAAAATCCTTATTACCCCGGACTAAGTACCTAACTTTTTTAACTCGTTTGAAAAACCTGTATTGGAAAATGTGATAGAACAAACATGGCGCCTTAGTAATTATTGTTATAATCTTCTTCAGGTGCAATATCAGCATTATTATCCGACGTTGGTGATCACTATTGCGAAGGCTTCTCGGTATTCTGTTATACTGAATAATTATTATTGTCCTGCATTTGATATCGGAGTGATTCTATATTAGTCCAGGGCGCATCTGTTTTGAGATGGACGTTGAGAGGTGACTCAAATTTTTTTGCAGAAATTGCTTGAAAATAACTCAAATAATAATATTTGAGTTATCCTCCCACTCAAAATTGGCCGGAACATTGTTTAAATAATCAAAATGTCAAAATATGAAGGAAAAATTCGATTTTTTTATTGGTTTTTTGATTATAACTTTAAAACTATTCATTTCTGAGAAAAGTATTGATATGAAAGTTGCGTAATTAAATTTCCTACAATATAGAATTAGTTAAAAATTTAAAAAATATTCACCCTTGTTGCAAAATAGCAATAATTGCGAAATAAACCATACAAAAACAAGTATTCGCATTTTACGTTTTTCAACCATTTATGCTACACTTAGGGTCTTCATATTTTACCCAGAAAAACTTTATGATACAGTAAAATAACACTGTAAATTTCATTAAGATCGGTTCAATAGATTTTGCAAAATAAATTTTGCAATCCAGCTTTCGCAAAAAAAATCATTTTTTTAAAATGTTGATGAACTGAAAATAAATCAGAGAGCAAGTTGAATTTTTTTTTCGCTTATAGAAGTGTACTGTACCTTTCATTTGCAATTTGCAAAATTAAAATCGATTAATTACCACGGCGTCAGGAAATTTTTTAAATAAACATTAATTTTTGGTGCTACGCGCAGGACAGCGGTGTTCGATTCACACAACTTGATTTCCATCAAAATTTGTTCCAATCTTTATCTAATATATTATTTTCTTACTCTATATTTTATTGTATTTTAATATTTTAATTCCACAAAAATCAAACTAATTTTATTATTGTTTGTGAAATATTGTTTAAACAATTGAATACGTTTAAAAATAATAAACTTTTATTCTATAAGTTAAAATATATGAACAAAGAAAGTTTTTGCTAAAAAAAGTGTTATTTCAAAGGATAGAGTATGTGTTTTTATTTTGCAATAAACAAATTTATTTATTTATATCCAAATGTAATAAAAATTAAAATGTATCAATCATTATCAAAAGTAATTGGAATGCCCAATCAGAGCAAACTATCGGCTGTCCTGCGCGTAGCACCAATAATTTAATGTTTATTTAAAAAAAATCCTGACGCCGTGGTAGTTAATTGATTTTAGTTTTGCAAATTGTAACTGAAAGGTACAGTAAACTTCTATAACCAAAAAAAAGTTCAACTTGCTACCTGCTTTATTTTCAGCCCTGTAACATTTTGAAAAAATGATTTTATTTTGCGAAAGCTGGATTGCAAAATTTATTTTGCAAAATCTATTAAACCGATCTTAACGAAATTTAGAGTATTGTTTTAATATATCATAAAGTTTTTTTCTGGGTGAAATATGAAGGTCGTAAGTGTAGCATAAATGGTTGATAAACGTAAAATGCGAATACTTGTTTTTGTATGTTTTTTTGGCAATTATTGCTATTTTGCAACAAGGGTGAAAATTTTTAAAATTTTTAACTAATTCTATATTGTAGAAAATTTAATTACTCAACTTTTATGTCAGTACAACTTTTCTCGGAAATGAATACTTTTAAATTTATAATCAAACAACGAAGAAAAAAATCGAATTTTTCGTTAATTTTTTGACATTTTGATTATTTAAACAATGTTCCGGACCTTTTTGAGAGGAAGGATAACTCAAATGTTATTATTTGAGTTATTTTTAAGCAATTTCTGCAAAAAAATTTGAGTCACCTTTCAACGTCCAAATGTACTAATATTTTTACAGATGCGCCCTGGTCTATATCTATTTCCCCTCACTATATGTCCCAGATAAGACATTTTCCGGTGTTTACCAGTCTTTAGCAGTTCTCTATATTTGTTAAACCTCCTTAGTAATTTCTCATTAGTTTGTATTGCTGTTCAAGGTATCTTTAGCATCCGTCTATGAATCCACATTTTATATATATATATATATATATATATATATATATATATATAGTCTTTTGAGTCCCTTTTACTTTTCAGTGTCGGGACTGGCACATCCTTTCACGTGTGTACAAATGTTGACCATTGTTTCTTATTGTATGCTAATCGGCTTGCTTCTGCTATTGTTTTCCCCTTCCTTTGGATGATTTTAGCGACTACTGTATCCCAATCTTCTCTAGGTCTTCCTCTACTTCTTTTCTTTTGTATCCTGGCTTCCCATATTTTCTTCACCGGTATGCCTTCCACATTTTTAATGCTTTAAATTAGTTCATGCTCGATATTAATAATATAAATTAGCAGAATATAAATTGTATTATATAAATAAAAATAAAAAATATTGTTTGTACCCATTTAAAAAAAATTTGAAAACTTCTCCTCCTGTAAACACAACTCCTTCGTCAATAGACCAGATACAAGGACAAATGAGGTGTCTAATGAAAGTTTATAACCTAAGGATGGTAATAAGGTGGGAAATTTGCCCTCACACTTCCGGTTTTAGAGTTGCAACCGGAAATAATGTTTTAACGTTGCCGAAATCGTACAAGCGATATATTATTAGACACGCCTTAGCATGACGAAAACAAATATATACTTCCGGTTTAGTGCATTTCTGTCCGTCCGTATGTCTGTCCTTAAACATAACGCCTACGTTATTAAAACAAATAGAATGACAAATGGGGTGTCGAATGAGAGCTTATAACCCAAAGATAGTTTTTATTTTTATTTATTTATTTATTTATTTTTTTTATTTATTTATTGTTTATACATATGACCTGGCCTCTAGTGACTAATCCAGGTCGTTTTTTCCTGATGGGATTACAGATATTTTTTTATATTTTTACATTTTTTACTAACTAAGTTAATCTATTTTTACAATTTATTAATTAATTTGCCATAATCTATTAATTACATTTAACAAATACATTTAACAAATTTAAATAAACAATTATACATTTGTTAAAATATTTTTGGTACTATCAACTCCCTTCTAAGTTATAAAGACAGTCCCTCTATTTTCAGAAGAGAGTTGGTAGTCTTTTTTTTTATTTTTTTTTTTAATTTAATGAATTATTTATTGAATTATTATTTTTATTTATTTATTTTATACTGAATTATTATTATTATAATTGTAAATATCGATTTTTGAATTTATATTTTATTTTATTTAGTTTAACTTTATCTTACTCAACTTCATCAGGGTTGGATTATTTGTTGTCTTCTTCTATTATTATAGATTTCTTGTTGTTTTTAGATATTATTTCTGTTAGATTGTTTAATATTCCAAAATATTCTTCATTTTGTAATATATCTTTTATTTCAATTCTTTCTAATCTTCTTCTCATTTCTCTATGTTCTTCATTTTCTATAGTATTTTCACAATGTAACACTATATGTTCTGGTGTAACTAGTTCTCCACATTCACAATATGCATCATCTTTTAAGTTAAATCTTTCCAAATATGTTGGGTATGGTCCATGTCCTGTTAAAAAGTGTACTAATCCTTGTTTTGGATTAAAATAATTTGGAATGTTTTCTAATATTGGTATAAAATTGTATAAACGTCTAGATTTTGTTGAATTTTCCCATTCATTTTGTCTTTTTCTATTTATTATTTCTTTTAATTCTCTTTTATTTCTTATATCTAATCCTATTATTTGTATTATTTTTTCATATTTTTTTTTTTTAGCCAAAGATACTATTAGAGGTGAGAAATTTGACCTTGGACTTCTTGTTCCAGAGTTGCAATTAGAAGTACTGTTTTAAAGTAGCCGAAATAGTACACGCGATATATTATTCGACGCGCCATAGCAAGACGAGATCAATAACAAGACGAGATCAAATATATACTTCCGGTTTCATACCTGTCCGTCCGTCCGCGAATATAACTCCTTTATTAAAATAGATAGAATGACCAATGAGGTGTCGAATTCGAGAATATAACCCAAAGATGGCATTAGAAGTGAGAAATTTGACCGGGGACTTCCGGTTTTACAGTTGCAACCAGAAGTAGGTACTGTTTTAAAGTTGCCGAAATAGCACAAGCGATATATTATTCGACACGCCTTAGCAAGACGAAAACAAATATATTCTTCCGGTTTCATGCATTTCTGTCCGTTCGTGTGTCTGTCCGTACACATAACACCTACGTTATTAATACAGATAGAATGACAAATGGGGTGTCGAATAAGAGCTTATAACCCAAATTTGACCGCGGACTTCCGGTTCCAAAGTTGCAATCGGAAGTACTGTTTTAAAGTCGCCGAAATAGTACACGCAATTTATTATTCGACGCGCCTTATAAAGACGAGAACGACTATATACTTCCGGTTCATGTCTGTCTCTCCGTCTGACTGTCTGTCCTTGAACACAACTCCTCCGTCATTAGAACAGACATAATGATATATGAGATGTCGAATGTGAGCTCACAATCCAAAGATGATATAGAATTTCCAAAGTTAGTTTGCAAAGTGTCGGCTTTTTACATTCTTTGATGCCAATGCCGACCATTGGCGTGGAAATTAAGAAAAAGGATCAGTTCATCGAACGCATATTTCGAGAAAAATCATATACGTTTTGTTAATTTTTGCATAATTATATTCAGGAAAATCTCTCAATTTTTGGGCAGAAATTGTTTAAACAATTTTTTAAACAATTTCAAAATATTACCTTTTGTGCTCCAAAAAATATTTTCTTAGGTTTTTGGGTGGCTCTAAATAAGAAAGATACCTTGTCATTTTTCACAAAAGTTGATAGTTTTCGAGTTATAGGCGATTTAATATCTGAAAAATGCGAAAATACGCATTTTGGAGGCTTAAAACTCATATTTAAATTATTATTTTTGAGCTTGTCAAAAGCTTAAATAATTGAACTTTAAACATTCATTTTGAAGATACTGAACAGTAATCGGATCTAACTTTAATAAATTTAGACCGTTGTTTTTAATTGATAATTCTGCGCGTCCATCCGTTTTGTATGCCGCATACTATTTCTAAAATCTCTTATTTTGCTTTGCTCTAAAAAATATTTTTTTAGATTTTGTATGTCATTTTAAACAATAAAGAATTCTTGTCATTTTCTGAGAAGTGAATAGTTTTTGAGTTGTAAGCGATTTAAAATCTGAAAAATGCAAAAGTACGCATTTTCGAGGCTTGAAAACTCATATTTAAGTTATAATTTTTGAGGTTTTCGCGTGCTTAAATTGAATTTTAAACATTCATTTTCGAGATTCTGAAGAGAAATCTGGTCTAACTTTAATATAGACCTTTGCTTTTTAATTGTTAATTATGCGCGTCCATCCGATTTTTATGCCGTATATTATTTAAAAACTCTTATTACCTTCTCAGAAAAATGACAAGAAATATTTTGTGTTTAGAATGGCCCACACAATCTAAAAAAATGTTTTTCAGAGCCAAATAAGATATTTTTGAGATAGTATACGGCATAAAATCGGCTGGACGCGCATAATTAACAATTAAAGACAACGGTCTAAATTGAAATTAGACCCGATTACTCTTCAGAATCTTGAAAATGAATATTTAAAGTTCAACTTAAGCTCTTGAACCTCAAAAATAATAATTTAAATATGAGTTTTTAAGCCTCTAAAATGCGTAGGTATATTCACATTTTTCAGATATTAAATCGCCTTTAACTCACAAATCAAAACTATCAATTTTTGAGAAAAATGACAAGGTGTCTTGTTTAGAACGACCAAAAATCTAAAAAAAATATATGTATTTTGGAGCAAAAAAGGTGATGTTTTGAGGTTGTTTAAAAAATTGTTTAAACAAATTCTGCACAAAAAATTAGCTCGGTGCCTTTCAGATTTGTTTAAGAAAGGAATCAGCAAATAAATCAAATTATAAATTTTTTCAGATTGGAACGTCCTCACAATATGGACTATCTACATATTTTCGTTGTAATAAACTAATACGTTATAAACAGTTCATTGATAAACGTCCTTTGCAGCAGTGTCAACCCTACCCAATTTTTTATTTTTCGCTTTTGTTTTAAGGAATGATATGTAACATTTCCTAATTTAACAATTGTATAGATCGTCTTATACCCGATTTTTGTTAATTCCTGAAATCTCGAAACAATTGATTTATCAGTCATTTCAGTATATTCTTTTTTAAAACAACGCATTTACATTGAACGTGCAAATTGTTGTTTTTTTAATTCGATTAATTATTTACTAGCAAAATATAACCTAACCTTCCAGTTACAACTCCGCCACTGTTGCAATGAACACATTGTTTGTAGAGACACAGGTGTTCCGCGGTGTTGCCATTATATAATACGATGCCAATTTAACGTTAGACAGAGTAGGGAAGAACTAACTAATAGTGTTCTTTTGTTGTTAGAATAGAATAGAATAGAAATATGCTTTATTGCCACTGAAAATTTTTACAATTTTATGGACAAAGCTTACAAACAGTCAAAAGAAAAACATAATATAAATAACAAATAACAACTACAATTTACTAAAATTAGATAAATCGTCAATAATGTACAGTATAAAATATAAAAGCCAAGACAAAAACAATTTATTGCAAAACATATATAAATTGCAAATTGAACATACAACAAATAAAATAAAATAGGTACAACATAAGGAACTGACAAGTTTATGCTACTGCGCATGGAACCCAATTTTCTTAGTTATTCATTAAGAAATTCTTCTATTGAATAATATGGTCTTTTGGATAGATAGGCTTTTGTCATTTTTCGAAACTTAGGGAAAGATGTTGCAGATTTAAGTTGTAACGGAAGATGATTGTACAGTTTCTTTGCGGAATATAATATAGATTTCTTTACTAACTCAGTGGATGAAATCGGTAAATAAATATCAAAGATTGAATTTCTGGTGGAGTAAAGATGATTGGGCCTTGATGGAAAGACATGAAGGTGTTTACGAATTAAACAAACCGTTTCTAGAATATATAATTGTTGAATATATAGTGTTGAATTGAAACGAAATAATATAAGTAATGGCATAGCCACCTTTACTTTACAAGCCATGAAGAGAAAAAGGCAACGTCGCAATTGATGACGTCCGTAGTCTGACTTTCGGACTACCGCTTTCGAAACTACGATTTTAAAGTACAAAGTCTGGTAAAATTTATAGTATTTTTTGAGTCGAACAAGAAAATATTATTAATTGGAAGTTTGTACAAAATAATATTAAAAGTAATTCCTTGTAAGTAACGTTTATTATACAAAAAAAAAAACAAAAACAAGAATATAAACGGGATTCACTTTTTTCGAATCCTAAGAAAACTAATAAGTATTTTTCAAAAATTTAAACGCATAGTGAAAGATTACGTTAGGACCAAGGACCCAAAGTTCCTGAAAACTTCTATGTTTATTTTAATAAGTTACAGGGGTGAAAACCTAAGAAAATTTAGTGTGATTTTTAGTTTCAAATATGTCTTTAAAAAAAACTTTTTATTCATTCTAAGGGACTTTTGGCCCTCGGTAATAAAGTAATCTTTTATTCTGCGTTTCAATTTTTCAAAAATACTTATTAGTTTTCTCAGAATTCGAAAAAAATGATTACCTTTAAAATACAGGCGTCAAAATTTTTCATTTTGTTCCTTTCCGCTTAAAGTTTGTCGAACTTATTTAGAAACACCCTGAATTGATAAAGAACAAATCTAGTTGTTAAACATAAGCAAATTAATCAAAAAAAAAACAGAATGTTAAGAAAACCGGAGTCTATAGTTGGGTTTTAATTTCAGTATTTTTTAAATGCCCGGTACACCATAAAAATTTAACTGTTTACCAACAATATTATTACGGAGGTATTGTTAAAGAAATAAGCTATAACATATTATAAAAATCACTTAAATCTGTCAACAGGTTTAGGAAATATGAGACATTAAAAATGACAAAATTTTTAAGTGGACGGATTTCTATATGCACGCAAGTTTATATAAAAATATATTATATTGAACTAAAATCATCTTAATAACATACCTTTTAATGTTCTTTATAATTTGGAGCACGAAATATTGTAAAATGTTCTATATGCACGCAAGTTTATATAAAAATATATTATATTGAACTAAAATCATCTTAATAACATACCTTTTAATGTTCTTTATAATTTGGAGCACGAAATATTGTAAAATGTTTCAGTTTCTCTGTAAATACAGTGAAAATTATTTAAAAACAAATGAGAACTGTCAGAATTAATCGGTCTACCAATAGATGTTGACAAGTTTCAACATCATGGCTTGTTAAGTAGTGGTTATGGTAATGGATATGACCATCACAATTTGGTTTTTTATTACTTAAAATTTGATACTGTCAATGTTTAAACTTGTTTTAACATTAAAGCAAATTCTTAATATCATGTTAAAATCATCAACATGACAACCTCAAATAAAAACGAGCTTCTTAATTTTGTCCAGGCTACAATGTTGCCGATACTCCAAAATTTATCTAAGTATAATATATACAAAGTTGCTTCAATTGATTAGTGAAGGCCCATTAAAATTTTAAGTTCCTAGTTAATTAATTTATATATTTTTTAAGAATATTTTCATATTATCTTTCTTACAGTGTCATTGACTAACAATTGAATACTAAAGGAGAGAAAACATTTTCAGAATTTATAAACTTGGGAATTTTAGACAATATATCTGACAACCTTGATTCGAAAGCCGGTCTTTTTGATATCAATATGACTGCTGATTATGTTGGAAAATTATTAGTGGATAAACTTTATTAAAGGTGAGAAATTTGACCTCGGACTTCCTGTCCCAGAGTTGCAGCCGGAAGTACTGTTTTAAAGTCGCCGAAATAGTACAAATGATATTATGTGACGCACCATAGTAAGACGAGACCTATATACTTCCGGTTTCATATTTAGTTTCGGTTTTGATCTCATTTCCAGTTAAAAAGTCTGGAGATTTGGCAAAAATGACTCAAAATTAGTGAAATCATATATAAACGCACGCAAAGTAATAACGGTGCGAAGGTAAATGACCACCCCTTAATTTTTTGTGTTAAGACAATAGCTATATTACCACCCCGGTATAAACGTTTTGTCTAATAGATCCGTTAAATTCATATTTGTTTATCGAAGAATCGTAAGTTTTCACAAATCTTTCGTATGAAATCACTTTTCACGATGTTGGATGTTTGTTTCGTTGTTCGTACGATTCTCTGAAATTTTACGTAGATGTCTAAAGTGCCCCAAATTGTTTATATCCTACAAGAGGAGGCGGCAATGCTTCAAACACGTTCTGATGGTTTTCGGAGATCATAAATTCTCTAATAATGTATTTCTGCCGGATTTGAGACTGAAAAGTGTTTATTTTATAGCGATAACAGCTTTGAGTAAACAACAAGTGTTACCCATTGAGCACACGTGCGGAATTGCTGACTTGTCAAGACCTTGAGTTTGTCGTGAGAAACCAAAGACTTGCTTACGGAAAGTAAGTATCCCTTATTGGTGGAGAAATTTTGCATGGCGTCAAATTAGATGTTTGGCGTGGTATGATTTTGGTTTTCTGATTGGCCAAGATTGATTAATTGAGGAATTTGAATCTGTAATTGGTTGATGGGATGGATCCTGTGATGATTTTGAGAGGGCGTTGATTTTGAGAGATGTTAGTTTGGGGAGATCGAGTTGATCAGTTCTGTTGGGTCCGTCATCAAGAAGAGTTCAGTTAGGTCTTTCATTAAGTCAAATTTAGTTTTCAAGTTGAGTTAGCCTGGGAGGGTCCGTTGCTTGCAGCGGTACCTGAAAGGTTGAGTTGAAAGTCTAGTTTGGAGTTGCAGTGACGTTAAAATGTAGTTACCAGTTCTTATGCCGGCTGAGAACTCAGCGCGGCGATGCAGTGTGGTGTGATTACAATGGAACTCCGGCAATTTTCGTTGCTGTCAAGCGAATTGTCGATAATCTATAAATACCATTTTTGCTATTCTTTTTTTATGCAGTCAGATTCAGGAATTATGCAGAATAAGTTTTCTTTTTGTGTTCCAACACCCTAGTTAAAACGAAGTTTGCTTTGATTTTAGTAATTTTGATTCCGTTCAATGAACTATAAAGCAAATCACTTTTAATAATTTTTTTCGAGTAGAACTAATTTATTTTTGAGAATGCAGAATGCATACAAAGCTGAATTTTTCTATAAACCATGGATAACCTTATGTACTGTTGCTGTAGCTATTAACATTGTGAAGTGACTTTCGCGTAGTGAAATAGCGTCTTGGACTTACAACCAACCACAGGAAGAACAGGACTCATAAACAAGGTATATTTTGTAAACTTTCTATTTTATTTTTTTATAATCTCGATCTCTATCATTTGTAACACCAAGAGATCACAAATTATTTTTTTTTGTTTTTTAATAAATAATGTTTAATTTGCTAACTACAAATTTATTATTTCTTTCCTTCTCTCTTGAATCGTAAGAACAATAAAGAATTGGCTGAGTATAGAATATTGAGTATAGAATATTGAGTATAGAGTAAGTAAGGTAAGTTACATTATAATATTTTGTATATTATGTATATTTTCTGTGTGACTATGTTTTTGTTTTATTTTGATCTATTTTTCTTTTAATATTTGTTTTTTATATAAAATTTGGTTCCTTAAGGTAACCAGTGGTGCCCAATATTTTATTTTTAAATTTTACATCCTTATTTCGATTTTTATATCTCTTTAATTTTTTTTAGCTTATTAAAACCACTTAAGAATCAACACCCCTTAAGAATCCACACCCCATTAGATCTCTGAGACTGGAGCAACCGTGGCCTTGAATTTTGTTGTGTAACATCCCCTTATATGACATAACAACATCTTGACAAATTTCAATCCCCATTTCATGTTACATAAATTACACCCTCTTTTTGGGGCACGTTACAAAGTTCACGAAGAGTTCAAATATAGACTTCTGGTGATGTTTAGTGAAATCCGAGTCTAACTGCTTGTTAATGACTTGTCTCTTCTTTGATATAGGCAAATTGCCCTTTTTTCGACGGTGCCTCCTATTCAGGTGGAATATTATCATTCCATCTCTGTCTTGTAGGACGTATGCCTCATTCAATTGTAGACTGACCGGGGCTACTCTAACTATAATGTTCTCTACTATTCTCCTAATATGGCAGTTATATTTTCTTTTTCTTTCTTGTTCCAATTCATTAATATTGTTTATTCTGCATAAGTTGCTCATATCGTTGCTTCTTGTTCTGTATAATAGTATTCTTCAGGTTATTATTTTTAGTATTCTCATCTCATTTGTCTCTAAATATTTATGCTTGCGTCTGGTGTTGTTTCTGCTGTAGGTATGTCATGACAGGTTGAATTACAGATTTGTTTCGAATTACGATTCACGTTTTTGTGTCCAGTTTTAAGTGTTTATTTTATCATATTGTGTGTCACTTTTTCTCTTACTTTCACTTCAATGTTATTGTCGCTCGATAAGTTTATTCTCAGATATTTAATTTTTAGTACTTGTTAATTCTATTACTCGGTCTCCACGTCTCAGGTATTCTTGATGACCTTAACCCATTATTTAACATTATAGTTAACTGTTGTAGAAGCTGTATTCCGCAATATTTTATTAGATCGTTTGCGATTCCATTATGCCATTATAAACCTTTCAGTTTTTCAACTTTGTGATGGCTTCTCTTATCTCATGTTTCTATCATTTGCGTTAATTTATTTGCTGTCATTTCTGGCATTTCAAGAGCATGTTCAGTTTCCGTTGTTCGGTTTATTTGTCTAAAATTTGTCCATACTTCTTTATTGATGTGATTAACTTCTATTAACTCCTTAATTTCTATTCTTTGTCCCTCTTATGAACTTTCATACCTCTTGTTATCAGTAAAAATCGTTTTTCATTTCTTTCGGGAACCTTCACCATTTCCCTGTTTTCTTCGGCCTGACGTTGGCTATCATCATAGCAATTTTAATTTTGTTTGCTGCGTTTCTGAATAACTCGATCGATGTTAGTCCAAACCGTTGGCGTAAGTTTTGTAGCCATGAGTGTCTTTTTCTTTCGGGTCCGCATTTGCTTTCTATTTTACCCTGTATTATCAGTTGGAGTATATGATATTTATCATGTCTCATAATGTGACCGATATTTTCTAGTTTAAGGTTGGTTTAATTTTTTTACCGACTAGTGAGATATCTTCATCGCATGTGATTCTTTGCTGTTAAATTTTTTGATCTAGCCTACTTTGATATAGTTTTTTTGTGACAGTTTTCTATATTAATTTTAATTTCTAGTTTTGGTGGTTCAACGGTTTATCATGGGATGAAGATATTTCAATAATACTTTTACTTGAGAAAACATTGTTGAAGCATCTGTTTGTAACATTTTTCTTCAAAAATTAAAAATGTTATCGTCCAAAAAAATATTAATACTCTCTGCGAATTGCTTATTACCTGTTGCATATAATAATAAAAACCTAACGTATTTTGTAACTTAAAATATTTTTTATAACTATGTTTATTTACAATCTACATTATTACAGAGTATTAAGTATTTATAAATGTAATACTGATTTTGAGCGTGAAGGGTAGACATCCAATGATGTCTCACCTTATTCTATTTTGGTTTAGTTTTGAACTAGGTCTTGAGACCAGGTTCTATCTAGTCTGCTTGTGGCAGGACCAATTGAATAATTCCCTTACTAACCTCAGTTTCGTGGTGAATGGTACGTTCATTTTGTTACTCCGTGGCTCGATGGATTTCTTCTCTGATGAACGGAATGTTTATGTCGATGTGAAGTGTTTGATTACTTACATACCACGGTGCATCCACTATCGATCTTAGCACTTTAGACTGAAATCTTGAATGATATTAAGCGACGATATTGTAGTAGTTAGTAGTACTAGATAGGTTTGAGTATGGCTTTGTATAGAAGCATTTTGATTTGGATGTTGAGTTTTGATTTGCGTCCAAGGAACCGAACATTTGCTGGAATTTTAAGTTGTGCAGTCTTCTTTTGGTCTGGATATGTTTCCTCCAAGTGAGACGTTGGTCAAGATGGAGGCCGAGGTATCTAGTGTATGTTACTGTGTGTATCCGTCCATTGTCTAATCTTAAAGGTGGCAAAAATATGTTGTCACGGTTGGGAAATGTTATTTGAGTTGATTTTGTTTTGTTTACTTTTGTTCGCCATTTTGTTTACCAATCACTGAGCACTGATTGTGTCCCGATAATGTAGGTATTGTGAGGCTTGTACCGGATTTTCGTTTACAAATAATATTGCTACGTGTCAGCAAGGGAAGAGATTAGAGATTGTAGTATTATGTCCAGTTGCACCAACAAATAAACGATTGATTTTTTAATTTGAATTGGCCGTTTATTTTAATATATATTAATTGTCAAAAAACTGTTAATTAAAAACAAAAATTTTAACGATTCTCCCGAAAAATGTTAAATTTTTTACCATCAAATATAATAACAGAACACTTTTCTTTTCTTTAAAAAAAGGTTAAAATTTAATATTTTTTGGGAGAATCGTTAAAATTTCTGTTTTTAATTTTACAGTTCTTTGACAATTATATTTTAAAATAAACTAGCAATCCAAATCAATCGTTTATTTGTTGGTGCAACTGGACAGTAGTCTCTGGTGTATGGGTTGTGTAGAGTGAGAAAAGCAGCGGTCCGAGTATACTACCCTGCGGAACTACGTAGTTAATAGGGCAGAGGTTGGATTGTTGGTCATCGAATTTTACAGAGAAATATCTATTTGGTATGTAGAATTCGAGTATTAGGAAAGCGTTATTGCATAGTACTATTTCTACTTTATACATCAGGCCTCTGTGCCACACTTTCAGATTCTCAAACGTTTGTGAGATGTCTAATAATGTAGCGCTGCAGTATTTCTTTTCTTCAAGACTTTTTGAAATTACATTTATCATTTATTAACTCTTAAACGCCCAAGGGTGGGTAAAAATACCTAATGCGTATTCCCTTGTAACATATTTATTACGTGTTTAAAATTTTTTTAAAAATTATTTATTGTTAAAAAGACAGCCCTTTATCGAATGTTAATTTGGTTATACCGATATTTTTGAAAATAAAAGTAACATCTTGAGTTAAATATGGGTGGGCATAAAAAGTTCACCCTTGGTAAAACTCGTTAATAAAGGTTTTTCTATAATTTATCGTTGGCAGGAAGATAATTCATATAATTATCGACGTATAATTACATAATCTACATAATTATCCGCCAATGAGGAGGTTGAAAGGAAGAATGTGGTGAAAATCGACAAATCTGAATTGCTGGCTTTTACTGGTATGTTAATTTTGATGTACACTGTAATTTTGTTGTAAGGTTTGTAAATTGTTTATATTAATATTTTAGAAGATGCTGTGTTTATTAAGCACAAGATTCTTAAGTTTAATCCATTTCTAACAACTCTCAATAAATATATTAGCTATTTTCGAGGTGGACATTTTTATCCACCCTTGGGCGTACACGGAACCTAAAAAAGTTGGACGTTTAAGGGTTAACTTAAGAAATGACTATGTTTGGGAAAAAAATGCTGGAAAGAAGCCACAATACATTTGTTTACATATTTGACGTTTCGGGCTCTAAACCCGAGTTAATTTTCAAATTATATATAAAAAGTTTTACAAACTGTTATATAAAAAACGGTAGGCAGAATCTTTTTATGTATGTGGTTATGTCATCCTCTGTATACCTACCTCTTTTTACCCTGCACAGGAAAAGATTTTACCTCAAACTTTTGACATACCAGTTTTTAATTTTTTTACATTGTTTGAAAACGAACTTTGGTTTGGAGCACGAAATCTCAAAAATAACGTGTAAATAAATGTATTTTAATTTCTTCCCAGCATTCTTCCTCAAAAACTTATAGTCATACCTTAAGTTACAATATACGTAGGTTATTATTGTTATATGCAACAGGTAATAAGAAATATAAAGAGAGTGTTAATATCTTGAATAGTAAAAACAATAACCGCAAAACACTATTGGACAGATAAATGAGCAATGAGATTAAAAACCTATGCTGAATAAACAACATTAATGAATGAGTATAAAAAATAAAAAGACAATGGAATATAGGCTTACCTGCAAAATGGAAGAGAAAAAATAGTTAGAATAATACCGGATAAGCCGCCATTTCGAAAAAGAAGCATAGATTCATCACGAAATACAGTGGAACCTCGTTAACTGGGATTAATCGGGACCGCGGCCGATCCGGGTTATCGAAAATCTGGGTTAGCCGGAGAAAATGGTAAAAACTAATAAAATACGGTATAGTTACAGATAAACTCCGTTATAATTGAAATAACATGAAATATATATGCACAGTACACATCTAAGTTACGTATCAATTACGCCTTTATCAATTCTACCTAATGCTTCTAGTTTCTTTTCCTTTGTCACTACAACATTTTTACGTTTTAACAGTGAAGACTAAGACCATTGTTTAAAAAACAATTTTTTAATAGTGTTTTAGTCTTTTTTTAAACAATGCCAAGAGAGTTTGAAATAAATAAAGGATACTACAGGTGTCTGTTGTTTCCGATAACACGACAATGAACGTCGTGTGCCACGAGTCATTTTTACTATCGTATAAATATGTAGTTCAAATTACACAAATACCCATTATCTCTCAAATATTATATTACAGGGGTGGCCAAATTGTGGCTCGCGAGCCACATGTGGCTCTTTGAAGGATTATTTGTGGCTCTCAATAAATGTATTTGAATTACTTTTAATTATTGTATTTCAAAATGTCTTAAATTACTGACAACAAATATAAAAGAATAACACCAGAACTTAGATAATAAAACTCCTTATCACCGTTGCTATTCAATTTGGCCTTAGAATATGTAATAAGTAAAATATCATCTTAGTTGACTAGTAGATTTGCAAATCGAGGATCAAAATTATTGTTGGCCTTTGCTGATGATCTAGGTGCAGCCGCTCATTCTACAAGAGACGGGAGAGAGGCGTTTTCACAACTTAAGGAAGAAACAAGTAGTTTGGGCATTCGAATAAATGAAAAGAAAGCGTAATAGATGCTAGTAACCAAAAGTCCAAGACCAAGAATTAGGCAGAACATAACTGTGAATGACCAGAACTTCGAAGTACTAAAAGAGTTTAAATATCTAAGGGCGGTAATCACAGATGACAACCACATAGAAAAACAGGTCATATCATTATTAAGATCTTATCTGCTAAAACGACAATCTAAATTAAGAATGTACATGGCAATTATTCGCCCAATTCTTACATATGGAAGTGAAACATGGATTATACATCAGTGGAAATTAAATGATAAGCTGCTGCGGTATTTGAAAGGAAGGTTTTTAGAATGATATCTGGTCCTCAAAGAGATGAATAATTGACGGAGAGTTGAGAAGGCGTCGCAAAGCTGAGTTGGTGACTGTGTATGATACTGAAACGATTATCAACATATAAAAGCTAAGATAAGATGGGCAGATCATGTGGTGAGATCAGAGGAAGAGAGAGTGTTAAAGACAATATTTTTTGAAAGACGATAAATCAATAAGCCGTCCCAGAAAAAGATGGAAGGATGATAAAGAATCCTGAAAAAAATCCAAATGAAAAGTATCCTGAACTTGTAAAGGCTACTTGTAGAATTATTTGCATATTTGAAATAACGATGTGAACCATTTTATTTCACTTTAAAATTAGTGAAATCCAAACACTAAGAGAAAAATTTGATACATTTTTTACACCTTTTCAATAATAGTTTAATGCGGCTCGAGAGAAATTTAAAATTTTGAAAAATGGCTCGGACTATTAAGAAGTTTGGCCACCCCTGTTATATTACATACATTTTTATTGTTGAAATGTTTGTCTGATAAAAATCGGTCCGGGTTAGCCGGACTTCCGGGTTATGGAGAGGCGACTTATCGGGGTTCCACTGTATACGGAAACTATATATTTTACTTGGGTAGGAGGGTAAAAACATACGTTCAAAATAAGGAATATCCGAAAATGGATAAACTGGCTAATTATAAGGAACTTTTTTTCTATAGGGTTTTTTCAATAAGTCAATATTTTTCGAGTTATTTGCGAGTGAAAATGTCCATTTTTCAACAAAAAAAAAACACGTTTTTATTCGGTTTTTCGCAAATAACTCAAAAAGTAAGCGTTTTATGTAAAAAAATATGCTTAGAAAAAATGTAGCTGATCAAAAAGAAACGAAAAAAATAGAGTATGTATGAAGTCGGTAAGAGTAGAACCAGTAGAACCCAGTAGAGTTATTATAGCTCATGAAAAGTAGAAGAAAAGTGTATAAAAAGGGCTTTATTTTTGATTTTTAGAAAAGTTTCTATCATTAATATTGAGCAAGTTACGCTCAAAATTAAGTTGGTCCCTTTTTCTTTGGTAAAAAAATCGTAAAAATCACTCCCTAATTAGTGTTCTAAATGAAATTAATCGTTACCTCTTTCCAGTTTACTTTACTTAAGCTTTATTTATATGATAGGTGAGTTTCACCTGTACAAAGAGGTTATTAAAAAAAGTGGTTATAAAATAAAAAGAATAAACTTTTTCAAAGAGAAATAAAAGTCATAAGAAAAATCTCGAAAAGTAAAAAATATTGGTTTTGCTTTTCTGAATAATTTGGATTTTTTGTTTTTCTGTAAGAAAAAAATTGGTAAAAAAATAAGGATTTTAAAAGTTTGCATACACTCGTGATAGGTGACTCGTTCAAGCCCTTTCAACCACAACCCTTTCAAAGATAAGCACTTTGAACCGGCGAAACTTACAGATTATATAAACAATACCTAAATGAAGTATATTATAAAGCGGTAACGATTACTTTCATCTGAGATGCTAATGGAGGGTAATTTTGACGATTTTTATTACCAAAAAAAGGGACGTCTTTATTTTGAGCGTAACTTGCTTAGTTTTGCTGCTAGACACTTTTATGACAAAACAAAAATAATTTTTTTTAAAGACTTTATAACGTTTTATTTTTCCCCAAAAAGTGCTTAACTTTTTTAGTTATTTCACGTTGAAATATTCGATTTGTAATTTGAGAAATATAACTTTTATAAACTACAGCTCTACTTCTGCTAAGTCTATAGACTTCATATATAATATACCGTTTTTTGTTTTTTATAAGCTACATGTTTGCTAAGAATATTTTTCGTTTATAATATACCTAATGTAGTTAGTTGTTGAGTTATTTGCAAAAAACCGTCTAAAGACGTGGTTTTTTCGTTGAAAAATGAATATTTTCACTCAAAAATAAATTAAAAAATATAACTTTGAACTTTGAACGTATGTTTTTTCACCCCCTAGAGGGGGTGGATTACACCTCCAAGTAAAAGCAACCAACGGCACAAAATCCAAAAGTAAAGTAGAGTGTAAGAAAGAGAAGCCTAAATTCAAATTTTCATGCAATTCGGTGGTGACACAGAAAATCACACGGTATCGCCGTATTTCACGTTAATTTACTGACCTATGCATAAATGAATAGATATCAACTTACAGAACATAGGCAACAGAATAAGACAGGGAGACTCATTGTGTCCTATTGAATGATGAATCGGTGCAATCACCGAGAGGCCGCGGCCTCTTGGGGCCGGTCAAATAGGTTTTTTTTACAAAAAATTTTAGATGTAACAAAAAAAATAATTTTTTATTTCTAATCGAATGTTAACTTTGCTATTAATATTAACCCTCTAGCAGGCAAAACTGAAATAATAGAGATAGAAAGTTGGGAATTTTTCTCTAGGCAATTATTGGTAAAAGAAACTAAAAAAAGCAATAAAACAGGTAAAAAAGTTTATTGGCTCACTTTCTTGGTAAAAAAGGTGAAGCGTTCTTTAAAGAACACTTGCCGGATTAAGAAAAAAAAAGTTGGTTTCAGTAATAATATATTTTTTATTATATAGGCAAGCGTTCTTCAAAGAACGCTTCACTTTGTCAAATATTTCTTACAACTGTTTTTTTCTGTAATAAAACTAATAATCCCTTTCTTAAATAAAAAAAACAAAAATAAGTTCACTATTTTTTTTCCTTGAACCGGCAAGCGTTCTTCAAAGAACGCTTCACTTTATCAAACATTTTTTACAACTGTTTTTTTCTGTAATCCAACTAGTAATTTTTATTGATAAAAGACATTTATGTTACTTACTAAAAAAATTCCCAAGTCGATTGGATATTCAGAATACAAATTATATTTGATACAACACGTGGTCGTTTCGACAAATAATTATCGATGCGTCTACACTGCCTTTTTGAACAATATTGAAAGCAGCGTGCAAACCAAATTTTGGATTGCATTAATCTTTTCAGCAAATGTTAAACACCTGTTGACGGACGGAACGACACAGGTTTAAGCGATAATAATATTCAGGTATAGGTTTTTCAAATTTCCAAAGACGAGTTTTTTAAAGAACGCTTGCCGGTTAGAGGGTTAATAAAACAGACATTTCAAAAAAAATTAATTTTTTTTTAATTTGTAAAATACAGTTTGAGTAAATGACTAAGACTCTATACCTATACATAAATAGATTGCTACAGATATTTATTTTCATGCATATCAGTATTTTTATGGTTCTCCAACTTCCTTCAAACATGTATATTATGTACTCTGCAGAATAAAAAATGGAAAAACGTCTTTGGGAATGATGTCTTTGAACGTAATGGAAAAATGAAAAGTTTTGACCGAATTATTGGAAGTATCGAAAAATGATTTGATCAAGACAAATCGTTATAATATAAGCACTCTAAATCCTAAAAATGTTGATACAATAAAAATGGTAGGTGAACCTTTAAGGGCATTTAAATCATTTACTGAAAAATTAGGAAATTTTTATCCTACATATCTGCGACTGCAATTAGAAAAGAACTAGTGGATTTTGCTGATAACTGAATTGTATTAAAAATAGAATTTTGCAAAATAACCCCCTCTGTGGCGCAGTGGTAAGAGCGCCTACCTTTGAAACGAAAGGTCGGGAGTTCGAATCCTACCAGGGGCAGAAATTTTTCATTTATTATAAATTAATGAATGAAAAATAGTTTCTGTCCTTGTGGGATCGGTACTCACCGGAGGGACCGCAGACGTTTGGAAACAATTAGCGTCTCTTTGCAAATACAATGACGTCGACTTTGCAAAGTAACAAGACACTTACTCAACACACACACTACACATTACTCCGCTGACTTAGTGATAAGTTATACAATTACGTGGCTAAAGGTTCTAGTTCTAAACCAAAGCCAGAATCAGAGAAAAAAAAATTTTGCAAAATACTGAAATTATAGAAGATCGAGTTAATGATGAATATGTTAAGTCTACAGAAAATATTAAGGGTGATATTATTAACCCAAGTGATAATAAACACGAAGTAACAAATAACAATGTTGTCGATATCGTGAAAACTTCACCTCCGTGTGGTACTAAAAAATGTAAAGGTTGTATAGCTTGCTGTTACGCTGTTTTGCATAAGGACAACTTATATCAGTGTGCTTACCCAAATTTCAATAGTATATAAGCATTTATTAACTCTTTCAGTGACACAAGTATCTTGTGAAAGAAGCGTCACAACGTTGAAATACATAAAAAATCTGTTAAGAAGTACTTTAACACAAGATCACTTGGAAACATTTATGCTAATGGCTATAGAAAAAGAAGCTTTGTATGAGCTTAAAAATGATGAAATAATCGACGAATCTGCTCAAAAAGGACATTATTGATCAAGAGTTAAGTAATTATTTTTTAAAATAATTGCAAAATAATGTTAAGATTATTGCGTTGTATTAACATTTTAAATATGGTTAAATTAAAGTATTTGCACTGTACTTGTATTTGTACTCTCTTGTATAATAATTGATTTACTAAAATTCAACTTAATACATAATTGAAAATTTCTCAAAATTTTATTTTACCTTTATCTTAATTAAAACAAATTCATATTATATTTATTCTGGAAATTATGGTTTCTGCCTTACCGCATACAATATTGTCATACATGTAATTTATTATTGGTAAGATTGCTTATTCTTAAATAAAAAATGTAGCAAATTAAAAGAAAATCATTGAATTCAAAGCTTCATGTTTGATTTAAAGGTAAAATGAGAATGGGAGGCCGTTTTTCTATAAAATCACCGGGCCGCATGAAAAGTTCCAGCACGCCACTGTGTCTTATGCTCTTTAATTTAATTATGTACGAAATAATATGAAATATTCAAAAGCGTCAACAAAGGAAAAGGATACAGAATGCGAAATAAAGAAGTAAAAATACTCTCTTACGCAGACGACGCAATATTGATAGCCCAAGATGAAGATATTAGTCTGCAAAGATTAGTCCACAGATTGAACATAAATCAAAAGAGTTTAATGTGACAATTTCATCTCAAAAAAATAAAACAATAGTAATCAATAAAGAACCTATCATATAAAATAGGAATTAATGGTATTAGTACTGAACAAGTAAGGGAAATAAAATATCTTGGAATTACATTGTCAACCTACGAAGACCTGGACAAAGAAGTGAGAAATCAAGTGCAAAAAGCAAATAGACTGGCAGGATTTCCTACTATATGGGGAAACCGACATATTAACACTGAGATGAAGTCAAGAATTGATTAAACCAGTGTACGACCAATAATGACATACGCATCAGAAATCAGACCCGATACAGCCACAACACAAATATTACCAGAAACATCAGAGATGAGAGTACTAAAAAGAATTACAGGAAATACGCTGAGAGATCGGACGAGGAGTGAAGACATTAGAAGACAATGGGTGTCAGGGGTATACAGGGTATCAACGAATGGACACTAAATAGAAGAAAGAATGGAATAACCACATAAACAGAATGGGGGAGCCACGTGTGGTCAACATAGCAAGAGATAAATCACCAATCAGTAGAAGTATCGTCCGACCGCGCAAAATATGGAGTGACAACCTTCTATAGAGGTATCAATCCGACAATGAAGAAGCAAAATTGCTTATAAAAAGCAAGAAGAAGAAGAAAAATGTATAAACGGAGAAGTAATCTAATCAAAATTCGGGAAATTTTCTTACTATAATATATTCAATATAATTAATATAATATATTAATTAGGAATCTAATTAGGTTATGCAGTATGTCCCGCAGGGGTTCCCAAACTGGGGGGCGTGAGAACATATCAGGGGGCGCGAGACAAGTTGAACATTAAATTAAATTTAGTTATTTTTCTAAAATTCAAAATTAACCGCTTGTTAAACTGTGTCTGATAACGCAGAGTAAGCCAAAGTTATCTCAAATACCTCTTTTTGACAACACTGTGAAACGCCGCATTGATGATACAGGGTGTCTGCGTAACTTGGAACCATATGGGAAACTTTTTTAATATCAATTTTAAGAAAAAAAGTCATTCTTTATAAAGTGCTCTGCATAGTCTAAAACATAAGATTCAATCATCAGATATCAAATTTTGTCAACAGTATACGAGGTATGTCAAAAAATATGAATTTCGCTCAAGAGCAAACTACCTTTATATTTCAAAATATCAAAAAATTGTATTATGAAAAGTTATTTGTAATTAAAAACCATATTCAAATATGCAATGACAGCCTTCTACTAAAAAAAATAAATTTCTGAAATTTTCCTAAATTACTGATTCCCAACATCATTTTTATTTATTAGACATGTAATAACTCTTTTATTAATAATTTTGGGAAAAAAAGTTATTCTTCATAAAAATCTGTGCATGGTCTAAATCTCAAGATGCAACCATCAGTTATCCAAATTTGTTAATTTTATACGAGGTGTGTCAAATAATTTTGAATTTAGAAAGACTTTAGAAAGAATTATTTCTAAATTCATATTATTTGACACACCTCGTATAAAATTAACAAACTTGGATAAAAAAATCCACAAGGAAAAAGTTTTCCTGTAGTTGGCTGTATACCATGTGATACAAAAAAACAGTAAAATCCTGTATAAAAGGTATATTTAAAAACCCTCAAAAGGGGCCACATCAAATTCACATAACTTGGATAACTGATGGATGCATCTTGAGGTTTAGACTATGCACAGATTTTTATGAAGAATAACTTTTTCCTAAAATTATTAATAAAAGAGTTATTACATGTCTAATAAATAAAAATGATGTTCGGAATCGGTAATTTAGGAAAATTTCAGAATTTTTTTTTCAAGTAGAAGGCTGTTATTGCTTATTTGAATATGGCTTTTAATTATAAATAACTTTTCATAATAAAATTTTTTGATATTTTGAAATATAAAGATAGATTGCTCTTGAGCGAAATTCATATTTTTTGACATACCTCGTATACTGTTGAAAAAATTTGATATCTGATGATTGGATCTTAGGTTTTAGACTATACAGAGCACTTTATAAAGAATGACTTTTTTCGTAAAATTGATATTAAAAAAGTTTCCCGTATGGTTCCAAGTTACACAGACACCCTGTATAACTGAAGACATACAAAACCAGGTAGTTGATGCAGTAACATAATCGCCATTTTTTGCTATTCAGCTAGACGAGAGTACTGACATAGCACAATGTTATCAGTAAATTTTTTATGTTCGGTATATTCTAAACGAAAGAATGAAAGATGAGCTACTCTTTTCTACAGAGTTTTAGACTGGAGACCTCGACAAAAGCTATTAATGTTATGAAAGCAGTGTGCGAGTTTTTTGACAAACATGAACTCTCTTGGCAAAAACTGATCAGTTTAGGTACAGATGTCGCACCTTCAATGCTTGGTTTTCGCTCAGGCTATTTGCAATTAGTAATAGAGAAAATGCTAATGTGATTGGGATATATTGTTTTATACATCGACAAGCCTTGGCAGCAAAAACCCTTCCAAATGAACTTATGGCTGTCTTAAAGTTGTGTACTAAAGTAGTAAAGTACATAAAAAAACAGTGCGTTGAATACTCGACTGTTTAAAACTCTTTGTGAAGATTTAGAAAGTGATCACAAAACACTGCTACTTCATACAGAAGTACGATGGCTCTCAAAAGAAAACATATTGGCAAGATTATTTGACCTTTGAGATGTAGTAATCATCTTGGAACATCAAAAGCAAAATGAGCTAAACATGGCCTTCAAAAATCATTGTAACCAAGTAATATTGGCTTATTTGTCAGACATCTTTGACCCGTTGAACAGCTTTAACCTAAAACTGCAGGGTGGAGACTCAAATATAGTAGTTACTCATTGTGATGGAGGCTTAGGTACTCAACTTTGGAGGCGTAAAATATCAGCAAACCCCTGAAATTATTTAAATTTCTCTAAAGTAGAGCCAATCTCAGAAGAAACACGCTTCAAGGACATTTATGAAGGATCAAGTTTGAAAATCCACATATCAAACCATGTGAAGAGCCTAAGTGAAGAGTTACAGAAATACTTCCCAAAGGCTTGTGACAATTTTATTTACAGAATGTCAACTGATCCATTCCATGTTAACATAGACCTGCCTGAATCACTTCAAGAAGATGCTTTGTAAATAAATCCAAAAATGATTTTTTGCATGATTCCACTGCCAAATACTTTGTTATAATGGACAAACCTTCATTTTGGTTAAAATATTTCAAAGTGTATCTTAGTGTATCACAAGAAGCTCTTCATTTATATTTGCCTTTTTCAAGTAACTATTTGTGCGATTTTCAACACTTATGGCAATTAAAACAAAGTATCGGAATAAACTTGATGTTGCTAGTGACTTCAAACTCACCCACGAATCGGCATACTAGTAAATAAAATGCTAGCACTAAGCACATCCATCCACTAACCAACCTAATCTCTTTTTCTTTTATTAATAATTTTTGTATTTTATGGAAACTGATATTGTTTTATCTTAAAGCAAAATAAATAAATGTTTTGTTTTCAAGCTAATACTTATTTGTTTTTGTTTTGTTCCTATTTAGGCGCATACAATTTATTGTAAGGGGGGGAGCGCGAGAAGCTTTCATTTCAACGAAAGGGGGCGTGGTACAAAAAAGTTTGGGAACCGCTGCGTAAGTTGTATCCATATGGAAAACTTTTTTATCATTAATTTTACGAAAAAAAGTTATTCTTCATAAAAAGCTCTGCATATTCCAGAACCTAAGTTTTAACCATCAAATATCAAATTTTTTTAATATTATACGAGGTAAGTATGTCAAAAAGTTTGAATTTCACTCAAAAGTAAAGTAGCTTTATTTTTCACAATATTAAAAATTGCTGTTATAAAAAGTTGTTCGGAATTAAAAACTATATTCTATTATGCAATTACACTCTTCTAATAGAAATTTTTTTTTTTTTAATTATGGGTAACTAACATTATTTTCAGTTATTTCAATTCAGATAACTCTTTTATTATTAATTTTACGAAAAAAGTGATTCTTAATAAAAAGTTCTGCATGGTCTAAAACCTAAAATACAACCATCTTGTGTCAAATTTTATCAATTTTATACGAGGTATGTCAAAAAATAAGAATTCGCTCAAGAGCAAAATACGTTTATTTTTCACAATATCGAAAATTGTTATTATGAAAAGATATTTATAATTAAAAACTATGTTTCAGTATGTAATTACATCCTTCTAATTGAAATATTCTGAATTATAAGGATACTTTATTTTTTATCTAAATTGATCTTTTTTGACATACCTCGTATAAAATTGATAAAATTGGATATAAGATGGTTGTATTTTAGGTTTTAGACGATCCAGAACTTTTTATTAAGAATCACTTTTTTTCGTAAAATTAATAATAAAAGAGTTATCAGAATTAAAATAACTGAAAATAATGTTAGTTATCCATAATTTTTCAAAAATTATTTTTCAATTAGAACGATCTAATTGCATATTAGGATATAGTTTTTAATTCCAAACAACTTTTCATAATAGCAATTTTCAATATGGTGAAAAATAAAGCTACTTTACTCTTGAGTGGAATTCAAACTTTTAGACATACCTCGTATAACATTCATAAAATTTGATATCTGATGGTTGAATCTTAGGTTTTGGAACATGCAGAACTTTTTATGAGGAATAACTTTTTTTCGTAAAATTAATAATAAAAAAGTTTTTCATATGGATACAACTTACAGGGACATACTGTATATTACTTAATTACCTAATATAAAATTAAATTCTATTTTAGATACTCTTGGAAAATTAAACGCCTGAACAATGTGAAATAATCTTAAAAAGTATTACATTGACTTAACCAAAATCAGAATATCTCTTTTAATAAATATCGTGGTCAAATTATTTTTAGAAGTCACAAAAATATATTATCAGTTATGTATAAGCGTTTGTTTAACCCTGCTGTCCCGTTCGAGTCAACTACACAAATGTACTGTTCGGGTCAATATGACCCAACTATGGTTTACGCTCCTTAATCGAAATAAAATAAGCTAATGGTGATAAATAAAACTTTATTAACAAGAAATTATGGTTAATTAAACAAAAATTATGTTGTTAATGTAAATTAAACCTTATTAAAAAAAACAAAAGGCATTTTTTCTTTCAAAAAATCCTAGTAACAAATATCTACAAAAATTTAATTCAGTTTACAACTGGGACAGTAATAAAAAGAATGGATTTTACAAATATGTTTGTGATATAATACAACATAATAATTAGTCTTATTATCGTTTTTACGGCAAGTTTACAGCGTGTTCGTTTAGCAGGCGGAGTTAGATTTAATAGACGGTTCACTAGCATTTCCATCTTGTCTACTTGTTCCTGCTCGTGTCCTTTTTACCAGTTCGTAAGAGCCTTTAATTATCGGTATATTTTTTCTGGAAATGATGACTGGATTCATTAGTTTTTTCCCAATTCATCAAGAAAAATTCGCCGTTTTCCCAATCGATTGGTATTCCATTGGATATTTATTGATGCCCATAACACGAACGCGTTGTAGGCAGAAATGTCCAGTAGATTATAAAAAACAATCATTGGCCAGCGATTTATCTCTTCTCACATGTATACGTGCCAACAAGCTAATTATAGAGTATCCACTGCTCCCTTATTTGAATTGTAATCTAAAATAATTTGGGGCTTTTTCATTTGATGAAAGTGATGCATGATGCATCGATTCATGATGCAAAGTACTCATAAGAACAACATTTTTATTATTTTTGGGAATATTGTCAAATCTTGCATGAAGCAAAAAAGTCGAGCTATGAACTTCTTTATTCGCGATTTTTGCTGAAAGCTCCGGTTTATTTTACTTATAATCCCCGGTATTGTATCTACATATTTTGTTTTAGGAGAAATTGTCCTAAATTTTACAATGTAAAAAAGTTATACACGTAATATTGTGGCATTCCAGATCACTACTCAAGTCACACATCACACGCATTTCTGTATAGATCTGCAATTTTAGAGCATAAGAAGTTTTAATGTTCATAATTACATAAACCCCAAAGTTATGTGCCATATTTCGCTGGCTTGCTGAAATGTACCATTTGAAGGGAAAGCGGCCTGTAAAGGCATTTAGTTGCTTATCGACGGTAACATTTTCATCAGGGTTAAAATTTCTTTTTACATTTTCTACCCATGTTTCATAAATTTCACGTATTGCCGCAAGTTTATTAAAACGTCTTCTATCCTGTCTAGTAGTTTTGTTATCAAAACGTATTACTTGCAAACTTTTTGTAAATATATCAAGCGACATTGTTGATCGAAATATAGTACGACCCGTTTCTTTATTCCATAAACTTTTAGTTGATTCACCATGCGACTTATAAACTCGAGCTAAAAATAAAAGACCAATGTATGCTTGGAAACCAACTTTATTCATGTCTTTCCAGTTGGTTCCAAATACATGCTGTCCGTCCATGTTGGTCATATTTATAATTTGGTTTGCAACATCGTCCAGCTATACTACTACAGTTTATTTTACAAGTTTTAGCTTGCAGAAACCTGTGTTTATTTACAGACGTATCCGGCTGACAAACACACAGGTACTGCTAATATAGAATACTGCCACCTAAACACACATACACAGGTAATTTTTAACGGTTTAAATACGCGGGTCACATTGACCCGAACGTACCCCAGGTAACAATTTCATTTTTATCAAAAAAATCAGGAAGTTGAATGTTTATCTCACATGCAATTGAAAGACTTCATATTAGGTAATAAAGTCACGAAACACCAAATCGTTCCGCCGCGTAATAATTTGTAAAATAAGAAATAAATTATTTTTTGGGTCAAATAGACCCGAATAGGACAGCAGGGTTAAAATACATACTATTAAATATATTATACTTTTGTCGATTTTAAAACCATATGTTCCGATTTCAAGTATCCCATTACTAAAACAATCGAGAAATAGGAAATTAATAACTTCGTTGAATTTAAAAAGGGGAAACCCCGAATTATCTAAATATGCAGTGAGAGAGTTGGCAATATTGTATGAGTCTGTAAGATCGTGTATATGAGGTCGCAATACCACAATACTGATAATAATTATACAGATGAGGCTGTAAAAATAGGAAGTCGTAATGAGGTGGTAATGGTAGGAGAACCGAACGGAACAGTATATATTGAATTTTATCTTATCCAAATAGAAATTTGCGCATTAAGAATGTTTTTTTTGCTTGATTATACACGATGATTAAAATATTATATACACCTCTAAATAGGAGAGGCTGTAAGGTTGCGTTATGTTTTCAGTCCGTACGGATAGAAGGATGTAAATATATATACCGTTCTTAGGCGTCAACGCCCTTCGGTAGGGATCTATGGAGGAGTATCACCAAGCCACAAGCCCTTATCCCTTGCCGTACCGCTCCTCCATAGGCCGATCAGACGCCAGTTTATTCCAGAGCAAGTCGTAGATTCTATTGAATTTTATACTACGGCGTTGTCGATCGACTGCGCCTTAGTCAACTAGGTCGTCTAGAACGACTATTACAATTTGATACTGATACTTATTAATGGTCATAAAGAATACATAGTGTATACATTTTTCAAATAAAAAGGACTCTATTTAATTGAAACTATGCATCTGGATGTGAGTTACGATCAAAAACTAAAAAGTTTGAATTTATTTTAATGACCTTTTCCGCTCTTACTTTCTGAATACGATCAAGCAGAAATTGGAGACCTTCAATATTATCTGACAGATTTACTGTATCATCTGCGTATCTAATTACATTAAGTAGTTTCCCAGTTGATTTTTATTACATATGGTTGTCTCTCCAGTGCCTTTTTAAATAACTGGTCCAAGTAAACAGTGAACAGTGTTGGCGACAAAGTGCAACCTTGTCTGACTCCTAGTTATATGGAGATTTTGTCGGTGTATTTATCTCCAATTTTTACGATAGCAATTTGATTCCAGTACAAATTTTTAATGATATGAATATCTTTGTCATCTATTCCTAGCATCTGCATTAATTTTACACTTTGTACTTTATAGAATGCCTTTTCGATGTCCGCGAAGCATGCAAATACATATTTTCTTTGATCACGGCATTTTTGTAAAAGGATGATTAGCTCAAAAGTGTGCCTCCCTGGTTCCTAAAAAATTTCTAAAACCAAATTGGGTATCTTCGAGATTTTCTTCACATTTGCGTCTAATTATATTGTGAAGTATTCTTATGAAAATCTTAAGAGGATAGCCCTCCTAATTAATCGATATTCTGAGCATTTTCAAGCATTGTGTTTTTTAGGTAGTGCGACAAAGATAGGCCGGAGACAGTCTGTTGGAACCACTCAGTTATAATATTGCATTAGAAGGTTTACTACCTACTACTTTTATGTCATCTATTTGCAACAACAACTCAGTTGATGTATCATTTGGACCACAAGCTTTCCTAATTTTAACATTTTTTTTTATAGCATGTTCTCTTTCTGATTTATTAATTTCTGGGCCATCAGTGCAATTTTGGTAAAATTCGGTAATATTATTTCTGTCATCTTCAAACAACTCCGAATATACAAACTGACGTAGTAATACCTGATTGATCTGAATGATTTATTTATTTATTTATTTATTAACGGTTTCACCATTATTCCAAAAAAGTAATACGATAAATTATAAAATAGTTGACATAGTTAATTTCTAACATATACAATAAAATACAATATAAAACATATTAAAAATATGATATAACACCATAAAAAAACTAAACATGATCAACATAATTTAACAATTGCCTAAAAGAATAAATTGAATTAAAAAATGGATCAGCAGTATATGTGTTAAAGTGCCTAACAGCTCTAGTCATCGGATCATTTCAACCATAATTAGTACGGTGATACTCAATATTGAATAAAGAAGGATTTCGTAAGTTGTAACTGGTTGTATTAATTCGGATTTCAGAGAGTAATTCAGGACAGTTAACAAAGCCGTTAATTAGTTTATAGATAAAAAGCATTTCTAGTTTTATTCGTCTATTTACAAGAAGTGACAAATTCAAATGCTGAATAACATCATTTTTGTTAAAATTACTGAGAATCTGCAATTTAAATCTAGCGTATCGAGCAATGATGTAATGGTATTTAAAAATTAGTCAATATACAGTGCTAGTCAAAAGTCCGTACCCCCCCTCTTATCTTTTGAACGGTTATACCTATAATAGTGAAATTTGGAGGGAGGAAATAAACGGACGTAAGCTTCTTAACTAGACATGACAGGTGACGTAATAGTGACAGATGACTTTACAGCGCCACTGTGACAGATAATTTTAAATGGGACCTTATGACAAGTGATACATCGTTTGAAAGGTATTGAAAATACCTATTCAGATATACTAATTTTGTTTGAGTTTAAGCTAATTTTGATGAATAAATGAAATAATATAAAATTGTAGTTTCGTATTTAATTAATAAAAATTCTAAATTCCGCCTATGATTACTTGTCAAAAAGGGTGATGTTGTCGTAAAAACTACTAGAGAATTAAAAAACGTCAACTTTTTTGACAAAAAAACCATAGGCAGACATTTGAATTTTTATTAATTAAATGCGAAACTACAATATTATATTAATTAAATTTATTCACCAAAATCAAAATCAACTTAAACCCAAAAAAAATAGTATGACTGAATAGGTATTTTGAATACCTTTCAAACGAGGTATCACTTGCCATAAGGTCCCATTTAAAAAAATTGGTCACAGTGGCTCTGTAATGTCATCTGTCACTATTACGTCACCTGTCATGACTAGTTAAGAAGCTTACGTCCGTTTATTTCCTCGCTTCAAATTTCACTATGATAGGTACAATCGTTCAAAAGATAAGAGGGGGGGTACGGACTTTTGACTAGCACTGTATATGTTTATTATTATATTGCTGCCATATTACCCTTTTTGTGCAAAATGTCTGCTGCTGTTTAGATATTAAAATTATCCATTCAGTTATTCTCGTTGATATCTGCACCTTTATTGTTTAGTATTAATTTTTTGAAATATATTCGGAACATATTATTCTTTTCATTTTGTTATATTTTAGGTCATTTTGTTGACAATAAAATGTTTATAACAATTCCAAGAAATAAACCAGCAACGCCTGCTTCTCTTGGTACTATTTCTGGAAAAAAGATTAACGAAAATCCTGTAATTACACCCTATCCCAACTGGGACTGGCACCTAAATCCAGAAAGTTGTAATAAAAACAGGATTGTATCAGTATTTAGGGTCATGGTAAGTACTCTTAAACAGTTATTGTATATTCAACTATTCTAAATGGGAAATAAGCCACAATTTAACCAAAAAATAATTTTATTAACGTTTCGACGTCCAAATCGGACGTCGTTGTCAAAATACCTATAGTCCGTCCCACCTTGACTTTACAGTATAGGGAACATAGACAATGAAGTCCTTATGAGAGTTTTTAGCGCGATGATGCCGATTTTATCAAAAAGAATTTGTAATCGAACATTAGAGAGATTAAATTAAAACCGTTTTAGTAAGACAATCTACAATTTTAGGATTCGTATGCGTTAAAGTTTATTTGATATATCATAGTTATTACGCATATGAATCCTAAAATTGTAGATTGCCTTTCTAAAATAGTTTTAATTTAATCTCTCTCATGTTCGAATACAAATCCTTTTTGATAAAATCGGCACCATTTCGCTAAAAACTATCATAAGGACTGCATTGTCTATGTTCCCTATACTGTAAAGTCAAGGTGGGGCGGACTTTAGTTATTGTATAAAATGCAGGAAACCAAAATTATTGTATACATCAAATAAATGTCCTAATATCTGTAAATTTTCTATACTAATAGGTCTGGATCCCGCGTATGAAAAAAAAGTTGATTAATAGCAAGCTGAAAATTTGTTAATAGCTTAAGGGTGTCTAGTCGGATAAACTTTGATATATGGGAACACTGGAACAGGGGCAGTTTTAATTGTGGAACAGGTTAAAAATTTGGAACGGTCGGACCACGAAAACGGCACATTTATTTTGTCCGACAGAATAGACTTAAACTCTCCGAACAGAGATTAAACTCTCATGCAAAAATCAGACTGCTATTTATCATCAAATGGGCGTTTTAATGAGTGGAACATGTAGAATATGTCAAGTGACAGGAATCATGACAGGTGATAAATAGCAGTCTGATTTTTGCATGAGAGTTTAATTTCTGTTCGGAGAGTTTAACTTTATTCTGTCGGACAAAATAAATGTGCCGTTTTCATGGTCTGACCGTTCCAAATTTTTAACCTGTTCCACAATTAAAACTGCCCCTGTTCCAGTGTTCCCATATATCAAAGTTTATCCGACTAGACACCCTTAAGCTATTAACATATTTTCAGCTTGCTATTAATCAACTTTTTTTTCATACGCGGGATCCAGACCTATAAACATAATGCTCGGTTCACATTATTCTAGTCCAGAAATCCAGCTAGTTATTCAGTATAGTGCTGGACTGAATAATATCCTCCATATTATTCCAGTCATTCAAAATCTGTTAGATCGGTTAGTATACAGGTAACAAAAAGGCAGGTCATAAATTAAATCACATATTCTGTGACCGAAATAGTTCGATTGAACCTAACTTACCTTAGTACAAGAATGTGCACATAAAAAAGTTACAGCCCTTTGAAGTTCCAAACGAAAATCGATTTTTTCCAATATATTGAAAACTATTAGAGATTTTTTAGTGAAAATGGATATGTGAAATTGTTAGGGCAGGAACATCTTAAAAAATAACAGTGAAATTTGTACACCACATAAATATGGGGTTTTGTCCCCTTAACCCCCCTTTGTGTACGTGCAACTTTTGTGTACGTTCCAATTAAATTATTATTGTGGTACCATTAGCTAGTTGGTCAGCCCAATAGGAAAATTTGTTTGATTCAAATTGAGACAGTCACCAGATGTCCCACAATTTCTGTCAGGGTCGCAACGTCAAAATGCATAGACACCAAGTTGGATACGATACTATTCATAACACCCCAACTCACATACATATTAAGAAAAATAAATATATATGGAAGAATATATTTAGAAATTGAATTCATGATGTCATGCTACTACACATTATATATTATATAATAGCACGACATCATTAATTCAATTTCTAAATATATTCTTCTATATATATATTTATTTTTCTTAAGGGAGGGGGGGTATGGTTGGAAATATTTATTTTTTTTATTATTTCAAATAAAAGTGCATACTTTCAAGAATACTCTGAAAATTTCAAAATAATCGGAGTAAAATAACCAGAGATACAGGGTGTTGAATGTCCCTACCTTCGACTAGCGATGCCGCGGCTTCGCGCCAGCATGCTTGAGCGTAGTGAGAAACGTTAAACAACTGTTCGCCTTCTCTTTTGTAGATTACTCCGCAATTCAAAAAATATATTCCAATGTTCATCACTTTACGATTTGGCAGACAAATTAGAAGATGAAGATGCAGTTGTCAAAACTTTAAACGCATTTTTCTCAAAACTGCTTCTTCAAATGCGGTGGACGTTGTAACTGAAAAACTACTTGACCTATCTACCTGAAATTTTGCACAGATTTTCTTTAGACATTTCTTGAGGTAACAATGTCGAGAAATTTTTCGTTTTGTGCTTATTTTTTGTTCAACAATATTAAATCTGTTGGTTTTCACAAAATTTTTATCAAAAATTTCGTATTTTTGATTTCTTCAGTGATACCAAAAATCCAAAAATCATTAAAAATAAAAAAACTCGACCTTGTTACCTCGTGAAACTCATAATCTAATGAAATCTTTTTGAATTTTTTGTTTCGTATAATCCAGTGATGAGATCTGCTGTCCACCGCAAAATCTTGGGGAGGTTTAAGGGAACATAACCCTCATAAAATGTTTGTGGGGTGTACAAATTTGACAGTTATTTTTGTTTTAAGATGTTCCTGCCATAAAAATGCCACATGTCCATTTTCAATAAAAAATCCAATAGTTTTCGGTATATTGGAAAAAAATCGATTTTCATTTTGTAAATTCAAAGGACTGTCACTTTTTTATTTGCACATTTTTTCTAAGGTAAGTTAGGTTCAATAGAACTAATTTTGGTCGAAGAATATATGATTTAATTTATGACCTGCCTTTTTGTTACACTCTGTATAGTGGAAATCAGTGGTGGCTCGTGGCTTTAGGGACAGGGTCGGTAAGGTTTTTGTCTCCTCAGATAGGTATACCATCTAATTAAAAGGCTTCATCATCATAGAAGATTTTTGGTTTTTGTTTTTTGTTTTATTTTTTTTTTGTTTTTTCACATAGATTTAGAACCTAAATATGTTTATAAATTAACTTTAGTCTATGTTGTTTGCACGTAGCAAAATGGGTAATAACATCATCGTAAAATTTATTAATGTGTTGGAGAGATTTTAATAGTTTTTTTCTATTGACATTTTTGAGAAAAGCTTGACATTCTCTTTTGTTTCATGGTGTTTCGACAATACGTTTTGACACTTTTGAGACAAGAGAAATCCCGTTCATTTAATAGTCTAAGAGCTAGTGAACCCTCCGACTAACGGTCGTCCTGTAAGGCTAGAAATTTTTCTAGTGATAATTCATAGCACACCAAGGCTAAAAACCATGACCTGGCAGGCCTCAGTGGTGCACGTGTATCTACCAGGTGAATCGAAAAGTGCAAATTTAGGGGGTAAAATAAACTTCCTCCTGTGAGGTTTAAATTTAAGTATGTGTTTGAGTAAGTCATTCAGAAGAAATGTGTACAATGACAGGCGATTCTGAAGAGCATAAAACCTTGCCAGGCGAGGGGAAAGATTAGGGGTTTTTCCTAAAATTATTCTTTTTGCATCGAACAAATTTTTTTTAGGTTTTTTTGAATCATTTCAAACAGAAAACGTCTTTAGTGATTTTTCTCTTAAGTTAATAGTTTTTGTTATATGAGCGATTGAAAATTTTGAAAATTGCGAAATCGGCCATTTTTAACCCTAAATCGGACATTTATCTAAAAATTTCAATGTTGCCAATATACGTAGATATTCTTTAAACATTGATTGATGAAATCCCGAAGAGTTTTTTGCAATAAAATATCGAAAACCCCTTTGTTTTTTTAATTGCTAATCAAGCAGGTGCGACACTGTAGTATAAGTGAGGACGTTTGAGTTTGCATAAACTCATTATCTCGAGAATGGGCAAATTTCAAGAGAAATTCTCAGACAGGTCGATTTTTATTTTTAAATTAGGACTTTTTGGCATATATATAATACTAGTGACGTCATCCATCTGAGCGTGATCACGTAATCGACGATTTTTTTAAATGAGAGTAGGGGTTGTGTGATAGCTCATTTGAAAGGTTATTGAATTTTCTATTCACTAATATAAACATTAAGATAATTATTTATACAGGGTGTACAAAAAAATTTTTTTTATTAAATTAACTTTGATTAAATTTGACAAATAGAAGAAAAATTTTTTTTGTACACCCTGTGTAAATAATTATGTTAATGTTTATATTACTGAATAGAGAATTAAATAACCTTTCAAATGAGCTACCACACAACCCCTACTCTTATTTAAAAAAATCATCGATTACGTCATCACGCCCAGATGGATGACGTCACTAGTATTATATATATGCCAAAAAGTCCTAATTCAAAAATAAAAATCGACCCGTCTGAGGATTTCTCTTGAAATTTGCCCATTCTCGAGATAATTAATTTATGCAAAATCAAAGGTCCTCACTTATACTACAGTGCCGCACACGCTTCATTAGCAATTAAAAAAACAAAGGGGTTTTCGATATTGTATTGCAAAAAACTCTTCGGGATTTCATCAATCAATGTTTAAAGAATATCTACGTACCTTGGCAATATTGAAATTTTTAGATAAATGTCCGATATAGGGTTAAAAATGGCCGATTTCTCAATTTTCAAAATTTTCAATCGCTCATATAACAAAAACTATTAACTTAAAAGAAAAATCACTAAAGACGTTTTCTGTTTGAAATAATTCAAAAAACCTAAAAAAATTTGTTCGATGCAAAAAGAATAATTTTAGGAAAAACCCCTAATGTTTCCCCTCGCCTGGCAAGGTCTTATGCTCTTCAGAATCGCCTGTCATTGTACACATTTCTTCTAAATGACTTACTCAAACACATACTTAAATTTAAACCTTACAGGGGAAAGTTTATTTTACCCTCTAAATTTGCACTTTTCGATTCACCTGGTAGATACACGTGCACCGCTGAGGCCTGCCAGGTCATGGTTTTTAGCCTTGGTGTGCTATGAATTACCACTAGAAAAATTTTTAGCCTTACAGGACGACCGTTAGTCGGAGGGTTCACTAGCTCTTAGACTATAAGGCAAAAGTTGGTAGCAATGAGAGAATTCCTGATAATAATTTATTAATTTCGGGAACAGTTTGTTGCAATGAATTGCAGTATATAAAATTATACATATTTTGTAACTTATCCCATCTTCCGAAAATATTTGGATCAGCATAATATATAAAACTTTTAATTAATTTCCTTAGTTTATTTGATTAAAGAATTATGGATAGTTTTAATACACTTGTCTAATAGATATTTTGAGAATTCTTTGGCATAACTTTTAAATTTTGCAAATCTTCTAAATTTGAAAAAAATTAGTACCTATCTAATTCCACAAGTAATAATAGTATCAAAAATTTCAAAATATACTTGTTTTTCGAGATCTGTGTCATACTTTTGTCTTTTGTGGGGGTGTTCGGAAATATAAAGCGAATCCAAAACGTCACTGCGTATATATTGAAAATTACTATCTGTGAGATTTTTTACCAGCTTTGTTATTCTATTTTTGGAATAAATAATGTCAGTTGACTGATTTTGAACAACATTGAATATCACATCAGTTTGGGTAAACACTTTCTTAGAAATATGTAAATAAATATTAAAAGAATAATCATTTAGTAAAGTTTTCAAACCGATTGCTTCACGGATCGAGATATCATCACTTGCAAAATTGTCGCCTTTATTAATAAAATTGAAAACTTCCAAAAGCTGTTTACGAAAATCTGCTACAGTGAAAACTAACCGAGAGTTAAAATTCCAAAAGCTACGTTATTTCATAATTAATTTCATCCCGAGCGCACTATTAGCAGGGTACGTGCCTTGGTAACATGCCTTGCTGGTGTCTGCCCATCACCGATCGGCAGATTGATTTCTGCCGGTACCTGCCGGACTCTGCCATTCAAATACGGGTGAAATTGTGGTGAAATGTATAATTGGTTGCCTATCGGCTAATATTATACAGCGCTTGTTACAAGTAAATCGTAAATCTAGGGACGGCTCGCCGTCCCTGTCGAAGCAGATCTTATAAAAAAAGAATTCACATAATCGCAATCGGTGCATGGCTGGGATTATTAATTTGAAAAGTTTCTTACGCGTAGGGATCACTTTTAACGTATCGGATTGATCGAATTCTTTTAAAAACAATGAATAAAATTTAGTCTGTATTATCCCACAGATCTTTTTTTATTTTACAGAAACAAATATCATCAACTCAGATTAAATTAAATATTTAGAAAATCTACAAGATGTCCATAAATGTGTGGGTCGCCGACCCCGCCGACCCTGACCTGCCATCACTGGTGGAAATATTTTAATGCAATAATCAAGTACTAGATTAGCCGTTCACACTATGCTAGTGGCTCTGTAATGGGCGAGTTGGACTGAAACATAGACCGTCATTCCAGTCAACTGGACTGTGTTCTTTAAATTAAAACAAATATTGCAAAAAAATATTGTCTATTATAGAGCTTCCAAAAAATAATTGTTTTATGCAAATTGGCAACGTGTTGTAAAATTTGATTTCTTCTGTATGGCATAGGGAATGCATCAAACATTGTAACGGGCAAGTTCTACCCAATTTAGACCTCTATCAATTTGCCGATGGTCGTCTCAGTATCGTTTCAAACGTTAACCCGTATGTACACTTTGAAGTGCAGTAAGTGAATATTTAAATAAATGGATACTTCTCCAGTGAAGGGGGTCCAGGTAATTTCATAATTACGAGAGGGATATAGTGAGAGGACTTTCGCCCTTCGCCTCCTTGTGACGCCGTCGGCAGTCTCAAGGGCTTACCGTCGCTACCAGGAGACCGGTAGCTAGAGTCGACGACCAGGTTCGGGTCGGTGACGTGTAATGACAGAGAGGAATAATTGATTTATTGTCCTGAGTGCCTTGTGTAATCGGCAGGCAAGAGGAGTTGAGCTGAGCTTCAACAATCCTTGAAGAATATTCGAGGTGTCACCGTGGCTCAGTGGATAGTTAAGAGAAAACTTAAGGCGGCCACTTTGACTCCCAGACGAGCTAACACAGGGCCCAATTTGAACGCACGTCCGAAACAAACTCGAGAACTATTTTCCCAGTGCTGCAGTGTCGAAACAATGAGCTATGGAGATGGCTCGTGTATATTTTTGGGATTTTATATATTTAGAAGGGAAAACAGAGCGGAGGGGGTTTGACAGCGGATCGTTGCATTACGGATATTCTCAAAGACAATGATATTCCTTACTCCAACTACATGGATGACGGCTTCATGCTAAAGCATGATATCGTTCGATGGCTCACAGCGCGGATTACGAAAGCTTACCTAGTCAACATCAGTATAACGACAATGAACTGGCCTTCATTGAGTCCGCATATGAATCCTATCGACCACCTATGGGATAAGCTCAAACGCAGGGTTCGGGTCCGTAATCCGACAGTGTTGGAGCTAAAAACTGCATTAGATTAAGAGTGAAAAGCGATTCTTCAGCAATCATTCAGAAACTTAATAAGGTCCTTAAGATCTCTTATGAGAAGTGTAACACAACGAAGAGGAAGAAATACCCAGTATTCATTTTGATATTTTATGTTAATTTACTTTTATATTCATTGCATAATGACTTTCATTCATAACATGTTTTATCACATATATCTTATATTCTTTATATACATATAAGTTAACGACCCACATTCCGCAACATCAGCTAGAACACGGTAATGACCGTGAGAAGAGTAAGTCCCTGAACCAGAGAAACGCTGACGAAGACATCATACGTTCATAGTTATCAAAATATTACATTTTCATTTCTTAGTTTAGAATTATAATTGTTTAGTTCAGATTTTGCTTTCAAACTGTAAAGACTACTTTCTTGTGTTAAATAAATATTTTTTAAAAAGGGACTTTCGGAAAGATTTTATATTTCTGGCGCAGTCAGTAGGATAGTCAAACGGGCGTTAGCGAATATAACTCTCGGTTCGTTTTTACGATTTTTTGACTATTCGAACAGTTTTCGTGAAGTGAATTCCAGTTGGGCGAATTGAGTAACCTGACGAGAAGATTCGTACCGGAGAGACTTTCAAGCGAATATTGTGAGTGTCTCGACCCAGTTCCGAAGCAGTTCCATGGACAAGATCGCTACATTACTGTAAGTGTTTAATGTCATATAGAGAGCCTAATTTAACACTAGATTCTGATTATTCAGACAGTAGTAACTCAGATACAGATTCTGACTCAAATTTAACTAATTTAGCTAATTTACCTTTTAATAAAAATAATATAAGTTTTTCGAAAATATTAGAATTAAATAATAAATTTAAAATGGCTGTTCCACAAGTTCCTCAACTAAAGAAAGAATACTTAGATATGATTCCAGATTTTGAAGGAAATCATACGTTACTTCCTAGATTTTTAGAAATTTCCGAAAAACTTGTAACCAAATTTTATAATGCTACAGATGTGAATGATTTTCAAAATGAATATTTGATGTCAAGCATAATTGCAAAAATAAAAGGCGAAGCCGCAGTTAATATTTCTTCTTGTAATCTTAGAACTTGGCAAGATTTAAAAAATGCTTTAATTAATTCTTATTCAGACAAAAGAGATATTTATACTTTAAACATAGAAATTTCAGAATTGAAACAAGGCAATAATGAATCCCCATTTGATTTTTATAACCGAATACAAAAATTATTAAATGCACCAAGAAGTTAATCGATATCCCACCAAACGAAATTGAAGAAATAATAAAAAATTATCACGAAGGAAAACAGAACCACAGAGGAGTAGATGAAACAGAAAATAGAATAAAAGCCTTATATTATTGGCCGAATCAAAGAGCATCTATCCAAACTTATATAAACGATTGTGAAATTTGCCAATTAACAAAATACGATAGGAGACCTATCAAACCCTTATTTAATATAACACCTACTGCAACTAGACCCTTCCAAATTGTTCACCTAGATTCAGTCACATTAGAAAAAACAAAATTTTTAACTATAATAGATTCTTTTTCTAAATATGGTCAATTATATAAAATAAATTCAGCTCAAGGTATCGAAGTAGCAAATGCATTAATTCGATATTTTACTCATCACTGCATACCAGAGCAAATAATATCTGATAATGGGACCGAATTAAAAAATTCAGTTGTCAAAGAACTTTTAGAGCTACATAAAGTAAAAGTACATTTTATAAGCTCTCAACATCCAGAATCTAATGGAATTGCTGAGAGATTCCATTCAACCATAATCGAACATATTAGACTACTAAATAATCAAAAAGAGTACAAAAATGACCATATTGAACAAAAAATAAATTACGCTTTACTAGCTTATAATAACAGCATCCATTCAGTAACAAAAATGAAACCACATGAGTTGATTACGGGACATATAGATAGTAATTCTCCTTTTGATATCAATATCGAGCAACAAATTTTAAATAATTATATTTCAAACCATAAAGAAAAAATGAAAATACTTTATTCTAATATCAATAAATCCTTGCAAAACGTAAAAGAAAAAGTAATCTCTAAAGCTAACGAAAATCGAGAAGAATTGCCCGAAACAATCCCTACTAAAGTATTTGTTCGTAATAAGCAATATCAAAGTAAAACAAAAAATAAATACCAAGCTGAAGAAATAAGTAAAATTAATAAAGAAAGAAAAACCGCGAAAATAAAAACTAGACATAAAAATACTGCCGAAAATATTCATTTTTCTAATGTTAAACGACCTAAAAGAAAACCTTACAAATTTTCAGGTACCTCGCAATCGGATGCGCAGCAATCCAAATAAAAGATGTTACCCATAATCTAGGCATATTACCAATCAAATTGGGACCTGCCAAACTTCAAAAATCTAGCCACACTTTTGTCCATTACTATAACTTAAATCCACTTTTAGAAGAGTATGATAACTTAAATATGCAATATGATCACCTAAAAAATAATCTTTCTAATTGTAAATTTTTCAATAATGAAACAAAAAATTATGTTAATTTAGTAGAGTACGTCAAAGATAATATTGAGGAAAAATTTGAAAACCTAAACATACATACCAAGTTACAAAAAAATAAAAGAGGTATTATCAACGGTTTCGGTTCAATTATTAAAGCTATAACAGGAAATTTAGATGCTGAAGACGGCGAAAAAATTAACTCAATACTAGAACACTTAAAGACAAACGAAGCAAACTTGCAAAGCCAAATCAATAATTAATATTCGCTAAGCCATGAAATTATCAGTAACTTTAATGAAACAATTCAAAATATTCAAGAAAATGAAATTAATTTAAAATCCAAAATTTTAGCAATAAAAGATATAGTAGATTTCCAAACAAATCTTGAAAATGTCAATTATTTGAAAGACATGTTTAATGAAATTATAATAACATACAACTTAATACTCGATACAATGGAAAGTGTCCAGAATTCGATTACATTTTGCAAATTGAAAACATTACATCCTAGCATAATAAAATCAAACGAATTATTTAACGAACTCCAAAAAATTTCGTCACATTACAAAGCACAGCTACCATTTGAAGTAAAATATGAAAACATTTTAGATTTCGAAGCTATTTTACAAATAACTTGCAAAATAGAAAAGAATCAAATACAATATTTTCTTTCAATCTCTATTGACTATGAATCCAATTTTGATCTTTATCATTTATTGCCAATTCCCACAAAAAGTAAGTCAGAATTTGTCATCATGTTACCAAACTCAAGATATTTATTAAAAAATGAAAAAATTATATTTCCTCTAAATGACATCTGCACACATAGTAAGATCTTCCAATGTCCTGGTTATCTGCAAATTAATCACGAGCACTCATGTGAAGACCAAATTTTATTTTTTGGCAACTCTACAGACTGCCAATACCTAAAAGCGAAAATTCCAGGAAACCATATCGAAATTATTCCAGAAATCAACCAATATTTAGCTGTCTTTCCTAAAGAAGAAAAACTAATCATTAAATGTGCAGAAGAAACGCAAATAAAAATTCTGAACGGCATTTATCTGATAGAGAATGCACCTTGTAAAATTATTTTCCAAAATCAAGAATTAACCTTTCAAGACGTCACATCAGGGCAACCAATGATGATAAACTCACCACAATTAAATTTCGATATAATTAAAATAGCACCAATGGAAATAAAACTAAATTCGCTAAAACTTAAAGATATTCCAAATCACGAAATAAAACCAATATTTCAAAATACGGCTCTGTACCACATTCCAAGTATTTGGACAATTCTGTTGTACATTGGAATAATTACAACACTTATTATTTTACTCAAAAGGAAAATAGCAAAAACAAAGAGAAACGATTCCATAGAGGAAAAAGAAGAAAGTCCTAACCCCGGCATAGAACTCCCTCGCATGGCTTCACTCTTGGGGAAGAGGAGTTAACGACCCACATTCCGCAACATCAGCTAGAACACGGTAATGACCGTGAGAAGAGTAAGTCCCTGAACCAGAGAAACGCTGACGAAGACATCATACGTTCATAGTTATCAAAATATTACATTTTCATTTCTTAGTTTAGAATTATAATTGTTTAGTTCAGATTTTGCTTTCAAACTGTAAAGACTACTTTCTTGTGTTAAATAAATATTTTTTAAAAAGGGACTTTCGGAAAGATTTTATATTTCTTATATCTTATGTTCTTTAGTTACAAACTTTATAAATAATTTGTGTGCTTCAATGGAAATTACTTCTGTTTACAATATTTTACTTGTAATTTTACATTGTGTATGGATAGACACTTTTCAAACAGCGTAATCAAAGAACTATAACTTATTTTCCTTTTGAGTCTATTTTTTTTTCTCGCAAATGTAATTTCAATTTTTATATACTTATATACAGTTATATACTAGGTATATTCTTAATGGAATTAATAGACATAATAAATAATTTTATGTAGGTTGATGAATGTAGCAGATTATGGGTTTTGGACACCGGAGTATTGGGCACGAGGATGGTTTGTCCGCCACAACTATTAGTTTTTGATCTAAAATCGGTATGTATTTTAATGTTAATAATAATTATTATTAGTAATTACAATGTTATTATAACAGTGTAATTTAATAGTATAAATAATTAAAATTTTGGGTTTTTCTCAATCTAAAAGTATGCCCAAGAGTACAATTCGTTAAACCTTCTGTATATGAATCGGTACCAATAGGATCTAACATGTTTCGGTGTGCCCCACCTCTTCAGAGACCTGGGTAGAATAAGAATTTGTAAGAAGAAAAGTTAACGAATGCGTCTTGAAACTTCATATTTCAAGTGGGCAGCTACAAAAGTGCCGTATTCTCTGATGACTATGAAAGAAACACGAAACACGAAACACGAAGACGTGTTTATTATTGCTAGACAACAGGGAACCAATGTTGAGAGGGAGAGGTGTGTTGTATTCTATTAAGGAATTATATAGTTTAGAGATAGCTGTGTTATTCTTTTGACACTCCAGGAACATGTGGTTAATGTCACCTATGGATATGTTTTCACAGTCACATAACGGGGAGTTAAGTATCCCTAATTTATGAAGGTGCGCCAGAAAACGGCCGTGATTCAATTTTAAGCGAGTTATAACTGAAGTATATCTTTTTATATAATCAAAAGTCGTATGCGGTATTTTATTTGGAAGTTGTGGATAAAGCTGTAAATAAAGATTTTTCGATGTCTTGCTAAAATTATTGTAAGATTCTGTTCATCTGTCTTTAATAGATTTTTATAATTTAGTAGTTAAGTCGGTATGTGAAAATATTTTTACGAACTTATCTGATTTACAAGCTTCTTTCGCCTCATAATCAACCCTTTCGTTACCGATAATACCGCTGTGACCTTTTACCCATATGAGAATTATTTTTTTATTTTGCTGATTTAATTGGTACAATAAGTTTTTATTTCACAAATTAATTCTTGATTATATATATTTATTGGAGATCCTTCAATAGCTTGCAAAACGGACTTAGAATCTGACATAATACAAACCGTTTGAACTGGATTTAGCGTGCACCATAATAGGCTTTTTCCTTTTATATATCCGCTAGTTTAAATTTTTCGACATGATTGATGTGTGAAACAAAAAATGCTGCACCTGTTCCAACCTCACTTTTGGACCCATCTGTAAATATTTTAGTAACATCTTTTCCAAAAGCATTCAATGTGGTGGTGAGTATTAGGTTATTTAAATTAGGGATTTCTGAATATTCAGGGTGTATAATTGTTGGTCGAAATATGATACTTTGATAACTATATTGAAATATTGGATATTTGGGACTATTTAATATAAAAATTTCATAATGGTTGGTATTAATAAAGCCATCTGCCAAGAGAGGGGAATTTTTTATCATCCAATAAGGTGTTGTAAGATTACAAGTGTCAATAAAAGCTATTTTTCGGATCATACTCGTATTAAATGTTCTGTATTTATTTATTTGTTTTTCAGCTAAGTACTGTCTACCTATATTTAATGGGGGTTCTTGTATTTCTGCCAGGACTGCTTGGTTAGGCGATGACATCATTAGACCCATACAAATTTTTAAAGCCTTATATGGTATACGATCAATAGTTATTAGATTCGTTTTGGATGACGCCCCGTATAATGTACAACCATAGTCCAATATGGAACGAATATATGCTTTGTAGAATGTATACGATACAGTAACATCTGCTCCCCATTTTTTTTTGAAACCACTTTTAGTAGATTTATGCCGTGTTCGGATCTTTTTTTAATATATTTTATGTGGTTAGTCCAAAGCAGTTTTTTATCTAGTACTATACCTAGGTACTTATATTCGTCGACGACTGGAATCGTGAACTCGTCTAGACAAGCAGCTCTAGCAGTTCTAACTCGGTGACGAGTAAAACATACCAAGGCAGTCTTATCATGAGAAACACTGAATCCCATGTCATTAAACCAACCTCTTATCAAATGCATACATTCATTTAAGTCATCTAAACATTTCTCATATGAACCATGGCTAAAGTAAAAACATAAATCATCCGCGTATTGTATCATGTTGAATTTATCACCTACTAACGTATGCAGATCTGCAGTGTATATATTAAATAAAATAGGGCTCAATACAGACCCCTGAGGTAAACCGTTACATACTGTGTGTGGACCATGTAATACGTTATTATGATCACGTAAAAATATTTTTCTATTATGAAAGATACTTAAGATATTGGTACATACAGTTTTATTAATTCTAATTTTTTCCATCTTTTTTGATAAAATATTTAGGTCAACTACATCATAGGCCCCCGTTAGATCAATGAATAAACGTAATGTATATAGGTTTCTGGAAAAACTTATTTGTATATCTGAAACTAAGTGACTCACTGCATCTATTGTTCCTCGTCCTCTGCGAAAACCATATTGAATGCTTGGTAAAAGGGATCTGTATTCCACAAAATGTTCTAATCTAAACTTAATTAATCTTTCGAATGTTTTGGTCACGCATGATATTAACGAGATTGGGCGGTATGATGATGGAATTTCTGGATCTTTATAAGGTTTAAGTAAGAGACAAATTATAATATTTTTAAAGCAGTCATAATATTTTTGTTTCCTCCACCAGTCATTAATTAATTGCAAAAGAAAATTTTTAGCAGAATATGGTAAGTTATAAATTATTTTATAAGTAAATCCATCTAACCCGGGAGCTGTGTTCCGACTATTTTTGATCGCTAAATCCAATTCGTCCGTTGTAAAAAAGTAGACAATTCATCTTCATGATTAAATGGGAATTTTTTAAATGAATTTACCACAAAATTAGAAGCAGAAGGAGGACCTATTTTGTTTAGCATTTCCTCCATTAATTTTTTTGGAAGAGGTTTTTTGGGACAATGAAAATTTTTATTATTTACAGCTTTAAGGAAAATCCAAATTTCAGTCAGTGGTGTATTTTTATTAAGTTTATTTAGGAAGTTAATCCAGCTACAACGTTGTTTGTTTTCAAATAAACGTTTAGCTTGGGCAGCTACGTTTTGATAAACTAAATAATTATTATGATTGGACTGAATTCTATAATTTTTTAAGGCCGTTTTCCGTTTTTCTACCATCTTACTACTTCCTGATCCCACCAAATTGGTCTTGGGGAAATGGGAGTAAAAGATTTTTTAACAGGCATAGACCGAGTCGCTGCATTGGAAATCATTTCGAAAATATTGATGCATTACTGGTGTTATTTTCAGTAAGTAACTGAGTAACATCTTTTTCCAAGAGTGTTTGGAATAATTCCCAGTCTGCGCATGTGTCATTCCACTTAGTGGATGGGTTTATTGAAAAATTTGAAGGCTTAATTTGGATGTCGATAGCTATTGGGTAGTGGTCCGATCCCACAATGTCATCTAAGACCGTCCAAGTTAATTTATCAACTAAAAAATGAGAGGTTAATGCTATGTCAACAGCTGAATGATTTCCACTAGAGTTAATTCTCGTGGGAGTACCATCGTTTAATACAACAAGGTCTAGATGATCTGTTGCATCTACTAAAATTTTACCATGTCGATCATCAGGTATAGGTCCCCACCTATCATGGTGCGCATTAAAGTCTCCGCAGAAAAGAGCATGGGACTGGAACTGCTGAAATAATTGTAGCCAGTCGGTAAAATTGACAACCACGTCAGGTGGTCGGTAAATAGACACTATTGATAAGTTTATAGAAGGTAAAGTAATTGTGCAAACTTCTAAATCTTTGTTTAACGACTGGATGATATTAACCTCTTTAAAACCGAGCCCTTGCGCTACAAAAATACCTACGCCACCATAACCATTAACTCTACATTTATTAACTAAATTGAACCCTCTCAAAAAAAAGTTTTCGTCAGGCTTAAGCCATAGTTCTGATATAACAATGATGTCAGTATTTGTACTGTTAACAAAATTAATTAAACTTGCTTTATTTGCTTTTAAAAATCTGCAGTTCCACTGCAAAATACATAGTTTGCTTTTTTAATATTATGGTTAGGAATCGGGAAGGTTAATAATATTCGGATTCAGATCCACTAATATTAATGTCCATTCCATCTGTGTGATTGTCGGTATCAAACATATTATTAACAAATTCTCTTATATCTGATTCTGCAAAAGTAACTGGGCTAGACGGAAAACTTTTTTGAAGTTATTTAACGAATGTAGATAGTATAAGTACTGACTTTTCTTTTTAGTTCATATATTCGTCCCTATAAGGATTAGGAAGAACAGTATTAGCATTTAATTTTAATTGGGGGTTTTTTTATTGGTGACATTTCTGTAGTGGGAGATAGTGGGGAAGATTTTCGTTTTTTTGGAAGTACGAATATTTGTTTTGATAAAGGGTTTCCTTAATACGGCTGAAGAACTCTGAGATGTTTGCAAGTTGCAATGGTGGAAAGTTGTTAATATTATTTAATACCGAGAACCTGTTATTCGTAATAATTTTGGCATAAGAAGGATTTACATACATATTTTCAGCTTCTTTAAAGGAAATGTTTTCCTGAGCCATAATATGTTTAATTTGTTTTGGTTTTGTGAAAATAGGGCATTTACGTGAGATTGAAGTGTATTCATTGTTTTTACAGTAAATACAAACATTTTCTGATTAACACTCATCTTCCAGATTATCCAAACCTCTGCATTTTTGCATCTGCTTTCTTTAGATTTGCATTGTCTGGCCGAATGGCCATAACGCAAACACTTAAAGCATTGGACAACCGGTTGTACATAAGGTTCTACTTGAAAGTTACAAAGATTAATTTGTATGGTTTGTGGGATTTCATTGCCCAGAAATTTTACTATAATCATTTGTCTATTAACTAAACTGGAATTTCCGTCTATAATTTTTCTTTTCATTCTTTGAACGCTTACAATTTTTTTATCGGAAATGATGGCTTTTAGTAGATACTCCTCGGAGAAATTCGTATCAACCATTCTGACGATGCCTTTTTTATGGGTGTAAAATTTAGGGATATATGCTACTAAATTATTTTGATTTATAACATAATGGTTTACTAGCGAATTAGCCGATTCCATAGTTTTAAATATGACTTTTACGCGGTTTATTCCTACCGATTTTATATCCTCCACTTCTTTACTTAATTTCTCCTCCGGGAGTATATAGTGACCAATTTTAATTGGGAAAAGTCTTCCAATATGTTTTTCTTTACTTTCCACGAATACATAATAAGGACCTTTATCGCCTGGTCTCTAACGATTTTCTAAATCAATAATATTATTATAAGTAGAATCGATATTTTCTTTTTCAGTATTGTTCGAACAATTATTTAAATTTAAATCGGGCGGTTTCCCGCCCTATTTTCCCCCATGATTTATAAAATATTAGAAATGTTTTTAATTAATATTTGTAAATAAAATATGTAAATCGTCAAATGAAAACCAAACTTTTAAATATAAACAAGAATCAATATTTGAAATACTACGTATTTCAATTAAAATATAATTAGCAGGTAATATATTTACTTATCTCAGCAAAAAGTAAAAATATCAGCACACGAATTTATGTCCGCACTGGAAACTAATGAATTCGAGCTGGAAACACGACTTAAATCGAGTCGGTTTTTTTTTGTGCTGTATGAAATGTTGCGTGCACCTAGGTCTTCGGCAAAAGCCTTGCCAACGCTTTCATAATAAACCAAATAAATGAGACGCAAGAGCACACTTCATTAAACCCTCTTTATATGAATCAGTATCAATAGGATCTGACTTGTTTCGGTATGGCCCATCTCATCAGAGATCCGGGTAGAATACGAATTCATAATCAGAAAATAAACGAATATGAGCAGAGTATGGGGGAATTGGGCCAGACGGCCAGACGGTCAAAGTCCAACTCAGACATCACTGGCGCCAATGTCGGTAAGCGTTGGATCTGCATTACCGGCCGAGCTTAGTCAAAGCATGAACTTAGCTAAGACCGAAACCGTTTGTTAATTGACAGCTGATGAATAACATGTGTCATATACAGGGTGTAATCAGAAAATAGATATGGTGTCGTACCAACAAGAGACTATGATGACGTAATAGGGCCAGACGGTCCATGACGTCATCAGCCCACGCACCGCAAACCGCACACCGCAAACCACTAACCTAACCTAACCGCAATCCACACTCACGCTTCTTCTTCTTCTTCGTCGTCTGTCAATTCTTCTTTTTTCGTCTGTCAGTTCTTCTTCTTCTTTTCGTAGAGCCACGTGTCGGCTCTCAGCGTCCAATATGTCAATTCTTCTTCTTTTCGGCTGTCATTCTGTCCACTTTCTTCGTGTCTATTAATCGTGAGGGGAAAAGGGGATAACGATAGCAAAAAACAAAACGTAAAGACGTTGCCACAACGGCATTACAATGTATCTCACAATAAAACACTGAAAAACGTTTGTTTTTCTATACTTCCACAAAATTTATTACAACTATGTTATTACTACAGCTGTTTCGGCAAAGTTCCTTTCTCAAGTGATATATTTTACAATGTGTTTGCCTTTTTAAGTCTTTAACTGAAGAGGTTGAGGAGTGGGGAGCTGTTTGTCTCGAGTTGGTCATTCAGAATTATATCTGTATTTTTCAATTTATTAATTTCCATTGATTCTAAAAGTGATAGCTTAAGGCCTTTATTTTGAATATGTAGAATTTGAAACTCTTCATTGAAAGAATGATTATGATCTAGAAGGTGAAGTGCGTATGTAGAAGTGTCTGTTTTTCTATTGTTGAAAGCCCTTTTGTGTTCTGCTATCCGTTTGTCAAAAGTTCTGCCAGTTTGACCGATGTAAGTTTTCGGACAGTCACCACAAGTTAGTTTGTACACACCACTCTGTAGTTGCTTTCTTTTTCGGTTTTTATTGTTTTTAATATGTTTGCTTAAGTTGTTGTTAGTTCTGAAAGCTGGTGTTATTCCTTTCTTTTTTATGTATCTGGCTATTTTTGTTGTTATTTTGCCAGTATATGTGAGAGAGCAGAAGGTACTGGGTTCTTTCTGTGGTGGTGGATACACTAATTTCAAGGCTTTCTTATGGAGTTTTTGGTTTAAAATGTTGTTAACTGTTTGTTCGTTATAGCCATTGTTTACTGCTATTTGTCTAATGATATTTAGTTCTGTCTCGAAGTTATTTTTTGTCATAGGAATTTCTGTCAGTCTATGGTAGGCTGCTAATTTGTGTTGTGTAGGATGGGATGATGAATTGTGTATAGTTGTGTCAGTATGGGTAGGTTTATGATATACGGAGAACTCATGTTTGTTGTGTATACGATGTAATCGAAAACGAACGGGGGATACGATAGCACAAAAAACAAAACGTAAATACGTTGCCACAACGGCATTACAGTATATCTCGTTGTTATTGGTTCGATTACTACACAATGTGAAATGCTATACGATCATCATCATGACAATGGCCATTCTGAACGTTTATAAAAATGTGAAATGCTATACGATCATCATATATAATATAGGGCTGAAAATGTAATATTTGTACAAATTACGAAAAATCAAATATTTTGAATTATTTACAAAATTATTTTAAATAACAAGTTGTTTATCAACATTTCGGATGTGGATGGTTGATAAGGAAAGAGTGCAGACGATATTTTTGCAACAACAGGAAACCGCTAAAGATATGACAAACCACAATGCTAGAAGTCCGGATGTAGTCAGATGATAACATTATCATCAGTTATCAGTTTCCGGTAACCACAATAACATATTTTTACAGGAAATGTGTTATCGTGGTTAACGGAAAAAATATGTTATTGTACGGAAAATAAGTTGAAACAAAAACAACCACACATAGACATTACCAACACGGCATTACAGCATATCTTCTTTGCTAATGATCCGATTTTGACGTATGGGGTGTCAAATGAAAGCGGTGGCGACATAGAAGCCAACTGTCAATTCTTCTTCTTTTCCGTATAGTGTCTAACAGAACGTGACGTGACGTGAATGGCGTGACGTGAATAACGTGACGCGAATGACGTGACGTGAATGACGTGACGTGAATAACGTGACATTTGAAAGTGAATGATGTGACATTTACGCGACATTCGACGCCGAACGTTATATGTAGAGACATTTATGTGTCATTCGACAGAGAACGTGACATTTAAATACAACTTTTTTCATTTACCCACCCACTTATACGTTAATAAAAAACCTTAATGAGGTTAACATAAGTTTTTTATTTCATCTAATATATTACAAAAATTATGTATAAAAAGTGCCAACTTTATTCAGTAAATATTTCAACTGTGTAATCAGGCCGTCATCTGGACAAGGAATTCCGAATAAGTTCCAATTAAATCTGCCAATTTCGATGATCTTCTTTGTAAACTCATTCTATTTGTAATAAGGGCCGTCATCTAGAAAGTATAAATGACCATCTATATATTTAAATACTGATTTAACGGTGGTCGGTACTCCAGGAAATATGTCACTTATCTGACCTCTGCTAATGACGAGGTCTATTATATCGTCATATTCAATGAATGATGTATTGTCATACCATATATATGGTTTTCCTGTGTGAGTCTGAAATACAACATTTATTTCGGCATGGGGCGGTAATACAAACAGAGGTATATCTCGTGAAATAGTTAGGCTGGGAAAGGATACTAAGTACATAGTGTTATTTGATGTAACAATTAAGTTGCCAGCTATATTCTGAAATACATGCGAAATATTTCTTAGTTGTTTAGGTAAATAAGTACTCAAATGTTCTGGATTATTCGGTACCATGTGTCCATTTAGATCATTCTTCCATACAAATCCTTCATGTATTATATACATATGATGGTTTTTAAACTGAGGATCATATGCTAAAAAGAGAATAGTAGGATATTCAATAGCACAAAAGTGTGGTGTAGCTTTCGTTGATTAGTGGGGTATAATCTCGGTTGGTCTAGGTCGGTATCGTGTAGTATGCGCCCTCGATATATGCGACCGGGGTGATGCACTAGTCTGTGTAGGAATATATGTACTTTTGCGCGACGATGACGGTGTTAATGCACTAGACTATGAAGGAATAGATGTACTTTTGCGTCCGTATAAAGCCCCTAAGCCACTAATATCATCCTGACTAATATTTTGTAATTTATTAGGGTACCATGGATACATTACAGCTGTCTCATCGTTACTGTGTAATAATCCTAAACTGTGAATTGACATTAAACGAAAGTGGGATACGATAGCACAAAAAACAAATGCAAAGACGTTGCCACAAAGGCGTTACAGTATATCTTCGTTGTTATTGGTCCGATTACTACATGTAAGACATTAAACGAAAGAGGAGGGGGTAACGAATACGTTAACACAAAAGCAATCACAAAGACATTAGCAAAAGAGCATTAGAGCATATCTCCGCTGGTATTGGACTGATCGTTGTTGGAAAGCAGAAGGCTTAAGGAATACGTTACCACAAAAATCAAACGCAAAGATATTGCCTAAACGGTACTATTTCATATCTCCTTTGCTATTGATTCGATTTTAGCATATGAGACATCGAATGAATGGAGATTGGTTAACAGAGAAGAAACAAACATGACAACATTATCAAAAGAGCACTTTATCATATCTTCATTGTTATTGGATCTATTTTAACGAGTCAAATTAATGGCGGATTAGATTTCGTCTATTACAGTTCTTCGTCTCCTCAAACAAATCGCCTAATCATGCCCCCTACCGGTTAAAACCTTTAACTATGCCTAAGGCATCTAGCACCTATCTGTCATCGTAAAAAGAGTCTTCAGCCTATCGCCTCTCTCTCTCTCTCTCGCTCTCTCTCTCTCACACACACGAAACAATTTATGAAAGATACAGGCGAGGTGTCGCTGAAAACGATATACGGTACAGCAGTGTATTACTAGAAATAGAATATGATTAATCAAAGAACGTATACCGTTCTTACAGTATGACCAAACCAACAAACATCCTCGATATAATCGTCTCTGATTGAGTACTACTTTACATGGATCTCCCTCCAATCATACACCTGTTCATGACAATGAACATATACCATTTTTATGGTGTGGCTAAACCAGCAAACATTCCATATAAAAGTGATTTCTGATAGATTACTACTATACATAGGCCTCCACTGAACGTACATTATTATACATCGTTGTTATTCTGTATATACGTATCATTTTATGGATATTACTGATGTATTGTGAGGTGTATACAATATCATTTCTACGGCAAGTCGGGTAATATTATTTTTTTACAGTTTGATATTAAACATCTTCGATAAGAATAAGAATATATTTATCGGTCATAGACGGTTCTTCAATAGCCATCAGGCAACAATTTCCCCTGACCATGTTTATAAAACATACGGAATGCACTGTATATACTAACCCAAGCTGACAACATACTTTGCAGATATGGATTACGATCAGCTTATAGGTTTATCTACAATTCCCTTCGTAAAGGTACATAGGTGTGCATCCGCGCGGGATAAAAGTCGACCGTCCTTTTTATATTCCAAAAGGAGGACCATCAATTATTAAACGTTAATATGTGTCAGATATAGGTTGATAGTGAACATAGGTCTTCGATAAGAATAAGAATATATTTATCGGTCATAGACGGTTCTTAAATAGCCATCAGGCTACAATTTCCCCTGTTCATGTTTATAAAACATACGGAATGCACTGTATATACTAACCCAAGCTGAGAACATACTTTGCAGATATGGAATACGATCAGCTTATAAGTTTATGTACAATTCCCTTCGTAAAAGTACATAGGCGTGCATTTGCGCGGGATAAAAGTCGACCGTCCTTTTTATACTCCAAAAGGAGGACCATCAATTATTCAACGTTAATGTGTGTCAGATAGAGGTTGATAGTGAACATAGGTCTTCGATAAGAATAAGAATATATTTATCGGTCATAGACGGTTCTTCAATAGCCATCAGGCAACAATTTCCCCTGATCATGTTTATAAAACATACGGAATGCACTGTATATACTAACCCAAGCTGACAACATACTTTGCAGATATGGATTACGATCAGCTTATAGGTTTATGTACAATTCCCTTCGTAAAGGTACATAGGCGTGCATCCATGCGGGATAAAAGTCGACCGTCCTTTTTATACTCCAAAAGGAGGACCATCAATTATTCAACGTTAATGTGTGTCAGATAGAGGTTGATAGTGAACATAGGTCTTCGATAAGAATAATAATATATTTATCGGTCATAGACGGTTCTTCAATAGCCATCAGGCAACAATTTTCCCTGATCATGTTTATAAAACATACGGAATGCACTGTATATACTAACCCAAGCTGACAACATACTTTGCAGATATGGATTACGATCAGCTTATAGGTTTATGTACAATTCCCTTCGTAAAGGTACATAGGCGTGCATCCATGCGGGATAAAAGTCGACCGTCCTTTTTATACTCCAAAAGAAATCAAACATTACTAAGTAATAAAATAATAATAAATATTCACAATTTACAAGTCAAAAATTTAGAACCCAAACTTAAAATATGTATAAAACTTTCAAAATTGTCACAAAATCAAAAATATTCAAATTTACCACTCACCAGAGCACACGTCTGAACAATAGGAATATCTGAAACAGAATGAAGAAGATACCTCAATGCTTGGGTAATAAATATATTTTTAGTCGGACAAAAACTGAATGTTATGCTCAAAAGGCCCCTGAAATATGAAGATTTGTGCTTGTTGTTCCATAAGAATCAATGTAACAGTGCTGCATTTAAGACATATAGTGAACTTCGTTACATGTTTCCCTACTCGAGCTACAAATTCTAGATGTAAACACCTAAAAATCTTTGATTATTCCCTCACCACTTTCTTTACTAACTACCGTACCTGAGACGTACATACATCATCAGAGATTTGCTAACAGAATTCACAGATGACCACTGAGGGCACCTGAAAGGTAAAGACGCCATGAGAGACACGCTAACAGAAGGCACAGGCGACCACAAAGGAGTACCTGAGACGTAAAGACGTCTACAGAGACATGTTAACAGAAGACACAGACGACCACAAAAGAGTACTTGAAACGTTGAAACGTCATCAGAGACACGCTAACATAAGTAGAGCTCGGGAAATATGCACTTCTTCTTCTTAAAGTTCCCTCTCCTATCGGAGGTTGGATATCATAATGGCTATGGTCATTTTGTTGGCTGCTGCTCTGAATAGTTGTAATGAACTACAGTTAAACCATTCTCTAAGGTTCCTCAGCCAGGAGATGCACTTAAAAAACCCTAAAATATGCATGCAAATATGCATAAAAAACAGTTGAAATATGCACTTAAATATGCTTTTATGCATTTAATGCATATAAATAAACAACACGGCAATCCTTGTTTTGAAGGTATTTAATTATTTCTTTGATGCCAATGGACTGTCGAGGCATTTAAGCTAAATAAAAAATAGCTATTTGTATAACAAGGGAGGAAAGTGCTACTTTTCCTCCCGAGAATGAAGTTTACTGCCCGACGCGTAGCGGAGGGCAGTAAACATTCGAGGGAGGAAAAGGCACTTTACTCCCATGTTATACATATGGTTTTTCCACCTTCCTCAAATAACAAGTCATTTTTTCATTTTTACTTAATTTATTTATGTAACTAACCAACAAAATTTATTAAAACTAAAACTAACAAGTAGGTACAATATAACTGCCAACTGTCAAATATAAGTCAAATTATTAATGTAAACATTGTTAAATCAAAATAACAATTTAATGTTTTTTATCATTCTGCAAAATACAGGGTGTTTTATAAATAAACGTTAAAATGTATAGATACTTACGTAATAGAAAATAGATATTGTACAGGGCGTCAATAAGTTATATTTCATGAATGAAATACCATGACGTCACTTTTACTTTTCCTCCCTAGGGAGGAAAAGTACAACTTTGCTCCCTACAATCAGGTCAGGAAAAGTATACTTTCGGTAGAGGTAGGTGGAAAAAATATTTATTTTATGCTTAAGTCATAAAAAATATTTATTGAAAATTCTATAACCTACATCATTATATTCATTTATTCTTTATATTTATCATCATTCTTTATTATTTATTATTACAATTATTATTAAAACTGTATATTATTAAACGTTTTCTAAATTTTCTACAGAAAAACAGCCGTAGGTATATCTGATTGTAATTGTTTAAGCATAAACGGAAAAAATTCTTTCTACTTCACATGAAGTTAAAGAAGCTTACTTAAAATATTGTTTAATTGAGGGTTCTACCTATAAAATTAAATTATCTTCACATTTCCCCATCATAATAATATTTTTTTAAATTATTTTGTGATATTCCTCATTTTTCTTTAACGCCGTGCAGAATTTTTGATACATTTTGTTGGTTTCACCAAGGTGTTTAATTATTTCATTTAATGAATTGATAATTTCAATACTTTGGTCTAAAGAAATGTTTCGCTTTTCTAATTTAGTAATTGGCTAAGCAATATTTACAAAATTGGTTTGGATTGGATGTGTGTCAAAAAACTTTTTAATAACGGTTTTTTAAAACATCCACACATTTTTCATAGCACCTGAGTTACGTCTACATCTAAACTACAAATTGACGTCTCTAATTCCTTCAAAATATCGGTTATGAAATTTACCGAATTTAACCATGTTCTCCATCTAGTTATTACAGGTTCAGGTGGTAAAGGCACATTAGGTAAACGATCTTTATACACCTATACTCGCAGAAGGGCTTTCAAAATTATGTTTTTATTTTTGATAGAAGGGTATTAATTATTGGAAATTCCATCCTTACAGTTTGTAGCCTCCTGCTACTCTATTTGTAGCAGAAGCGTGCTCTAGGCAAGTAATAAATTTGAAAAAATATTTTTAAATGTTTTCCACTTTTGGTCATATGGCGCAGCATCACCTAACCATAACAAAATGTTTTCACTAACAAAATATGACTGCATTGCATATTGTAGAGTCTGCTTCGTCTCCGTTATTCGTCGCCTTAAAAATTGTAAAAGGCAGAGAAAGGATGTTACCAGAAAGTGGTTCCACGAGAATTTTCAGATTTATTGTTTAGATCTGGGACTTCTCATTTCTCTTTAAAATGCATCTATGCAAAAAATGCAAAAAAGTCTAAAAATATGCAATTTAAATAAATGCATATGCACTTACAAAATTTATCCAAAATATGCAAATATGCACTTAATATGCATTTTGCATATTTCCCGAGCTCTAAACATAAGACACATATGACCACACAGGGGTACCTGAGACGTATAGACATCATCAGAGGCACGCTAACAGAAGGGTACAGAGGTATAAATACAAGCATTTAAAGTTAAGACTTCAGTTACCATCATGTCTTCAAGTATTGCAGTTCAAGTAAAAAAACTCGCAGCAATTGTGAGAGAAAAGTACAAAGCTCTTAGAAGAATGCTCTTCTTCTTCTTCAAATGCAAATCCACTAATGGATGTTGGCGATCACATTTTCCGTTAACTCTCTGTTTCTTGCAATGTGTATCAGTGATTGTATGTCGGTAATCCCTGTCCATTGCCTTATGTTTCGGAGCCAGGACATTTTCTTGCGTCCTATTCCTCTCTTGCCTTCAATTTTACCCTGGATTATAAGTTGAAGGAACTGGTATTTTTCGTTTCGCATGATGTGACCCAAATACGCCGTTTTTCTTTTCTTGATGTTTTCGAAAAGCTGACGTTCTTGGTTGATTCTTTTAAGGATATCCACATTTGTGACTTTCGCCGTCCATGGTATCTTTAGGATACGGCGATAAAGCCACATTTCGAAGGCTTCTAATCTGTTTATATCCCTCGTTTTGGGTGTCCAGCCCTCTATGCCATATAGCAGCACCGACCACACGTAGCATTTAGTAAACCTTAGTCTCAGTGTAAGGTCGAACTCTGAGCAGCTCAGTACCTTCCTGAATTTTACGAAAGCTTGTCGAGCTTGCTCAATGCGACATTTTACTTCCCTGTCCGATGCCCAGTCTTCAAAAAGCCACGTTCCTAGGTATTTGAATTTGCTCACTCTCTCAATGGACTTAGTATTCAGTGTTATGGTGAAGTTTTCAAATGCATCCAAGTTTCTGGAGATGATCATGAATTTGGTCTTTTTGGTATTAATCTCTAATCCCATTCGCTTACTGTATTCTCCGATTATAATGACAAGTTGTTGAAGATCTGCTATGTTGTCGCAAATTAAGACAGCATCATCAGCATATCGTATGTTGTTGATTAATACTCCATTCACTTTGATTCCCATCTCTGCATCTTCCAAAGACTCTTGAAATATGGCTTCCGAAAAAATGTTAAATAAAAGAGGGGAAAGCACACATCCGTGCCGAACACCCCTTCTTATATGTATGGATTTGGATATAGAATTTTTTATTTTTAATTGTGCTGCCTGATACCAGTACAAGTTTTCAATGCATCTTATGTCTTTTTGGTCTATAAGAATGCAAGCAGATGAAAAAGAACTTCTACAGACAACGTTTAAGCCAATAACTACACCTCTTAAAGAAATAGCCAGTTATGTGAATGACAATGTTCCTAAGCCTGGTGTCAGCGAAGATGACTCACAACTTAAACAATCATCACAGACAAGTGGGGTCGACCCTCTACATACGCTAAGATCGTACAACCCTTATTTAGAAACATATACGCAAGATTTAGGGAATACTGACCAGATATACGTCCCTACGTTTAACTGGGAGATGGGAGAATGGACGATTGGTAATAAAATAATTGAGTTCGGTAAAGATAGCATTCAAATGGATTCGCACATTTTTAAAGCTACACACGGCCTGTACGAACTGATCTTCGCGAAGGAACCTACACAATATACTCTAGACGATCAAAAAATTTACAAAACTCTTCTGGACGAATCGGGAGCACATAAGGATGACCGAGGGCGTCTACGTCAACAATCTCACACAGCAAAATACGAAAAAATTATTAAGCCAATGTATCTAGGAAAACGAAGAAGAAGAACACAGGCCATACATGGTACCGCAAGACATGTCGATCCCGACGCAGAAGATACATCTGACATACAACAACAGTGTAACAGGAAACATATATCACAGAAGAACCAGGAAACAAAATACATGCAGGTGCAAGGTTCAAAGAAAAACTGTGGTGATGTTCCTACAAGATCTGTTGAAACAAGGGATCCTGATATAGCAAAAAAGCAGATACTTGATGAACTGGAAGAGATATGGTGTCTCTATAACGAACATGGTGACCCGAACATTCTTGTGAAAGGCCTTATAATTCTTGCAGAAGCAGAAGCTTTAACCGGAAAAGAAGCAGCGACAATTGTAGAAGAACTAAGGTACTTAGATATTATTGACTAATAACAAACACGTACTTTAAAAACAAGAAATTTTAGAACAACCGAGAAATTTAACAGAATTTAAGTTCATTTTTATAAATAGCAGATAAGCCGTATGATAAGCGGACAGATATAGAATACGAGACACCATCGTTTAACCGCTATGCCGTTAGATCGATGGATGAAAATTTTAAAATAAATTGGCTAGGGCATATAGTTTTGTTAATTACTAACTTTACCAGTGTACTAGTATGAAATGATTGAAATAAAAATAATAAAATAACGCAGTGTTTTTATTTACTGACCCAATGCAGCACTATGATTGCCATTTAATTTTTATAAAATAAAAAATACGCTAGGATGTATATAAAATGCAACACGATTACTGTCATACTGTATAAAAATAAGTAACAGCTATGCTTGGTCGTATATTGTTAAAAAGTAGAAATACGGTAGAATATGGCATAAAAAGCTAATATTTTTTAAATAAAACATAAAATTATTCAGAAATATACGGGCATGCATCGGACAACACACGTTGTTGCATCATACATGTTAGAAAAAAACATGAAATAAAAACATATTTATAAATCAAATTAGAAAATAAGAACTAAACGGTAAAATAAAATACTATTATCCTAATGCAGATAACAAGAAAATAATATAAGAAGACGGAGTACTGTGCTAAATGTATCATAAAAAGCTCCTATTTTTGAAAACGAAAGTGCCCAGGAGTGGGTATACCACCGATTCTGGGGCACGTGCCGATTTTAGACCACGAAAGTATTAGAAAATAAGAACTAAACGGTAAAATAAAATAGTATTTTTGAAAACGAGACTGTCCGGGAGTCGGCATACCACCGATTCTGAGCCACGTGCCGATTCTAGGCCACGAAAGTATTAGAAAATAAGAACTAAACGGTAAAATAAAATACTATTATCCTAATGCAGACAGCAAAAACCTCTCTCAGTTCTCTCGCATAACAAGAAAATGATAAAAGAAGAGGGAGTACTGTGCTAAATGTATGATAAAGAGCTACTATGTTTGAAAATAAAACATTAAATCAATTAAAAAATATGAGGACAGGTACATAATACATTTTGGAAAATACAAGAAATACGCAATACTTGTAAATCAACTTAAAAATAAGAAATAACCCGTAAAAGCACATATTTCATGTATGTTAAATGGAAATGTTAAAAGAAATAAAATGTGTTACTATTCACCAAAAAAGAATTGTAGAAAAGAAAAAATTCCTACTATAAATGTACTAAATAAATATACTTACGTTATAATTACACGCACTTCACTGATTTCACTCACTACTAGCTTCGATTGTCGACACTGCTATGAATAATGTTTGCCAGATTTGGTCATTTTATACTATCCCTTATCACAGTTAATAAAGTTACATCATGCGGTTAGGTGTTTCCGGCAGTTATTGACTTGCGGCTAGGTGCTTATCATGTTTACTACACAACACATAGAGTCTTATCAGCTTACTATATCCGGTACTGGTAACAAACACTTTGTTTAAATATATTTTTATTTAAAATATTTAAATAAAAATAATTCCAAGTCTTTGAATATTAGTTTTGTACAAATATGATATTTTTTAAGAACATTCATTTTATGTTTTCGATTTTGGCAATTGTTTACATGAATGGACAGTATACACTAGAATTTATTATTGGTTTCGTATTTCTGCTTCAAGTCCATTGTGAACGTTGGCTACTAACATGGCAATGCTGATCTTGCTTATGGCGCTTCAGAATAGTTCGACTGATGTGCATCCAATCCAATTCCACAGATTTTGGCTACCTTCTCCTGCCTCACCCTCGCTTACTGTCTATTTTATCCCAGATAGTAAATTTTGTTAACGATTTGTTTGTGTTCTCCGATTCTGCGGATTTCCTCTATGTTGGTGACGTTCGGTCCAGGATATACGAAGAATGCGTCGGAACACCCACATTTTGAATGCTTCTTCTTCTTCCTCTTCGTGAGCACATTTGACAGCGTCCAGACCTCCAGATTTCGGGATAAATTTTATATAGATATAATGTGTATTAGTATAAGAGTAGTGAGAATTTGACGGTGGTTCCTTTTTATGATGTTTTTAGTCGTAAATAATGATCGTATCACACTTGGTCAGCGATTTTCGTAATATGCATGAAGAGACCTTTCTAATGATATGTTGTTAGAATTTGCTGGAGATCAAACTGCGATAAGAGATTTTTCTATGCCAATGGTTTTGTTTTAACGTCAATAACAATAAATAAGCATTTACAGTTCAACCAAGTTATCGCAAAGGCCGTTATGGCAATATACCATGTATCTTTGGAACGGATAATCAGAAATCGGTGTGTGACCCATCAAATTAAAGGATTTTGAATGATGAATTGCGTTTTGATGTCTGGTTTAAGAAAATGTTATGTATAAGGCCTTTTTGGCACTCTATCTTATATGTTTTATGTGATTATATATAAATTGATTCTTATAATATGGATCAGTCTATTTTTGTACGTAAACAAGGATGGATGTGTTTTTAATGTGTGTGCTACTGCTGCGTTGCATGGCAGCAACAGACGCCTTTTCTGAAAACGATGCTATGAGGTTTTTTCAACAATATGGATATATAGATAGCAATTCTATAGCAAATTTTAATTCAACGCTCCTACATTTCCAAGAAAAATATAATTTATATGTGGATGGTACATTAAATGATGAAACCATAGCATTAATGCAAAAACCTCGATGTCACACTGGCGAAAACGCTTACTCTCTTCAGGGAAAATGGTATAAACATAATCTAAGATGGTATTTTCCTCAGGCATATAACGTGAAAGATCTAATTCAATTAGTTGAACGGGCCTTTAAAATGTGGGAAGATGTTTCAAATTTGCATTTTACCAGAGTAACTGTTCCTGTTCCGAAACCAGGTATCACTATAACAGCAGTTAAAAGAAAAAAATATTTTCGCTCCAACTGTATGGGGAGCCAAAAGTGTGGATATGATTTTGATGGTCGTGGTGGAAAATTAGCACATTCGTATTTTCCCATCAATAATGATAGTTGCGTAGAAATACATTTAGACCTGGATGAAAAATGGAGTTATAATTTGAATGATACAGATTATGATTTCACCAATCTCTTTATGGTCGTTCTTCATGAAATCGGTCACAGTTTAGGATTATTACACAGTAACGATGAGACAGCTGTAATGTATCCATGCTACCCTAATAAATTACAAAATATTAGTCAGGATGGTATTAGTGACTTAGAGGCTTTATACGGACGCAAAAGTACATCTATTCCTTCACAGTCTAGTGCATTAACCCCGTCATCGTCGCGCAAAAGTACATATATTCCTACACAGACTAGTGCATCACCCCGGTCGCATATATCGAGGGCGCATACTACACGATACCGACCTAGACCAACCGAGATTATACCCCACCAATCAACGAAAGCTACACCACACTTTTGTGCTATTGAATATCCTACTACTCTCTTTTTAGCATATGATCCTCAGTTTAAAATCCATCATATGTATATAATACATGAAGGATTTGTATGGAAGAATGATCTAAATGGACACATGGTACCGAATTATCCAGAACATTTGAGTACTTATTTACCTAAACAACTAAGAAATATTTCGCATGTATTTCAGAATATAGCTGGCAACTTAATTGTTACATCAAATAACACTATGTACTCAGTATCCTTTCCCAGCATAACTATTTCACGAGATATACCTCTGTTTGTATTACCGCCCCATGCCGAAATAAATGTTGTATTTCAGATTCACACAGGAAAAACATATATATGGTATGACAATACATCATTCATTGAATATGACGATATAATAGACCTCGTCATTAGCAGAGGTCAGATAAGGGACATATTTCCTGGAGTACCGACCACTGTTACATCAGTATTTAAATATATAGATGGTCATTTATACTTTCTAGATGACGGCACTTATTACAAATATAATGAGTTTACAAAGAAGATCATCGAAATTTGCAGATTTAATTGGAACTTATTCGGAATTCCTTTTCCAGATGACGGCCTGATTACACAGTTGAAATATTTACTGAATAAAGTTGGCTCTTTTTATACATAACTTTGTAATATATTAGATGAAATAAAAAACTTATGTTAACCTCATTAAGGTTTTTTATTAACGTATAAGTGGGTGAGTAAATGAAAAAAGTTGTATTTAAATGTCGCGTTCTCTGTCGAATGACACATAAATGTCTCTACATATAACGTTCTGCGTAGAATGTCGCGTAAATGTCACATCATTCACGTTCAAATGTCACGTTATTCACGTCACGTCATTCACGTCACGTCATTCGCGTCACGTTATTCACGTCACACCATTCACGTCACGTTATTCACGTCACTTCATTCAGGTCACGTCACGTTCTGTTAGACACTATACGGAAAAGAAGAAGAATTGACAGTTAATGTTGAACGTTGACAGAAGAAGAATTGACAGTTGGCTTCTGTGTCGCCACCGCTTTCATTTGACACCCCATACGTCAAAATCGGATCATTAGCAAAGAAGATAGGCTGTAATGCCCTGTTGGTAATGTGTATGTGTGGTTGTTTTTGTCTCAACTTATTTTCCGTACAATAACATATTTTTTCCGTTAACCACGATAACACATTTCCTGTAAAAATATGTTATTGTTGTTACCGGAAACTGATAACAGTTTATAATACTACTATCTGTGGTTGCATGTTATCATCTGACTACATCCGGACTTCTAGCATTGTGGTTTGTCATATCTTTAGCGGTTTCCTGTTGTTGCAAAAATATCGTCTGCACTCTTTCCTTATCAACCATCCACATCCGAAATGTTGATAAACAACTTGTTATTTAAAATATTTTTGTAAATAATTCAAAATATTTGATTTTTCGTAATTTGTAAAAATATTTGATTTTCAGCCGTATATATATGATGATCGTATAGCATTTCACATTTTTATAAACTTTCAGAATGGCCATTGTCATGATGATGATCGTATAGCATTTCAGATTGTGTAGTAATCGAACCAATAACAACGAGATATACTGTAATGCCGTTGTGGCAACGTCTTTACGTTTTGTTTTTTGTGCTATGGTACCCCCTTTCGTTTAATGTCTTACATGTAGTAATCGGACCAATAACAACGAAGATATATTGTAATGCCTTTGTGGCAACGTCTTTACGTTTTGTTTTTTGTGCTATCGTTATCCCCTCCCCTTTTCCCCTCACGATTAATAGACACGAAGAAAGTGGACAGTGTGACAGCCGAAAAGAAGAAGAATTGATATATTGGGCGCTGAAAGCCGACACGTGGCTCGACGAAAAGAAGAAGAAGAACTGACAGACGAAAGAAGAAGAATTGACAGACGACGAAGAAGAAGAAGAAGCGTGAGTGTGGATTGCGGTTAATCGGACCAATAACAACGAAGATATACTGTAACGCCTTTGTGGCAACGTTTTTGCATTTGTTTTTTGTGCTATAGTATCCACCTCCCCCTTTCGTTTAATGTCAATTACGTCATCATAGTCTCTTGTTGGTACGACACCATGTATATTTTCTGATTACACCCTGTATATGACACATGTTATTCATCAGCTGTCAGTTAACAAACGGTTCCGTTCTTAGCTAAGTTCATGCTTTGACTAAGCTCGGCCGGTAATGCAGATTAAACGCTTACCGACATTGGCGCCAGTGACGTCTGAGTTGGACTTTGACCGTCTGGCCGTCTGGCCCAAGTCCCCCATACTCTGCTAATATGTCTTGAAACTTCATACTTTAAGTGAATAGCTACAAAAGTGTCATCTACTCTGACGGATATAAACGAAACACGACTCGAATCGAGTCGGCTTCGATGTTTTGTGCTGTATGAATATACATATTTTACTTTAAACTTTTTGTTACTTTTGTTTATTTAATGATTACAAACTACTGATAAAACATTGAATAAATTATTATTTTATTTTAAGGACACACTAATTAATAAATATGAATTTCCAAGTAATCAGTATGATCTTCGCTCCATGATGGTAACTCCAATTGTAGAAGTTCTGGATAGAACCCGCTTCTGTCGCAATACCTTTGTCTATATAGCTGATTGCCAAGCGTTTGCTCTTATCGTTTATGACTTTAACGCAAACAAATCATGGAGGATAATTGACAAGACAATGTTTCCTTATCCAACTTACGGAACTTACACAATATTAGGTGAGTTTAATATTAGGTGATTTTATACATGATGCTCCATTAGTGCGAGGAAGTACAATTATTCATTTGTCGTAAGAGATATGAAAAAAAATTTTAGTGTAAAAATTGGGGCGTAGATAGGATCGAACAAAAAAATATTTTTCTACGAGCGTGCAAAAATGTCTACTTTCGCGCACGCATTTTAGTTTTAAAAGTTTCACTTTTCCGCACGCGTGTTAATTTTCCGCACGCGTGTTACTTTTCCGCACGCGGTTTTTACTTTTCCGCACGCGTGTTAATTTAGATATGTTAATATGGCTTTAAAGTAATTATAATACATGCAATAAACTAATATTTAGATATTATTTACTAATTTATTTCAAATATATCTTATTGTGTTCCTGTTTTAATGAAATTAACGCGACAATTCGATGAAATAAAATTATTTTGACATAATATTGGAGCTATTACACAGGGAAAGCCCCTTGACACTTTAGTTTCTTATTTTTTTTTTGTTGTTCTGGACAAACTAATCTGAATTAAATATTTTTTATTCTAAAAGTACATGACGCCTTTTTTGTAGTTTGACAATTAATTATATTTTTTTTACAATGGCGACGTGACAGTATGACATGAACAGTGGCGTGTTCTATACATTTAATAAATACTTAACACACCGGCCACCTTGAAAGGCACACCTTTCAAATAATATTTATGAAATTATACTGAACATAAGCAAAATAATAAATAAACAAACATAATCAAATTAAATTATTAAGAACTTAACATTTAAATTATTAGTAACAGAGTTCAAAAAAATAGTAATCACTTTGATATTGTTCATCAATTATCATTGCACTGTGTCTATAGGAAGCGGACATATCGTACTAACTGCTCTTTTGGTAAGACCCTTTGAAGTACGAATAGTAACCACTCTGGTTACACCATCTGGACCAGGATGAAGTGAATGAACACGACCCATCAACCAATTTAACGGGTGCTGTCCCTTATCCTTTTTCAGGACTAAATCTCCAAGCTGAATATTTGACATGTGTATTTTCCATTTTTGCCGACTCTGCAGTTCGGATATATATTCCAAAGAACATCGTCGCCAAAAGTGCTGCCAGATCTGTTGGAGTCTTTGAAATTGATGAAGTTTTCCGGGATTTATGTCTGTAAGGTCAACTTCTGGAATTGATTCCATTGAGCGTCCAATCAAGAAGTGGGCAGGAGTGATTGGGATAAAGTCGGAAGGATCAGCTGACATTGGAGTCAAAGGTCGAGAGTTTAATATACCCTCTATCTGAACAAGAACAGTGTTGAAATCCTCATAAGTAAGATGTGAATTTGAAATTACTCTTTTCAAATGAGATTTCATAGACTTAATACCCGATTCATAAATTCCTCCGAAATGAGGTGAATATACTGGTATAAATTGCCAATGTATTTGATTATTCGCACAAACATCTGATATATTTGATTGATTAATTTTAAGAAAGTTACCTAAATCCTTTAATTCATTATAAGATCCTATGGAATTTGTACCATTGTCAGATAAAATCTGAGCTGGTTTTCCACGTCTTGATATAAAACGTTTTAACGTGGATATAAAAGATTGAGCAGTAAGATCGGTTACTAGTTCCAAGTGAATTGCTTTGGTAGAAAGACAAATAAATAAACTTACGTATGCTTTATAAAATGACGGATTACGGCCCTTTTTGGTTTTTAAGGTAAAGGGTCCAGCGTAATCAACACCCGTAACGGAAAATGGGAATGAAGGAGTAACACGAGCTTTGGGTAAGTTGCCCATTATCGGATAGACGTGTTTAGGATTGAAACGAAAGCAATGAATACATTCTCTTACTATTTTTTTGTTGTGTTTCTGCCATTAATAGGCCAGAAATTTTCTCTAACAACTGCTAAAAGATGTTGAGCACCTGAATGAAATAATAGTTGATGCTTCAAACGAAATATCAGTATTGTTTAACGATGCTTAGCTGGTAACAAGATAAGATGTTTTTTATCAAATTCAAAATTAGAATTACATATTCTTCCACCGACTTTAACTATACCTTTGTCGTCAAGAAAAGGGTTGAGAGAAAGAATTTGATTCTTGTGGGAAATTACTTTTCCTTTTGTAAGATCAGATAATTCAGTGGAAAATCCTTCACCTTGAGCTAACTTGATTAAAATATATAGAGATTGATCTAACTCGTCAGCACAAATGCGACCCGACTTTCTTTGAGTTTTATCTCGTGTGGAACAATTATGAATAAAACGTAACCAATAAGCAACGAGTCTTTTTAGTTTAATAAGACAGGAGAAATTATTAAATGGAAACTTGAAGGAATTCAACGCAATTAAAGATTGAACTGAATTCTTCATTTCGGGAAGAGACATTTGGGAATCAATACTAGATACTGCCCATGACTCTTCAGGAAGAGACAAGAAGTGTGGTCCATGCCACCAAAGATCACAAGTTTTAAGAAAAGAGGGGCTTATTCCGCGTGAAAGCAGATAAGCTGGATTTTGACTTGATAAAACATGTCTCCAATTGTGAGCTGCTGTCATTGATTGAATCTCACTGACACGATTGGCAACAAATGTTTTGAGTAAATGAGATGACGTATTTATCCAACCAAGAACTATTGTAGAATCGGTCCAATAGTATGAGTTTCGAAATTGAAGTTTCAAAGAATTATTTACTTTTTTAACAAGCTGAGCCAATATGAGGGCTGCGCATAGTTCGAGACGAGGTATTGAAATTCGTTTGAGGGGAGCTACCTTTGATTTGGCAACTAATAGGTTTACGGATATTTCACCTTGTTCATTGATACTACGAACATAGATATAAGAACCATATGCTAATTCACTAGCATCAGAAAACGCGTGCATTTCTAACACAACAGAATCCTTTAGCTTCACATGCCTAGGAATTTTTAGTTCATTTAAATGGAACAATTGATCATAAAATGTTAACCATTGGGTGTAAATATCTGGAGAAACATATTGATCCCAATCAATTTTCTGTAACCATAATTGCTGCAAGAGAATTTTGGCTTTAATCACTTTTGGACTGACTAGTCCCAACAAATTGAATATTTGGGATATACTTGATAATATAGTACGTTTCGTAACCTTTGATATAGGTACAGAATTAACCTTGTAAGAAAGTGTGCCCGATTGAGAGCACCACTGAAGGTATAAAGTTTTCGTATTTTCATTTGAGCCAAATGAAAATGGAATATCTAACGAAGATATAGAATCATGTAATTTATTAAGAATATTAGGATCGTTTGAAATCCATTTACGTAAAGAAAAACACCCTGATTTCAGAATGTGTATTATTTCTGAACACAACTGCGATAGATCGTCTGCCGATTCGGAACCCTATAGAATGTCGTCTACATACATGTCATTAGAAATAATTTGAGAAGCTTCTGGAAATTCAGTTGTAAAATCTAATGAAAGCTGACGTATGCATCTAACAGCTAAGAAGCTGGCCGAAGCTGTTCCATATGTAACCGTATTTAATTCGTAAGAATTTAAAGGTTGAGTTGGATCAGATCTCCAAATTATTTTCTGTAGGCATCTTTGAGAAGGTTCGATGAGAATTTGCCTATACATTTTTGCTATGTCTGAAGAAATGACATATGAATGCTGTCTGAAGCGTAATAAGATGGAAATGAGATCATCTTGTATGACTGGTCCTATCATCTGTAAATCATTAAGAGAAATACCTGAAGATGATTGAAAATAACCATTAAAAACAACTCTAAGTTGAGTGGTTAGACTTTCTTTAATAACTCCACGATGAGGAAGATAAAATTCTATTTTATTTGAAATACGACTGGTTGGCTCACATTGCGTCATGTTTCTCATTGACAAGTACTCAGATATGAATTGAGGGTAGCTTTGCCTTAACTTATCGTCTAGTTGAAGCTTACGCTCTAAAGTGTAAAAACGTTTAGTAGCAATTGTTTTAGAATCACCTAGTTTGGAAACAGAATCCTTGATAGGCAACGATACACCAAATCTACCATCTGCTAGCCTTTGGTACGTATTTTGGAACTGTGATTCGCAATCCTTTTCTTCTTGAGACAGAGATTTGGAGCTGGAAGCATTGCATTCTTCTAGTTCCCTGAATTGATTACGATCAGAACACATTTCACCATGCAATAGATTGCAATGAGTAGTGGTAGAAGATGATTGAAGAATTTGGCCTGGTATTATCCAACCAAACTTGGTTATGCCTACAATATTTGTAGATTGCTGTGCCGAAGAAGAATTATGATTAGAAGTAGAACTAGATTTATTAATTATTAGTTGAGCATTTGTTATCGTTGAATAGTACAATGAATTGAATTCTATGCGGTAATTTATTTCTTCTTCGGAAATTTGATCCAAAGATGCTTCGATTTCACGTTGAATATCTTCAAATTCGTGTATTAAATGTTTTGCATTATTTAATCTAGCTTGCAACTCAGTAACAGATCCATCTGCTGTATTAAAGTTATCTACGAATTTACTAAATAAAGTTAAGTTGATTTTGACAGAATTTATATTTTTACGTAATTTATCAATAGCTTCCGACATTTTTGACGTTTTTGATTTTTTAGTTTTTGACATTTATTTGTAGCAATAAATGGTTTGAGATTTTATATACACTGTATAGAAATTATTAAACTTTATAGAAATCAATTACTAATTAATCTTAATGTAATTTAGGAATAATTATTAAGTTAGTTTTATTACCGCTATTTTATTAATTAATGTTTTAAAAAACAAAGAAAAATTGCAAATTCAGATCTCAAATATGACAATTATCAACACTTTTATTTATGATCAGATAAGAAAGCAATATTTTAGGTAAAAACTGACTCACAGACTTTGAAGTTCTCGATGAGCGACGTAAAATGAGTTTTTGAATCGTTTGTTTGTCCAATTAACGATTGCTTGAATATGATGCTGGAACGACACTGAAATTCGTCCAAAATTTACCAATCTTGTATATAATGCTGGAGTGATACTGAAATTCGTCTAAAATTTACCAATATTCCACTGGTATCGAGGCTAGGAGGACCATTAGTATGGAGCTCTTACACAGGGAAAGCCCCTTGGCATTTTAGTTTCTTATTTTTTTTTTGTTGTTCTGGACAAACTAATCTGAATTAAATATTTTTTATTCTAAAAGTACATGACGCCTTTTTTGTAGTTTGACAATTAACTATATTTTTTTTACAATGGCGATGTGACAGTATGAAATAAACAGTGGCGTGTTCTATACATTTAATAAATACTTAACAAATATTCGAAAGTCAAATCGGTAGACAATAACAGTTGTTTTGAATCATCGTCATGGAAACCAAGATCGTCTTATGCTAACTAATTATATTGAAAGTTTGGTTTTGACAACCTTGTCAAAGAATTAATTTGTGTATGTATTTTCTTATTAATTAAATTAATTGATTAAGATTTGGTAATTTTTTAAAGACTCTTAGAAAAAATATTGTTCCTAACTCTTGCAGAAAGTCTCTTTTCCGCACTCGACTGCTTGCCGAACTCCCGGTTCGCGTCGTTCGGCAAACTGCAGTCGCGTGCGGAAAAGAATGACTTTCTGCACTTGTTAGGAAAATAACTATTTCAGATACAGTATGCGGCAAAATAAACAGTACTGAAATGAATATTGAAATGTTTATGATTATTTATATATCTAGTACACATGATATATCCTTGCAAACATTATTCACGACCACGCACGTTCCCGATAAAACATATTTTAAAGATGCCCTCTAGCCAGTAGCGGATCTACGGGGAGCAAAAATGAAGAAATTTCCCCCCTAACAAGGCCCAAAATTAAAGAAAAAAATTGTTCAAACATAAAAATATATTAGCTAATATAAAACCGAAACCACAGAAAGACAAATTCAACCCAATAAACACACTAGTTAGGAATATTAAGGGAACTTAATGCCTATAAGTTATTATTTATGTCTTTTATGTAATCTGAGTTTATCTTTTTTATGTCTTTTGGTTGGTTTTTCATTGGAAGTTCCCCCAAACGCAAATTTCCCCTTCCAAGGCAAATTTCTAGATCCGCTGCTGCCTCTGGCACGAAAACATATTTTTTCTACGAGCGTGAAAAAATGTCTACTTTGATTAATTATTTATATGGGAAATAAGCCACAATTAAAACGAAAAAATAATTTTATTAACGTTTCGACGCCCAAATCGGGTGCCGTTGTCAAAATACAAAATATTACTAAAATAAATAAAAGTGTTGTTGCTAAGCAAAAAAATGTCTACTTTGGCGCACGCGTTTTAGTTTAGAAAGTTTTACTTTTACGCACGCGTTTTACTTTTCCGCACGCGTTTAGATATTTTATTATGGCCTTAAAATAATTATAATACATGCAATAACCTAACATTTAGATATTATTTACTATTTTATTTCAAATGTATCTTATTGTATTCCTGTTTTAATGAAATTAACGCGACAATTCGATGAAATAAAATTATTTTGACATAATATTCGAAAGTCAAATCGGTAGACAATAACAGTCGTTTTGAATCATCGTCATGGAAACCAAGATCGTCGTCATGCTAACTAATTATATTGAAAGTTTGGTTTTAACAACCTTGTCAAAGAATTAATTTGTGTATGTATTTTCATATTAATTAAATTAATCGATTAAGATTTGGTCATTTTTTAAAAACTCTTAGAAAAAATATTGTTTCTAACTCTTGCAGAAAGTCTCTTTCCCGCACTCAACTGCTTGCCGAACTACCGCTTCGCGTCGTTCGGCAAACTGCAGTCGCGTGCGGAAAAGTATGACTTTCTGCACTTGTTAGGAAAATAACTATAATTCTAGTCCGGAATTCCGAAATGGCGGATGGTCAATTTGTCTGACTCCTTCAGCATTGCCCATATGTACGCATCTGATGGTGTTAGTTTAGGTGAGTGGCAAATACCAAAATAAAAGCGCAGTATTCGAAGAGACTCCCTGGCAGTGCGACAGGTTGTCCCGTCCTGCTGAAACTATTGTTGATTTTAAGTTTGCACCGTTTTCGTGACCTTTTCCGTATGACCGAAAATACTACTCCGCCAAAAAATTTTTTTCTGCCAAACTGAGAACTATTCTGAAGAACCTAACATTATCAAGACCTTCACATACGTTATAACGACATTCTGAAACGACTCAGTACGTCTTGGCCCATGACACATACAAATTGGAAGCATACGAATTTAAATACTGTTTATTTTGCCGCATACCGTATATTACAAGTTCACACATATATTCAGAAGGTGCAACAAACTTATATTTTTTTATGGAATACCCTGTATATTTTTACATTTTTGAACTCTCGTCAATGTTCTCGATTTTCCAATATAAAATTTTAGATGTTATATGAGGTAGTTTAAAAGATAATTACGTTTTTTTTTGTTAATTCCTTAGCAATATTACCACCTTGTAGAATTGTAGAGATTTGACATTAAAAAATGTATTCATATCCACACGATTTTTAATATATCATACTATTGTTTAAAATTATCAACATATCGAAATTTTTAATTCTGGTATACCGGGTTGGTCAAAACTTGGAATGAGTTTTCTTAAACATTTTTTTTTCATTTTAGTATTGTAATGAAATACTATTTTCTTGTAGTTTATTATAGTTCTTCCACTCTATCTTTTCACGTTGTCATCATTCGTATTATAGGAAATAAAAAAATATTTGAGCGAAACGTACGTCCGTTATAAAAATTTGAAATTGGCTAGTATTACAATGGACATTCTTATACTTCTTTTTATGTCATTTATTGGTATATAGATTGTCCAATAACCTCTACAGTACATAATATTTAAACCGTAGTTATCGGTAAATAATAAAGTAGTTTTATTGAAAATAAGCAAATATCGTTAGATCATATTCCTGTTTCAGTACCGGCGCTAGGGTATAAGGCGCCCGCCTGCAAAAGAAGCATAGGCGTCCTTCGGTGTCTTTTAAATTAGTATTTTGTATAGCACCGACAGAAAAAAGGTCATTTTGGCGCCCCCCTAACAGGGGCGCCAAAATGACCCGCCTGCAGTGCATCCCTTGCAGGCCCGTTATCGCCGGCCCTGCCTGTTGTTTGTAAATTTAGGTTTAGATTTGAGAAGATTACAAAAAGGAATATGTAGTAACAAAAATGCGATATGAGAAGACTAAATTGTAAGGAAACGACCAAGACAGTCGAATGGATTCGTTCGCTAAGCCACATGGAGCAAACATAAAAAGAAAACAAAAACCCTTACAAAAAAAAATTAATATTACCCCGTTGACGTGGTTTTGACACTTTTTAAATAACTAAATACAGAGTGTTCCAACGAAAATTTGACCCCTCCCCCAGAAACTCAGAAACCAAGAGTTTCTTCAGAATTTAAAAAAACATGTCCATTTGTATTGAAAGGGGGTCGAATTTTTATGCAAAATTCCCCCAGTTTTTTTAAAATACCAAGTGTAGGTCGAGTGGCACATCATTTGAAAGGTATTTTTTTTTCTCTACAGGACCCTCTAATTTTTTTAATTTGCGGAATAACTTTAAAGATAATTTTGGATTTAACTTATTTATAATAAATTTGTTAAGTCCAAAATTATCTTCAAATTTATTACGTAAATAAAAAAAATAGAGCGTCGTTTAGAAAAAAATGTACCTTTCAAATGATGTGCCACTAGACCACACTTGCTATTTAAAAGAAGTGGGGGTCGATGCGGGGCAGTAGTGGGTTACATTTGAGGGCATGGATTTTGCATGAAAATTCGTCCCCCTCCCATTAAAAATTAACATGTTTTTTTTTAATTTTTTTTTATTAATGGCTTTGACATAGCCAATTAGCCAGTTTTTTTTTAATTTTAAAGAAGCTCTTAGTTTCTAAGCTTCTGGGGGGTCAAATTTTCGTTGAAACAGAGTGTATGTCAATTTAGAGGTTAATAATATTTATTATCGCCAACCGTCACTAAAGTCATTCATTATTGTACCCATTTGCCCTCATTTGCGGCAGTAAAGTAACACTTTATTTTACTAAAAGAATAATTTTACTTAACCTGCCGCGATTAATCGAGATTGAATGTAAGTGGTCGACTGGTCGATGGCAGTAATCGATTATTCATTTGAGTTAACTTACAATTTATGTACTTTAATTATTAAAAATATTGTACAAACATTTACGATATTGTCAATTAAATTTATGCCAAAAATGAAATTTTGTAGTATTTTGTAATTATATTCATAAAACATAAATCAAAACTTGAACGATTTAGTAATTATTCAATATTGATAACTATCGATTAAAAATAGAAAGCGGCCATCATGCAAAATTCATCTGTCATCACTGTCATAAAAATTTTATTACGTCTAAAATTTAAAATATTCTTAAATTTTAAATTGTAAGTAAGTGTTAACCAATATCAAATTGTTGGCGATAAAATTTTGTATGCACCACGTCAGTAAAGACTCGTCTGTTATTCGCCTCGCTCGCTAGGCTCGCTCGGCTCATAATATCAGACTCGTTCGATAAAGAGTAACTTTACTGACTTGGTACATAAATAACTATTATTCTACATGGGAAATAAGCCACAATTTAACTTAAAAAAATGATTTGATTAACGTTTCGACGCCTACATCGAACGTCGTTGTCAAAATACAAAATATTAATAGGGGAGAGTAGGGTAAAGTGGAATAGCTAAACTTTGAAATTAAATAAATTTTACAATTTTCGAAATGAAATTTTGTAAAAAACACATCTTATTACAGTATAGTTTAAGATCATTATGTCGCAATATAAATTAAACTAAGTTAATAATTTTTTTGTTATGCGTGGGTTTGTCAGGCATTGTCTTTTTTCACTTTGCCCCGCATGGTTGGGTAAAGTGAAATAGTCTAGAGTACGGTTTGAAATCGTCCTAGCTTCTTACTTGGCGCTTCTTCCTTATTTTTCCAGATTTAATCTTCCAATTTAACGTAGCAACAGAAATTCCGTGTTGCATAGCAGCTTAATTTTGGCAAAGTCCCCCGTTCGCAAAGATTTGATTCCAGATGTCATTGGCTCCACAGACTATTGTTGTTGAGTCGTTTTTCGTTTATAATTTCCCATATTACACCTGGAAATACACATATTCTTTCTTAATGGTAGCAATCAAGTATAAATACAAGTGGGGTAAAGTGAAACGATAGTTCACTTTGCCCCATCTATTAACATTTCACATTCCCCCAAATGGATTTAAAAGCAAACTTGCTCAGTCAAAATTTTTAACCCTAACCTAACAATCTATATTTTAATATAAAAGATAGTTAAGTATGATTGCTTTTGTGTGTTGTTTTAAAAAATATGTTGAGTTAAATAAGAAGAACTAGCAATTACACTCACCTGTAGATTTTACGAATAGTCGTCCAAAAATGTACATATAGTGATATTTTCAATAACATCGACAGACGACCGTTACAAAATGATCGATAAGCATGTACTACTTCTAAACATTGATTGGATTGTAAACAGTGATGGCTCCGTTTGCGTAAAAATTTGAAAACGAGCTATTTCGCTTTACCCCACTATTTCACTTTGCCCTTCCCTCCCCTACCTGCATTAAACAGAAATGTTGTTGCTTAGTAAAAAATTCTTCTAATAATTTATTTAATCTGTTAATAACATAATATGTTAAAAACACACGATGTTTAACCTAGTTGGCTATGACTTTGACACTAAACTTGCTTTAAAGTTTGACATTTTTATACCTATTTGACGACTTTATAGTTCCGGTTACTTAGTTACTACTACCAAAGTGAATTTATCTAAGGAAGTGAAACCAATGGGTATACGAGTATTCACTAGAATATGTGGGAAATGTTCACACATACGAACCAACTTGTTTTAGCCTGAAAAATGCTTACTAGATAGGACATTGCAAGTCTGTGGATCTCATACAATTCGATTGTCTTGGACGTGTTTTATTACAAATTACATATATTATTATTTAATCGTCCACAATTTTGAAACACTCATTATTTATATCAAAAATGAATGTTTTTCGATTGTTCGTCATCTTCATCCTAAGTTATCATGACTTGTGGGCCTATTAAAGTTATATATAACGTTCTTGCTTTGTTGCTTTAGCCACGAAATGTCTATGTACCTATTGCCATACAAGAAATTCTCGGCCTGGAATTATCGCAAAAATAGATGGACAGATATCTGCATTACTTCAAGAAGAGTCTCATTTCTAAAAATCTATACATCTTAACAGATGCTTAATGATTTTGCAAATTGCGCTTCTTCCAGGGATCGTATTTCTATTTTTACGCTATCTCTCTATCTATCCCTATTTTAGGTGGCACTTACCATATTAACTAAGTTCGTGTTTAATAATTTCTCGGCTCTATCAGTCAATCGGGTTGGTGATTTCTGTCGACTTCTTCCCTCTAGTTTTTCTTGGACTACTAATGTCTCTAGTTTATCTCCATATATCCTTCTTCTTCTTATAGTTGTTGTAGATCTGTCGATCTGTTAATTCCGACGTTGAAGTATTTCTTGAGAGGTAGACTGCCACTGCCGGCTATCTCTCCATCTTTTGGTGGTCTCCCCGGTGGACGCTTGCAGCTGGTTTTCCTTCTAGCGCAATTCTTGGTAGTCTGTGAACCTCCATTCTTTTTACATGACTGAACCATTCTCTTCGTCTTTGACCACCCCATCTGACTACATCCTGCACGCCACATTGTTCCCTGATGATGTTGTTTCGTATCTTATCCCTTCTTGTCTTATCTGCAATTGTTCTTAGTGTCTTCATTTCGGCTGTTCGTAGCATGCTTTTAGTTTTATTGGTGCCTTCTCCTGATTCAATACCATAGGTCATAACAGGTCTGATGCAAGTTTTATAAATTCTAACTTCGTTGTCCTTTCTCATACATAGGTCATTCCAGACCACATCTCTCAAACATCCGGATATGACTACGGCCTTGTTTATTTGTCCTCTTAGGTCTCTGGCTGGGTCATGATATCTTGATAAATCTACACCTAGATATTATGTGAACTGGCTAAGCTGTTTTATGAGTTTCCCCGCCATATATCCAAAAAATTTTAATATTTTTGAATTTATAAAACTGTAGTGACGTTGTGGATTGTTACACTCTGGAAGAACAAACTTGTTTTTACTTGACTTGTTTTTAGTAGCATAGCTTTACTTTTTTACTATTTTTTATTTAATCCAGAAAGACACTGCGCATCCGCTAGGAAAAATATTCTGATTCGGATTTTTTGCACAATCTTACTCAAAAAGGACTTTTTAACAAGTTTGCATGTTGCCAGGACCAAAAGGTAGTCAAAAATGTTTTAAATGTTTTTTTTTGTTTTTTTCCTAAAATTATTTTTTTGCATGGAAAAAACTTTTTTTGAGTTTTTTGGATCATTCCAAACAGAAAATGTTTTAAGTGACTTTTATCTAAAAATGATAGTTTTTGACATATAAGCGATTAAAAATTGAAAAATTGCGAAATCGGCCAATTTAACCCTCAAAAACTATGTGACAAACTGAAAATTTGAATGTTGCCAAGGTAGGTAGATATTCTTTAAACATCGTTTGATGAAATCCCGAAGAGTTTTTTGTAATACAATATTCAAAACTCCTTTGTTTTTTAATTGCTAATCAAGCGTGCGCGACATTATTTTCCACCTACAGTATGGTGCAAATGAAAGGAATAAATTCGTTATTTCCTAAACCGGCGACTTATGGTGACAAGTTATGATATTGCGGCATATATAATATATGGTATACTAGACTAGTGACGTCATCTATTTGGATGTGATGACGTAATCGATGATTTTTTTAAAATGAGAATAGGGGTCGTGTGCTAGCTCATTTGAAAGGTTCTTCAATTCTCTATTCAGTAATATAAACATTTACATAATTATTTACACAGGGTGTCCAAAAAATGTTTATTAAAATAAATTATTTGACAAAAAAAGAAGTAGAAGGACACCCTGTATAAATAATTAAGTAAATGTTTACATTACTGAATAGAGAATTGAAGAAATTTTCAAATGAGCTACCACACGACCCCTATTCTCATTAAAAAGAAATTATCGACTACGTCATGACGCCCAGACGGATGACGTCACTAGTATACTATATATGCCACAATATCATAATTTAAAAATAAAAATCGACTTGTTTCGGGATTTTTCCTTAAAGTCGTCGGTTTACGAAATAACGAATTTATTACTTTCATTTGCACCATACTGTCGGTGGAAAATAGTGTCGCGCACGGTTGATTAGCAATTAAAAAAAAGGAGTTTTGAGTATTGTATTGCAAAAAACTCTTCGGGATTTCATCAATCGATGTTTAAAAAATATCTACCTACCTTGACAACATTCAAATTTTCAGTTTTTCACATAGTTTTTGAGGGTTAAAAATGGCCGATTTAGCAATTTTTAAATTTTTAATCGCTTATATGTCAAAAACATCATTTTTAGAGAAAAGTCACTAAAGACCTTTTCTGTTTGGAATGATCCAAAAACCTAAAACAACTTTTTTCCATGCAAAAAAAAATAATTTTAGGAAAAAACAAAAAAAAAACGTTAAAAAATTTTTGACCACCTTTTGGTCCTGGCAACATGCAAATTTGTTAAAAGGAGTCCTTTTTGAGTAAGATTGTGCAAAAAATCCGAATCAGAATATTTTTCCTAGCGGATGCGCAGTGGCTTTCTGGACTAATTATTTATTAACATTTACATACATCGTAATTATTGTTTTTAGACGATAGGTTCGAGCTTATGGACGGCATTCTAGGTATGAGTTTGTCTCCCATTTCTGATGGAATAGAAAGAAAATTATTTTACCATGCGGCATCTAGTCCGACTGAAAATTGGGTATATACTGCTCACCTGAGGAATGAATCATTATTTTCTGTTGATCAACCTAAATTATTTCACGTAAGTTTTCTACATTTAAAACTGTTGTATTAATAGTCTGGGCTGATTATCAGAGAATAGGCCATTTTTGGGAAAAAGTTATTTACCAGCAATTTTATTGCTGGATGCGAATCTTATGATTGTATATATTAATAATATAGGTATGCAAAGTCCACAGATAGTGTGCTACTTTTTTATAAACAAAATGGCGCCCGAAAATCGTGTTTTTTTCAATTTTTGCTCTATAACTCCAAAGATTATAACTTAACAACAAAAACACTTAAATTAAAATTCACCACAATTAATTTCTACATAGACACGCGTTTTTCCCAATTTACTTCGACAAACATTTTCCCAGGAAAATGCGGGTTTTTCCAACAAAATCTTTAATTTTCAACTAAAATTTTAGATAAGTAATTGTTTATCAATAATTAAATATCTTGGTAACGTAAAAGCCCTTTTCATATAGATTATAATCCCTGAAGTTGATGGAAATTGAATGAACAGTTTAGCAACAATTGAATTGTGAATTAAAAATTTACGGTCACTATAATAACCACAATAATTGTGATACATAAGGATAACTATGATTTTTGTATAAAAAGGTACTGTACCTATCTAATGTACTTTACGAAATTGAAATTGGACTATTTAAGCGGCCTCAGGAATATTTTAAAATTATAAACAATTTTTTGGCTTATAAACAAATAGAATATCTCGGGAAATTTTAAATTAAATTAAATAAAAAAAACGTTATTGGACAAAGAGAGGCAGGATGCTTGCTTCTAAAGAAAAAAAGTTTAATTGTGATGAGTGATTCATTAGATACAATCGGTCAACATTGACCGGCATTTACTGCAAAGATATAAACAATAGGATCATAATTTTTGAACCATCACCTTTTTGTTTTTGTCGCCTTTCCGCACACCAATTTTCATATCTTTAAAATAATCATAACGTATATTATTATAATAAAAACTATCGGTATTACGAGTGAAAATTGACAAAAATACCAAATTCCAATCAAAAATTAGGTTGGAGAAAATGTAATCTCCTAGTTCAAAATCGGTACACGTTAAAAAAATGCATTTTCTCGGCTTCCGATGGAGCAATTTTCTTTATTCTTTTTTTCTTCCCCAGTAACTCGAGTAGAGCCATCTAACTAACGCATTATTAAATGTCAAAGTGGCTTTTGTTTTGTTATAATAAATTAATTTATTTATTATAACAAAAATTTATAATTAGTTTAATTAAAGATTGTTTAAATAATTATACAGCTTTCAGATGAGAATATTTGTGTTTTTAACGTTAAAAGGTACACTTGTATTAAGGTTATCCAAAAAAAATCTACAACTGGAATAAATATGTAGTTTCCTTTTCTCATAAATAAATTAATCTATTATAACAAAACAAAAGCAAGTTTGACATTTAATAATGCACCAGTTAGATGGCTCTACTCTAGTTACTTGGGAACAAAAAAGAATGAAGAAAATTGCTCCATGGACAGCCGAGAAAATGCATTTTTTAACGTGTACCGATTTTGAACTTTGAGATTACATTTTCTCCAATCTATTTTTTGATTGGAATTTTGCTGTTTTTGGCAATTTTCACTCGTAATATCGATAGTTTTAATAATAATAAATATGTTATGATTATTCTAAAGATATGAAAATTGGTGAGGAGAAAAAGGACAAAAATGAAAAGGTGATGGTTCAAAAATTATGATCCTGTTATTTATATCTCTAACGTAAATGCCGGTCAATTTTGACCGGTTTTATCTCATGAATCACTCATCACAATTACACGATTTTTCTTTTAAAGGATGCATCCTTTCGCTCTGTTTCTAATACCGTTTTTTGATTTAAATTAGTTTAATATTTACCAAGATATTCTATTTGTTTAACAGCCAAAAAATTGTTTATAATTTTAAAATATTCCTGAGGCCGCTTAAATAGTCCTATTTCAATTCTGTAACGTACATTCGATAGGTACAGTGTCCTTTTATCCAAAAATCGTAGTTATTATTATGTATAATAATTATTGTGGTTATTAGAGTGACCGTAACTTTTTAATCCACAATTCAATTGTTGCTAAACTGTTCACTCAATTTCCATCGATTCCTGGAATTATAGTCTATACGAAAAGAGCTTTTATATTACCAGGTTATTTAATTATTGATAAACAATTATTTATCTCAAATTTTAGTTGAAAATTTAAGATTTTGTTGGAAAACCCGCATTTTCCGGGGAAAATTTTCGTCGAAGTAAATCGGGAAAAACACGTCTCTATGCATAATTTAATTACGGTGAATTTTTATTCGGGTGTTTTTGGTGTAAAGTTAAAATCTTTGAGGTTATACAGCAAAAATTGAAAAAAACACGATTTTCGGGCGCCATTTTGTTTATAAAAAAAGTAGCACACTATCTGCGGACTTTGCATACCTATATTATTAATACATACAATCATAAGATTCGATTCCAGCAATAAAATTGCTGTTAAATAACTTTTCCTTGTATTTTGGTAATTAGCCCAGAGTATAAACATATTATATCCGCAGCTAATGAGTTTTGAAATTATAGCGGTAATGTTATATGTAGTAAAGAAACCGCTTATAATACTAAATAAACACATAACTACGTTAACACAGAAATATTCAGACATTAAATGCTTCCTTTGCGTTTACGAATATCTTAACACGTTCGGTGATATACGAATATCTTAACACGTTCGGTGATATACGAATATCCTAACGCAGTACTACCGCCGACACTTGTGCGTCGTCGGTACCCTCGATGAAACCGTCGTGACGACACACTGTCGTCATGGGCACCGAAGTTGTTAAGCAGCAATGGCCTTTGCCAAATTATTACTTAAAAAAATATCGAACAAATAATTTTTATTCTTCTAACAATATACTCACAGGTTCTTTAGCTTCCATCCTATTAGTTTTTTGTACGTAATGGAAGAAGCTTTGGCTTCTGTTAGACTTCTACGACTGTAGCTACATCTCCTAGACTTCTTTTAATGTAGCAGAAGAGAAGCAGTAGTAAAGTGCATTGCATTTTAAAGTGCATAAACATGTCAAAATAAGCATATTAAGGGCTAGGTTTTGTTACTCGGGAGTTTTTGGGATCGCTTAATATGACTACGCCATCAGAACCTACCTCCGGAGCACTTGGTGCCCAGGGTCACTGCTAAGGCACGTCATTTTCTGGAGTTTTCCGGGTATTCGGCATTAAATTGATGCAATTGGATTACGTGGGCTTATTTTAGGGTTGCTGAAATGGAATACACCATCAGAACCGACACCAGGAGCACCTGTTATCTAGGATCACGTCATCTTCTGGAGTTTTTGGGGATACTGAACACAAAAATACGCCATCAGAACTAACCCTCGCAGTATCTGGTGCCCACGGTCACCGCTAAGGCACGTCGTCTTCTGGAGTTTCGAAGGTTTTCGGCCTTAAATGCATAAAAGTCGATTACTAGGCGGTTTTTGAGGTCGCTGAATACAAATGCGCTATCAGAACCAACCCCTGGACCACCTGGTGCCCAAGGTTACTGGTAATGGATGTGATCGTCTGGAATTTGGAATGTTTTTGAGCACCAGGTGCACCGGGGGTCGGTGCTGATGCCGTGTTCTTGTTCAGCGACCCCAAAAAACTTTAAGTAATCTGTTTGCACCAATTTAGTGTCAAAAACTCTGTCTTCAGCAGTGCAGTGAACCTGGCCCCCACCCAGTGGCGGCTCGTATAACTTTAGGAAGGTAGTGCCAGAATCCGGGCAGCTGCCTAAATTTTTTGTGGCGGTTTTACGATATGGTCAAAAAGGATATAAAATATAAATAGAGTATCACGATAAGCTGAATTTAATTGGGTTTTTATATTTAACTTACCAAGCATTGAAAAACTAAAAACGTTATTCATGTGCACTTTAGATTTTTCATGGGATTTCAATTTCTCCCATATATGTACAAGATCATCGGTGCCTTTGTTTGACCAAGTCTCGTCACCTCCAAACAAAACGCATACAAAACAGAAGAGTTTATTAGTTTGTTCGCAACCACACAACCAGCTATTTTTATCATAAATAATTTTATTAAACTTACGACAGCGAAGTTTTTGTCCATTTCCACTTTGTTTTTCAAGTTTTAAATCGGGTAAAGGCCGACCGAGTTCTTTAATTTGTAGTTTTTTTTTCTAACGAAAAACCACCAAAAGAGTTTTTTAATATACTAATTTGATTCATTGTCAATAAATAAATTAAACGTAGAAAATAATCAAAATATTATTTTTATACCTACGACACCCACGATCACAACGCACTAACTAATAATTACAAATTAAAAAATATAGTAGAGTATAAACACAAATATACAATACAGTAGTAGACAATAAACACAATAGCGTCAAGCAAACGCGTAAAGAAACTAGAAATATGCATATCTAAAACATTGTATCTTAAGATCCACTAACTTCCTTTTCGAGATTTCGAGCCTGGCACGGAGACTCCAATTTAAACGTATGTTAAAAGTGCAATACCGCTCTCTCTCTGTCACTTACACAGGATGCTCATACAATCTTTCTCTTTTCTCACGAGCCACTATGCCGTTCGGCACTGGGATTTTTATGATTTTCATCCTTTATCCGGTCAGCTGTGGGTGGCCAGAGTCGGTAGATTTGCATTGCGCTACACAGTTGCCAGATTTGATATAATTTATAAAAATAAAGAGAAATATTCACAAAAAAAATAAACAGGCATTAAAATGTTTTTAAGATAAAAAATATGTTTCTGCATAGTTAGCAAGGTAGTGCCATGGCTCTATGGCACTACCTCACGGGCCGCCACTGTCCCCACCTGTGCTCCGGTGGTCAATTTTGATGGTTTATTCTTCTTCAGCGACCGCAAAAACCCTCGAGTTATAAAGCCTGGCCCTTAATACACTTATTTTGACATGTTTATTTTGGATGCAATAATGACTTTAAAATGCAATATGCATTTCAACCCATTTTTATACAGGGTGTTTGGTGGGTCGATGGAAATTTTTTAAGTTATAATAGGGGACGCCATTTGCAAAATTTTTTGCTAATAATGTATCGCTCAAACTGTTAACATTTCCGAAATAAAGTTAAGTTTGTCAATATTCGACAACCGTCTATTTCACGTTTAAAAATTATCTAGGCGTACTACGTCCCTGTTTTACGAATAAAAATGTAAACCTACAACACTGACTCTTCGCATACAATTTCCATCAGCTATCGTCATTCTCCGAACGCATAACAAAGAAAAAACAATATACCTGCTGTGCTAACAAACAATCTACCTGCTATGAAGTGGTTTATTTTGGTTTATAAACATGGTTATTGTATGCGTATGAAAGGTGCGTTTTACTGTTTTGACATCCGAATTGTGTTTGGAGTTGCATTAACAACGAAGGGTTTTTGCAATCTGAGCAAGTAATACGTAAGGCATTTTTTATGTCAGGGAAGTATCTCGCTTAGATAATTATTTTTAAAAATAAAATAGACGAGCAGCCTTATTTTCGAATATTGACAAATTTAACTTTATTTCGGAAACCTTAACAGTTTGAACGATACATTTTTAGCAAAAATTTTTGCAAATGTCGTCCCCTATTATCCCTTAAAAAATTTCCATCGACCTACCGAACACCCTGTAGAGTAGACTTTTTTCCTGACATAATTCTAAACACAATGTGTAAAGTTGCACGTCTCTATGTGCTGTATTTAAAAAGCGATTTATTTTGTGCTAAATTCTTTGGCCCATCACTGTAAAGGATGAAAGCAGATGGAATAAATATACAGGTAAACCAGGAAGTCTGGAAAATCGGTCTTGCATAATATATTATTTTCATTTTTTCAATACCTTATCAACAACTATCAAATACAATAGCATCAAACCAGAACAATAACAGAAATTACCACTAATAAAATTTTAAATACATAGCGCACCCTCAGTGCAACTCAGTGCAAGACTGCATGCACTAAGTCAAAATAAGTAAGTTTCGAGATAAAGACGATTTTGTTTATTTTCGTGCTAATATCGGTGAAATAAGACACAAGTTTTAAGAAAAATTAACATTTGATTATGATTTTGCATGCTTTTCAGCCTATATTACATTAACCAAAAATAGAAATTTAAATAAAATAATATTAATGCAAAAAAAATTAGGAATTTCAAAGTTACAACACTTTTGCACGGAAAAAATTGTTAATCACTACACATTTAGTATTAGAATTTCAAAGTTACAACAGTTTTTCACGGAGAAAATTGTAAAAAGTGTAGACACATTTACTTTTACAGTAAAAACTGTGTTATCGGCCACCTGTACTAACGGCCAGTTTAAAAATTCCCCAGACCAATTATGTATACCTAGACTACAAAAACTGGCAATACCGGCCACCTTTCTATATCGGCCAATAGTTCTTTCATTTTTAGTGGCCGTTGCTGACAGGTTTTACCGTAGTTGTTGTCCTCTTCTCGTACATCATCTTGTCCAAAATATTTTTATAAAAACTATGGTTGGCTTCTGGTATCATACCCGAATGGCATAAGTATACGCTATCTTTCTTTTGGCCATTTGAATTTTTGGCTGTTGAATATTGAATTTTGGCATTTGAATGTTGTTGAATATATATTTTTGACCTCTCAGTATTGTCAGTACACAAGTTTCAAGATAACTGTTTTTCATTTCATGAGAAAAAATACTTTTTGTCGTAAATAATTAGTCTTAATTTATGTGGTTTTAATCCAATCTAACAAATAAATGGTCAAACGACATCGCACACATCTTACGGAAAATAAATATAATATCACACAAAGGACATAAAATTTACATGAATAGATTGGTCTCGAAAATCTTTGTTTATTGTCTCAGCCATTGATGGATTACGTAGACGCGCTGAATATTAAAATTAAAGACCACAGATATAGATATTAAAATAACAAATATCTTACTTTTTTCATTGCTTGTTATTGCTTGTTATCGAATCCGTTGCAATGTTCCGTGCAAAACTGTTGTAACTTTGTTACATTAGAGTTACAACAGTTTTGCACGGAACTTACGTTCAAAAACGCAAAATAGTTAAACTGTTGTTGTTGTAATATTTAGCCCATTAAGCATTTGAAAGTTACTAAACATTTACAGGTGATAGATATGCATGTTTACAATCGAATTCCATGATTACTTCATTTTCATAAAATTTTGAGTTACTGCAGTCTTGCACTGAGGGTGCGATAGGTGCAAAGCCACAAAACATGTTCCAAATGACCTCCCTGAAACGTGATACAAGACTCAAGTTATTTGTGATCGTTTTCACGCAAATATTTCTGGTGTATTTCTTATTATCTCACAGTTGGTTATAATTCAATTTCTTGAGTCAGTAGATTTTACATCTTCGATCTTGTTCTTTGTGTGCCGTGCTTGTTTTCAAGCGTTGGCTATCGTCGTATTAACAAGCTGATAAAATGTTTCTCGGTCGGCAGCTATGTGAAACAATTCCTCGACCATTCGACCTATCCATTGTCTAATTTTACGCAGCCAGGACAGTTGTTTGCTTCCAACCTAGCGTTTCCCTTCGATTTTGTCCTGCATGATCAACCGGAGTAAGCGATATTTATGTCCTCTCATTGTATGACCGAAGTATTGAACCTTTCTCATTTTTATGACGATGATCAATTCTGGCCCTTTGTTCATGGACTATTAGTCCGTTCTTTAAGGGTAAAATATTGTAAAATCTCTAAATTTTAAAGAACAGCTTGGATTGACAGGAAATTTGGCATACACATAGCTAACAAGTCAAAGAAAAAAAGTGATAATGTGCCGATATGTGCTTTTGCCCTGTGGGTGGTTTTCACCCCCTTTTGTGGGTGAAAAAATATTCGTCTAAAGAAAGTCAGGAAATGGATAAACTGGCTAATTTTAAGTAACTTTTGTTCTATAAAGTTTTTTCACTAAGCCAATACTTTTCGAGTTATTTGGCAGTGAATATGTTCACTTTTTCAACAAAATAACCACGCTTTTAGACGATTTTTCGCAAATTCAAATAGTAAGTATCTTGTCGAAAAAATATTCTTAGCAAAAATATAGCCTGTAAAAATTTTTAAAAAATGGTGTATATATCACGTCTCTACACCTAGTAGAAGCAGAGTTATAGCTAATGAAAAATAGGTTCATATTCGTCAAATTCCAAATGTAATACTTTAACGTGAAATAACCAAAAATTAAGCACATTTCGGGGAAAATTAATTAAAACTTATTTAAAGTGTTTAAAAAAAGCTTCATTTTTGTTTTATAAAAAAATTTCTACCATCATAACTAAACAAGTTACGCTCAAAATAAAGTTAGTCCCTTTTGGATTTTGTAAAATAATCGAGAAAATCACCCCATATTTTTCAAAATTTAAATTATTAACAATTTAACTTTGAAACCAAATTTTTACAAAAATAAGCACTTTGACTCGGTCAAACTTACAGATCATAATATAAACACAACATAAGTAAAATAATTTGTGGAGCGGTAATGATTAATTTCATTTAAGTTGCTAATTAGGGGGTGGTCTTCCCGATTTTTTTTTGCAAAAACAAAAGGTATCAACTTTATTTTGAGCCTAACTTGCTTAAATTTAATGCTAGAAACTTTTTGTAAAAACAGAAATAAAGCATTTTTAAACAGTTTAAAATAGTTATTATGGGTTTTCCCCAAAGAGTGCTTAATTTTTTGGATATTTCACGTCGAAATATTCTATTTGAAATTTGGTGAATATGAATCTATTTTTCATTGGCTATAACTCTGGTTCTACGAGATCCAGAGGCCTAACGCGTACACCATTTTTTTTACTTTTTTATGTGCTATATTTTTGCTAAGAACGTTTTTTTCGACAAAATACTTACTTTTTGAGTTATTTGCGAAAAACCGTCCAAAAATGTGGTTATTTTGTTGAAAAATGAACATATTCACTCGAAAATAACTCGAAAAGTGTTGACTTGGCGAAAAAGCTCTATAGAACAAAAGTTACTTAAAATTAGTCAGTTTACCCATTTCCGGGCTTATTTTGGACATATATTTTTTCACCCCCGAGATGGGGTGAAAGTCACCCCCAGGGCAAAAGCACACATCGGCACAATATCACTTTTTTTCTTTGACATGTAAGCTATACGTATGCCAAATTTCATGTCAAACCAAGCGGTTCTTTAAAATTTAGAGCAAAAACCGTGAAAGAATGGACTATAAAGTATATTTCTATTCTCTTCTATACACGCGTTTTTGCTGCTTTTGTTGAACATTTTTTTAGCACATTCCCATATCAGTCGTGGAAAAGGGCCCCGCGACAAACTTTGATAGGGGGCCCCTGTGGGGCTAGCTACGCCACTGAGTTGGTTATAATTCAATATCTTGGGTCAGTAGATTTTACATTTTCGATCTTGTTCTTTGTGTACCGTGCTTGTTTTCAAGCGTTGGCTATCGTCGTATTAACAAGCTGATGAAATGTTTCTTGATCGGCATCTAAGTATATGAAACCATTCCTCGACCGTTCGACCACTGGCGGATCCAGGGGGGGTATCACGGGGTCATCTATCTAATTAGCCTTCTTCGGTCCATCTTTGGACATAGGCCTCCCCAATCCTTTTCCATTCTTCTCTGTCTGTCGCTACAGTTATCCACCTAGAGCCCACGTGCTTCTTGACATCATCTGCCCATCTCATTTGTGGTCTTCCTCTGCTTCGTTTATATTGCCACGGTCTCCAATTTATGAGAATTTTGTTCCATCGGTCTTCCTTTTGTCTTATAGTGTGTCCGGCAAATCTCCATTTCAACTTTGCAACTTCTTGTCTAACATCCCTAACTTTGGTTTTCTCTCTTATCCACTCGTTTCTCTTTTTATCCAATAGTTTTATGTGCAACATTTGCCTTTCCATTGCTCTTTGCGTCTTTATGATCTTGTCCATGTTTGCTTTTGTAAACGTCCACGTTTGGGAACCGTAAGTGAGAACAGGGAGTACGCATTGATTGTATACCTTGGTCTTAAGATGTTGTGGATATCTTTTGTTTTTAAGGATGTAGCTTAGTTTTCCAAATGCCGCCCATGCCAGTCTAACTCGTCTTTTGATCTCTGCTGTTTGGTTTTCCTTGTTAAGTTTTATAATTTGACCCAGATATATATAATCATGAACTTGTTCTATTTCATCTTGTCCGATCCTCATTGTGATGTCCTCATCTGTATTTGTTATGATTTTGGTCTTGCTGTAATTCATATTAAGGCCTATCTTTCCGGCTTCTATGTCCAGTTCTTTCATCATTTCAAACAATTCTTCTTTTTTATCGGTTATCAATACGATGTCATCGGCGTACCTTAGATGGTTCAAGCGTTGTCCACAAATTTTTATACCTTTTTCTTCCCATTCTAATCTTTTAAAGATATCTTTCAGAACCTGATTGAAAACTTTCGGTGATATTGTGTCACCCTGTCTTACGCCTCTATTTATTTGAATTGATTGTGTTCCTTCGTATACTTTAATTGTTGTTGTGGCATCTTTATATATATTGGCTATTAGGTCTGTATATCTGTGGTCAATTCTGCTGTTAATCAAAGAACTTTTCACTGCCCAATGTTCGACACTGTCAAAAGCCTTTTCGAAATCTATGAACGCTACATATAGAGGGATGTTGTATTCATTTGCTCGTTCTATAAGGATTTTCATACTTAATAAATGATCACTTGTGCTAAATCCCTTTCTAAAACCAGCTTGTTCTTTCGATTGGTATCCGTCGAATTTTGTCGTCAATCTGTTGGTTCAAATTTTTGTTAGGAGTTTAGACATTACATTGAGGAGTGTTATAGGACGGTAGTTTTTTATATCTGCTTTGTCCCCTTTCTTGTGTAAGATAATGGTTACGGATTCCTTCCAGTTGTTTGGGATTCTTTTTTCTTTTAATATTTTGTTAAAAAGGGAATAGAGAGTATTAATTACCACTTTTCCACCATATTTCAGCATCTCTGTAGTTATTCCATCTTTTCCAGGCGATTTGTTGTTTTTCATTTCTTTCAATGCCTTCTTTATTTCTGATTTGCTTATTTCTGGCTGTAATTCTGAATTGACATTTTTTATTTTCGAGTTAAGTTGGGTTTTTATTTCTTCTGATGGTTCCTTTTTTGTTTTATATAACTCTGAGTAGAAATTTTGGATTATATTTATGATGTCGTCTTTAATGTTTGTTTCTACTCCGTTTACGTCTTTTATTTTGTTTATTTCAAATCTGCCGAGTTTCGGTCTTAAGCATTTCATATTCTTGTTGTTCTGTATTACTTCTTCTATTTTTATTTCTTGTTCTTTTCTCTTAGTTTCTTTTATCATTTTGCTTATTGTCTTATTGATTTCTACATATTCTATAGATTTCCTTTTGCCTTCTTCGACAAGCTTTCTTCTTTTATCCATAAGCTTCTTTGTTTCTTCTGATACATAGTTGTCCTTTTTAACATCCTTTTTTGCTATTTCTTTTCCTGATGTAACCATCGTTGCTGTAAGTATGTTGTTTATTTCGTCTATATCTTTATCATCACTGTCTAATTTTTCGGTGAATTGTTCTTTTAACAGGTCTTTGTATTTCTCTTTATATTGCCCTAGTTTGTTTCTATCTACTATATCCGAGTTTCTTATTATTTTTCTTTTCATCTCATAGTTACCGTCGATATTAATTTTTGCTCTGACCATCCTGTGATCGCTACCTGTTGTGAATTTGTTAAGAACTGTTACATCTTTAATGATATATCGTTCCGTGGACAGTATGTAGTCGATCTCATTTTTTGTGGACCCATTAGGGCTGATCCATGTCCATTTTCTTTGGGACTTTTTTTTGTAGAAGGAGTTCATTGCGTATAGACGCTTTTCTTCTAGGTAGTTCATCAAAGTAGCACCTCTATCATTTCTCTGGCCGTATCCGAAATTTCCTATTTTAGTTTCTTCTTTGTTTAGTTTCTTACCCAGTTTAGCATTGAAATCTCCTATTACTAGTGTGAGACGATTTTTATGTTCTTCCATAGCCTTTGAAATATCTTCATAAAATAGTTCGATGTCTTCGTCATCATAAGCTGTCGTGGGGGCATATACCTGGATAATTTTAATTGATGTTCTTCTTATTTTGAGTATGACATAGGCGACACGATCTGATATACCTTTGATTATTTGAACATGCTTACTTATGGTTTTATTTATTATAAATCCTACTCCAAAATTACTATTCTTTTCATTTCCTTTATAATACAGTAGATTCCCGGAGTTTAGCTGTATTCGGTTTTCTTCTTTCCTTCGAGTTTCCGACAGACCTATGATATCCCATTTTATATTTTTTAGTTCTTCCTCCAGTTCATGTACTTTTTCATCCGTGGACATTGATTTAATATTGTATGTCCCTATTGACAGATTGATAGATTTTCTTGGTTTCTGTTGTGTTCGTCGTAGTGGGTTTTTCTTTTTATCTATCAAGAGCGAATTATTGCCTCCCCCAGAATCCGTGACGCAGACCTTTGAGGTGTGGGATTCAGAAATTTCCTTACCCACCTGGGGACCATTTCCGTTTGTTCTATTATTCGCCATGATAAAAAGAGGGGGGTAATGGCAGTTAAAACACCACGCTTGCCATGCGGGTTGGTGAGTTCTTATTCAGCCGCCCACTCTGGGTCAGACGCTGTTTGTAGCCGCTCACTCTGAGACAGACGCTACTGGTTTGTGAGATTATACTATCCCTAAAATCAAGGGTTGCCAGCTCCGCCATCTTCGCCGTACCGGAAGTATTCTTCGTCGCCTTGGATGCCGTTCTGGACTTCATCCGTGACCCTGGACAAGGGACCCTTAGCAGGTGCTAGCTTCCCGGGTCAGGAAGCTCCTGGAATCTGCAGGGGGCAGGGATTGATTCACTTTCCCTGATAGGACTATCCAATAGAATCCAAGGGAATCCAAAGGAGTTCCTACCCGCTACACGGGGTCATGACCCCCCCAAATTGTAAACTCACTTATCCTAGGGTTGGTAAGACTAAGTGACCTTGCATCAGAGAAATGTAATTAAACCACCATAAAGACCCACGACCCTCCCCAAAAAAAATTTCTAGATCCGCCTCTGCGTTCGACCTGTCCATTGTCTAATTTTACGCAGCCAGGACAGTTCTTTTCTCCCAACACAGCGTTTCCCTTCGATTTTGCCCTGCATGATCAACCGGAGTAAGCGATATTTTTGTCCTCTCATTGTATGACCGAAGTATTGAACCTTTCTCATTTTTATGACGATGATCAATTCTGGCCCTTTGTTCATGGACTCCAGCACACGTTCGTTGGATATGTGTGCTGTCCACGGGATTTTGAGCATGCGACGGTAACACCACAACTCGAACTCTTCTAATTTGTTGAGATTCTTCATTTTTGTTGTCGAAGTTTCACATCTATAGAACAAAAATATTTTCGATATGAGTGGAATAAATTGAGGAATTAAGAAAAGCGCAACTACAAAAATCTAAAGGATTTAAATCCGGCGATTGAGCAGGCCAATATTCCATATAGTCCACGGCGCATCTGTTTTGAGATGGACGTTGAGAGGTGACTCAAATTCTTTTGCAGAAATTGCTTGAAAATAAATCAAATAATAATATTTGAGTTATCCTCTCTCTCAAAAAGGTCCGGAACATTGTTTAAATAATCAAAATGTCAAAAATTGAAGGAAAAATTCGATTTTTTTCTTGGTTTTTTGATTATATCTTTAAAAGTATTCATTTCCGAGAAAAGTTGTACTGAAATAAAAGTTGCGTAATTAAATTTCCTACAATATAGGATTGGTTAAAAATTTTAAAAAATAGTTACCCTAGTTGCAAAATAGCAATAATTGCGAAAAAACCATACAAAAACAAGTATTGGTATTTTACGTTTTTCAACCATTTATGCTACACTTAGGACCTTCATATTTCATTCAGAAAAACTTTATGATACAGTAAAACAATACTGTAAATTTCATTAAGATCGGTTAAATAGATTTTGCAAAATAAATTTTGCAATCCAGCTTTCGCAAAAAAATTCATTTTTTCAAATTGTTACAGGACTGAAAATAAAGCAGATAGCAAGTTGAATTTTTTTTTGCTTATAGAAGTATACTGTACCTTTCATTTGCAATTTTCAAAATTAAAATCGATTAATTACCACGGCGTAAGAAAATTTTTGAAATAAACAATAACTTTTGGTGCTACGCGCAGAACAGCGGTGTTCGGTTCACACAAGTTGATTTCCAACAAAAATTTCTTCCAATCTTTATCTAATATATTATTTTCTTACTCTATATTTTGTTGTATTTTAATATTTTAATTCCACAAAAATCAAACTAATTTTATAATTGTTTGTGAAATATTGTTTAAACAATTGCATATGTTTAAAAATAATAAACTTTTATTATTTAAGTTAAAATATATGAACAAAGAAAATTTTTGCTAATAAAAGTGTTATTTCAAAGGATAGAGTATGTGTTTTTATTTTGCAATAAACAAATTTATTTATATGTATCGAAATGTAATAAAAATTAAAATGTATCAATCATTATCAAAGGTCATTGGAATGCCCAATCAGAGCAAACTATCCGCTGTCCTGCGCGTAGCACTAATAATTAATGTTTATTTAAAAAAATTCCTGACGCCGTGGTGTTCATCGATTTTAATTTTGCAAAATTGCAAATGAAAGGTACAGTACACTTCTATACGCAAAAAAAAATTCAACTTGCTATCTGCTTTATTTTCAGTCCTGTAACATTTTGAAAAAATGAATTTTTTTTACGAAAGCTGGATTGCAAAATTTATTTTGAAAAATCTATTGAACCGATCTTAATGAAATTTACAGTATTGTTTTACTGTGTTTTTTAGGGTGAAACATGAAGGTCCTAAGTGTGGCATAAATGGTTGAAAAACGTAAAATACGAATACTTGTTTTTGTATGTTTTTTTTTTTCACAATTATTGCTATTTTGCAACAAGGGTGACTATTTTTTACATTTTTAACCAATTCTATATTGTAGGAAATTTAATTACGCAACTTTTATGTTAGTACAACTTTTCTCGAAAATGAATACTTTTAAAGTTATAATAAAAAAACCAAGAAAAAAATCGAATTTTTCCTTAATTTTTTGACATTTTGATTATTTAAACAATGTTCCGGACCTTCTTGAGAGGGAGGATAACTCAAATATTATTATTTGATATATTTTCAAGCAATTTCTGCAAAAAAATTTGAGTCACCTATCAACGTCCAAATGTACTAATATTTTTACAGATGCGCCCTGGTCTAATACGTAGTGACGGAAGTGACCGTTATTTCTGGGAAGTTCATTTTATCTAACAATAAATCACCGAAAACTTTTGTTTTCAATACTTCCACAAAATTTATTATAAATAAATAGAGCTCGGGAAATATGCAAAATGCATATTAAGTGCATATTTGCATATTTCGGATAAATGTTATAAGTGCATATGCATTTATTAAAATTGCATATTTTCAGACTTTTTTACCTCAAACGATACCAACAGAAAAAAATTTAAAGAGAAATGAGAAGTCTCAGATCTAAACAATAAATCTGAAATTCTCGTGGAACCATTTTCCGGTAAGGTACTATTACACTTTAGAAGACCAAAAATAAGCATTTTTTCAAGATTTTTTTCTTAGAACCTTTATTAAAAATGAACATAAAACTGTTTACATATTAATATCTATTTCTTAAAGAATACAAAAAATATATCTTTTTTTTTATTTGTATACTTACACTAATATTGTAGAGGGCGCCAAAGTCGAGGCCTCGAAAAAAAGTAGCTCCGATGGCGGACAGTTAATCTCAGGATTGGGATCTCTGAAACAAAAAAATCGTACGGCATTTGAAAAAGGAAGGTTTCTTACGTGACAATTTACAACAGTGAGTGAAAAATTCCGCAAAAGAAATATTTTACGGAAATTTGAAAAAATTTTGTGAAAAAAACGCCCGTTTTTCTTCAGTTTTTCACGGTTAAAAAATATTTATCTTTTATTTTTTGGTTAAATTGTGGTAAATTGTCACGTAAGAAACCTTCCTATTTCAAATGCCGTACGATTTTTTTGTTTCAGATATCCCAATCCTGAGACTAACTGTCCGCCATCATTTTTCGAGGCCTCGACTTTTGCGCCCTCTATAATATTAGTGTACGTGCATAAATAAAAAAGATATATTTTTTGTACTCTCTAAGAGTTAGAGATTAATATGTAAAAAGTTACTGAGAAAAAAATTCTTGAAAAAAATGATTATTTTTGATCCTGTAAAGTGTACTTAGTACCTTAATCATTGCCTTTTACAATTTATAAGGCAAGGAGACGACAAATAGAGGAGACGAAGGGACTCTTCAATATGCAGTCACATTTTGTTAGTGAATCAATTTTGTTATTTAAATTGATGCTGCGCCATATGAGCAAAGGGGAAAACATTTAAAAATATGTTTTTCAAATTTGTTACTTGTTTAGCACATGCTTTAAATAGAGTAGCAGAAACTGTATGGTCAGAATTCCAATCGTCAATACCCTTGTATCAAATATAAAAAATATTTTTAAAAGCCCTTCTACGAGTACAGGTGTATAAAGATCGTTTACCTAATGTGCCTTTACCACCTGAAGTTGTGATAACTAGATGGGAAACATGGTTAAATTCTGTAAATTTCTTAACAGATAATTTTGAGGGAATTAGAGGTGTCATTTGTTATAAAAAAATGTGTAGATGTTTTAAAAAAACCGTTATTAAAAAGTAATTTGACACAAAAAAAAATTTCTTGTGACTTTAGCATAAAATAATAATTGTTTATGAAACAGAAGTATGCTTTTTGAGAACGCACGCGATATTTAGAGCACGAGCGACAGCGGAGCGAGTGCTGTACATCGCGTAAGTTCGCAAAAAGTACTTCACGCACAGTCTCATACAATATTTTATCTACGATAAACAAATAAAAAAATTAACTTTTCGTCACTGGAATTCATTTCTATTCTCCAATTTTTAGTTTCTAGTTTAGTATTCTACAATTACTCTATCTCATATTATATATAAGTTTTTAGTTTGTGAAAACTGTCATTGTAGATAGCAGTGCGTAATGGATTTAAAGTGTGCGTGAAGTAACAATGTATTTTAAATGGGATTTACTTTTTCGAACTGTTTTTTGACACATTTTCATATAATCAAATATCCTTCACTTTCGCGTTGTCATGGTGATGACATGTGAGCAATAAATTACAACAAAAGTTTTGAGAGTTTTGTGGTTTGATAGAAGTTAGAATTGTTAAATGTCAAAGTTCTAAAACTTGTAAAATAAAAATGAATTCCAGTGACGAAGAGTTACAGTTTTTTTTATTTGTTTATTGTAGAAAAAATATTGTATGAAACTGTGCGTGAAGTACTTTTTGCGAACTTACGCGATGTGTAGCACTCGCGCCGCTGCCGCTGTCGCTCGTGCTCTAAAAATCGCGTGCGTTCGCAAAAAGTATACTTCACGAACTGTTTCATAAATAACTATATTTATTAAGCTTAAATGCCTCGACAGCTAAGGCCATTGGCATAAAATAAATAATTAAATACCTTCAAAACCAGGATTACCGCGTTTTTTATTTATATGCAATAAATGCTTCTTCTTCTTCTTTAAGTACCGTGCCCAAATTTTTAGGCGTGGGTAGCTTCCATAACAATTTGCCGATATCGTTCTCGATCTTGTGCGGCATGTAACAATTGATCTGCTGATGATAAGCCAGTCCACTGATGAAGGTTTCGGAGCCATGAATATTTCTTTCGACCAATTCCCCTTTTTCCGTCGATCTTTCCATTGAGTATTAACTGAAGCATCCTGTATCTGCTACCTCTCATTATATGCCCCAGATATTCAAGTTTTCTCTTTTTTATCATCTTCATTAAGTCACCTTCGCCTTGACATACTCTGTTTAAGACTTCTCTGTTTGAAATGCGTTGAACCCAAGATATTCTGAGCATTCTACGATACGACCACATCTCAAAGGCTTCTAATTTGTTCTACATGTTAACCTTCATGATCCAGGTTTCACATCCATATAGTAATACAGGATACAAATAACATTTTAGGAACTTGATTCTTAGTTGTAAGTTCAGCTGAGAGTTGCTCAGAATAGATCTAAGTTTCATAAATGCTCCTCTTGCAATTTCTATACGAGTTTTAATTTCTTCATCCGGATTTAGTGTCTCGTTTATCCAACATCCTAGGTATTTAAAATGGTTAACTTTTGTTATTGATTCATCATTGACAATTAGTTGCATAGGGCCGACATCTTGTTTACTAACCACAAGTAACTTTGTCTTTGTTGCATTTATGTTAAGTCCGTTATTGGAGCATTCTCTAGTGACTCGATCTATAAGGAATTGAAGATCTTCGATATTTTCAGCCATGATCGCGGTGTCGTCTGCATATCTGATGTTGTTAATAGTTTCTCCCCCGATTCGAACTCGACATTGTCATTCCAAGGCTTCATTAAAAATTATTTCTGAGTATACGTTAAACAAAGTTGGGGATAACACACAACCCTGTCTGACACCTCTTTGAATGCATATTTTGTCTGTTTCTTTGCCGTCTACCAGAATAGAAGCTTCTTGATTCCAATATAGATGTTGTAAAAGTCTCAGATCTTTATCGTCTATTCCAATCATTTCTAGATATTCAAACAACCTATCATGTTGAACTCTATCAAACGCCTTCTCAAAATCTATAAAGCAGACGTAAGTTGGTTTCTGTACTTCCCATGATCGTTGAAGTTATGTTAACATTGAGAACAAAGCTTCTCTTGTTCCCAATCCTTCTCTGAAACCGAATTGTTTGTTTCCCATTGTCGCTTCACATTTCTGCTTGATTCTATTAAGAATTATCTTAAGAAGTAGCTTGAGAGAGTGGCTCATGAGACTAATTAGTCTAAAGTCTTTACATGATGATGCATTAGGCTTTCTTGGGAGTGGAATAAATGTAGACTCTAACCATATCTGTGGCATCATGCCAGTCTCGTATATATGGTTATAAATTTTTGTTAGTTGTGAGACATTGTCGTCATCCAGAAGTTTGAGCCAGTCTGATGGTATTTGGTCAGGGCCTGGAGATTTCCCATTTTTGCTCTGTTTGATGGCTTTCTCTACTTCCGCTTTTAAAATACTAGGACCAGTATTCGTATACTTTGTGGTGTTAAGTGGTGGCCTCGTATCCAGGAAGAGCTCTTTTATATAGTTAGTCCATTCTTCCTTTTTTTCATCCAAGTCGAGAATTATTTTACCTTTGGAGTTTCTCATAAAGTGAGGAGTTCTTTTTCTCTGAGTGTAGGTAATTTCTTTAAGCTTTTTATGTATATTAAACTCGTCATGTTTTCTTTGTAGTTCTTCCATTTCACGACATCTTTGTTCCATCCAGTCCTCTTTTGCTCGCTTAACCTCGTATCTTATTTGTCGATATATCTCTCTATACCGAATCTCGTTTTTGTTTTTCCAATTTCTTCTTTGTTGAATAAGGTCTAGTATTTTATCGGTCATCCAATCTTTTTTCTTTATTGGGTCTTTTTCTGGTTTGAAAACTTCGTTTGCTATGGTGATCATGGCGGAATTCATGATATCTCGATTTTGACCGATATTTTCTTGTCCAGATCTTTCTAACTGTTTTTTAATCTCACGATTTATCTTATTTCCGAACTCATCTGATATTACGGCATTTCTTAGGAGTCGAGTATTAGGTTTCTTCTGCGTTGTGGGTGCTTTTATTCTTTTTAGTTTTAATTTGAATCCAGCACAGAGCACATTATGGTTAGTTGCTGCGTCTGCATTTGGGTATGTTTTTGCAGATGTAATACTGTTTCTAAACCTTCTATTAATGATAATGTAGTCAATTTGATTTCTGACTATCTTTCCCTCTTGATCAGCTGGAGATTTCCAGGTATATAGTCGTCTTTTAGGTTGCTGAAACAAAGTATTTGCTATAATGCATTTCTCTTCTTGGCAGAACTGTATTAGTCTTTGCCCTCTTTCGTTCCTTTCTCCAAGTCCATACTTTCCGGTTATATCTTGTGTGATTTCGGCACCAACTTTTGAGTTGAAGTCTCCCATAATAATTGTAGCTTCATGTTTTTTGTGCTCCGGAGAATTTGTTTAATTTGGCTGTAGAATTGCTCAATTTCTTCATCTGGTTTGTCAGCTGTTGGCGCATAGACTTGTATTATATTAATATTCAGTAGTTTATTTTGCAGCTGAATCATCATGATACGATCATTGAAAGGGACGAAATTTCGGACGAAATTTCGGATACGCAATAAATGCATAGAAGCATATTTTAGTGCATATTTCAACTGTTTTTTTTTGCATATTTGCATGCATATTTTAGGGTTTTTTAAGTGCATATTTCCCGAGCTCTATAAATAAATGTCATTACAGCTATTTCCTGTTTCGATAGAGAGGCTTTTTTAAGTGATGTGTTTTTACTATGCGTCTACAAGTCTACTCTTTATAGTCTTTACAGGGCTGCTTTATCCATTAGTCAATATAGGCAGTTGCCTAGGGCGGCAAATTGTGAGAGGGCGGCAAAAATACTATATAAAAAATATTTGTGTATAAAAATTAAAATCGAATAACAAGTATGTATGTTCATCCATTAATGAAATAGAAGCGGGATTCATTTCTAAATAGAATAAAACAAATTGCACTTATAACAAAAATAAAACAAACATAGCATTCTCTTATCTCAACACTATTCATTCAAAAAGAACAGAAGTCATAAATTTAGTGATTATTAGGCCGCCGGCAGCTGAGCCAAGGCGGTGGGCCATTGAACACTTCAATATTGCACATTTTGCAGAAACTAAAGATTTGACTTGTCTACAGTAGGACATCGAGTTAAAGTTGGGATTTTCAAACTGTATTATTACAAGTAGATAAGGTTGGTGTCGTCGCACAGATATACTCCAGGGAAATAAGCAAGAAATAAACCATGTTCGGGAAACTGAAACATCGAAGTAGCTGACTACTTTTTTAGTTATTGTTGACTGTTGACCTATAGTAGGATGAAAACGTATATGTTTCCTGCCTAGAGTTCGCGTCCGTTTTTTAATTATTAACAATTTAGTGCAATCAACGCGATTTTTCCATTTTCTGGACTCAATTAAAAAGCTAAATAGTTGACATAAAATTACAAAATTTATTTTTTTTGGAACATTGAAAAACCTTCAAAATGACGATTTTTGAAAATAAAAAGGTTAATTTGTTGCTTCGTAAACTGCAAAATAACTGAAAATCGTTATTTATTAATAACTTTTACTGAAACTAACTTAGAACTGTAGTGTTTCACTGAAAAATGGGTATTGGGGTACATAAAAAACCCTCAAAATTTGAGACCGATCCATTAATTAGTTTAAATTTATTCTACTTGTTTATCCCAGAGACCTTTGTTTTGCAATAACAAGTGACAGAAAATAATGAAGGTAGGACAATTCTGCGTATGCCAAATGAAAGTAGAAATGTGATACTATCAAAATGTATTAATAAAAGATAAAAAATTATCTAATATAGTAAAAAATCCTTGTTTATAATCATTTAGAATAACTTTAAAAATATTGTTCGTAGAAAACATCTTTTTACATATTCGAAAAGGTGATATTTTAAAAGTCAATTTTTAAAAATGTAGTTCAAATGGTGACTAGTCATGGTAAGTGAACGTACAACGGCCTACTTTATTCAGATGGACACACCCAAGTTTTTTATGTGTTTTGTCCCGTAGAACACGAATTTTTTGGTTAACAGTTGATCCGGATGTCGGTAAGATTGTTATAAACAAAAAACTTGAGGAATTATATAACAGCGATTCTTAGCAAAACAAACCTATTTTTCTATTATTTTTCACATAGTTTTCGAGATAAACGCGGTTAAACTTTCAAAATATCGAAAAATTGCAATTTTTGAACCCGAATAACTTTTGATTAAAAAATAAAATAGCAATTCTGCTTATCGCATTCGAAAGTTCATGTCAAACTATAGCGGTTTTGATTATTTGCATTGCTAAAAATTATTTTTTTTATTGTTAAACAAAGCTATAAACACATAGTGCTTGAGTAATGTTTTCAATACATCTCTCATTTAAAATTGAACGAGTAGGCGCGTCTACAAACAGACAATTTCTACGTATCATGCCTTAAAAGGCATGCATTGGGCACAGGTCAAAACGCTCAAACATACTTATAATAATAATATGGAACATTACGCCTGATGTAAAATAAAGAATATTTTAACACATTTTCAAACATTATTTGAAGAACCTAAAATTCTTATTTAAATAAAAAATTCTGCTTGCATTTTCTTTTTCGCAAAAATGGTACATGTTTGAAGGGCGGCTACTAGAGAATTGCGTAGGGCGTCATTTGACCTAAACGCGGCCCTGAGTCTTTAACTGAATAAGTTGAGGTGTGGGAGCAGTTTGCCCAAAGTTGGTTATATAGAATTATGTCTGTATTTCTAATTAATTTCCATAGATTCCAATAAGGATACCTGAAGGCCTTTATTTTGAATGTCATAAAAAGAATGATTATGATCTAGAAGGTGAAGTGCGTCCGTAGAATCTGTTTTTCTATTATTGAAAGTCCTTTTGTGTTCTGTTATACGTTCTTTAAAGGTTATACCAGTTTGACCGATGTAAGTTTTTGGGCAGTCATACAAACTTGAATGTAGTGAATTGCACCTCATATGAAAAAAACAAGAGGGATTTTTGTGACAAATTGAATAAGAAATTTAAAAATGATGCTTAATTTTAAATCTCTTTGTGACGTACCACGTTACTGAAACCATTTTTAAATAAGAAAAGTGCCGGGGTAGTATAGCTGAATCTTAATTTCACGTAAATATTCTAATAAACCTTATAATTTTTTTTAATGTTTCAGTTGATTTAAGGTATTTATATCTATGTGTATACCGATTTTTAAGCGTACTCGCTCTTCTTGTAGAGATCTATGGATGAGTAACACCGAGACGCAAGCCATGTCTAGCCGTACTCTCATTCATAAGTCGATAGAGCAGACACAATTTAGAATTTTAAATTACTTACTACGTTACCATTCTCGTTTTCTGTTCAGGTCCTGACCATCGTTCTCTATATCACTCACAGTGAAGTTAATAAGATTCGGCCGTCTGGCCCGTTTGACTATATTTTTTTTTTGTTTCAGACTTTAAACGGACAACGAAAAACTCAGTCATTCGCGGAGGCTATAGATTCAAATGGTATATTGTATTATGGATTAGTGGAAGATATTAAAATAGCCTGTTTTAATACCAAATCGGGATACTACGGGAATGACGGTTGGGCTACAGATATTGTAGCAGATAATCCTGTGAGGTTTCAGTTTCCTAGTGGGATGAAGGTAATATAAAGCAGTAAAAACTAGTTTACCACATGTATTCGTTTTATATAAAGGCACGTATCCATTACGTTGATGCTCCGTGCTCCGTGTAACTGTTCCAATGGATATGGCATGCGCTCCTCTACATCTAAACCGCCACCGATTGGATGGCCGAGGGTGAGCGCCGAGCGGGAGCACCAACGTATCCACTATGTCGAGCAGCTATACGGAGCTAACGTAATGGATACGTGCCTTAAGGTACGTATAGATATGCGCGCCGAACACTTCGCGCCGTGTGTGCGGTACGCGTTCGTGGCGGGTTTGTTAAGCCGGCCTCAAACGACTCGTGTACTTCGCAAGTACAGAATTATTCGCCTACTTGGAAAGTATACGAGTTTGCGATTGCAATGACAAACAGGGCACTCACACGACGTGTACAATTTAACAAGTACGCGAGCGTAAACATTTGGCTTAACGACCTTGACAAATGAATCAGTGGTGTGATTACTAATAAATAGACCAGGACATTAAGGGAAAAATAAATCGATATTTAAATACATCACGTAGAAAGTTACAACTTTTTTCATTGTGTTCAGGATGACACCATCAAAAAAGCCAACAATAGAAAAATGGCTGGAAATGCATAGATGCATTTTAAAGTGCACGATATGCATCCAAAAGTGCATAAACATGTCAAAATAAGTGTATTAGGGCCAGATTTTGCTACTCGAGGGTTTTTGGGTCGCTGAGGACGAATACGCCATCAGAACTGACCATCGGGGCACCTGGTGTCCAGGTTCACTGCTAAGGCACGTCATATCTAGAGTTTAGAGGGTTTTCGGCACTAAATTTATGCAAACACATTACTCGGGAGTTTTTGGGATAGCTGAACCTAAATATGCCATCAAAACTTACCGCCCGTTGCACCTGATGCCCAAAAACCCCCCAAACTCCTGAAAATACCATGCCTTAGCATTGTGTACCAGGTGGTCGGGGGTAGGTTCTGATGGCGTATTCGTATTCAGCGACCCCAAAAAACTGCCTACTTAATCTATTTGCATGCATTCAGTGCCGAAAACCTTAAAAACCCCAGAAGATGACGTGCCTTAGAAGTGACCACGGGCACAAGGTGCTCCGGGGGTCGGTTCTGATGGAGTATTCGTGTTCAGCAGCACCCAAACCCCCGTATAATTAGTTTGCATTAATTTAGTACCAAAATCCCTCGAAACTCCAGAAGATGACGTGCTACAACAGTGACACTGGGCAATAGGGGCTACGAACGGGGGAGGTTCTGATGGCATATTCGTATTCAGCGACTCCACAAACCTCCAAGTAAACTGCTTGCATCAATTTAGGGACGCTAGCACTCGAACCTCCAGATGACGTGCCCTAGCAGTGACCTTGGGCACCAGCAGGTGCTCCGGAGGTAGGTTGTGATAGCGTAGTCATGTTCAGCGATCTCAAAAACCTCGCGGGTAACAAAACTTGGCCCTTAATATGCTTATTTTGACATGTTTATGCACTCTTTAATGCATATTAAGAACTTTAATAAAAAGCAATTATTAATTAGGCATTTTCACACATTTTTCTATTGTAGACTTTTTTCCTGACACCATCCTGAACACAATGCAAAACTAGCAAGTCTCTAGGTGGTGTATTTAAAAATCGATTTATTAGAATAGCATAGAATAGAAATATGCTTTATTGTCACTGAAAATTTTTACAATTTTATGGACAAAGCTTACATACAGTCAAAAGAAAACATAATATCAATAACAAATAACAACTACAATTTACTAAAATTAGATAAATCGTCAATATATGTACAGTATAATATAAGATATAAAATCCAAGACAAAAACAATTTATTTCAAAATTTATATAAATTGCAAATTGAACATACTTACAACAAATAAAATAAAATACATAAGGAACTGACATGCTTATACTACTGCGTATGAAACCCAATTTTCTTAGTTATTCATTAAGAAATTCTTCTATTGAATAGTATGATCTTTTAGATAGATAGGCTTGCAAGATATTGCAGATTTAAGTTGTAACGGGAGATGGTTGTACAGTTTATTTGCGGAATATAATATATATTTGTTTACTAACTCAGTGGATGGAATCGGTAAATAAATGTCAAAGATTGAATTTTTGGTGGAGTAAAGATGATTGGGCCTTGCTGGAAAGACATGAAGGTGTTTACGAATTAAACAAACCGTTTCTAGAATATATAAAGATGGAAGTATTAAAATTCCGTGTTCTCTGAAGTAACTTCTGCAATGTGTAAATCTTCTGAGGCCAAACAAATATCTTATTGCTCTTTTTTGCAATTTAAAAATAACATCAAATTGAGCAGCTGTACTAGAACTCCAAAAAGGAAGACCATATCGAAGATAGGACTCGAACAACGAAAAATATGTTATTTTAGAAGATGCCAAATTGAGTTCCCTTGAGACAGATCTTATTGCATAGCAAGCTGAGGCGAGTTTCTTACTTAACGAATCGATATGAAGGGACCATTTGAGGTTGTGTTTATATTCCGGTGTTCTTAGTGCTAAATGCACTGGTCTAAATGAATAGTCGCAGTAAATGCCAATTATTTATACATTTCGTTTGACCGCCTCTGCAAGTATAGACAAGTATGTACTTTGCAAGTGTACGAATAATCGTGATCCCTTTGACTCGGGTCATTTTTACCGACAACAGTTGGAAGACGAACGAGTGGCAACGAGTGACAAATAATTGTACGAGTAACTCACTCAGACGACATGGCAAGTATACGCAAGTGACGATTATTCGCCAAGTACACGAGTCGTTTGAGTCCGGCTTTAGATTAGTACGCGTAAGTGACACACAAACGGTGCGCACGCGATTCAACTTCTGTCGGTGCCAAGAACCCACAGCGCACACACGGCGCGAAGTGCGGGGCGCTTATATCTATACATACCTTTAAGACGCCCTATTTACCCGAGGCATGAATGCCGGGTGTTTTTCTCCTTAAAGATCTGTTCTTTGTTTCCGCTGTAACGGGTAGTTCCTTTCGGAAAACAGCCTCAGTAAAACACAGGTTCAAAATAAATAAATATATTCTGGATATTTATATACAAAGTACAATTAAAATAAATAAAACGGGATAGTTCCCGAAAGTTGGCTGTATACCATCTAGGTAAATAACTTAACGCGAAGTAAAAAACTCCCTGGTGTAGTTGGTATAAAATTTAATTAAGAATTAAAATTCTAAGAAATCCAAAAGGATTACATTCATTGTTCAGAAAATTTTCGGACTTATCAGTCCATCATCAGTGAACTACGTGTCCTTGCAAAATAGCCTCACAATGCCAAACACTGGTTGGATTAACCCTTAAGTACTAACACCCCTTCTCTCAGACGGCATCGCTTGTCGAAAGTGGGATATTTCCCTTCCTAGAAAATTTTGAAGGTCACCCGTTTATGACTTTTCAAGTTAGGTTGTTTTTTAGTAGTACTGAATTTGACAATTTGCGGCAGGTTTTTATTCGAAAGATATTTAGGCTCAAAGTGTGATTTCCGTCTAATAGACGGGGTGTTAGCGTTTGTGCCCAGTCCGTCATTACACATAACGTGCCCCAGTTCGTCAAAAAACATCAAATAAAGGAATAAAGACCCTGAGGAAACTCTTTTAAAATGGTTTGATGAGATAGAAGATGATAGAAGACGACATAAGCGAAGTGAAATCAATTTGTGATGAAAATGTTGCCACTGACTACCATTGCTACATTGTACTAACTTTAGTACCTGTCAGTTTTTTTGTTTTAACATTTTTTAAAAACCTATTTATTTTCATTTTTCTTACTCTTCGTTTAACTCGATTATAAATTTTTAATAAGATTCTTTAATTTGTTTAATTTTTATCATACTTTGTTTCAGGAGTAAAAACGTACACAAACAATCCTTCCATTCTTGTTATAATGTTTTTTATTTTAATAAATACAGAAAAACTAGATTAATTACTGTTTTTTAGATAATTAATACTTTCAGTAAGTCATTGAGATATTTTTTTGCATTAAAATATTTAACAAAAACAAAAATTACCACTAAAATGTTAAACCCGTCTGTCAGGCGGTTAGTTAGTGTTTACGTCATTGATTTAAGATGTTAGTGCTTAAGGGTTAAATGTTCAAATGACATTATAAATAAAAGAAAATATTGTGACTTATAGCTTATAGTGGACGGCAATGGATTGTCTCCAGGGACATGTGAATACTCTACATTTTACTTAGTTTTTTATTACGTCTGCTTTCGAACAAGTTAAGTCTGCTAAATGTTTTTTTAACGTGGTCCAAAGCAGACGTAATAAAAAACAATGTAAAAGTAGAATACTCACATGTTCCTGGAGGCAATCCATTGCCATCGACTATAAGTCACATTATTTTCTTGTACCTATTTATAATGTAGTTTGAACATTTAACCCAACCAGTGTTTGGCATTGTGGCTATTTGCAAGGATACGGAGTTCAATAATGAAAACGTTCTAAAAATGAATGTAATCCTTTTGGATCTTGTAGAATTTTAATTGTTAATTAAATTTTATACCAACTACACCAGGAAGTTTTTACTTCACGTTAAGTTATTTGGCAGTATATTCTCCTACCATGCCTCCTGCTCGTGTAGAACATGCTGCCAAATTAAAATGGAGCTTCGCAGGACACAATGCCCGACTGAAGGATAAAAGATGGAATCACGAAATACAACAATGGAGACCGTGGTTAGGAAGAAGAAGCAGAGGAAGGCCACAAATGAGATGGGCTGATGAGATAAAGAAGTTTGGAGGACACAATTGAAAACAGGTGGCGCAAAATAGACAAAACTGTATTGAATTGTAGACAAAGTTCGATTATTGAAGGCTGAAGATGAAGAGGAAGAAGAATAAGAAGAAGAAGAAGAAGAAGAAGAGGAAGAAGAAGAGGAAGAAGAAGTTAAGTAATTTAAAATCAAGATAATATAATAAAACAATATTCTGTTCTTCGTTCTGCCCTGAAGGGAGTTCCATTGGCGTACGTTTGTAAAAAAAACAAAATTGTATTTACTATTATCAAAAATGCAATAACAATATTAGTATAATAATTTGCGTGTAGCAGTTACGCTGTACGCAATCAGTGCATGTATAAATAATTAGACAGACCCGGAGCCACATTATACCTCAATCGTCCTCAAGTCAATCCGTTAGGAACTGGATGGTCACCGGCTGGCGGCCTTGAGTTCCTTTCAACTCAGGTTTTATGATATTTGGCTCTCTTTTTAAATACACTCTCAGCGGCCAGTCTCCTAGTATCCATCGGAGTGGTGGAGCTTAGTGGGACTGCGTTGGTATCGATGCACGATTAGTACCTTGCCAGCGATGCTGAATGTGTAGCTATAGAGGCCAATCGTTACACCGCCTAGAACACTATGACATATTTCCACCTAGTTGAACCCTATAGGGTAGTGGTAAAATCAAAGGGAGTCTAGTATACGGATAGAGTGTAATCTTGTCGAGTGAAACAAAGTTTCTCTCATCGTCTTCATAAAATGGATAGAGCTACATGTATTGTGGCTATTCTGGTATCGCTTATAATACGTCTCGGTCTGTTGAAACAAATCCAGTGGCGTAACTGAAGATTCCGGGGCCCCCCCGCGACAATTTTTGTGGGCCCCCGTATTATAAACCTAACGACAACTAATAACAGTATAATTACTCAAATATGTGTAAATGACAATATTTGGCATTTCTTTAATAAGTCTTCATTAGTTAGTGTTAATAGATTTTTTGGGAATAGACATGAAAACCTATTATACATCTATCTTAATCCGACAAACCTAGTAGTAAGTTGTTGCAATATTATATCTAAATTTACATTGAAAACATTAACTACAAAACCTTTTTTGCTTAAAGTTATTTTTTCGTCGCAGCTGAGCTCATCGTAACATTGTTTTATACGTTTATCCGTTTATTTTTAAATTCCGGTATAATACCCCACTATTTTGCTATTCCTGCTGCTTTTGCTAAAGTTTCGGAAAACGAATTTCTCATTTCTAGAAGATTATCAAGAGTTTTTTCAAAAAGTTGAAGGGCGATCGTTAACTCTGCCGTTTCAGATTTCAAAAGTGTTGATGTAGATTAATAAAGTTATTAAGAGGAAAGGAACATTTTGACGCCTGTCAAAATTATGTATGTATTTTAAATATAATAATTGTTTTCAAATCCTGAGAAAACTAATAAGTATTTTTGAAAAATTTAAACGCAGAATGAAAGATTATTTTATTACCGAGGGCCGAAAGTCCCATACAATGAATAAAAAGTTTCTTTTGAATGAGATATTTGAAATTAAAAAACACACTCTCTTAGTTTTTCACCCCTGTAACATATTAAAATAAACAATATAGAAGTTTTCAGGGACTACCGGCTCTCGGTAATAATGTAGTATTTCATTCTGCGTTTAAATTTTTCAAAAATACTTCGAAAAAATGAATCCCATTTAAATAGCATTGAAGCCGAAAGTTCGTACCCATCCCCTTAACGGCAAATGCAAAATTATTCATATGCTCTAATAATGCATTAACTTATAATTTTTCATCGTTTTTTAGATATAAATGAAATTTTCGTTAAAGATTTCATTACTTGTCGGAAAGCTCGACGCAAAGCCATAACAGCATCCTGTCTGGATGACCACCGGGTTTCACATATCGTTTTAAACCCATATTAAGCTGCACCCCCCACCATCGCGAATAAAGTTCGGACTAGGCAAAAAATTTAGTGCTATTTATGTGCTAATTAGTTGCTCTATTCCGAATTTTGTTGCTCAAACCGTTTACCAGGAAATCGGGTTGAAAGTGGGGGGGTGCAGGTTAATGTAAAACTGCACCCACCCACACCGAAAAAAGCTCAAGCTTCTAGATTTTTTTGGTGATAAATTTAGTGCTATTTATGTGCTAATTAGTTGCTCTATTCCGAAATTTGTTGCTCAAACCGTTTACCAGGAAATCGCGTTGAAAGTGGGGGGTGCAGGTTAATGGCAAGCTGCACCCACTCACACCGAAAAAGACTCAAACTTCTTGATTTTTTTTGTGAAAAATTTAGTGCTATTTATGTGCTAATTAGTTGCTCTATTCCGAATTTTGTTGCTCAAACCGTTTACCAGGAAATCGCGTTGAAATTGGGGGGGTGCAGGTTAATGTAAAGCTGCACCCACCCACACCGAAAAAAGCTCAAACTTCTTGATTTTTTTTGGTGATAAATTTAGTGCTATTTATGTGCTAATTAGTTGCTCTATTCTGAATTTTGTTGCTCAATCCGTTGACTAGGAAATCGCGTCGAAAATGGGGGGTGCAGATTAATGGCAAGCCTGCATCCACCCACACCGAAACAAGCTCAAACTTCTTGATTTTTTTGGTGAAAAATTTAGTGCTATTTTTGTGCTAATTAGTTGCTCTATTCCGAATTTTGTTGCTCAAACAGTTGACCAGGCCATCGCGTTCAAAATGAGGGGGTCCAACTTAATGGCAAATTGCACCCACCCACACCCAAAAATGTCCAAACTTATTGATTTTTTTTGAGATAAATTTAGTACTATTTATGTGCTAATTAGCTGCTCTAATCCGAATTTTGTTGCTCAAACCGTTGACCAGGAAATCGCGTTCAAATTGGGGGGTCCAGCTTAATGGCAAGCTGCACCCACCCACACCGAAAAAAGTTCATACTTATCGATTTTTTTTTGGTGATAAATTTAGTGCTATTTATGTGCTAATTAGTTGCTCTAATCCTAATTTTGTTGCTCAAACCGTTGACCAGGAAATCGCGTTGAAAATGGGGGTGCAGTTTAATGGCAATCCTGCACCCACCCACACCGAAACAAGCTCAAACTTCTTGATTTTTTTGGTGAAAAATTTAGTGCTATTTATGTGCTAATTAGTTGCTCTATTCCTAGTTTTGTTGCTCAAACCGTTGACCAGGAAATCGCATTGAAAGTGGGGGTGCAGGTAAATGGCAAGCCTGCACCCACCCACACCGAAAAAGCTCACACTTCTTGATTTTTTTATTAAAAAATTTAGTGCTATTTTTGTGCTAATTAATTGCTCTATTACGAATTTTTTTGCTCAAACCGTTGACTAGGAAATCGCGTCGAAAATGGGGGGGTGCAAGTTAATGGCAAGCCTGCATCCACCCACACATAAACAAGCTCAAACTTTTTGATTTTTTTGGTGAAAAATTTAGTGCTATCTATGTGCTAATTAGTTGCTCTAATCTAAATTTTGTTGCTCAAACCGTTGACCAGGAAATCGCGTTCAAATTGGGGCGGTGACAGCTTCTCATTAGACGCACAACGAAACACTTGTATGTTCACTAAAACAATGAGAAATAAAATCAGATAGAAGTATAATTTGATGGTACGTGTTCCCTAAATTATTTTAGTTCCAAGTAATATGTACGAGTAACTTATTTATTTAACATAGAACAGAGACACATATTAGGTCTGGATCCCGCGTATGAAAAAAAAGTTGATTAATAGCAAGCTGAAAATTTGTTAAAAGATTAAGGGTGTCTAGTCGGATAAACTTTGATATATGGGAACACTGTAACAGGGGCAGTTTTAATTGTGGAACAGGTTAAAAATTTGGAACGGTCAGACCACGAAAACGGCACATTTATTTTGTCCGACAGATCAGACTTAAACTCTCCGAACAGAGATTAAACTCTCATGCAAAAATCACACTGCTATTTATCACCTGTCGTAATTCCTGTCATTTGACGTATTCTACATGTTCCACTCATTAAAACGCCCATTTGGTAATAAATATCAGTCTGATTTTTGCATGAGAGTTTAATCCCTGTTCGGAGAGTTTAAGTCTGTTCTGTCAGGACAAAATACATGTGCCGTTTTCGTGGTCTGACCGTTTCAAATTTTTAACCTGTTCCACAATTAAAACTTCCCCTGTTCCAGTGTTCCCATATATCAAAGTTTGTCCGACTAGACACCGTTAAGCTATTAACAAATTTTCAGCTTGCTATTAATCAACTTTTTTTTCATACGCGGGATCCAGACCTATATGTATAGCGCGGAGCCAGGTCGGGTGGGATAAACTAATGCATTTGCAAGTTCTACGGTTAGCAACAAAATGGGATACCGATATATTTCGATAGTACGTATCATTATCATCATCATACAGCCCTTTTCGTTCACCACTGAACATAGGCCTCCCTCATTTTTGTCCATTGTGCTCTATTTTGAGCACTTTGCATCCAATTTCTTGACATTTTCTTGAGCTCATCAGTCCAACGAGTAGATGGTCTTCCTCTACTTCTTTTGTCTAATCTCGGCCTGCACTCTTCGTCCACTCCCCATCACTGATTCGGGCGACGTGTCCGGCCAAGTTCCATTTCAGGGTGGCAATTCGGGAAATTACATCGGTAACTCCTGTTCTTCGCCTTAAGTCTTCATTTCTAACTCGGTCACGAAGCGACATACTCACTCAGCATTGACCTTTCCATTTTCCTCTAGGCTATTTGCAGCATTTTAGAAGCTGTGGCTGTCAATGTCAAAGTTTCGGCACCATAAGTCATCATAGGCAACACAAATTGGTCAAATGTTTTACGTTTTAGAGAAATTGGTATGTCGCTTTTAAATAGGTCTTTGAGTTTTCCATAGGCTACCTATGGTAGGTTTATTCTTCTTTGTAGTTTGCATATTTGTTTGTCTCTTGTGATCTTTATTTCGTGTCCAAGGTATATGTATTTTTCCACTAGCTCTACTTCGTTTTCTCCAATATTGATATTTCCACTAGGTACTAGGTTTGTCATGAATTTTGTTTTGGAGATGTTTATTTTGAGACACCTACACTGGCGTACACTAACTAAAGTTCATGTAGCATGGTACATATCTTCTTGAGGTTGTCAGAGAACAAAACTATGTCGTCTGCGAATTTCAAATTTGTTAATCTTCTACCGTCAATATTCAGGCCTCGCTCTTCCCAGTTAAGTTATTTACAAGCATATTCTATAATTGCGGTAAAGAGTTTAGGCGATAAGTTATCGTCCTGTCGGACTCCTCTGCCGATTGGGATATGGTCCGTGTTTTTATGTAGTTTCACCGACATAGTTGCGTTCTTGTATGTATTGTAAATTAACCTTGTGTATCGGTAGTCAATGCGGCATGCTTGTAGTACTTCCAGAATTTTGTCACATTCTACCGTGTCAAAGGCTTTATGGAAATCTACAAAAGCCAAAACGAGTGGTCGATTGTATTCGATAGTCTTTTCTATTACCGTTTTAATGCTCTGTGGGTGATCATTTGTTCCAAATTGGCTGGTAGAAATCAAGTTTTTCTCAAGACGATTCGTTACTATTCTTGTAAGGAGTTTGTATAAGTGACTAAGAAGACTTATAGGTCTGTAATTTTCTAATTCATGGGGATCTCCTTTTTTGTACAATAGAATTACTTGAGCATTATGCCATTTGTCGGGTATATTGCTATCTAAAAGGCACATGTTAAAAAGGTCTTTTATTTTCTTAAGAAGACAAGTGCCTCCGATGTTTATTGCATCAGTAATTACACAATCTTCGCCTGGAGATTTTTTATTCTTATCTTTTCTTAGGGCTAGTTTACAATCTAGAAATATATGTTCCAGGGCAAAAAAGGTGGTCTTTTGTATTTGTTTAAAAAAATTGTTTAAACAATTTCTGCCCAAAAATTCCGCCATATATCCTTCTTCTTCTTCTTAAAGTGCCTATCCGTTTCGGATGTTGGCGATCATCATGGCTATCTTGACTTTGTTTACCGCAACGCGGAACAGTTCAGTGGTAGTGGTGTTATACCACTTTCGTAAATTTTGAAGCCAGGAAATGCGTCTTCTTCCCGGCCCTCTTTTACCATTTACCTTCCCTTGGAGAATCAGTTGGAGAAGGCCGCAACGTTCTTGATTTCTCATTACATGTCCTAGATGTTCTAATTTTTTTGTTTTGATGGTTATGAGAATTTCACAGTCTTTCCCCATTCTACGCAGCACTTCTACATTATTAATTCGTTCAACCCAGGATATACATAAGATGCGCCTATAACACCACATTTCGAAAGCTTCGAGCCGATTCATAGATGCAACAGTTAGTGTCCACGCTTTCATTCCGTAGAGCAGAACTGTGAATATGTAGCTTTTCAACAGACGGTATTTTGTTTTTAATGATATGTCTCGACTGTTGAAAATTAGTCTCATTCTAACGTATGCTGCTTTCGCTTTTATTATTCGCTGTTTAATTTCTGTCGAGTGGTCCCATTGGCTATTTAAATTCGTACCCAGATATGTATATTGCTCAACTCTTTCGATATTCTGTCGGTTGACTGTAAGTTGAGCGTTTAATATTGGTTTTTTACTAATTGTCATAAATTTGGTCTTCTTCTGTTGCTGACTTCTGTTATACGATTTGTTAATATCTGTAAATCATTCAGATTATCGGCGAAAACGGTGTCATCTGCATATCTAATGTTATTCAACCATTCACCATTTATTAATACTCCCTTCGCACACAACCGTCTAAAGCTTCTTTAAATATCCATTCAGAGTAAATATTGAATAGTAGTGGAGATAAAATACAGCCCTGTCGTACTCCTCGTTCTATTGCAATTTTATCAGTTAACTGGTCTTCTATTTTGATTTCTGCCGTTTGATTGTAATATTTGTTTCTGATAATCGGTACCCTTCAGATTTGTTTAAAGGGGACATTTTTTAATAGGAATCCACAAAGAAACCGAATCAGAAATGTTTTCAGACTCACCATATGGACTATATGGAGCAGTCTCACCATATGGACTATATACATACTTCCACATTTTGTAATAAACATACAAACTTTCACCAAGTAACCATCATGTTGATGTAAGATACGAATACGAGTGTGAATTATAAATTTCTAAAAAAAAATACAAAATCTTTGTGGCTTGTGAATGTTTTAAAAATAAAACAATTGAATATTAGTCTTAAAGGTGGTGTTGAAGCGGCTGAAGTTTCATTCTTCGGTGAGGTATCTTACAGTCCGACCAGATTCACTTTGTATTTGAGATTTGGATGCGCATTGTTGTTGACTATCGGATTTTCCAAATTTTGTGATTTTTATTTTGATAACATCTCGTTAAGTAAAATACCTGCACGGTACCAAAATAAAATTCAGAAAATGTGGAAAACCCGAACGCCAAACATTAGTGCACATCCAAAATCTCAAATACACACTGAATCTGGCCCGAGTGTACACTGGTGAGTGTTTTATATAAATCACTAATATAGTTTTAAAAATTTTTATTACAAAATCTAATACAATATCTTACATTTATTAATTATTATATTAACAGAAATAAAATACATTTTGATATAGCACAAATTATTTGCGGTAAAACTCAAGCAAATCTATTAAATTTTTTCTACAATCACTTGATAAAGAAGACTTTTTCGCTTGTCAATGGCAACGAAAAGTTAACGTTTACTGAGTACCGTCACTTTATCGCGCTAGCGCGTTAAAGTTTGATTACCGCGCGTCGTCCGTAGCAACCGTACAACCATACAATACTCGTACAATTTGAAAATTCAAATTGAATAGTTATTTATGTATTAAGAACGAAAAGTGATACATTATTGCTTGAGAGTAAGAGTTACCACTCGACCGTAGCGGAGAGCGGTAATTACTCGAAAGAAATAATGTCACTTTGAGCTTGTAATACATACAACATTTTTTCTACAATCACTTAATAAAATGAAACTATTTTTAAATCACTAACTTTATTGTAACTATTTTATATCTGTCGTTATAATGTCATAACATTAACTTTTATATCTTTCAGTTTGAATGTTCAATGTGATTGTATTGTATGATTGTACGGTTGCTACGGACGACGAGCGTAAAATCAAATTACGCGCTAGAGCAGCGTTTCCCAAATGGTGGGTCGCGACCCGGTACCGGGCCACGAAAGCAAAATGCCGGGTCGCCTCGCCTCGCCGTTTCACATGAACATCTTCTTTTAGACTGCGAAGTGCGTTGACTATCAAAAGGGAATGTTTAAAGAAAACTTTTTTTGAATTAATTGAATAATTCAAGGAAGAAATTTCAATATTCTTAGAACAACATCCACCAACGGCTAGGGATGGAATATTTCAATTTAAAGACAGTTTTCATGATGCAAATCGGTTAATCAAGGTAGCGTATATTTGTTATATTTTTGACTTCTTCAAGAATTGAAATATGACATTACAAGGTAGCAATGTAGTACAAGAGAAGCTGGAAGCGGCAATAAAGTTTGAAAGTTTGCCATACTTATTTAAAAACACCCTGTATCGATGAAAAATAAGGCGAGTTGTTAAATTATTACCTAACTTTTTTACTATCCAACATAAGCGAATGAATCGAAAAACAGAATGTTAAGAGTAGAGTAGAGTAGAGTATTTATTGGTAATAATGTACAAATGTACTTTTACAGGTCAGCAATAATTAAAATTGTCTAAAATTACATTAAAAGTTGACAGTACTTCAGTAAAAAAAAACCTATTACTAAAATTTAAAAACTAAACACTAATTAAATTACAGGACAAAACAAAATTTAGATCTGAAGTACATGAGTAGAAAGCACCCATCAGAAGATAATTTTTAATTTGTCTCTTAAATTGGTTAAAATCAAGACTTTTAATAGATATTGGTATACAGTTATAAAATTTCAATGCTAGGTATCTGGTTCCATTTCTGGTCCTCTCAAGTCGACTGAAGTCTGGTACAAGGGCATCATGATTTCTAGTCTGATAAGTATGCTGTTGTGTTTTATACAGATCTACATTTTGATGAACATACAACAGGCACTGCATAATGTACACAGAAGGTAGTGTGAGAATCCTCAGGTTTCTGAAAGACTGCCTACAATCGTCCCGATAACCCTGACCTGTGATTATGCGAATACACTTTCTCTGCTGACCAAACACCTTATCTATATGGCAAGAGTGTCCCCAGGAAAGGATTGCGTAAGTTAGTCGTGAGTGAAAGTTGCTGTGATATGATGTAAGAAGGGTTTGAAGGGAGGTAACCTTAGATAGGTTTCTAAATAAAAAGAGTTGGCTTGAGAGCTTTTGGGAAAGTTTCAGTATGTGCCGTTCCCAAGTGAGTCCCTGATCAAGATAAACACCAAGAAATTTAGCTTCCTGTGAACAATCTGTTAAAATGGGATGTGTAATGGTGTTATGTCTTAGGGTAAAGTTCACTGTTTGTGATTTTGAGTTATTGAGAGAGAGACGATTTGCCAAAAACCATTGGAACAAATTGCTCTCTGTGGTCTCAAGATCAATATCACTGATTTGGGAAGGGTGGTAACTTTGATAGCATGTAGTATAATCAGCAAATAGGACTGTGCTTACCGGGCCCTCTTGTGAAAATCCCAAGTCATTTATATAAATGAGAAATAATATTGGACCTAGAACTGACCCTTGAGGCACTCCATACATCAAAGGTTTTTTATCAGATTTAAGCTGGTTAAAAAACACATATTGAAATCTATCTGATAGATAAGACTCAATCAATTGAATAGACATAGGATGAAAATTATAGGCATGTAATTTTTTAAGAAGAATACTATGAGTGACACAATCAAAAGCTTTAGTAAGATCAAGGAACGAGGCAAGGGTATCAAGAAAGTTTTCAAATCCTTCCAAAATACTGCCTGTAAAATGATCGATAGCAAGTGTTGTTGTTTTGTTTTTTCTAAACCCAAATTGCTGCACTGCAAAAAGCCGATTAGATTCAAAATAGTCATTGATCTGCTTCTTTAGGATTCTCTCAAACACTTTGGAAAGAATTGGCAAAAGAGAAATTGGACGAAAGTTATTATGATCATCAGCCGAACCTTTACGTTTAAAGAGAGGTATGACTTTCGCAGTTTTAAACACTGAAGGAAAAATGCAGGATGAAATTGAGTAGCTTATTAGTTTAGTTAAAGGTAAGCTAATGTTGTGTTTAATTGCCTTGATTATTTTTGTGTTCATTCCATCCGGGTCCTTGCTCTGGCTATTTTTTAATTCTTCAATTGCTTTTACAACTTCCTCCAAATTTGTTGGCTCAAATCTGAAGGAGCAATGATTAGAGGCGAATGAAGGAGCATGTGGTATAAAACTAAGGTATGTATTGAATGATTGATCAGTATAATTAAGTGTATTTATTACATTTTCAGCAATACCACAGAAGAAATCATTAAAACTATTTGCATTGAGTGATGAATTTTTTATTGGTAAATTCTTACATCTTGAGTTTATTAGGGACCACATAGCCTGTTGACGGTTGTTAGAGTTTAATATAAAATCATCATTAGATTTAATCTTTGCCTTATGTATAGCATGTCTGTATTTTTTCCTATATTCTGAGAGTGTTTTCTTTGTCACTAAAACGGGGTCATTTTTATTTAAAGATGTCAAAAATTGTAGTTTCTCCCTCATAAGTTTCAAATCATCATTAAACCAAGAATTTTTTTTACATTGTTTACCTTGCTCAACAAGCCTAGATTTTTCAGGAAAAGACAGATTTATTGCCTGCGTTAAAATATCGATAAACATTTTAAACCTTGAGTCCACATCAATACATTCATTATCAATAAATTCAAAATTTTGTAAGCAAAGATTGTTATTTAAAGAGGCCAGTCCCATCTCTGTAATGGGCCTGTAGCTTATTCTAGATTTAGAAGTAGTTTGGGACACTTCACATTTAAACAATATGCCTTTGTGGTCTGAAGTGTGTGAAAGATCAACAGCTTCGGATTGCAACATGGTACTATTAATATTTGTAAATATGTTATCAAGACATCTATTCTAACGGGTGTTAAATTTTATTGATTTTTTGAGGTTATAGGATCTAAAGAAATTGCACAGATCCAGGGCTGCAATATCCCTTTCATCGAAGTGCACATTGAAATCCCCTGTTATAATAAGAGGTTTATTTGTATTTAACTTTTTGAAAACTTTTGACATTGTATTGAAGAATTGATTTAAATCACCATCTGGGGTACGATACACAGTGACAAGTTGAATATCAAATTTTACCAAATGTACACCTGTTATTTCACAATATTTTTCAAGAGACAAACTTTCAAGATTTAATGAAACAGAATCAAAGGTTTCTTTAATATATATACTTACACCCCCATGAGAGCCCACAGTCCTTGCAAAGCCAGAAATCATTCTGTAGTTCTTAATTTTAATTGAAAATAGTTCCTCAGATACTAGCCAGTGTTCATTTATACATAAGCAATCTGCTGATACTTCACTGAGGAGGACATCCAGATCTAAGAAGGAGGTACGCAAACATTGTATATTACAGTGTAAAATAGTTTTTTGTGCTTTCTTAAAATTTCCTAAAATACCTTTATTATTATTATTATGTACAGGAACATTTACTGCACCACGGTTTTCTTCAGCGGATTCACTGAGGATCGAGGGCGTTGAACATGGAGAAAATGGTTTATGTTAGTTCCCAGTGGCCATAAATCAGATGACATTATGGCATCATTGTTTATCTCAGGAACTCCTACCTTAAAAGAGCTATATAGGTGGTTCTTTTTGGTAGCCATCTTCTCACACACACAGTCCTGGTCAAGCTCATATTTTTTGAGAAAGTTGAAAACATCAGTTGCTTCAGTTTCAGGAGTAAAACCTGATATAAATACCCATGATTTAATTGGAGTAGGTGCTACAACCTTTAGTAGGTTATCAGTGTTAATGCCTTTCTTGGGACTTGGTCTTCTGTTTTGTTTTCTTTTTTTATATGACACCAGTTTGAAACCATCATTTTCAGTCACTTCCTCTTAGATGACGGGAAGGATTTGTAACTCAGAAGAGAGTTGTGAGTTTAGATTGGAATCATTGGCAATGTGGCTTTGATCTTGCTGAGTATTGTGATGCAATTGCGATTTTTGTTGTTTTTGATGTTGACTGACAGTGACATTTTTGACGACTTTGACGTTGTCATCTTTCACTCCTTCCACTGCAGTTTGCGAAACTGTCGGTAATACGGTGTTGCCAATGTCAACAAAATTTCCTGTTAGCTTTTTAGGGGATGGCCTTGGTGGCTTTCTAACCTCACTTCTTGCGATGTCCAGTTTTTCTAGAAGAATTACCTGATTTTTGTTCAGCAAATCGTTGTTTTCCACCAATAGCTTATTTTTTTCCTCCAGAAGTTTGATGATAATTTCATACAGACTCTTCTCTGTCTCCCAAAAGTCGACACACCCATAAGCCGGAATGTGACGACAAGCTGCAGTCTTCTGAGTGGCTGCCTGAATTAAGCAAGATGAATGGAACGATTTTTCACATTTCCCGCATTGCACTGTGCAAGTTGAACTTTTCTTACAATGAAAACAGTAAATTTTCAACTTTTCGTCATGTTTTTCGCGTTGTTTTACAGACGCACTTGCCAAAACATCCCGACCGTCGGCCATCTTGGAGAATTGTGGATTAAGAACACATGAGGCTATAGTTGGGTTTTAATTTCAGTATTTTATAAATGCAACAATATTCCATAGGGTGTGGTGACTGAGAAAAAATTACTTTTTGATTGGTACACCCGGTATACAATAACAATGGACAGCCGGAGTGATGACGTAGAAGTGTCAATTTTTATTGACATATGTCATGTCAGAGTTTTCCAAACAAACGTTGTTTAGTGTGGCAAATTTGTATTTTTTATTGTTTTTTCATAGACCAGTGCAGATAGCTCTAAAATGGACCAAAAAAATAAAAAATTAATAGCAGGATGAGACTAATTCCAAATGAAAGTACATATATTAGATAACATGTGGAACATTTTTCACCAAATCTGGATGAGGGGAACATGGGTTGGGGGAGCGTTTTTAGGGGTGAAAACGGTTAATTACGATTTGCGGCAAAACGGCACATCCTATCGAAAAAAGTTAAATTTCAAAGTTGTAGGTAATAAAAAGGTCTACAACTTTTGTAAATAAACATTTTTCACATAACCTCAAAATATCCGAGAAACTCGGAAAATTCGATGTTTTGATTTTATTTTTTCTCTCACTGAAAAAAAAATTTTTTTTACCAAATATGGTGGAAACTTACCTCTTTCTGTCCCAAACATGCTGTAATTTTTCTGTATAAAAATATTTTTTAAAACTCTTGTTTTTTATGTTTAAGGGAAAATGTAAGCATTTTTTCAATTGAAAAATCTCCCGAAATTTTTTTAGCTTTTTTAAAGAAGTTGGCATTTTTTGTTTATTGAAACCTCTATTTTCTGATGGTGTAAAAAATATATACGTTACTGTGGAAAATTTTGTCACAAAAGGCAAAAATCGGAAATTTATTTTCAACCTCTCACCATTTTCAGATTCTCAGACGAAATATAAGTTGCATAGCGAGCAGGAACCAACGAACCTCTGTTAAAAATTTACTACACTAATGCCGTTGTCTGTGATTTTTAATTTTGTGAATAAATTATAGTAAAAAAAAAATAAAAAACACGCTTTTAAAGCACTAAAAATTTAAAAATAAAATATTACTAGCTTTAATTTTAAAAGTTATTTTAAAATTTTTAGTGCTTTAAAAGCGTGTTTTTTATTTTTTTTAAACTATATTTTTTTTTTAAGTCGGCCTACTTACCTATAAACTACATTTTTTTAAAACTTTTTTCTCATGAACCAAATTAAAAGTCGCAACAACTTTTTTAACGAAAAAGTTTATTTAATACAAAAGAAAGTAATTATTATAATTTTAATGGCCAATTTTTCATCAATTAATTAAGTTTTTGCTTCGTATGCTGGCATTTCTTCATTACATTCGGTAATGCTTACAGATTCTGTAGTTTCCTCTAAATCTTCTAGACCATCATGGTCTTCGTCTACATTTTCTTCATTTGGCGTTGGTTTCTCATCCATAATGTAATCAACACGTACACACGTTTGATCCACTCTATGTGTCATCATGGTACACATAATGGCCGCGGCGCGGCGTCTGGCTGGGCTGCATTTACTCGCTATGCAACTTACATTACGTTTGAGAATCTGAAAATGGTGAGGGGTTGAAAATAAATTTCCGATTTTTGCCTTTTGTGACAAAATTTTCGACAGTAACGTATATATTTTTTTACACCATCAGAAAATAGAGGTTTCAATAAACAAAAAAAATGCCAACTTCTTTAAAAAAGCTAAAAAAATTTCGGGAGATTTTTCAATTGAAAAAATGCTTACATTTTCCCTTAAACATAAAAAACAAGGGTTTAAAAAATATTTTTATACAAAAAAAATTACAGCGTGTTTGGGACATAAAGAGGTAAGTTGCCACCATATTTGGTTAAAAAATTTTTTTTTAAGTGAGAAAAAAAATAAAATCAAAAACATCGAATTTTCCAATTTTCTCGGATATTTTGAGGTTATGTGAAAAATGATTATTTACAAAAGTTGTAGATCTTCTTATACCCTACAATTTTGCAATTTAACTTTTTTCGATAGGATGCGCCGTTTTGCCGCAAATCGTAATTAACCGTTTTCACCCCTAAAAACGCTCCCCCAACCCATGTTCCCCTCATCCAGATTTGGTGAAAAATGTTCCACATGTTATCTAATATGTGTACTTTCATTTGGAATTGGTCTCATCCTGCTATTAATTTTTTATTGTTTTTTTGCTATTTGCACTGGTCTATCAGTTTTTACAGAGAATATTTCCGTTTTTTGCAATATTTAAGTATTATTATAGTTACTACAACAATTTTAGAAGGTTGTGTAAATAATAAAGCATGACGTTTTATATAAATAACAATAAAATATATGTCTCGGTGAAGTAAGGTTACAATTTATTTGTTTTTTAGAAATTTTAGATTTTATATTTTATTTTATTTTTTTAGATTGAATACTACTAATTAAAAAGTCTTGGAATTCGGTAAAACCTTAATTTCAACGTGTTTACAATCTTTGTTTGCAAGTGATCATCATAACACTGAATATAGCCGCAGTTGGCTGTGACGTCACACTCCGGTCGTCTATTTACCTGTCTAGCAACAATATTATTAAACGATAATGTTCAAAAATATGACTATAACATTTAAAAAAATCACTTAAACCGGAAAACAGGTTTAGGAAATATGAGACATAAAAAATGACCAATTTTTAAAGTGATACGTTAATTTCTTGGAGAAATGTAGATATACATAATACAATTATAGATAAAGAACAGATTATACGAACATACATAATATACCCGAACAATACATACTGTTTCAAATATTCAAAGATAAAGCGATTACAAAAATTGCAATTCGGCATTCTTCAATATACATTATACAATAACTCACACACAGCCAACGGAATTGACAATGAGAGATACCTTGAAAACAATAAAGCTCTGTTGTTATGGGGCAGAGAATAGATAATCGGTAAATATGATTTATATAGGTACCTATATATAAAGAATCCACTACACCAAAATGTTGATATCCAAACAACATACACTGTTTCAAAGCGTTTTAATAGTGAAATACCTGTAGAATATTTAGTTCAATCTTTGCAAATGGAATTTTGTTTCGACATGCCGCGATGGGGCCCTTGAATGTCGGGGGGCCCCGTATAATTGATACGGCTGATACGGCGGTAGCTACGCCCCTGGCGTTAAGTAACAATGTATTTTAAATGGGATTTACTTTTTCGCACTGTTTGTAACTTTCGAGTTGTCATGGTGACAATCCTTAATTTTCGCGTTGTCATGGTGATGACAATATGAGCAATGAATTATAACAAGAGTTTTGACAGTTTTGTGGTTTGAAAGTAGTTGTAATTTTTAAATTTCAAAGTTCTAAAAATTGTAGAATAGAAGAGTTACAGCTTTTTTTAATTGTTTATCGTAGATAAAATATTGTATGAAACTGTGCGTGAAGTACCTTTTGCGAACTCGCTCCGTTGTCGCTCGTGCTCTAAAAATCGCGTGCGATCACAAAAAGCATACTTCACGAACTGTTTCATTAATAACTATTTTAGCACTACATTGGAGCGTTAAAAATGCTACTTTATAGCACTAGTGTTTAAAATTTTTAAGGCACTGCAGTTAAAAGTGAATTGTCAAATTGTGAAAAGTCAAAATATTTATATTTCATTTACTAACATTAATATTAATAGTAAAACTTGCACAATTTGAAAACGGTGGTTTAAAAGGTTTTTTAAAATTTAATTTAAACTCTATTATTGCATTTTTAACACGTTTGAAGAAAAAACAAGTTTATATAACGGTATAATATTTTCGCTAAGAATTTTTAGATATTCCCCTCGAGTGTAGACAACCAGTTCTATTTTTTACGGGTGATAGGTTTCATGGTTTCAGCAATTAACAAAAATATTGTATTTTATATATTTATAACGTTTGTAGAAAAAATATTGAAGGATATACGTGTTAAAAAGTACATTTTTAAGGCACTCATGTGAATTTCAGAATTCGCTTAGCTCATTCCGACTAAATATATTCTTTATATGCAAAAAATTTGAATGAATTTTGAATTAATTCGTTTTCAAGTAAGTACATTTACCAGCAATAGTCGTAACGTAATTGTTGTAAACCATAGTTTTATTTAGGTTGTTATTTGTCATCTTTACAGTATGTATTTAACTAGTTATTTAAATTTAATAGTGTTATTTTTAAAAATAACGCCATTAGGGAAATATATCATATTATATCTGACTTTGACATCATGTAATTATTTATCAAATACTATACCAGTCGGACATAATTAAAAGAATTTACTAATAATTATTGTAATAAAAATATGTATATAAAATCAAAGAAATAGATAGTTATTATTTGTGAAATATTCTGTTTTAGTTTTCGCACCCCCATTTTCAACGCGATTTCCTGGTCAACGGTTTGAGCAACAAAATTCGGATTAGAGCAACTAATTAGCACATAAATAGCACTAAATTTATCACCACAAAAATATCAATAAGATTGAACTTTTTTCGGTGTGGGTGGGTGCAGCTTTCCATTAAGCAGGACGCCCCCACTTTGACCGAGATTTCCTGGTCAACGGTTTGAGCAACAAAATTCGGATTAGAGCAACTAATTGGCACATAAATAGCACTAAATTTATCACTAAAACAAATCAATGAGTTTGAAGTTTTTTCGGTGTGGGTGGGTGCAGTTTGCCATTAAGCTTGACCCCCCCAATTTGAACGCTATTTCCTGGTAAACGGTTTGAGCAACAAAATTCGGAATAGAGCAGCTAATTAGCACATAAAGAGCACTAAATTTTTCACCAAAAAAATCAAGAAATTTGAGCTTTGTTCGGTGTGGGTGGGTGCAGCTTGCCATTAACCTGCACCCCCCCACTTTCAACGCGATTTCTTGGTCAACGGTTTGAGCAACAAAATTCGGAATAGAGCAACTAATTAGCACATAAATAGCACTAAATTTTTCACCAAAGAAATCAAGAAGTTTGAGCTTTTTTCGGTGTGGGTGGGTGCAACTTGCCAATAACTTGCCCCCCCCCCCCCACTTTCAACGCGATTTCTTGGTCAACGGTTTGAGCAACAAAATTCGGATTAGAGCAAATAATTAGCACATAAATAGCACTAAATTTATCACCAAAAAAAAATCAATGAGTTTGAAGTGTTTTCGGTGTGGGTGGGTGCAGTTTGCCATTAAGCTTGACCCCCCCAATTTGAACGCGATTTCCTGGTAAACGGTTTGAGCAAAAAATTTCGGAATAGAGCAACTAATTAGCACATAAATAGCACTAAATTTTCACCAAAAAAATCAAGAAATTTGAGCTTGTTTCGGTGTGGGTGGGTGCAGGATTGCCATTAAACTGCACCCCCCAGTTTCAACGCGATTTCCTGGTCAACGGTTTGAGCAACAAAATTCGGAATAGAGCAACTAATTAGCACATAAATAGCACTAAACTTTTCACCGAAAAAATCAAGAAATTTGAGCTTTTTTCGGTGTGGGTGGGTGCAGCTTGCCATTAACCTGCACCCCCCCCCCATTTTCAACGCGATTTCTTGGTCAACGGTTTGAGCAACATAATTCGGATTAGAGCAACTAATTTGCACATAAATAGTACTAAATTTATCACCACAAAAAAATCAATACGATTGAACTTTTTTCGGTGTGGGTGGGTGCAGCTTTCCATTAAGCTGGACGCCTCCACTTTGACCGAGATTTCCTGGTCAACGGTTTGAGCAACAAAATTCGGAATAGAGCAACTAATTAGCACATAAATAGCGCTAAATTTTTCACCAAAAAAATCAAGAAATTTGAGCTTTTTTCGGTGTGGGTGGGTGCAGCTTGCCATTAACCTGCACCCCCCATTTTCAACGCGATTTCTTGGTCAACGGTTTGAGCAACAAAATTCGGATTAGAGCAACTAATTAGCACATAAATAGCACTAAATTTATCACCGCAAAAAAATCAATAAGATTGAACTTTTTTCGGTGTGGATGGGTGCAGGATTGCCATTAAACTGCACCCCCCACTTTCAACGCGATTTCCTGGTCAACGGTTTGAGCAACAAAATTCGGATTAGAGCAACTAATTAGCACATAAATAGCACTAAATTTATCACCAAAAAAAATCAATAAGAATGAACTTTTTTCGGTGTGGGTGGGTGCAGCTTGCCATTAAGCTGGACCCCCAATTTGAACGCGATTTCCTGGTCAACGGTTTGAGCAACAAAATTCGGAATAGAGCATCTAATTAGCACATAAATAGCACTAAATTTTTCACCAAAAATATCAAGAAGTTTGAGCTTGTTTCGGTGTGGGTGGGTGCAGGATTGCCATTAAACTGCACCCCCCAGTTTCAACGCGATTTCCTGGTCAACGGTTTGAGCAACAAAATTCGGATTAGAGCAACTAATTAGCACATCAATAGCACTAAATTTTTCACCAAAAAAATCAAGAAATTTGAGCTTTTTTCGGTGTGGGTGGGTGCAGCTTGCCATTAACCTGCATCCAACCACTTTCAACGCGATTTCTTGGTCAACGGTTTGAGCAACAAAATTCGGATTAGAGCAACTAATTAGCACATAAATAGCACTAAATTTATCACCACAAAAAAATCAATAAAATTGAACTTTTTTCGGTGTGGGTGGGTGCAGCTTGCCATTAAGCTGGAGGCCCCCACTTTGACCGAGATTTCCTGATCAACGGTTTGAGCAACAAAATTCGGAATAGTGCAACTAATTAGCACTAAATTTTTCACCAAAAAAATCAAGAAATTTGAGCTTTTTTCGGTGTGGGTGGGTGCAGCTTGCCATTAACCTGCACCCCGCACTTTCAACGCGATTTCTTGGTCAACGGTTTGAGCAACAAAATTCGGATTAGAGCAACTAATTAGCACATAAATAGCACTAAATTTATCACCACAAAAAATCAATAAGATTGAACTTTTTTCGGTGTGGGTGGGTGCAGGATTGCCATTAAACTGCACCCCCCACTTTCAACGCGATTTCCGGGTCAACGGTTTGAGCAACAAAATTCGGATTAGAGCAACTAATTAGCACATAAATAGCACTAAATTTATCAACAAAAAAATCAATAAGTATGAACTTTTTTTCGGTGTGGGTGCGTGCAGCTTGCCATTAAGCTGGACCCCCCAATTTGAACGCGATTTCCTGGTCAACGGTTTGAGCAACAAAATTCGGAATAGAGCAACTAATTAGCACATAAATAGCACTAAATTTTTCACTAAAGAAATCAAGAAGTTTGAGCTTTTTTCGGTGTGGGTGGGTGCAACTTGCCATGAACTTGTACCCCCCACTTTCAACGCGATTTCTTGGTCAACGGTTTGAGCAACAAAATTCGGATTAGAGCAACTAATTAGCACATAAATAGCACTAAATTTTTCACTAAAGAAATCAAGAAGTTTGAGCTTTTTTCGGTGTGGGTGGGTGCAGCTTGCCATTAACCTGCACCCCGCACTTTCAACGCGATTTCTTGGTCAACGGTTTGAGCAACAAAATTCGGATTAGAGCAACTAATTAGCACATAAATAGCACTAAATTTATCACCACAAAAAATCAATAAGATTGAACTTTTTTCGGTGTGGGTGGGTGCAGGATTGCCATTAAACTGCACCCCCCACTTTCAACGCGATTTCCGGGTCAACGGTTTGAGCAACAAAATTCGGATTAGAGCAACTAATTAGCACATAAATAGCACTAAATTTATCAACAAAAAAATCAATAAGTATGAACTTTTTTTCGGTGTGGGTGCGTGCAGCTTGCCATTAAGCTGGACCCCCCAATTTGAACGCGATTTCCTGGTCAACGGTTTGAGCAACAAAATTCGGAATAGAGCAACTAATTAGCACATAAATAGCACTAAATTTTTCACTAAAGAAATCAAGAAGTTTGAGCTTTTTTCGGTGTGGGTGGGTGCAACTTGCCATGAACTTGTACCCCCCACTTTCAACGCGATTTCTTGGTCAACGGTTTGAGCAACAAAATTCGGATTAGAGCAAATAATTAGCACATAAATAGCACTAAATTTATCACCAAAAAAAAAATCAATGAGTTTGAAATTTTTTCGGTGTGGGTGGGTGCAGTTTGCCATTAAGCTTGACCCCCCTAATTTGAAGAAGTTTGAGCTTTTTTCGGTGTGGGTGGGTGCAACTTGCCATGAACTTGTACCCCCCACTTTCAACGCGATTTCGTGGTAAACAGTTTGAGCAACAAATTTCGGAATAGAGCAACTAATTAGCACATAAATAGCACTAAACTTATCACCAAAAAAATCAAGAAGTTTGAGCTTTTTTCGGTGTGGGTGGGTGCAGCTTTACATTAACCTGCACCCCCCCAATTTCAACGCGATTTCCTGGTAAACGGTTTGAGCAACAAAATTCGGAATAGATCAACTAATTAGCACATAAATAGCACTAAATTTTTCACAAAAAAAATCAAGAAGTTTGAGCCTTTTTCGGTGTGGGTGGGTGCAGCTTGCCATTAACCTGCACCCCCCATTTTCAACGCGATTTCCTGGTAAACGGTTTGAGCAACAAATTTCGGAATAGAGCAACTAATTAGCACATAAATAGCACTAAATTTATCACCAAAAAAATCAAGAAGTTTGAGCGTTTTTCGGTGTGGGTGGGTGCAGCTTTACATTAACCTGCACCCCCCTAATTTCAACGCGATTTCCTGGTAAACGGTTTGAGCAACAAATTTCGGAATAGAGCAACTAATTAGCACATAAATAGCACTAAATTTATCACCAAAAAAAATCAAGAAGTTTGAGCTTTTTTCGGTGTGGGTGGGTGCAGCTTTACATTAACCTGCACCCCCCACTTTCAACGCGATTTCCTGGTAAACGGTTTGAGCAACAAAATTCGGAATAGAGCAACTAATTAGCACATAAATAGCACTAAATTTTTTGCCTAGTCCGAACTTTATTCGCGATGGTGGGGGGTGCAGCTTAATATGGGTTCGTTTTAAGTGTTGGCAAACGCGATGGATCCAAAATCATAATACTACATAGTAATAGTACATCCTATCTTTTAATACTTGCACTAAAAAATATAATCTTTTAATTATATTCTAAAAAAACCAACTCCTGTACACCAGCAACGGCATCATTCAACACTAGGTTCAGGTTGTGTACGGAGCTTTGTCTCCGCGCTTTGTACGGTGTAAGTAAGGTGCTTTGATTGTATAAATTTTAAAATTCCATTTACAAGACCTTCTGCACTTTGGTCTAACATACGATTAAATCCCAAAAAACTTTCAACAACTTCTGCTTTAGAAGATAAATTATTTTCATCGCAAGTTACATAACGGAAAATAAAATTAAGCTGATCGTGTTTCGAAATACCTTGAGTGGTATCAAGAATTATTGAATAAAACATTTTTTTTTTTTTAATTAATCAATTTGTTTTCAGTTTCTTGAGCCAGCAAATTTACAACTTCGTTTTGTATTTGAGGGCCCAAGTAATTAGTTTTTTTAAGTTATTTTTTTTATCGATTAATTTAGCTTAAACAAGATCATACTTAGCTACTTAAAGAACCACCGACAAAACATTATCTTTTTGGAATTCACTTTCATCTAAACTACCAACATGTCCACGAAAGTACGAAACCAGGGGCGGTTTCTCCATTGGTTCACTTGTGCAGTGAACACCCAATCAAATTTCATTAAAATATATATTTTTAAAAATCTCATAAATATCATAGTATCATTAAAATATAACTGTATTTATTAATCACATAATTTATTTGCACAACACCGCTACGCTAGATGCACGTGGTAAGTGCAGAATTTAAATTGAACCCAGCCACTATACAGTACCCCTATAGAAGAACGAGAGCTCTTAAATCCATGAACCAGCGATTCTTCTATCTTAAAACATTAAGGATTTGTGCACTGCACACAGAGACCGGGGCCGAGCGTTTCGATTCACAGTTTGGCATTTTCTATTGTGGGAATTTATTAAATACAATATTGGTAGGTAGTTTTTTTAGGATGGAGCCTTATTCAGTGAAGTTTATAAAAGAAAATGCAAATAGTTTTGAAAATCGACTTCTTATAAAAAGAATGGGCTAACGTGGCCGGAGATAAACTTGGTACAAGAATGTGCAATAAGAAACAAAAAGTTTAAACATTGTTTTAAAGTTGAACAATATATAAAAACTTCGTGATTATGCGGGTGTGATAAACTACATTCTTTATTTTGTTTTCCATGTTTAATGTTTTCAAAGAATAAAACTATAATTTCAATCTCGGTCTTTGGATGCCGTTAAAATAAACGGATTTTTAAACAGTTTTGACAACGACATTTCAATATTCGTAACTTCTGCGTCCACCTTCACCACCGAAGAAGCGCCATCATTCAGTAGGTATCATATTCTGCACAAAACAAAAAAAAAGTGTGTGACATCCTGACTAATCGGGTCAAAGATAGGTTTCATTTTACAGAACATCTTTTGGCAAGGCCTTTTACATTCTTTAATTGAACACCCTCCTTAAGTTACCACGAGCCGCCACTGTACGAAACGCTAAATTGCACCCGAAAACAGTAAGAGTTACGTCCATTACCCGCTTCGTTATTTCCTTATTTAAATTCAAATTCCCTATTTTGATGCTTATTAGGAAAATTTGTTTTGGTCCCCAATTTAAAGATAGTAGAAGTATTAAGCTTGAAGGCTTTAAGGGGCCCCTCCTAACGTCGGCCCCCCGCCTTGTCGGCACTGCGGCCGTGTCAGCCACGCCACTGAACAAATCACAGGAAATGTCTGGAATTTAGGGTTTGTTTCAAACCTTTATAAATGAATTAATTATTGATTTAAAGTTTTCCTTTTACAGTAGTGACGATATAATTCCAGTTCTTGGTACCATGCTAAAGTGCTGATTTAGGTGGCTTTCTAGTACGTAATTGTTAATTTTATGATATTTTGCCGTAGTTGCGTTCCTTTTTCCGTAAAATAGTGCAGAAAATAAGGTACAAAGTAGCCTGTCGGGGACTCTTTTTGAGTTTTATGTACCTCGATTACCAAAACCTCTGTTTCCTGCAGTAGGTCCAGTGGACTTTTTAAATTATTAACAACTTAAGGCCAAAAATGCCCAAGAACTTTCATCTCCCAGTAAAACACATTTTGAACGGATTGGGAAATATTATTTATTACCTAAATAAAACACGTTTAAAGCTTTAAAATGGCAATTTGTGAATGTTACTAAGTTACTAATTTGCTGCTGTGAAAACTGTAAAATCTGAGAATTCTTAATTTTCATTAAATTTTATTAACTATTGTAAAAATAAGTCTACATCCTTGATATTCCTTGGAAAGTTAAGTCTTATTATAGTGTTAAAAATGTAGTTGAAATTTCATAGTGATTCATTAATTAGTTTAAAAGTTATTCATTGGGTGGTATGAATAAAAACGGAGTATAAACTCCGAGTATGTTCTCATGAGTGTGAGCTTAAAATATAAGTTTATACTCCATTTCATATTACTAAAAATATTTTGATGTAATGAGTTTCTACTCAGAGTACATAAGAGTAGATACTCTCTATTTAAATTTTAAATCGTTGGAAATCGTTGTTTTAGTTGTCCAAAACATCTTTCAATTAATACATGCTCCTTTGTAAATAATTTGTTATAAGCAAATTCTACAGGAGTATTCCGATTTCTAAAGATCGAGTATTTCGATTTTTTTCGATTAACCGCGGTGCTACGCCATAACCTCCATCTCCAAAAAGTATTGCATTTAACCTCCTAAACTTATTTTTAGCAATGTTACTTTGTGAGTTGCTCCGTATCCGTGAATCATGGATGGATCTTGGCCATGATACGCCCACGTATGTAAACCACTCATCTGCATTGCAAGTGGCTTGAACGTTCATACAGTGATATCCTTGAAGAGGTGGTTTTTTATTTTTA